>NC_074666.1:51393994-52060422 GCF_029448725.1 Salvelinus fontinalis
CCTTTTCCTCCCCAATTTCGTGGTATCCAATTGGTAGTTACAGTCTTGTCTCGTCGCTGCAACTCCCATACGGAAGAGGCCAAGGTCAAGAGCCGTGCGTCCTCTGAAACACAACCCAGCCAAGCCACACTGCTTCTTGACACAACGCCCACTTAACCCGGAAGCCAGCCGCACCAATGTGTCGGAGGGAACACCGCACACCTGGCGACCATCTAGTCAAATGGCTACCCAGTCTATTTGCATCTCCACACCACTGCCACTCTCTGTTGTCATCTGTGCATAGTCACTTTAATAACTCTACCTACAAGTACATACTACCTCAACTCACCGGTGCCCCCGCACATTGACTCTGTACAGGCACCCCCCTGTATATATTGTTATTTTTTTACTGCTGCTCTTTAAATTACATCTCTTATTTTTGTCCGTTTTATTTTTATTTTTTTACTGCACTGTTGGTTAGGGGCTCGTTAGAAAGCATTTCACTGTTGTATTCGGCGCATGTGTCTAATAAAATGTGATTTGACCGTGTCAGCGTGCATTGCGCCCGGCCCTCCACGGGAGTCGATAGCGTGCGATGGGACAGGAACATCCCTGCCGGCCAAACCCTCCCCTAACCTGGACGGCGCTGCGCCAAATGTGCGCCGCCCCATGGGTCTCCCGGTCGCGGCCGGCTGCGACAGAGCCTGGACTCGAACCAGGTTCTCTAGTGGCACAGCAAACACTGCGAGGCAGAATCAAGTTTTGTTATTTTTTGTTTTCATAAGCATTTATGTCCGCTTCTTCTCATGTTGTCTTTTTGGTCTCGTCTCCTTCGCTCCTTCTGCTGCGATTGTGCACCTTCCCATTTTCTCTCTCTCACACCCCCCGAACGAAGATGACACGCGGTTTCAACTTATTTGTATTTGAGATTTTGTCCAACGAAATCGATCATACGGACACCGAAAGACAAACATTATTTTACTGTAATAGAGAAGTTAGCCTTTTTATGTCTCAACTCCTCAAACTGCGTGCAGAACAGACACTACTTAAAACAGGAGTATCAACGAACCTTCACTCTGGAAAATGTGTGCTCAGTTTGTTGCGTGCAGCACTGCTGTACAGCTAGCTACATTTTAGCCAAAGACTGTTCATACTAGCTATCTAGGCTGTGTTTTATAAAAGTGCAATAAGCATGAAACAATTACATAAAGGAATTTCCAACTAATTCTCATTCTGAGAAATAAGGTAGCCCAAGTGACTTCAACATCTGAACAAATTGAACAGGCTAACATGCTGTTCAAACAGTTGGAGAAAGATAGAAGGGTCAATTCATAACAGTTCAAAATGTTCTACCTTGTTAGCTAGCGAATACATACACACGACACACACTTGAAATATAAAAATTTGCTGGTTACTCACTAGCATGTGGGCTTGTGCTTAAAAGATTGTTCATGAGACCGGTGTTTTATCGCTATTGAGACACAGCCGTGTGTAGTTAGCTTCTTCATCAAACCTCTAAATCCATCTTTGTTGCTCATTTTGCTTGCTGCCTGCTCCCTAGGGTGCATTTGGTCTGTGGCCCTTCCAGGGCTACATTGTGTGGCATAGTCGTAGGCTACTCTCCCATGAGGATTCTGCTGCTGTTTCAAATGGCACCCTAATCCCTATTTAGTGCACTAATTTTGACCCTAGCCAATAGGATGCCATGTTGGGACACAACCGTACCCTCACTGAATGACCTCAGCAGCGACCCCAGGGGACCAGCCCAACATATGAACAACAAAAATATCATGGATTTCCTTTAACATCACCTTCACGGCTCTGGTCCAGCCACAGGTATTAAGACAATATTTATTGATGCTGCTGCATTGTGGGGAAAAAATAAAATAATAATAAGTAAAAAGAGGTGGAAGCGGGAAGGGGGGGGGGGGCCAGGACCAAATCATTTTCTACAGTCTCCCTCTCTCTCTCTCTTGAAAGTGCTGACAAACAATGAAAGGGACCTGAGTGCCAAAACCAGGGAAGAGAGAGAGGAGGGCTGTTGCAGGAGGAAAATAGGAGATTAATCCCCCTGCTTTCACCTCCCCTGCCATCAGGAGTTCATTAGCCCCAGTGAGGGATGGAGGAGTGCACATTGCCCTTCACTCACACTAACACGGGCCCAGCTACTGCCCTGTTTATCTTCCTCCTCCCACCACCACCCTGTTTACCCCCCCTACCCCTCATTTACAACAGGGGCCCAAGCAAGCATATGTCTGCATGTCCAACCATTTAAGTTTCCTGGCTGGACACTTGTGTTACCTTGAGGTGAATAAAGTTAAAACCTAGGGGACCGATTGTTGTTTATCGTTTCCTTTCATTCCTAAATTGTGGCCTTGACCATTTGTTGCCATCAGAGAATAAACGCTGCTTTTTGGATGTTTATCCTTGTAAAGGGTTGGTGTTGTGTTTATTATTAGCGGACAGCAGTAAATACAGATACCAACCCAAAGCTTTTTAAAGACGACTTGCTTTACAGAGGCTACTGACTGGTGTAATCAGGCACTGCCGGCAGGCATAAAAATGGACCGTTTTTCAAGCCTTTTCATGTGCCGGGAAACTAGAGATGCTGGGTAATCTACCTGGCTTTGATGCAAGGTGAAAAGGGCAGGGGGAAAAAGACAGCCACGTGACAACCACCTACTGTATCACCATCAGTAAAGCCTCCGATTACCTTCTTGAACAGGCTGGGGACTTGCGTTCCCAACGGCATCAATTTATATCGCACTACTTTTTTTTCTCTTTTTTTTTTTTTATGAAGGGCCCATAGGGCTCTGGTCAAAAGTAGTGCACTATGTAGGGAGTAAGGTACCATTTGGGACAGATCCAGTAGTTTGACAAGTATCATTTGTTCAGTACCACTGACTGCCACAGGAGCTAGGCTTTATTATTTCCCTTATTCAGAAGGATAGTGTCAAAGAAAGCATGAAAAGCTGTTATTCCAAAAAAAGCCTTTTGAAATGTGTTGCATGTATGTTTGTTTAGCCTGTGTGTTTTGTGTTCCAATCCTGCCTCACAGCCGAGGGGAGAAAATACAAAAAAAATAAACTACATTTTCCATTCCTCCTGCATCATACTCTGCTCCGCAATTATATTTCAATAACAATTCGTGAGTCACCGGGCCGGGTGAAAGACATTCATCTCCTGGCGTTTCCAGAGATTTCATCCGCCCTCTGCCCACTGAACAGCAGGCTCCCACTGAGACCTTGACAGGCTCAGTTAATGAGCATCCATTCCAGGCCACAGCAGGGCCATCCGCAGCAGTGAACACACACACACACACACACAGAGAGACATGAAAGCACACACACACACACAAACATTCTTACATAAACATGATGCATGCACACGCTTACACACAAACAAGCACAAACATGCAAGTACATGGTCACACACGCACAGGCTACAACACACACACACACACACACCGCTACACATGTAAGGAGATAAACTGCCAGGGACGATGAAATGAGCTCAAGCCAACAACCATTCCTATTCATGAGAATGCCTTACCAAGAGAGAAAAAAACATTCAAAATAGGGACTAATTCGAGGTAAAAAGGAGTTGGAGCACCCCACAAAAATAAAGGTTAACAGCTGACTGACGTTGACGTCACGCTGATGTCAGTTTGTCGTGGAAACGTCAGTCACCTGTTCGCATCGGATACAATGGATTAGCGTTGGACAGGTAACCGAAAGGTTGCAAGATCGAATCCCCAAGCTGACATGGTAAAAATCAGTCGTTCTGCCCCTGAACAAGGCAGTTAACCCACTGTTCCTAGGCCTACATTGAAAATAAGAATTTGTTCTTGGGGTACCCCCCCTTCTCAATTTCCGCCTAAAGACATACCCTAATCGAACTGCCTGTAGCTCAGGCCCAGAAGCAAGGATATGCATATTCTTGGTATCATTTGAAAGGAAACACTCTGAATTTGTGGAAATGTGAATTGAATGTAGATGAATATAACACAATAGATCTGGTAGAAGAAAATACAAGGAAATAAACATACGTTTCCTGTTTTTTATTGTTGCTGCATCATCTTTCAAATGACCAAGAACAGCCAAACATACAGATAGGATGCTGTGGATGATTTGAATGAAGAACATAAGATGGCAACAATAGCTGAGCAAAGTTTTTTAGACAGATAACTTCAAAAATGAGCGAGCTACATGACATTGAGCATGAAGTCACCCAGGTGTCCCACACAAATGTACCCAAGTGGCCGAATTGGTACAATGATACATTTTGAAGGAAATAACTATATACAAAATACATATATGCTATTCTAACACCCCCCCCCCCAAAAAAAAATGTTTTTTTTTTTTAATGATTTTTATATTATATATATATATATATATATATATATATATATATATATATATATATATATATATATATATTATATCTTTCTGCGGTAAAGCAGAGGCTTACTGAACAGGTGGTGCAGGTAATGGGGCATTTCCTGTGACAAAGGGCACAACGACATCTCCCTACTGTGCCCTTTTTGCCCTGAGGCACATTCATGCCTGCAGAAATGAATCTGGGCAGGTGAACACCACTGGTTGGAGCAGAAGGTGCTGCAGTGGCTTGCTGTAGCTAGCAAGCTCCTGGATGAGCAGCTCCCTGAAGGCTAGCTGTGAGATGGGGGGCTGCCTCTATCAATTTCCTCTATACTTTGGGTTAAATCTGTATACCTAGACTTTGTTTTAGCTTTTCCTGATTTATTCGCCATAATTTAAATATATAAACTTGTTGAAAATGCTATTGAATATGTACTGCTATGCGTAACACTCGTGGCTCCGTCAAGTAGGAATTGCAATGGCGAAGGAACCTCTTTTACGCCAAGGGTTTACGACGAAGGCTGGTCTTCAAACGTATAACCATTACATATTGCAGTTTACCTCAGCTCATTGGCTATCTTCCAAGCTAGATTTCAAGATGATCAGTGGTCATTGGGCCAAAATACAGTCAATCAACGATAGACCGGTCCTACCATTGGTGCGCAATGAGGTCATTGATTGGGGTCTTCAAATCGGTTTGTTTCGGTCAATACGTCTCGGGAAAAGAGCCATCGTGTATGGTTGTGTTAGTAACAACCAGAGGATTGCAATGAAACCAACCATGACTGGATAAACATTTGTTTAGTGTGTGTAATTACCACAAACGCTTTGTCCAAAGTTGAATGAGACGGAAATCACGACGCAACCGGTTTACAAATGTTTCGTGTTAGGCTATAAAAATTGATTTTATCAAACAAAACGAACATTCACTGTGTAGTTAGGACACTTGGCATTGCCACCAGAGGAAGATCTTCAATGGTAAGCGATTTATTCTATTGTTATTTCTGACTTTCTGACTAATGCTTGGTTGGAAAATGCTAGTAAAACTTGTGTGTGTGGGGCGCCGTCCTCAGAAAATCGCATGTTTGCTTTTGCAGTAAACCTTTTTGAAATCTGACACAGCGGCTGGATTAATAAGACGTTCATCTTTTAAAATGATGTAAGATACATGTATTTACAAGAATGTTTAATACAACGAATGGTGTATTTAAAATGTTAGCTCTCTGCAGTTTCACCGGATGTTGGCCTGGTGGGACGTTAACTTCTCTAGGGTAGGTGAGATGCTAACTGACTTGCCTAGTTAAATAAAGGTTAAAAAAAAAATTAAAAAGGGAGCATAAATAAATCACTTCCTCTTCCTTTGCTGAAGCGCGAATGCCCACCTGAACTCTTAACCTTCCTATTCCTTTCCCCCTGCGTGGATGTCATCTCCCTCCCTTGACACCTAGCAGCAACACACACACACACTGCTTGGGGAGGTTACTGGGGCGAGTATGTGTGTACAATTGGAGATGTTAAAATGACATGAGCAGCAGTCAGTGACTCCATTCATGAACCCCCCGTGGAGTAGCTGCTAATACCATACTGCAGATCATGGGAGGTCCTTGCCCCCTTTTTTCAACCAGTCAGAGAGTGCTACTAACACACACACACGCAGATTAGGAGCCCGCCCACACACGCACCTACCAGGAACATAGATTACCAACACACATGTACACACTCACCCCGAGCGACCCCCACCCCCCCTCTCCATGTAATCAACTATGTTTTTCTAGGTAAGAGTATCTAACCGAGAGAGGAGAGAGAGATGCACTTCCTAACGTCCTGCCAAATGTATGACCATATTAGACACGTACACAATATACACACACACAAAAGTATGTGGACACCCCTTATAAATTAGTGGATTCGGCTATTTCAACCACACCTGTTGCTGACAAGTGTATACAAATCGAGCACACAGCCGTGCAAACTCCATAGACAAACATTGGCAGTAGAATGGCCATACTGAAGAGCTCAATGACTATCAGCATGGCACAGTCATAGGATGCCACTTCTCTAACAAGTCAGTTCGTCAAATTTCTTCCCCGCTAGAGCTGCCCCGGTCAACTGTAAGTACGAAGTGGAAACGTCTAGGAGCAGCAACGGCTCAGCCGCAAAGTGGTAGGCCACACAAGTGCACAGAACTAGACCGCCGAGTGCTGAAGCGCATAAAAAAAATAATCTGTCCTCGGTGGCAAAACTCACTACCAAGTTCCAAACTGCCACTGGAAGCAACATCAGCACAAAAACAGTTCGCTGGGAGCTTAATGAAATAGGTTTCCATGGCCAAGCAGTCGCACACAGGCCTAAGATCACCATGCGCAAAGCCAAGCGTAGGCTGGAGTGGTGTAAAACTCGCCACCATTGGACTCTGGAGCAGTGGAAACGCGTTCTCTGGAGTGATGAATCACGCTTCACCATCTGGCAGTCCGATGGATGTGGGTTCAAATCTGGGTTTGGCGGCTGCCAGGAGAATGCTACCTGCTCCAATGCATAATGCCAACTGTAAAGTCTGGTGGAGAAGGAATATGGTCTAGGGCTGTTTTTCATGGTTCGGGCTAGTCCCCTAAGTTCCAGTGAAGGGAAATCGTAACACCTCGATCACACCGACTGCATCACTGCATTTTGGTACACCAGAAGTACATTAATTTCCAATGGAAATCTGCGTTTGCTTTGCAGCATTGCGTTGCAGAGGCAGTTGCAGTGCGTTCTGTGTGGTGCATACGTTGGATTTATCGAACATATGAGTAGACGGTTTGACAGAAATCAGAGCAGAAAGTGAATGTTGAACTTTTGTTGCACACATTTTTATTCATTTAACTTGGCAAGTCAGTTAAGAACTTCTTATTTACAATTGACGGCCTAGGAACAGTGGGTTAACTGCCTTGTTCAGGGGCAGAACGACAGATTTTGACCTTGTCAGCTGGGGGATTTGATCTAGCAACCTTTCGGTTACTGGGCCAACGCTCTAACCACTAGGTTACCGGCTACATATCCAGATGATGCTGCGTACTATTTTGCGCAATGACTGTCGGTGTGATCAAGGCGTAGCACTACAGCATACAATGGCATTCTAGACGATTCTGTGCTTCCAACTTTGTGTAAACAGTTTGGGGAAGACCCTTTCCTGTTTCAGCATGACAATGCCCCTGTGCACAAAGCGAGGTCCATACAGAAATGGTTTTTCAAGATCGATGTGGAAGAACTTGACTGGCCTGCACAGAGCCCTGACCTCAACCCCATCGAACACCTTTGGGATGAATTAGAACGCTGACTGCGAGCCAGGCCTAATCGCCCAACATTAGTACGACCTAACGAATGCTTGTGGCTGAATGGAAGCAATTTTCCAATATCTAGTGGAAAGATTTCCCAGAAGAGTGGAGGCTGTTATAGCGGAAATGGGGGTGGAACAACTCCATATTAAATACCCATGATTTAAAATGAGATGTTCGACAAGCAGGTGTCCACATACTTTTGGTCATGTAGTGTATTTCCCTCAGATTACATAGACCCACAAAGAATTCGAAACACAAATCAAATTTTGATAAACTCATATCTATTACCACAGTGTGCCATCACAGCAGCAAGATGTGTGACATGTTGCCACAAGAAATGAGCAACCAGTGAAGCACAAACACCATTGTAAATACAACCTATATTTATCAGTTTATTTATTTCCCCTTTAGTACTTCAACTATTTGCACATTGTTACAACACTGTACATAGCCATAATATAATATTTGAAATGTCTATTACTTTGAAACTTGTGAGTGTAATGTTTACTGTTCATTTCAGTTTTGTTTATTATCTATTTCAATTGCTTTGGCAATGTAAACATGCTTCCCCATGCCAATAAAGCCATTTGAATTGAAATTCAATTGAGAGAGAGCTCTTATGCCCCCACACCATGACTCATCTCCTGCTTCATTGGGGGGGGGGGGGGGGGGGGGGGGGGGGGGGGGGGGGGGTAGAGCTGTCACAACTGGGTCCCTACATGAATCAGACTTAATTGATTGAAGGAAGGGACCAGTTCAATTACATTTGTGCAATAAGACGAGCAGGATGGATTGCACAGTCTACTATTCTAAATCACTGGAGGTAATGGATTGTAAGAAATGTTTACTTCTTTGTTTGTTATTAAAGAGGGCCATAATACATAAAAATAACATTTGAATGTACTCGAGGTTATGTGCTGTAATGTAAACTTCACATACATTGGCACCCTCCCATAATAAACCAAAACCCCTCTCCCAATAAGAACTGAAAATATAAATGTGAGCCCCCCAAAACTGTCAAAGATATCAGCGCGTGGCACTTACGAGAGTCTCAATGTGTAATTCAAAACACTGGAAATATCTTGATCGCAAATATATCTGATTATGAACATCAAGTTCTCGTTTCTTAAAATGGGAACATCAAGATGCTGCTCTGTCCCTCTACTCGCCATGCGCAGCACCAACACCAGGCCCACCCCCTGATCTATGAGCACAGAGTTTCTGAAGGTAAACAATAGCCACTCCCCCTACAGTTAGAACTGCACAGTGAGAGCCAGGGAGGGGAGAGGAGAGTTAACAAGCTTGTTCTAATTCTTAGATAGGTGCGTGCTTAGCCTTCCGAAATACACACTCCACTTCTTGGGAACGCAATTGGCATTCACGTGCGATGTCAAACCCACAAGCGAGCGACACTGGATGGCAACAGTAACTTTAGACAAATCCAGTTTTATAGCGCAATCGTTATCAAAATTCTGCTCATTTGATATTTTTAACGGGCAGATAATATCCGATCACTCGTCATTAGCCCAGCATGTGCATTTTCAGCGCCATATGTTGGCGAGACGCGGTCCCTCCTCGCGACACACATACACACTTGCACGACTCTTGCATAAGTTCTCAATAATTTCTTCGAATTCAACAAAATAATTAATTAGCCATTTGTTTCACTGAAGCATGTTATGCAAGAGCACCTCAGGAAAATCCCGCTACCAAAATTATTTCATAACAGAGGTGAACATAGCTATGACCGCCCGCCTGTAAATAATACTCGCTGCGTAGTTGGCGTTGCTAACATTGCTTGTGAACTGGGACCTGACATTTTCATATTTTAGAAAATAAGAAGTTGCAGTTGAATGATCTTCTCGTGTTAACTATTTGTCTGGCTATCACAACCATCTGACCCACATGCACTAACGTTACACATTTCACTACCAGCTCTGGAAGTGTGCTTATCCCCCTGTGCTAACGTTACATGCTACTACTGTACTTCTTGGGGGAAGAAACCAAAATCTAACCTACCTTTTTACCTTGATTGCAGTCAGCTTCCGATGGCGAAAACGTCCTCGACTCTGGACGATGAGAAATCACGAAATCATTTGAAGTTAACCACATGTAGTGACAGTGAATTTCACGGTGGTCAATTTCCAGTGCAACTACCCTAGCTAGTTAGCTAGTTAACGTTAGCCCACCGACTATCCACGTTGGTGACAGGACGTGCCTGCGAGGCTGTGGTGACAGCACGTCGATCAGATGCTCTCCCAAGAGAGTCAAAATAAAAAGTAGCAATTTACAAATTTAATCCATTATAAAGTCTATCCGGCAGCATAACATTATTCAACAAAACTGCGATGGCCGCCTTCGCAGTTCTCAGCTAAATACAGTTAATGTAGCTAACTGTTAGCTACCTTTAGCAGACTTTAGGAGTATCATCCGTAAATCCAAATTGTCTAACGGCTTGCAAGATAGCCTCGAGCTGCAGCCAGCAAGTCAGTTCTAATGTAAGCTAAAGCTATGCCGGGTACAGCACGGTAAGCTAACAAATATAATTTTCAAAGCCATGTCGCATTTGAAAATAGTCCAATGTGATATCCCCCAGATCCCGATTTGTCACGTGAGTGTGTTTTCAGATCCAGTAGGAAAAGAATATGCTTCATTTTCAGGGAATGAAATGTTGCAAGCTAGTTTCGAGACGTTCTGCCGAAAAAACATCGCCTGCCCATTCGCTTCCCCTCTTGCCCGCTCATGTTCTCCCTCTTGTGCGAGGGTTCTGCAACCTCACAACAAAATAAGCTCATACTTTAAACTCTTTTGGCGCCATATTAATGACGTACTTTAAATTTGCCGTTACTGAAAGCCGATTCAAATATCTTTACGATGGGTTAATTTCGCAAAACGGGCTAAAACCTGAAATAGAAATCAAATGGAATTATATTCTTCACCTATCACTCGTTTGAAAGTGAAAGCCACCGTTTAGTGTAAGCGGTTTGTTTAGTCGGGTAATATCTGCTCAATAATTGGCCATTTACCGAGAAAAAACTTGGCTATTCATATTTCCTTTCATAATAAGAAAGACATTGAAGAAACATGGAAATAACGTTAGGCTTACTTTCAAACGTTAGCCTATTCAATCCACTCCAAGCCATGCTGTTAGTTCACACAGACAAGTGATATCAATTCCACAGCATTTACTACTTTCTATTAGGAGTGATCTGTATTTTGTCGGATTTCCACCAATCTAGGTTGAAGCTAAAAAAGGGAAATTGTACAATTCCCATGCAGAAGCGTTCGAAAATAAACAAATTAATTGGACCTGGGCCGGAGCGAAATTGAATGGAAGTGAATACCATTACAGAAAGTTCGACATCAAACGCTCTGCATGGAATTATTGGATTGTTTTAACCTTAGTATATTTTACAGCTAGTCTCCGGTGAGGGTTACTGTGTATCTGGTAGTAATCGCACGCACCTTCATGTTATTGCGCGTGGCCACCCAGCCAATGATGCATGGCAGTATTTTTTTTCTATATCAATGATTGTTGCAGTGTTTCTGACATCATATATTTGCACCCTTGGCACGCATTTCTAAAAAAATTAATAATAATAAACAAGAAAATACAAGCGGTGCAGGCCTTTCTTTACCCATCTCACATAACCGCGGGTGAGGGAACAGGTATTTTTGAAATAAATATATTTTTTCACATAAGTAGTGCACTGGGCATTTAATAGTCCTGTATTAGTGTACCAATTACCCCCCCCCAAGTGAAATGAAAGACACACTAGCGTTTTCTGGCACAGATTCAAATGTGCTGTAGCAGCCTGCCAGCACCACAGGTGGGTTAAGTCCCTTGAGAAAACATACAATGCCACTTCATGGGTATTTGATTGTACTGACTGTTAATTTACTGTCTGCTGGACTCATCGTTTATTTAGCAGAAAATTCAGCCATGCTGCAACATATATCATGTCTGCCCCAAGTGGCAGACTATTCCCTATATACACTTTAAAGGGAATATGGTGCCAAATGGGATGCAACCCTCCTCTCATTAGAAGGGCCTGTGGTTAGTGTAAGTTGTGGTTCTCTTTCATTCAAGGTACAGTATGTCCTTTCGGTTTGATTGTGGCATCCAATAGGCTTTTGATCAGGCCAGGCCAGGGCATCCAAATGTCAGCTACCGTCATCAATGCCACTGTATCTCATGATGGATAATATTACAACAAACTGCTTGTCGAGACTGTAGAATTGGTGCTGATTCTGATAGTTCAGAGGTTATTTTAGGGCCGCCTGACAAATCTGGGAGAATGACAGACTGAAACGCCTGCAGAAAGAAAGACAGATCCTCAAATTTGTTTCATTATGGTCTGGACTAATAGAATTATCTAGGCCATCCGTTGATTTTTTGCATTACAGCCCTTTCATACTTTAAATCCCTATAGAGATCATCAGCACAGCAGAATTGTATAATGATATGGCACAGCCTAAAAAAAAACAGTGATTTAAAAGGGTGCAATGTTTTAAACCGAGGTATGAAGATGTAATCATTGTCTCCTGAGTCAGAAGCCGATGATTGAGATCTACTATCTCCATCTCTATTCAATTCAAGTCATCATTTGTTTTCCTGTACTTCTCTCATACTTGTCCCATTTGCGAGGCATTGACCTTCTCAGGCTGCGTCCCAAATGGCTCCCTATTCCCTATATGCTGCACTACTTTTGACCAGGGCCCATGTGATATTGGAGTGGGGGTAATACTTCTTCCTTGGCTCATTCCCAGCATGCTGCTGAAAAGGCTACCTGTTGTCTCCATGTCTCCCAATTACAGTTTTCTCTTGACTAAGCATACATTAGATGACTCATCAAAAATATGTGTTGCCAAGCCTCTTGGAACAGTGTATTATTTCAGCATCATTGTGTATTTTATGCTGAGTGAAGAGGTGTGCTATGTGGCTATAAACAGAATGGGGATCAAATGGGGACTTATATGGGTTGTAAGCTGCCCATATTTAACAATCAAGATTGCAGATATTTTTGATGGAGATTGAGATAGGAATGTGTGCACCTCATTGTATTTTAACCACTGGGATTCCCCCTTCTAATGAGTGCACACACACCTACAAGCAGAAGTGGCAGAGGAGCGCCTTACGGTCGGATGCCGAGCAGTTGCCATACCAGGTGGTGATGGAACCGGTCAGGATGCCCTCGATGGTGCAGCTGTAGAACTTTTTGAGTATCTGGGGACCCATACCAAATCCAATACCAAGTCTCCTGAGGGGGAAAAGGCATTGTCATGCCCTCTTCATGACTTTCTTGATGTGTTTGGACCACGATAGTTTGTTGGTGATGTGGACACCAAGGAACTTGAAAATCTTAACCCAATCCACTACAGCCCCGTTGATGTGAATGGGGGCGTGTTCGGCCCTCCTTTTCCTGTAGTCCACGATCATCTCCTTTGTCTTGCTCACATTGAGGGAGAGGTTGTTGTCATGGCACCACACTGCCAGGTCTCTGACCTCCCTATAGGTTGTCTCATCGTTGTCAGTGATCATGGTGTTGGAGTCGTGCTTGGCCACGCAATCGTGTGTGAACAGTGAGTACAGGAGGGGACTAAGCACGCACCCATGAGGGGCCCCCGTGTTGAGGATCAACGTGGCAGATGTGTTGTTGCCTACCCTTACCACCTGAGGGTGGCCCGTCAGGAAGTCCAGGATCCAGTTGAAGAGGGAGTTGTTTAGTCCCAGGGTCCTTAGCTTCGAGATGAGCTTTCTGGGCACTATGGTGTTGAACGCTGAGCTGTAGTCAATGAACAGCATTCTCACATAGGTTCCTTTTGTCCAGGTGGGAAAGGGCAGTGTGGAGTGTTATTGAGATTGCGTCATCTGTGGATCTGTTGGGGTGGAATGCGAATTGGAGTGGGTCTAGGGTTTCCAGGATGATGGTGTTGATATGAGCCATGACCAGCCTTTCAAAGCACTTCATGGCTACCAACGTGAGTGCTACGGGGTGGTAGACATTTAGGCAGGTTACCTTCACTTTCTTGGGCACAAGGACTATGGTGGTCTGCTTGAAACATGTTTACATGTTTATGTATTACAGACTCGGTCAGGGAGAGGTTGAAAATGTCAGTGAAGACACTTGCCAGTTGGTCCGCGCATGCTCTGAGTACACGTCCTGGTAATCCGCCTGGCCCCAGCGGCCTTGTGAATGTTGACCTGTTTAAACGTCTTGTTCCCGTCGGCTACGGAGAGCGTGATCACGGAGAATAACCAAAAACGACCAATTAATATCAAATATTTGACACTGTGAAGGGGAGACTTCTCAAGATGTCAAGTGAAGTGACACCCTCCTCATAACAAATGAAGGGGAAGGCCTACCTACATGTTCTATTACACTTTTGCCTTCATCCCTTGTCTTGTTCCATTCATACCTGTCAGGATGCTGTCCCAACCTGTTCATGTAGACAGAGTGAGGTAGGGTGGTCTCCCTCAGAACTGACGGGATTGTAAAGTATTTCTCTCTGATCTTGTTCCTGGCATGTCTGTAAGGGGGCCCTGGTCACATGAAGAGGCAGCCAAGGATGTGTCAGTATGTTCTTGGATGGTTTCCATTCATTGCTGCCTTTGAAAAAAAAGGCCTTTATTTATTTTGGCTTGTAGCCTGGTAGTAAACCTGTAACCTGAGTTTGGGGTTGGGAAGATATCATCATTTATTTTTGATATGTCACAATGTTCATTTATAAAGGCTTTCTTTCTCTAAGGTCAAGTGACAAAATAGAACATAGGTTCTTACTGTATCTGATGTTTTTTGGCAAATGGGTAAAGGAGTGATGTATGAGTGATACTGTATATAGGTCACAGACTCGCAGTCCAAACAAAATGCTTTAGGTGGCATAAATTGTCATACCAGGTACACCCCCCCCCCCCCCCTACATATTTATTTAACTTTTAATTTTGCTCTATACTCCAGCATTTTGGATTTTAGATCAATTATTGTATATGAGGCGACAGTACAGAATTTCAGCCTTTTATTTTAGGGTATTTTCATACATATCTGTTTTACTGTTTAGAAATTAAAGCACTTTATGTATCTAGTCCCCCCCCCCCCCCCCCCCAGAGTCATGTCTTCAGTGTAAAACTAAGAATGACTCAATAATCCATGCTTTCTGGGAATGCTATGAATTAGAATAGGTCACACAATTCTTATGTGTCCCCCTAACCCACAAGTATCTTCTTAATTGCATTGCAGAGTTGAATTGGATAAATCTGTTGAAATAGAGTGGGAACAGCTGAAGCTGTGTTTGAACCAACAACTTGGCAAAGTCAGGGCAAGGGTGTTACATCATGTGCTTAAAAGGTCCATATTTATTAGCAGAGGCTACAGGGTGGCAGGTGCACATAAAGCAAGGTATATTTGTACACAAAGTAGGGAGTCAATTTAATGATTTCCAAAAAATCATCCAGTACCAGTCAATAGTAGTGCAGACATTTTGCAAATATTGTTCTCTGTTCGGTCACAGGATGGCGCTGTAATAAATACTGGTACCACAGAGTTTCTAAAGCCAGAGGCGCAACATCGCGAAACTTCCGGGGACGCTTGCGAAACAGACTAAACGGGGTTTGGGGTTTGAGAAGTCAATGAGAGAAGTGACAAATTCTTCCTTAGTTGTTAATTTCCTCGAAATCTAAAGGCGCAACCTAGTTTCGAGGGAAAAAGTATTTAAATATGTTATTACTCCAACCTCGTAAGTGACAAGTGACACATTTTCATTTTCGTAAAAAAACGACTTTATATCGAAGGAGTGCCTTTGATTTGACAGTTTACACATGCGCAGTTTGGTGCGAGACGACCGTTAGACCCGAGGACGTGTTCTACGCATTTTTTATTTATTTTTATTTTATTTCACCTTTATTTAACCAGGTAGGCAAATTGAGAACACGTTCTCATTTACAATTGCGACCTGGCCAAGATAAAGCAAAGCAGTTCGACACATACAACAACACATAGTTACACATGGAGTAAAACAAACATACAGTCAATAATACAGTGAAAATAAGTCTATATACAATATGAGCAAGTGAGGTGAGATAAGGGAGGTGAAGGCAAACAAAATATATATATAAATAAATAAATAAAATATAAAAAGGCCATGGTGGCGAAGTAAATACAATATAGCAAGTAAAAAAAATAACACTGGAATGGTTGGTTTGCAGTGGAAGAAGGTGCAAAGTAGAGATAGAAATAATGGGGTGCAAAGGAGCAAAATAAATAAATACAGTAGGTAAAGAGGTAGTTGTTTGGGCTAAATTATAGATGGGCTATGTACAGGTGCAGTAATCTATGAGCTGCTCTGACAGCTGGTGCTTAAAGCTAGTGAGGGAGATAAGTGTTTCCAGTTTCAGAGATTTTTGTAGTTCGTTCCAGTCATTGGCAGCAGAGAACTGGAAGGAGAGGCGGCCAAAGGAAGAATTGGTTTTGGGGGTGACCAGAGAGATATACCTGCTGGAGCGCGTGCTACGGGTGGGCGTTGCTATGGTGACCAGTGAGCTGAGATAAGGGGGGACTTTACCTAGAAGGGTCTTGTAGATGACCTGGAGCCAGTGGGTTTGGCGACGAGTGTGAAGCGAGGGCCAGCCAACGAGAGCGTACAGGTCGCAGTGGTGGGTAGTATATGGGGCTTTGGTGACAAAACGGATGGCACTGTGATAGACTGCATCCAATTTATTGAGTAGGGTATTGGAGGCTATTTTGTAAATGACATCACCGAAGTCGAGGATTGGTAGGATGGTCAGTTTTACAAGGGTATGTTTGGCAGCATGAGTGAAGGATGCTTTGTTGCGGAATAGGAAGCCGATTCTAGAGTGAGTTTTGAGTTTTGCTAACCAACGTCGCCATGACATCGCCTACAAGTGTGGTCAAGGATATCTATTATCACGAGAGGTGGGCTTTTCTGCTGTTCTTCTGAGGGTCAGTATGAGGTTGTACTGAGTCTCACCTGATTTGAGAAGTTTGATGTGTCTCTTCGGAACATGGCACCCCTCAAGAGGGTAATATCTGGCGTTTCGTGGGAAGTCGATGTTGCAGAGATTAAAAATATTCCTGGAACAAGTGTTTGCAGAAGGGAGAAGCTGAGATGTTCAACCTGTGGAAAAGATCATAGCATGTGTTTTAAAAGTGATGAAAATGTGACATGTTGCAATTGTGGTTGGAACCATGAAGCCATATGTTTGGGAATGTTAAAGGGGATGAGGGTTCGAATTGTGCTCCTGAAGAGTCAAATTGTGGTGGATAGGCCTTCACTGAAGGCTTCAGGGGTTGCCATTCAACACAGGACCCAGATATGTTAAAGGTTAAGAAGGTGGTCTTTATAGCTATGGTGATGAATGGCACTGTCAAGGTGGGGAATAGATATACTTATGGATGTGGCGGAACGGCTCCTGGGACTGAAAGACTTCTCGGTGGAGTTGCATGGGAGATTGTCACAAGCCGTACCACCCTCTCAGGTCGTAGAGCCTGAGAAGGGAGATATGGAGATTTGAAGGAAGGAAAAGGCGGGAGGTTTTGGTTTTATCAATGTGTTTTTTTTATAGTTTTATTTTGGGTGGATTAAGTTAGTTTTCCCTATAACGTATTGGTTTTATTTGTACCTTGTTTTTTTCAACCCCGTCCAGTTGGTGGCGGTAATACACGTTTTTTGGGTTGTAATCTGCCATAAAACCCATAGAAGAAGGGGATTTCTATTGGAGACGTAGTTTTTAAAAATGTTGAAATATATATATTTTTATTAATAACAAATCAAACAGAAAATACATAAGGGAACACAAGTATATATAGATTTATTGGAGACTTAGTTTTAGCCGATCTACAAGCAGGCTTTGACGTGCTGGGCATTGCTGTATAAACACAACTTTTCACCTCATAAATGTTTTATATGGAATAATGGGTCGATATTCGATAGAAACAAGATGTTATTTTACCGTAACTGGTTCTTGAAAAACATTATCCTTGTCAGCCAATTAGTTAGTATTAGTGGGAATCTATTTACACGGAGAGAATTTATGGAAAAATACAACTTTGAGGTTTCAAGCAAGGAATATGACACTGTTATAAAAGCTATACCTAGTGGGATAAAATATTTACTTCAGAATAATGCATATGGAACATATGTAACATCTCATATGTAACATCTCCTATTGCAAGCGATATTTAGGTGAATGGCATAGGTTTACTAGATAATTAAATTCAATAATTGTTTAATAAGGTATACTTTCTACAGAAATTCTATATATATATATAAATGCTATATTTTCTTAGGCTTCATCATTTGATGTGAACTGGAGCCATGCTTGGCTCACTTCACACAAGCTATGCTGACCAATATATACCTGATGTTACAAGTGAATGAATCTATTGAACACTTATTGTGTAATTGTTTACATAGTGAGGTGTTCTGGAATTATGTAAAAAATATATCTTGGCAACAAAATGCATACCACCATTGAAATTTTGAAAGTTTGACATATTAGTTCACTACACTGATTCCACAATTGAACTCCAGTATGTCATAAATCTATTTATTTTATTAGGAAACATTCTCATACACAAACGAACATTTATGAAGAAAAAGGCCTATACATTTTTTTTATTTAATCTGATTTGGAAAACTATTTAGAATCATTAAAACGTATACAAAACAAAATGTAAAAAAAAAAAATAATAATCGCTACATGTCTATATTATTTCTCTGTGTAATCCCTCTGGCTGTTCTGGTTTTTGTGTTTTGCATGTTACTGTTTAATAATAATAAAAAATAAAAACAAGTTTTAGCTGATCTTCATACTGTACTGTCTTTGCTGGGACTTTCGCACGAGCTTCCTGCCTTCCTCTCTGCAAGACGCATTTTGTAATACGGAAGCGTGGGTTACTAGTCGAAATGGCTGAGATGGAAATCGAGGAATTCATTGAACAAAACAGGCATTTGGCCACGCTTGTAGATACATATCGTGGCATCTCAGAGAGTGAAAAACACTGGAAGGCCAGGAGGGAATTCCTATTTAGAAATATAAACGACTTTGAAGACCCACACATTGACCAGCTGCTAGCATTGTCCATGGTATGGGCCAACAACGTGTTTCTTGGCTGTCGGTGAGTAAACAATAATACACTTCACGTGCATTGACTACCGGTACTTGAGTTGTTATTGAGCTAAAATGCCTTCTAGCATACCATCATATAACTAATGTATGGCATGCAACTTCTGTTTCTGCATGCTCTCTCAGATACAGTCCAGACCTCCTGGAGAAAATGAAGGAAATGGCTGAAGGAATTGTGGTGGAGGATGCCCCTGTTTTCAAAACCAGAGATGAGATAATGAAAAACCAGGTAAATTCTATTTCATACCAAAATAATTTCTCATCTTTTTGTCTTGTCTTAGACTAGTCCTTCCAACATATCACTTTCTCCTATCCGCTTCATTCAGGTAAGTGATCACAGACACAGAGGCAAGGTAACACTGTTAGGACACACCACAATAACCATTCTCTCTCGCCCTCTCCTTCAGAAACGATGATTGGAGGACCTGGTCTGTTATGGATTGATTACCGTACTGTCCAACTTTCCTTTTTCCAGATGCATATGATTTTTAAATGTTGTTTTCTTACATGCAAGCTTATTGTTTTTTAATTAGGTATTACAACAAACGTAACATAAGCAATAACTTTTGAAACATTTTATACATTAAAATAATTGTAGTTGATTGGCCTGCTTCAATATCTGATGTACTTGACAATGGCCATTATCTGAATACCATGGGTGAGAACATGTTGCAAGAATAAAGATTGTAAGGCCAGAAATATGCCATATGATGAGTTACGATTTTTACATAATCTCCTGAGAGCCGTGTACCTCCCATTCAAATCAAGGGAGGGGTACAGAAAAGGGCTTTCCACGTGGTCTTCACACATTCCTCAGTTCTCCCTAATTATCCCAGAGTGAACTATCCTTGATTCCATGCCTTTCCTCCTCAGAAACTCAGATCTTCTGCTCCAATGTGCTTTCTGAAGTCTATGCTGGTATATGGCCCTGGTGCTTGCTCACTGAGCAGTAAGGGAAACACTGCCCCTGCCTGCCAGGGATGATCCAGACCAGTCTGCTCTACTACTAAAATATAAACGCAACATGTAAAGTGTTGGTCCCATGTTTTATGAGCTGAAATAGAAAATCCCAGAAATGTTCCATACGCACAAACCGCTTATTTCTCTCAAACTTGTTTGCATCCCTGTTAGTGAACATTTCTCCTTTGCCAAGATAATTCATCCACCTAACAGGTGTGGCATATCAAGAAGCTGATTAAACAACATGATCATTATATAGGTGCATCTTGTGCTGGGGACAATAAAAGGCCAAAATGTGCAGTTTTGTCACACAATGCCACAGATGTCTCAAGTTTTGAGGGAGTGTGCAAATTGACATGCTGACTGCAGGAATGTCCACCAGAGCTGTTACCTGAGAATGTCCACCAGAGCTGTTACCTGAGAGTTGAATGTTAATTTCTCTACCATAAGCTGCCTCCAATGTCGTTTTAGATCATTTGGCAGTATGTCCAACCAGCCTCACAACCGCAGACCATGTGTAAACATGCCAGCCCAGGACCTCCACATCCAGCTTCTTCACCTGCAAGATCGTCTGAGACTAGCCACCCGGACAGCTGATGAAACTGTGGGTTTGCACAAAATATTTCTGCACTGTCAGAAACCATCTCAGGGAAGCTCATCTGTATGCTTGTCAGGGCCTGACAGCCGTTTGGCGTCGTGACCGACTTCAGTGAGCAAATGCTCACCTTCGATGACCACTGGCATGCTGGAGAAGTGTGCTCTTCACGGCTGAATCCCGGTTTCAACTGATACGGGCAGATGGCCGACAGCATGTATGGCGTTGTGTAGACGAGCGGTTTGCTTATGTCAACGTTGGGAACAGAGTGCCCCATGGTGACAGTGGGGTTATGGTATGTGCAGATGTAAGCTACAGACAAACACAATTGCATTTTATTGATGGCAATTTGAATGCACAGAAATACCGTGACGAGATCCTGAGGCCCATTTTTAAGGTATCTGATCAACATCTGTATTCCCAGTCATGTGAAATCCATAGATTAGGGCCTAATGAATTAATTTCATTGATTGATTTCCTCATATGAACTAACTCAGTAAGATCTTTGAAATTGTTGCATGTTGTGTTTATATGTTTGTTCAGTATAGTTGTGCAATACATTTTATAGATAAAAGGATAAGTAGGGTATCGTTTTTTAAATGTGTGCATGCTTTTCTCCTTCGAGAAAACCGCTCTTTCAAAGGGGTGGACAGATCTTAAAATTCTTCCGCGAAGGACTCAGGTAGGATACTCGTGGTTTCTCAGGGGGAGGCGAGGACACTCCTCCGTTTATCTACTAACTTAACACTCTTCAACCACTTATCGGTTTCCAGGTCACAGAGGACTGTCTTTTTCCCAAATTAGTGTCTCCCCTAGTTGCCTGCTACTGCCCATCGAGGTTGCAGCGGATGAGGTTCATTTACCCTAGTCCATAATACTATCAAAGACAAAACAATTATACATGCCACAGCTGCACTCTTCACATAAGAAAAATGAGCTGAAATCAAAATCACAAAGTCTGAAAAATGTTTTATTTTGTTTACACAGCATATAAGTATACATTTTGAGTGAATTCACAAAAATGTATAACATATCCCTTCTCCATATAAGGTTCAAATAAACCACTTGCCACAATATGACCCATCCTGTAAAAAATATATATAGCAAATCAAGTGGTATTTATCACATACACATTTTCAGCAGATGTTATTTACCCTAGTAAATATGAAAAATGACTTCCATAATAATGTTGGATATGGCGTGTACTCGTTATTACAGTGCATTCGGAAAGTAATCAGACCCCTTGACCTTTTCCACATTGCTTTGTCATTATTAGGGTGTTGTGTGTAGATTGAGGGGGGGAAACAGAAACAGATTTGACTTTTTAGCAAATTTATATGTAAAAATAAATAAACATTTACAAGTATTCAGACACTTTACTCAGTACTTTGTTGAAGCACCCGGCGATTACAAACTCGAGTCTTCTTGGGTATGAAACAACAAGCTTGGCACTAGAGGTCGGCAGATTTCAAGTTTTCATAAATCAGAAATCTATTTTTGGAAGCCGATTTTGCCGTTTTTTTTTTTTTTACACCTTTATTTAACTAGGAAAGTCAGTTAAGAACACATTCTTATTTTCAATTACGGCCTAGAAACGGTGGGTTAACTGCCTTGTTCAGGGGCAGAACGGCAGATTTTTACCTCGTCAGCTCAGGGATACCTTACGGTTAACTCGTCCAACGCTTTAACCACCTGCCTTACGAGGAGCCTGCCTGTTACGCAAATGCAGTAAGAAGCCAAGGTAAGTTGCTAGCTAGCATTAAACTTATCTTATAAAAATCGATCATAATCACTAGTTACAACTGCACATGGTTGATATTACTAGTTTATCTAGCGTGTCCTGCGCTGCATATAATCGATGCGGTGCACATTCGCGAAAAAGGACTGTCGTTCCTCTGTCTTTTGACACTATATAAACGAGTCATCCCGCAGTGTTTGTGATTACACCCTGATGAAGACAGCTTGGCTGTCGAAACGTTGGTAATACATTTTTTTTGCATCTGAGCTCCTAAAGTGTGCGGCTCTCCTTTATTTTCAAGTTTACTCCGCTAGCCAGCACCTCGCCTAAATAGGTGTGCGTTTCTTTTTCTTCTAGGTTGCTCCAACGTGTACCTAACCATAAACATCAATGCCTTTCTTAAAATCAATACACAGAAGTATATATTTTTAAACCTGCATAAATAACTAAAAGAAATCCAGGTTAGCAGGCAATATGAACCAGGTGAAATTGTGTCACTTCTCTTGCGTTCATTGCACGCAGAGTCAGGGTATATGCAACAGTTTGGGCCGCCTGGCTCGTTGCGAACTAATTTGCCAGAATTTTACGTAATTATGACATAACATTGAAGGTTGTGCAATGTAACAGGAGTATTTAGACTTACGGATGCCACCCGTTACATAAAATACGGAACGGTTCCGTATTTCACTGAAAGAATAAACGTTTTGTTTTCGAGATGATAGTTTCCGGATTCGACCATATTAATGACCTAAGGCTCATATTTCTGTGTGTTATTATGTTATAATTAAGTCTATGATTTGATAGAGCAGTCTGACTGAGCGATGGTAGGCACCAGCAGGCTCGTAAGCATTCATTCAAACAGCACTTTCGTGCGTTTTGCCAGCAGCTCTTCGTTGTGCTTCAAGCATTGCACTGTTTATGACTTCAAGCCTATCAACTCCCGAGATTAGACTGGTGTAACCGATGTGAAATAGCTAGCTAGTTAGCGGGTGCGCGCTAATAGCGTTTCAAACGTCACTCGCTCTGAGACTTGGAGTAGTTGTTCCCCTTGCTCTGCATGGGTAACGCTGCTTCGAGGGTGGCTGTTGTCGGTTCGAGCCCAGGTAGCGGCGAGGAGAGGGATGGAAGCTATACTGTTACACTGGCAATACTAAAGTGCCTATAAGAACATCCAATAGTCAAAGGTATATGAAATACAATCGTATAGAGAGAAATAGTCCTATATTTCCTATAATAACCACAACCTAAAATGTCTTACTTGGGAATATTGAAGACTCATGTTAAAAGGAACCACCAGCTTTCATATGTTCTCATGTTCTGAGCAAGGAACTTAAGGTGTGCCCGCAGTGTTTGTGATTACACCCTGATGAAGACAGCTTGGCTGTCGAAACAGCTTAGCTTTCTTACATGGCACATATTGCATTATTTATACCAAACATTTGTACCAAACATTCATTATTTATTTGAGGCTATATTGACTTTATTGATGTATTATATTAAGTATTGTTGTAATTGTCATTATTAAAAAAAAAAAAAAATGTTTTATTTGTAAATCGGCCGATTAAATCGGTATCAGCTTTTTTTTGGGGCCCTCCAATAATCGGTATCGGCGTTAAAATCAGAATCGGTCGACCTCTACTTGGCACAGTTGTATTTGGTGATACAGATCCTCGAGCTCTGTCAGGGTGGATGGGAACATCGCTGCACAGCTATTTTCAGGTCTCCCCAGAGATGTTCGATCGGGATCAAGTCCCGTCTCTAGCTGGGCCACTCGAGGACATTCAGAGACTTGTCCCGAAGCCACTCCTGCGTTGTCTTCGCTGTGTGCTTAGGGTCATTGTCCTTTTGGAAGGTGAACCTTCGCCCCCAGTCTGAGGTCCTGAGCACTCTGAAGCAGGTTTTCATTAAGGATCTCTCTCTACTTTGCTTCGTTCATCTTTGCCTCGATCCTGACTAGTCTCACAGTCCCTGCCACTGAAAAACATCCCCACAGCGTGATGGTGCCAGGTTTCCTCCAGATGTGACGCTTGGCATTCAGGTCAAAGAATCTTGGTTTCATCAGCCCAAAGAATCTTGTTTTTCATGGTCTGAGAGTCCTTTAGGTGCCTTTTGGCAAACTCCAAGCGAGTTGTCATGTGCCTTTTACTGAGTGGCTCCCATCTGGCCACTTTACCATAAAGGGCTGATTGGTGGAGTGCTGCAGAGATTGTTGTCCTTCTGGAAGGTTCTTCCATCAACAGAGGAACTCTGGAGCTCTGTCATAGTTACCATCGGGTTCTTGGTCACCTCCCTGACCAAGGCTCTTCTCCCCCAATTGCTCAGTTTATACTCTAGGAAGAGTATTGGTGGTTCCAAACAAGGCCATTATGTTCTTGGGGACCTTCAATGCTGCATACATTTTTTGGTACCCTTCGCCCAGATCTGTGCCTCGACACAATCCTGTCTCGGAGCTCTATGGATAATTCCTTTGACCTCATGGCTTGGTTTTTGCTCGTACATGCACTGTCAACTGTGGGACCTTATACAGACAGGTGCCTTTCCAAATCATGTCCAATCAATTGAATTTACCACAGCCGGACTCCAATCAAGTACCGTAATTTCCGGACTATAAACCGCTACTTTTTCCCCACGCTATGAACCTCGCGGTTTATACAATGACGCGGCTAATTTATGTTATTTTTTTTTTTTTCACAAGATTCATGCCGCCAAAAAACTGAGCACCGTCACATAATGTGACGTAAATCGAGCGCGCTCAAACTTGCCATCATTCTGATTACGGTAGTCATTTTGTCACCCTCATCATGGCAAAGACATGGAGAAATGCATATAATGCAGCTTTCAAGTTGAAGGCGATCGATCTGGCTGTTGGAAAAGGAAATAGACCTGCTGCACGGGAGCTTGGCCTTAATGAGTCGATGATAAGACGTTGGAACTGTGCAGATCCGACTGAAAGCCAAAACAATCGCCACTGCAATGAAGTTTGACTTTCTTGGTAGGCTACTGTTTACTGCTATTTATGTTTTATTTTTGTTACAAGCCGTGTTTCGTTAAAGCCTATTTATTTTTGTTACAAGCCGTGTTTAGTTTAAAAGCCTATTTATTTTTGTTGCAAGCCGTGTTTCATTTAAAGGCTGTGTAAAGTTCATTTGTTTCAATGTACCGGTAGGCACTTGCGGCTTATAGACATGTGCGGTTTATTTATGTACAAAATACATATTTGTAAAAAATTCTGTGGGTACGGCTTATATTCAGGTGCGCTTAATAGTCCAGCAATTACGGTAGTAGAAACATCTCAAGGATGAGCAATTGAAACAGGATGCACCTGAGCTCAATTACGAGTCTCATAGCAAAGGGTCTGAACTACTTATGTAAATAGGTATTTTTTTTAAATAGATTTGCTAAAATCTAAAAACCTGTTTTTACTTTGTCATTATGGGGCATTGATGGAATATATATATTTTTTAAATTGTAGAATAAGGCTGTAACGTAACAATATGTGGAAAAAAGGCTTAGCAGATGTGTTGTTCAATTACAGCTCCAAACAGTAGGATTTTTGTTGGAGTCAACCTACTATCTGTCCATTTTCCTAGATGAGACAAATTATCCTCTTATTACAAGTGCCACTGTACTTAAAGTTGATACAATTAACACATGACATAAGATTTTTTTTGTGTGTTTGTGACTTAGGTAATTAAAAAAAATATATATATAAAAAAAAAAAAAAAAAAAAAAAAAAAAATCGACATGCAGGATGCCAGTTACCTTGATCACTAATCAATAGTACTGACTCCATTCAGGGCGGTAATTTGAAACTACTGCCAGGATGGGTGCAAAAGAATGTCTGCCTTATAGCTGGTCAATTGATCTTACATTTATGCTACACGACAGACTGTAGCATTTCCCAGAAAATACATTATTTTAACCAAGTCGTCATGTTTTATGGATTTCTACTAATTAGCCGATATGACAAAATACTCTCAAATGGTTTAAACCGAGACGTTAAAAAATAAACATTTCTGTAGAAACTAAACAATAACAGCATCAATCCAACAAAAAAATATATATTACAAATTCTGTTAGCAATAACTTATTTCACATCATGCAATAAAAAATTGGAACAAGAACAGAAGTATCAGATTGATTTTCTTCAAATGTGTTGGCAAGCAAGTAAAAGTCCCTACTTTCTCTTTCTGGTGGCACTTAAGTTCTTCTGATGTCGACTTATTTTCTTGATGAGGTAAATGACTGATTGAAGCATTTGATAGGAGTGATGAGGGGATGGGGGAGATGTGTTAGGAGTCTACCCAGCTCTGCTCCACGATGGCAGAAACTCTCTTCTCGTACTCCCGCTTGTTTTCTTGATAAAGCTGTGCAGCCTGGCTGTTGGCTGGACTGTTAGGATTCGGCTCATCCAACAGGGACTGTGAACACAAAGAAAAATAAATTGTGATTGAATGTACCGCTATGAACACATGTAGTTCTTCGACCCTACACTTTTAGTGAGGTGTCAGAGTCTTACGTACAGTATATCCAGGAGCAGAAATAACACAACAATGCTATATTACAACAAAGGTTATACAGAACATACTGCAAAACAGAAATTAAGTACACTACATAAAGAACCTGTGTTACATTTGTAAAATGCACACAGACAAAGTAGTCTCATGATGTCAGACTGATGGAGGAGAGGATTACAAACCTACCTGGATAGACGTCAAAATGGACGACACATCATATGTGGGGCTCCAACGATTCTGAAGGATGTCTAAACATATACTTCCATCTGCATAGACTACAAGATCAAAAGGATTGTTTTAATTTCAAAGAAAGATGTATACACAATCACATGACACAGAATAGCTTACTCGCTGGAAGAGCTAAATTCTGAACAGTTCATACCAAGTTCACTTTCCCATCAATAACGTGACCTAAGTATTTAGGACATCTCGAATGTGTACATAGGGGACTCTTACCATTTGGGTGAAACATTTTGGAGATAAATCGAACCGTGGGTGGCTTGTTAGGGTACTCTTCTGAAAATTCTATCACAAGCTTAAAAGTTCCTGCAGAGAGAGAGACAATTAGTGTTACTTAAAAGAAACATCCGTTCCTCATTAATCAAACTAATCCTTTATGGAGGGGAGAAAGAAAAGTGGTCCACACCACAGCTAACAGTCTGTCACATGACTAATATAAGCCTGAATATGAAGGCTGACTCAGCACTTTCTCCAGATTCCACACAGCATAATTAAAGGCAGCGTAGTCATGCACCTGTTCAAATTGATCACACTTTAGAACACCAAGACTGTCTTTGCTCTTGGCTAGCATGGCTGGAAAAAGTAAAAAAGCCAAGTTCATTGTTTTCAACCAGTTCATGGGTTACAGTAGTGTTATGATAAACTGATGATTTACATTACTGCAAGCTAACAAACTGAATGATTTTTTTTTTTATCTTACCATCCTCAAATGGTGTACCCACAGGCCTGCAAATAAAGAGAGGAACAATTACTTGTACTGTAACAAGCTCATATCTAGTAATTAGACCCCGACAAACAAAACAAACATATTGCCACAATATCACTCCCTCTGTAATGGGGAATATTTAAGATAATTACTCTTAAATGAAATTAACTTTATTTACCACAATGCTTAGCATATTTATATGTTTCCCCTTTATGTAATACACATGATTTCAAGTGTTCTATTTGTGACACATTTGTGTCAAGGGTTGATGGTCACTATGCATACTTGATGCTGTATGTTATGTATTAAATCGAACTTTATGTCACATGTGCCAAATACAACAAGTGTAGACTTTACCGTGAAATGCTTACTTACAAGCCATTAACCAACAGTGCAGTTCAAGAAGAAGAAATTATTTACCAAGTACACTAAAATAAAAAGTAACACAATAAGAATAACGAGGCTATATACAGGGGGCACCGGTACCGAGTCAGTGCGCAGGGGTACAGGTTATTTGAGGTAATCTGTACATGTAGTTGGGGGCGAAGTGACTATGCGTAAGTAACAAACAAACAGCGAGTAGCAGCAGTGTACAAAAGGGGACCCACAATGTAAATTGTCTGGTGGCAATTTTATGAATTGTTCAGCAGTCTTATGGCTTGGGTGTAAAAGCTGTTGAGACTTTTGGCCCTAGGCTTGGCGCTCCGGTACCGCTTGCCATGCGGTAGCAAAAAAAAGTCTATAAATTGGGTGAATGGAGTCTCCGACAATTTTATGGGCTTTCCTCTTTCCTATTATATACAGTTGAAGTGGTAAGTTTATATACACCTTAGCCAAATACATTTAAACTCAGTTTTTCACAATTCCTGACATTTAATCCCAGTAAAAATTCCCTTAGGTCAGTTAGGATCAACATTTTATTTTAAGAATGTGAAATGTCAGAATAATAGTAGAGAGAAGAATTTATTTCAGATTGTATTTCTTTCATCACACTCCCAGTGGGTCAGAAGTTTACATGCACTCAATTAGTATTTGGTAGCATTGCCTTTAAATTGTTTAACTTGGGTCAAATGTTTTGGGTAGCCTTCCACAAGCTTCTCACAATAAGTTGGGTGAATTTTGCCCATTCCTCATGACAGAGCTGGTGTAACTGAGTCAGGTTTGTAGGCCTCCTTGTTCGCACACGCTTTTTCAGTTCTGCCCACAAATTTTGTATAGGATTGAGGTCAGGGCTTTGTGATGGCCACTCCAATACCTTGACTTTGTTGTCCTTAAGCCATTTTGCCACGACTTTGGAAGTATGCTTGGGGTCATTGTCCATTTGGAAGACCCATTTGCGACCAAGCGTTAACTTCCTGACTGATGTTTTGAGATGTTGCTTCAATATATCCACATAATTTTCCATCCTCATGATGCCATCTATTTTGTGAAGTG
Source organism: Salvelinus fontinalis (assembly GCF_029448725.1). Classification (NCBI taxonomy): domain Eukaryota; kingdom Metazoa; phylum Chordata; class Actinopteri; order Salmoniformes; family Salmonidae; genus Salvelinus; species Salvelinus fontinalis. The sequence continues at coordinate 51,423,003 of NC_074666.1, forward strand.
CACCAGTCCCTCCTGCAGCAAAGCACCCCCACAACATAATGCTGCCACCCCTGTGCTTCAGTTGGGATAGTGTTATTTGGCTTGCAAGCCTCCCCCTTTTTCCTCCAAACATAATGGTCATTATGGCCAAACAGTTCTATTTTTGTTTCATCAGACCGGAGGTCACTTCTCCCAAAACGTATGATCTTTGTCCCCATGTGCAGTTGCAAACCGTAGTCTGGCTTTTTTATGGCGGTATTGGAGCAGTGGCTTCTTCCTTGCTGAGCGGCCTTTCAGGTTATGTCGATATAGGACTCGTTTTACTGTGGATATAGATACTTTTGTACCTGTTTTCCTCTAGCACCTTCACAACGTCCTTTGCTGTTGTTATGGGATTGATTTGCACTTTTGGCACCAAAGTACGTTAATCTCTAGGAGACAGATTGCGTCTCCTTCCTGAGCGTTATGACGGCTGCATGGTCCCATGGTGTTTATACTTGCGTACTATTGTCTGTACAGATGAACATGGTACCTTCAGGCATTTGGAAATTGCTCCCAAGGATGAACCAGACTTGTGGAGGTATACAATTTGTTTTCTGAGGTCTTGGCTGATTTCTTTTGATTTTCCCATGATGTCAAGCAAAGAGGCACTGAGTTGGAAGGTAGGCCTTGAAATACATCCACAGGTACACCTCCAATTGACTCAAATTATGTCTATCAGAAGCTTCTAAAGCCATGACATCATTTTCTGGAATTTTCGAAGCTGTTGAAAGGCACAGTCAAATTAGTGTATGTAAACTTCTGACCCACTGGAATTGTGATACAGTGAAATATAAGTGAAATATTGTCTGTAAACAATTGTTGGAAAAATTACTTGTGTCATACACGAAGTGGATGTCCTAACCGACTTGCCAAAACTATAGTTTGCTATCAAGAAATTTGTGGAGTGGTTGAAAAAATAGTTTTAAGGACTCCAACCTAAGTGTATGTAAACTTCCGACTTCAACTGTAGGTCCTGGATGGCAGGAAGCTTGGCCCAGACGCACTAACCTCTGTAGCGCCTTACGGTCAGATGCCAAGCAGTTGCCACACCAGGCGGTGATGCAACCGGTCAGGATGCTCCCGAATGGTGCAGCTGTAGAAACCTTTGAGGATATGAGGACCCATGCCAAATCTTTTCAGTCTCCTGAGGGGGAAAAGGTTTTGTCGTGCCCTCTTCACGACTGTCTTGGTATGTTAGGACCATGATAGTCTGTTGGTGATGTGGACACCAAGGAACTTAAAACTAGAGGTCGACCGATTATGATTTTTCAACGACGATATCGATTATTGGAGGACCAAAAAAAGCTGATACCGATTCAAATCAGGTGATTCTTATTTATATATTTGTAACAATGACAATTACAACAATACTGAATGAACACTTATTTTTAACTTAATATAATCAATTTAGTCTCAAATAAATAATGAAACATGTTACATTTGGTTTAAATAATGCAAAAACAAAGTGTTGGAGAAGAAAGTAAAAGTGCAATATGTGCCATGTAAAAAAGATAACGTTTAAGTTCCTCACTCAGAACATGAGAACATATGAAAGCTGGTGGTTCCTTTAAACATGAGTCTTCAATATTCCCAGTTAAGACATTTTAGGTTGTAGTTATTATAGGAATTATTGGACTATTTCTCTCTATACCATTTGTATTTCATATACCTTTGACTATTGGATGTTCTTATAGGCACTATAGAGAGCTGCTAGCAAACGCAGGAAAGTGCTGTTTGAATAAATGCTTACGATAATGCTGCTGCCTACCACCGCTCAGTCAGACTGCTCTATCAAATCATAGACTTAATTATAATATAATAAACACACGGAAATACGAGCCTTAGGTCATTAATATGGTCAAATTAAGTCTAAATATTGCTGTTACATTGCACAACCTTCAATGTTATGTCAAAATTATGTAAAATTCTGGCAAATTAATTATGGTCTTTGTTAGATGGTCTTCACACAGTTCGCAACGAGCCAGGCGGCCCAAACTGTTGCATATGCCCTGACTCTGCTTGCACTGAATGCAAGAGAACCGACAATTTCCCTAGTTAATATGAATTTCTAAACTAACAAAATATGCAGGTTTAAAAATATAAACTTGTGTATTGATTTTAAGAAAGGCATTGATGTTTATGGTTATGTTCATTGGTGCAACGAATGTGCTTTTTTCATGAATGCGCTTTTGTTAAATCATCACCGATTTGGTGAAGTAGGCTGTGATTCGATGATAAATGAACTGGCACCGCATTGATAATATGCAACGCAGGACAAGCTAGTTAAACTAGAAATATCATCAACCATGTGTAGTTAACTAGTGATTGTTAAGTTTGATTGTTTTTATAAAGATAAGTTTAATGCTAGCTAGCAACTTACCTTGGCTCCTTGCTGCACTCGCGTAACAGGTGGTTAGCCTGCCACGCAGTCTCCTCGTGGATTGCGATGTAATCGGCCATAATCAGCATCCAAAAATGGCAATTACCGATTGTTATGAACACTTCGGCCCTAATTAAATCAGTCGAAATCTACTTGAAACTCTCGACCCGCTCCACTACAGACCCGTCGATGTTAATGGGGGCCTGTTCGGCCCGCCTTTTCCTGTAGTCCACAATCAGCTTCTTAGTCTTGCTCACATTGAGGGAGAGGTTGTTGTCCTGGCACCACACTGCCAATTCTCTGACCTCCTCCCTATAGGCCATCTCATCGTTGTCAGTGATCAGGCCTACCACTTTTGTGTCATCGGCAAACTTAATGATAGCGTTGGCAGTCGTGTTTGGCCATGCAGTCGTGGGTGAACAGGGCATACAGGAGGGGACAACGTACACACCCCTGAGGGGCCCCAGTGTTAAGGATCAGTGTGGCAGCGTGTTGTTGCCTACTCTTACCACCTGGGGCGGCCCGTCAGGAAGTCCTGGATCCAGTTGCAGAGGGAGGTGTTTAGTCCCAGAATACTTAGCTTAGTTATGAGCTTCGTGGGCACTATGGTGTTGAACACTGAGCTGTAGTCAATGAACAGCATTCTCACATAGGTGTTCCTTTTGTCCAGGTGAGAAAGGGCAGTGTGGAGTGCGATTGAGATTGCGTCATCTGCAGATCTGTTGGGGTGGAATGCGAATTGGAGTGGGTCTAGGGTTTCCAAGAGGATGCTGTTGATGTGAGCCATGACCAGCCTTTCAAAGCACTTCATGGCTATTGACGTGAGTGCCACGGGGCGGTAATCAATTAGGCAGGTTACCTTCGCTTCCTTGGGCACAGGTACTATGGTGGTCTACTTGAAACATGCAGGTATTACAGACTCAGTCAGGGAGAGATTGAAAATGTCAGTGAATACACTTGACAGTTGGTCCGCGCATGCTTTGAGTACACGTCCTGGTAATCCGTCTAGCCCAGCGGCTTTGTGAATGTTGACCTGTTTAAAGGTTTTGTTCACATCGGCTACCGAGAGCGTTATCATACAGTCATCCAGAAAAGCTGGTGCTCTCGTGCATGCTTCAGTGTTGCTTGCCTCGAAGCGAGCATAAAAGGCATTTAGCTCGTCTGGTAGGCTCACGTCTGTGTTTCCCTTTGTAGTCCGTAATAGTTTTCAAGCCCTGCCACATCCGACAAGTGTCAGAGCCAGTGTAGTAGGATTCAATCTTAATCTTGTATTGACACTTTGCTTGTTTATTAAAATCATACTTGTTGCTGTATGTCATGTATTAAACTCATATTTGTTGATAGTGATTGAGAATGGCCTACCAAGAAAAACTTCCTAAAGGACTAATTTGAGGTTAAAAGGAGCACCCAACAAAAAAAGGCAGAGATTTTTTTTTATGCCCCCCCAGCTGTTGTTTAGAGAACATTGGTGCTGTGATATTAGAATATAAGGGCTTCCTTCATACTGCACGCAGAGACAAAAAAACAGTATCCATGAGTTTATCTACTTCACCAGAGTCAGATTAAGGGCCTCATTGACAAAATCCCAAAGTATCCCTTTAAAGAAGGCAAATTAGACATTTGTCATAGCTTCTGCTCTGTAGATGGTTTTCCTGAATTATTGTAATAAATTGAAATTATTTTGATTGATATGATCAACGCCTGCTCTCACTTTTGTTCACCAGGAGATGCCCTTTACACCCTCCGTATAACAAATAGAATTTTGATACAGACTATTAAATAGCACATTGCATTACAAAGAAGTTTAACTAATGTATGATGTGGCTGTTACGTTGTGATGGTTGATTTAATCCTGTTTGGACCCCAAGGATCCTAATAAATACAAATAACGAGTATGACTATGCAATACATTCCAGGTTTCAGATACTGTACATTTATTTTGTTAATTGGAAATGAGAATATTTGTATGTGTGGCAAATAGCCTCCACAGTTCAACAATTACATGTCACCATCTAAACTAACCCCCCGCCAACACACACCTCTGGCTCCCACTCTGACTGTAGCCTAAAACCACAGCTCAATTTGCCCATATCCACCTAATCCGTATGGTCCTGATGCCCATGCCAGGATGATGACACTGGCACAATAACAAGGGTGGCTTTAGAACACTCACCCAAAAATAACAGCATTCCACATCATGATGTTATTCTCTGATGGAGCACCACTCACGCCAGTTGGGGGGTCTTCTTGAAGTCTGAGGACAGAAAAACCGAGAGGAAACAATAGAATGAAACCTAAACCCTGGCCCGACGACTGGTTTTCTAAACATCAAAAATATTTTGGAGCAAACAAGACGACAAGTGTGCATCCTATTAAACTGAAAGAAGTGTTATTGCTTGTTTGCAAAACAACAGCCATGCATGACAATCATTCTAGAATCCAGAGTCCATTGTGGGCTTCAACATACAAAACAACCCAAACCATAATGGCATTATTACAACCTTAAATAGCGGTCCTCCTTGCCGCTTATTATCACCAAACCCCAGTGTTCTCTGGTAACTCGAAATCCACCAGTACCGTTCCAAAGCGCACCGCAATAAATAAATAAACATTTACTTTTAACAGCTTACCTTCACGCACCAGGTGAGACTGTTTTTGTAGATCCAACTACAAGTCTCTCCAGAGAACACCACTGACCCAATTTACTGTAATCCCCGTGACAACGGAAAGGCTACTACATGGTGCTGTTACCAATTGTGAGTCCCATTTGAATCATGTCACTGTTCCCTGCAAATCCAATAAAAAGCATGAGCTGGCGCACACCCAGAGAACATTATTTAGCGTAGAGCAGGGGTGTCAAACTCATTTTCACCGAGGGCCACATCAGCATAATGGCTGTCCTCAAAGGGCCAGATGTAACTTATAAATGTAATCGAATGTAATGTAAAATAAATGTAACTCCTCCTTAATGTTAAATAACTCATTATTTATTATAACTTATTCAAGTGACAATTACAGTTGCATAGAAAATATATGTTTGCTTGTAGCTCTAACATAAATCCTTTTAAATTTTGTCAGCTTATGAAAACCCACATAACTCCATTAATGAAGGATCAAACTGTCCAAGTGAATAAAGAAAAATAACATAAAACTTAGCTGCAAAGAACATGTATGACACATGTAGCATTTTACAAAAAAAGGCTGCACACAGCCGTGCACCCAACTGATGGTTTGATGACAATTTGTCTGCATACACACATAAACCTGCAAACATTAAATAATTACTACAGCAGCTACACATAAATAATATGTAATCAACTAAAAATACCAAAATAAAGGTTGACTCAGTTCACAACTATATTGGTCAAGTTTTTCGGTTAGTCTTTGATGAGGAGATGCTGCCTGTCCTTGAACACACCAAGTGGATTCTCTCTCTACTATCGATTGATCATGTTCTGAAAATGATAAACACAAAACAAAATGCAAGCACAATCATTAAATTGCACACAGTTTAACTGTTCTTCTTCTTGGTTGAATTACATTTTATTATATTTTAATTAAGTTTAAAAAAAAATGCTTGCCTGTGTGTTTTCTGACCAGATGTCTGACACCGTTTTCCCGTTACCAGTGTGTCAATGTCTGGTTTTAGGTCCTGTGCTGAGGCAATGCGTAGAACAGCATGGAGGTTGTCATCCGTGAGGCGTGATCTGTGCTTGTTTTTGTTCAGATTCATTATGGAAAAAAACTGTTCGCACAGATAGGTGCTCCCAAACATGGACAGAACACGGGCAGCATGAAGTCGAAGCTGTGGCATCAAACCAGGAGGCAGCAGACGGTAAAAGTCCTGGATTGTAGCATCCTGAAACTTTGCTCTCAGGCCACTGTCGCTTTGAAGCTCAATTAGCTCCATCTGAAGGTGTTGGGGTGCAGTGCAGACATCGGTGGTGAAAGGATTGGCAAAGATGTCAAAGCCAGACTGTTGTGCTCTGAAGTCAGAGAAGCGCCGATCAAACTCAGTCTTTAACCAGCTCAGTTTGGTAGCCAACTGAGCACATGAAAAAGTCTCGGGAAATGAGGCTGACATGCTCTGACAAACAGGAAAGTGAACAAGATTGTCCTGTTTCACTTGCCACATCCATAAGTCCAATTTATGCTGGAAAGCCGTGATCGTGTCGGACATCTGCGTGATGACTTGTTTGCGTCCCTGCAGCTTCTGATTCAGCTGGGCGAGATGGTCGGTTATGTCACACAACACAGCAAAGTCACACATCCACTTTGGATCTGATAGTTCAGACATGAGTTTTCCTTTACTCTGCATAAAAAGAGCAATGTCTTTCCTGAGCTCGAAAAATCGCTTGAGGACTTTGCTCCTACTCAGCCACCGCACTTCTGTATGGTACAGCACATCCCCGTGTTCCGAGCCCATCTCCAGCAAAAACTGCTGGAACTGACGGTGATTCAGGCCACGCGCCCGAATGAAGTTCACTGTTTTCATGACTGTGGTCACAATGTCCTCCATCCCCAGCACCTTCCCACACAAAGCTTCTTGATGGATAATGCAATGATACGTTATCAAAGGCGTGTGACAGTTCATTTTTTGCATTTTCCCCTTCATTAGTCCAACCAAGCCCACTTTTCCTCCACACATTGCCGGTGCACCGTCTGTAGTTAATCCTACCAAGTTTTCCCACTGCAATGCATTTTTACTTACGGACTTCTCTACCGCATCAAAAATGTTCTGTCCCGTCGTGGTCCCATGCATTGCAGCCACATCCAACAGCTCCTCAGTGATAGAGAGGTCCGACTTTACGCCTCTAATAAAAATTGATAACTGCGCTGTGTCCGTGTTATCTGTGCTTTCATCAACAGCTAATGAAAAAGCTGTGTAGCTGCGTGTCTCCTCGGCCAGCTGTGTTGTAAGATTTTCTGCTAGTTCCTTCACTCGGTCGACGATGGTGTTTCTTGATAAACTGACATTTTTAAAAGTCTGTAACTGGTCGGGACACACCTGCTCACAGACCTTCAGCATGCACTGCTTCAAAAACGCTCCCTCTGAAAAAGACTTGGAAGCGTGGGCGATTTCTTCAGCCACAATGAAGCTAGCTTTCACCGCGGCCTCGTTTTTGGCTGTGGATTTCATGAACAAACTCTGCTGCGACCGCAGTTTGCCTTTTAATTCTTGGGCAATTTGTTGCTTTTCTTGAAGGCTAGCTTTAGCGTACTTAGCTCCGTGTTTGGTGTCAAAATGTCGACGCAGATTGTACTCTTTGACAACCGACACCGCCTCGTAACACAAAAGACATACCGGTCTTTCTCCTTGAAGCGCAAACAAGTATTCGCCTTCCCATCTTTCTTGAAACAGTCTTCCGTCTGCATCAACTTTTCTCTTTCTGGACATTTTGGGATCATTATTTATATCTCAATTCCACTCGTTGGCATGGACACTGCCGTGGCTAGCGTAATCGAAAGGCATTGTGGGAATGTAGTTTTTGGTCAAAGCACGCTCTTAATTTATTTTTTGGTATTTATTTTTAGACACTCAAAACCTTTAAGCTCTCGCGGGCCACATAAAATGACCTGGCGGGCCACATCTGGCCCGCGGGCCTTGAGTTTGACACATGTGGCGTAGAGGTTCTGACTAACTGCGAATAAACTGTAAGCTATAAAAACAAAGAGTTGCACACTCCATATGTATAAGTAATTTGTTTGGTAAAAAACACCAACGTTTGTTTCGGCATCACTGTGCCTTCTTCAGGGTAATGTCATGAATGCTTGAACCAGGTTATGTAGACAAACAATCTACTAATTCCACTGTTTGTCTACATAACCTGGTTCAAGCATTCATGACATTACCCTGAAGAAGGCACAGTGATGCTGAAACATTGATGGTTTTTTAACCAATAAGTGACTGGAAGGGTATACACTGCTCAAAAAAAATAAAGGGAACACTAAAATAACACATCCTAGATCTGAATGAATGAAATATTCTTATTAAATGCTTTTTTCTTTACATAGTTGAATGTGTTGACAACAAAATCACACAAAAATTATCAATGTAAATCAAATTTATCAACCCATGGAGGTCTGGATTTGGAGTCACACTCAAAATTAAAGTGGAAAACCACACTACAGGCTGATCCAACTTTGATGTAATGTCCTTAAAACAAGTCAAAATGAGGCTTAGTAGTGTGTGTGGCCTCCACGTGGCTGTATGACCTCCCTACAACGCCTGGGCATGCTCCTGATGAGGTGGCAGATGGTCTCCTGAGGGTTCTCCTCCCAGACCTGGACTAAAGCATCCGCCAACTCCTGGACAGTCTGTGGTGCAACGTGACATTGGTGGATGCAGTGAGACATGTTGTCCCAGATGTGCTCAATTGGATTCAGGTCTGGGGAACGGGCGGGCCAGTCCATAGCATCAATGCCTTCCTCTTGCAGGAACTGCTGACACACTCCAGCCACATGAGGTCTAGCATTGTCTTGCATTAGGAGGAACCCAGGGTCAACCACACCAGCATATGGTCTCACAAGGGGTCTGAGGATCTCATCTCGGTACCTAATGGCAGTCAGGCTACCTCTGGCGAGCAAATGGAGGGCTGTGCGGTCCCCCAAAGAAATGCCACCCCACACCATGACTGACCCACCGCCAAACCGGTCATGCTGGAGGATGTTGCAGGCAGCAGAACGTTCTCCACGACGTCTCCAGACTCTGTCACGTCTGTCACATGTGCGTGTGAACCTGCTTTCATCTGTGAAGAGCACCAGTGGCGAATTTGCCAATCTTGGTGTTCTCTGGCAAATGCTAAACGTCCTGCACGGTGTTGGGCTGTAAGCACAACCCCCACCTGTGGACGTCGGGCCCTCAAAGGGTCTGTTTCTGACCCTTTGAGCAGACACATGCACATTTGTGGCCTGCTGGAGGTCATTTTGCAGGGCTCTGGCAGTGCTCCACCTGCTCCTCCTTGCACAAAGGCAGAGGTAGCGGTCCTGCTGCTGGGTTGTTGCCCTCCTACGGCCTCCTCCACGTCTCCTGATGTACTGGCCTGTCTCCTGGTAGCGCCTCCATGCTCTGGACACTACGCTGACAGACACAGCAAACCTTCTTGCCACAGCTCGCATTGATGTGCCATCCTGGATGAGCTGCACTACCTGAGCCACTTGTGTGGGTTGTAGACTCCGTCTCATGCTACCACTAGAGTGAAAGCACCGCCAGCATTCAAAAGTGACCAAAACATCAGCCAGGAAGCATAGGAACTGAGAAGTGGTCTGTGGTCACCACCTGCAGAACCACTCCTTTATTGGGGGTGTCTTGCCAATTGCCTAAAATTTCCACCTTTTGTCTATTCCATTTGCACAACAGCATGTGAAATTTATTGTCAATCAGTGTTGCTTCCTAATGGAACAGTTTGATTTCACAGAAGTGTGATTGACTTGGAGTTACATTGTGTTGTTTAAGTGTTCCCTTTATTTTTTTGAACAGTGTATATATGGAGTGTGCGACTCTTTGTTTTTATAGCTTACAGTTCTCTGTAAGGAAATCTTCATGTTGCCAACCAGATACTTGATGTGTGGCGTAGACTACAAATAGACTAACTAATAAAATATCTTATGAACAATGTATGTCTAACAATAGGTGTTGTGTGAGACTGAATTAAACTAAGCATTTACCAAAGCCACAAGGCTTATCAAGAAATGCTCCATTGGTCTATTTTACACACAAGGACAGTTGATGGCAGAGGAAGCCAGGTAGAGTAGGAATAGAGATGTGACAAATTATAAAATTCTTAAAGTTTAAAACTGCCATTTGAAAAAAAATATGTTTTCCGTTTAAAACGATAGCAAAAATTCCATGTGAATTCACAATTCACCTGCGACGCTGCAAGCAACGGCTTGGGTCTCACCGTGTCCCTTTCAGATGGTTAAGCATTGCACCTGTACCTCAATTCGACCAAAAAAAAAGTTTGTATTTCCTTGTCAACGTATTGCAATACATGACTTCGCTGCTGTCGCTTGCCGTTCTCTGCCATTTTTCCAACTGTTATTAACAACAATGACACATACGTGGAGAGTCGACTCCCGGTCAAGATTCAGCTTGGACTCGACTCCTATGATTCAGTATTTCAGTTAGTGGTGGCCAAAGTTAACTGAGGTTTGTAATGGCATTTATTAAATAACGAAATCATGGACTAAAGTTTATCCTTGCCCATAAGCTCCTTTCAGGGTGAGGAACCATATAACATCAAGTTGTAAAATTGGTAACTACTCCTTTGACTTAGATAGCTAGCTAAATGCAGTGGCTGACAAGTATATTTAGCTAGCTAGTTACACATGTTGATGAATAAAAACAAGTTAACTGGCTAGTAGCACATCTGTGTGGCTCTAGCATGCTGGCTAACTGAAGCAACATTGTTACATCTTACTCTAGCTAGCTAGGTACCAGACAGTACAACGTGGCTGGTATTATATTAATGACTGACTCAATGATAGCTAGCTACAGCCAACTCTGGCACTGTACACGCCTCAAATTAACGGTACTGTTAGCTAACTAGAGCAAGTGGCTAGCTAGCTTCCAGCAAGCTATATTTACTGTAGTTAGCTAGCTAAATACAAAAAACCGCTGAAACGCTTCATTACCTTTTGAAATCTCTCATAAGTCGTCTTCTAGCCGGAGTAGACATGATTCAAAGCGTAAAAACGTATACTTTGGTCATAAAAATCTATCGAATCGGTGTTATTAAAGGGTAAATTTTTCGTCTGTGCTTTTCTATTCTCCTCGACACAACTACAGTGACGTCATGTACCTCCACAGGGGGGAAACCGCAAGGACATTCGATTGGAACAGTGCACTTTCTCGACGCGTGGTGTAAATGTTATCAAATTAACACACTTTTTTCCAAAACGTGAACACTGCATGCAATTTATACGACACCTTAACTTGGTTAGTATTATAACCTTTAGACATATGAGTTGTTACACCAGGTATCAGGGATGTCTAGCCCAATAATGAACAAATGAGCCTATGTTACTCCTTATAGTCCATGGACCTTACATGTTCTGTTCAGAGGCAAATTGGCTCTGGAAGCCAAAACAGCCAAATATTCCATGTAAACTTCAATCGATTTTCAATTGTGGTCTGGTTATAGAAACATAAAGCCCTTTCATATCACATCAAAATAATAGTACAAATGCTAAATATACACTTCCTGTACACGGTTTTAACGCAGTTGCAGCCAACAGTATTTTTCGATAACCCATGTATGGCGTCCTTCGTGCGTTTACACACAGGTGTTAAGAGACGATGATAGATCATTAACACAGATATTCCACTTTGCTTTCAGTTAACAAGCGCTGTAACATGTAAAAAACCCTAAACCTATAAAGGTGTGTAGTAATTTAAACTTCCGTTTTTTTCTGATTTCTCGCTGTTATACCTTATGTTTCCAAAACCGTAATGCAAGCCATGCATTTTATCTTTCAGAAGGTGTGTCAAGGGACTTAAAACAAAACTCCACTGGCCAGAAGATACTATTGTCAAGGGGCACTATAGATAGTAAGCGTATAGGAGTGGGTTAAGGGATGGCAAACTGGAAATTCCTTTGGTCTCTGACTTACTGAGTTAGCTTGGTAAATCAGCTTTTGGTTCTTGGTTTAAGGATTCTAGCTTTATGATGTAAATGAATCTGAAAAAGATTGTCTGCTAAATTACTAAAATGTAAATGTGTGGGCATCGATGTTTGGAAATGTGGACTTGATAACATCTGATGCCTCTAATGTTGTGAATATATTTCAAATAACTGACTATACACTGGCTTAATCAAACTGTTGTCCATTCTTCCAAGGGAGCACAGATAACCCAAAGCTTTTCCGATATCAATAGGGCAACAAGCCTGCTAGGATTTCACCATTGTTGAAAAGTAGGTCACGCAGAGACAAAAAAGTAGTGTACTGATGCGTCCCAAATGGCACCCTATTCTCTTTTCCCCATTCTGGTCAAATGTAGTGCACTAGAGAAAAGGGTGCCATTTGGGACATATCCTCATTTTTCCCTGGCTCCCCAATGAATTAGTTATTCTCATGATGCTTAACAGATTTACATCATATGTGGCTTATCAAGGGGGCAGAGAGGGACAATTGGCTTCACTCTATAAATAAACTTGATTCAATCCCTGGCCAGCAGCGACAAACAAACCAATGCTGAACTCAACTGTGGCATTCAGTCTTTTACCCATGCCTACACAAGGAAAAGCCCAATGATCCTTTTGACATTTTGGCCCTGGACATAAACGCAAGCTAAATAGAGGGCATCGGTAGAACATTGCTGTTGTTGTTTTTTCCTTCGGTGCTTTCATTAGGATAACTAACATGGTGTAGATACACAGGCCTATTACTGTGAGAGAGAGAGAGAGAGAGAGAAGTGGTCCCCTCCATATTAGTCTTTTATCTGGTTCAATCTGTGGTTTATTAAATCTCTGTGGTGGAACGGGATACTAAGGCTATTTGACTCTCTAATCAGCCCCAGTGTGTTCCTCTCTGTCTCCGCTGAGAGTGGCTCTCTGGAGGGAGCTAATGGCAGAGTGTCAGGGAAGATGGAAGTCGATAGCCACAGTGGCAGGTAGGTAGGGATGTGAAGAGGCTGACAGACCATCTTCTCGCCTCCATCAGCTGTCTGTGGACAGAACTCATCCTCCCAGCAGACTAAAAAAGCTATTTACAACACTCTGTGTGTCACCCTAATGATTCATTACACTCCATAGTGCTGTGATGGCTGCCACCACGCTGAGTGCAGGGGATGTAACCAGTGCCATGTACTGTCTATCAGTGCTAATCAGAAGGGAAGCTATGTGATTGTACAGCTACTATCTCATTATAGGGGTGTTGTTTTACTCCTGACTGTGTGATGGTCATAATTGGATTACATGGATAATTGATGTACTGTACAACTATTTGAGGAATGAGAGGACCTCGGGATGGCTTCTATTATCTGTTATGTAATGGCTGCTTTCAGTTCACCTATTGACTGTCATTAAAGTGTGTGTACAGTAAAACTGTGTGCAGTAAATTGACACACAATTGCGTGTTTTGTCTTGATCGGGCCTTTGACTCGCCATCAGCTGGACCTGTACTTCCAGAACCCTATCTTTACCTTGGCCAGCCTCTCCTAGGTGCAGCTCCTCAGGGACCCCAGGAAGAAGTACTACAAACTCCACCCCTTAGTTGCTGAAATAGTGGATGTAAGTCTGCAGAGAGATAGTCAAGAATGTGTATGGAGTGGGACAGGAGTTTTTTCCTGACTACGTCACCAGGAAAAACTGGATTTTCCATGACGGGTCACATGGTCTGGAAAAACTCCTGGGCCTAACAATTTGGTTTGCGTTGGTTGTTTACTTTCACATTGACAGTCTCCTTTTTTTCAGACATGCCTACAGATCGATCCTGCTGACAGGGCTACGTGCTCCATGTTGCTCATTCACCGATACTTCTCCAAAGATGGGTTCCCTGAAAGGTGAGTCAGGGCAACCTTGCATGTCGAGTGTACTTGGAGAAGCAATTAGCCAGTGAGAGAGGGGAGAGAGACGTTTGACCTACATTTTGACCTGCTTATGTAACAGTTTTAACTTTACGTCCGTCCCCTCGCGAACCAGGGACCCTCTGTACACATCAACAACAGTCACCCACGAAGCATCGTTACCCATCGCTCCACAAAAGCCGCAGCCTCTGCAAGGGGAACCACTACTTCAAGGTTTCAGAGCAAGTGACGTCACCGACTGAAAGGCTGCTAGCGCGCACCACCGCTACCTAGTTAGCCATTTCACATCGGTTACATTCACCCCCCTTTCGACCTCCTCCTTTTCCGCAGCAACCAGTGATCCGGGTCAACAGCCTCAATGTAACAGTTTAACTTTATGGCGTCCCCTCGCCCCGGGCACGAACCAGGGACCCTCTGCACACATCAACAACAGTCACCCACAAAGCATCGTTACCCATCGCTCCACAAAGGCCGCGGCCCTTGCAGAGCAAGGGAAACCACTACTTCAAGGTTTCAGAGCAAGTGACGTCACCGACTGAAAGGCTGCTAGCGCGCACCACCGCTACCTAGCTAGCCATTTCACATCGGTTACATTCACCCCCCTTTTCCGCAGCAACCAGGGATCCGGGTCACGGCACCAATGTAACAGTTTTAACTTTACGTCCGTCTCTTCGCCCCGACCCGGGCGCGAACCAGGGACCCTCTGCACACATCAACAACAGTCGCCCACGAAGCATCGTTACCCATCGCTCCACAAAAGCCGCAGCCTCTGCAAGGGGAACCACTACTTCAAGGTTTCAGAGCAAGTGACGTCACCGACTGAAAGGCTGCTAGCGCGCACCACCGCTACCTAGTTAGCCATTTCACATCGGTTACATTTACATACAGTACCAGTCAAAAGTTTGGACACACCTACTCATTCAGTGTTTTTTCTTTATTTTGACTATTTTCTACATTGTAGAATAATGGGAATGTGGTACTATATTGTCACAGTGTCATAGTCTGGCCACACACATGTTGATTTGTCTTGTGTGTCTAGCCTTGAACCTTCCTTGAAATTGTTTAACATTTATGAGATACTGTGAAGTAGTTGTAATAATGTCATGATGAAGTGCCATTTACCTGAATGACTGCTGGTTCCTGCTCCAGATTCATACCAAAGATACAGGTGTTGATATTGAAAGATACCAAGGTCAACAGCTTGCACAGGATCCATAGTGGCTTGTGGGAGGCACCAGAGGAGTAAGGAGCAGTAGTCCCATTCTCATGTAACAGAAAGTCAGTAAAGGTATAAACTACATGGACCCTTAGTCATTTAGCATATTCTTACCAAAAGCATTTTACCATCTGTATGTGCAATGAAGGGGCATAGCAACTATGTAAATACAAGTCAAAGCCTATATACTGCGCTATAGAAATGGTTGTACAAGATCCATACCAGTCAACCATATTGAACATGGACTGCTATTTGTTTTAGGACACTGAATAAGGCAGGCGTGGAAAGGAGCCTAAGCATAAGCCTTCCAGGGCAGGCAGGAGGTCAGAGGTCAGGATGACCGACAGCCCTGTCTCATCTCAGACTGACAGCCCTGTACCTCCACCTCCACCTCTACCCCAGAACCCCCTCACACTAAGGCCATCTTTCCTGTCACCTTCACCATGCCCCATCAACGCCAGCAACAACCTGTTCGCTGCCGTCCCTGTTCCCTGCTTTATGGAAGTCAACAAGTCCCGGTCAGTGGCTCTCAGATCAGAGAGATATAGGATATCTGTTTTTTTCTGGTAAAGTGGCGTTCAGAATACCACCCAGTCATTTCAGAGTATGTATAACAGTACATACAAACTGTATCTTAAACATATTTAGTGCCTTGCAAAAGTATTCAGACCCCTTGGATTTCTTCACATTTTATTGTTACAAAGTGGGATTAAAATTGATTTAATTGTGATTTTTTGGGGGTCAACAATCTACTCAAAATACTCTATAATGTCAAAGTGGAAGAAAAATGCATTTTCTTTATTTATTTTTATATGAATACAAATTTGATACCTAAAATATAGTCAATGCATAAGTATTCAGCCACTTTGTTCAAATAAGCCTAAATTAGTTCAGGAGTAACATTTGGCTTAAATCATATAATAAGTTATATGGACTCACTCTGTGGGAAATAATATGGGGGTTGACATGATTTTTTCTATAACTAACCGTTCCGTCCCCCATACATACAACATATGTGTAACAGTCCTGACCTGTTTTATGTTGTTTTTTATGTGTTTATGGTCAGGGCATGTGTTTTGGGTGGGCAGTCTATGTTATCTGTTTCTATGTGGGTTTCGGTTTGCCTGGTATGGCTCTTGATTAGAGGCAGGTGGTTTGCATTTTCCTCTAATCAAGAGTCATATTTAGGTAGGGCATTATCACTGTGTGTTTGTGGGTGGTTGTCTCCTGTGTCCGTGTCAATGTTTGCACCATACGGGACTGTATACGGTTTGTTCATTTCATGTAGTCTGTTCATTTCGTTCTTCACGTTGTATGTAAGTTCATCGTGTCCAGGTCTGTTTTCATCGTTTATTTTGTTTTGTAGTTTATTCAAGTATAGTTCGTTTTCTGTCTACGTCGTGTTTGTTATTTTGTCGTGTCTTCAATAAATCATTATGTCTTCACAATCCGCTGCGCCTTGGTTCCCTCAATACTCCTCCTTCTCCGAAAATGGAGAGGAGGAGGAACATCGTTACAGAACCACCCACCAACCCAGAGCCAAGCAGCGGAGTCAAAGGAGAAAGGGACAGGAAAAGAAGGAGCAATGGACATGGGACGATGTGTTGGATGGAAAGGGTGTCTACACATGGGAGGAGATCCTAGCTGGTAGAGATCGCCTCCCATGGGAACAGCTGGAGGCACTGCGGAGAGCAGAGGCTACCGGAGAGAGGAACCGGAGCTATGAGGGAACGCGTCTGGCACGGAAGCCGAAAAAGCCCGTGAGTAACTCCCAAAAATTTCTTGGGGGGGGGCTAAAGGGTAGTGGGCCAAGGGCAGGTAGGAGACCTGCGCCCACTTCCCGGGCTTACCGTGGAGAGCGGGAGTACGGGCAGGCGCCGTGTTACGCAGTAGAGCGCACGGTGTCTCCTGTAGGAGTGCATAGCCCGGTGCGGGTTATTCCACCTCCCCGCACTGGGAGGGCTAGATTGGGCATTGAGCCAGGTGTCATGAGGCCGGCTCAACGCGTCTGGTCTCCAGTGCGTCTCCTCGGGCCGGCATACATGGCACCTGCCTTACGCATGGTTTCCCCGGTTCGCCTACATAGGCCGGTGCGGGTTATTCCACCTCCCCGCACTGGTCGGGCAACCGGGAGCATTCAACCAGGTAAGGTTGGGCAGGTTCAATGCTCAAGAGTGCCAGTACGCCTCCACGGTCCGGTATTTCCGGCACCACCTCCCCGCCCCAGCCTAGTACCTACAGTGTCTACACTATGCACTAGGCTACCAGTGCGTATCCTGAGCCCTGTTCCTCCTCCACGCACTCTCCCTGTGGTGCGTGTATTTAGCCCGGTGCCTCCAGTTCCGGGCCCACGCACTAAGCTACCAGTGCGTCTCCAGAGCCCTGTACACACTGTATATTCTCCCCCTACTAATCCTGATGTGCTTGTCCTCAGCCCGGCGTCACCAGTGCCGGTACCACGCATCAGGGATAGAGTAGGCTTTGAGAATACAGTGTGCCCTGTCCCTGCTCCCCGCACTAGTAGGAAGGTGCTTGTCAGTAGCACGGTGCCTCCAGTTCCGGCACCACGCACCAGGTCTACAGTGCGCCATATCCGGCCAGAGCCATCCGTCTCCCCAGCGCCATCTGAGCCATCCGTCTCCCCAGCGCCATCTGAGCCATCCGTCTCTCCAGCGCCATCTGAGCCATCCGTCTCCCCAGCGCCATCTGAGCCATCCGTCTGCCATGAGCCTGCAAAGCCGCCCGTCTGCCATGTGCCTACAGAGCCGTCAGCCAGACAGGAGCCGCTAGAGCCATCAGCCAGACAGGAGCCGCTAGAGCCGTCAGACAGACAGGATCTGCCAGAGCCGCCAACCAGACAGGATCTGCCAGAGCCGCCAACCAGACAGGATCTGCCAGAGCCGCCAACCAGACAGGATCTGCCAGAGCCGCCAACCAGACAGGATCTGCCAGAGCCGCCAACCAGACAGGATCTGCCAGAGCCGCCAACCAGACAGGATCTGCCAGAGCCGCCAACCAGACAGGATCTGCCAGAGCCGTCAGTGAGCCATGAGCAGCCAGAGCCGTCAGTGAGCCATGAGCAGCCAGAGCCGTCAGTGAGCCATGAGCAGCCAGAGCCGTCAGTGAGCCATGAGCAGCCAGAGCCGTCAGAGCGCCATGAGCGTCGAGAGCCGTCAGCCTGCCATGAGCGTCGAGAGCCGTCAGTCTGCCATGAGCGTCGAGAGCCGTCAGCCAGCATGGACCTGCCAGAGCCGTCCAAACAGGACCTGCCAGAGTCCTTCAGCCGGGATCTGCCCCTTGTCCCGGTGTTGCCCCTTGTCCCGGTGCTGCCCCTTGTCCCGGTGCTGCCCCTTGTCCCGGTGCTGCCCCTTGTCCCGGTGCTGCCCCTTGTCCCGGTGCTGCCCCTTGTCCCGGTGCTGCCCCTTGTCCCGGTGCTGCCCCTTGTCCCGGTGCTGCCCCTTGTCCCGGTGCTGCCCCTTGTCCCGGTGCTGCCCCTTGTCCCGGTGCTGCCCCTTGTCCCGGTGCTGCCCCTTGTCCCGGTGCTGCCCCTTGTCCCGGTGCTGCCCCTTGTCCCGGTGCTGCCCCTTGTCCCGGTGCTGCCCCTTGTCCCGGTGCTGCCCCTTGTCCCGGTGCTGCCCCTTGTCCCGGTGCTGCCCCTTGTCCCGGTGCTGCCCCTTGTCCCGGTGCTGCCCCTTGTCCCGGTGCTGCCCCTTGTCCCGGTGCTGCCCCTTGTCCCGGTGCTGCCCCTTGTCCCGGTGCTGCCCCTTGTCCCGGTGCTGCCCCTTGTCCCGGTGCTGCCCCTTGTCCCGGTGCTGCCCCTTGTCCCGGTGCTGCCCCTTGTCCCGGTGCTGCCCCTTGTCCCGGTGCTGCCCCTTGTTCCGGTGATGGTCCTTGTTCCGGTGCTGCCCCTTGTCCCGGTGCTACCCCTTGTCCCGGTGCTGCCCTTTGTCCCGGTGCTAGCTGTTTATTTAGGGGAAGCTAATGTTTGGGTGGTCATTAGAAGCGGTAGACAGAAGAGGGGAGTGACTAAGGTGGTAAGGGGACAGCGTCCTGAGCCGGAACCACCACCGTGGTCAACTGCCCACCCGGACCCTCCCCTGGACTTTGTGCTTGTGCGCCCGGCGTGCGCATCTTGAGGGGGGGGTACTGTAACAGTCCTGACCTGTTTTATGTTGTTTTTTATGTGTTTATGGTCAGGGCATGTGTTTTGGGTGGGCAGTCTATGTTATCTGTTTCTATGTGGGTTTCGGTTTGCCTGGTATGGCTCTTGATTAGAGGCAGGTGGTTTGCATTTTCCTCTAATCAAGAGTCATATTTAGGTAGGGCATTATCACTGTGTGTTTGTGGGTGGTTGTCTCCTGTGTCCGTGTCAATGTTTGCACCATACGGGACTGTATACGGTTTGTTCATTTCATGTAGTCTGTTCATTTCGTTCTTCACGTTGTATGTAAGTTCATCGTGTCCAGGTCTGTTTTCATCGTTTATTTTGTTTTGTAGTTTATTCAAGTATAGTTCGTTTTCTGTCTACGTCGTGTTTGTTATTTTGTCGTGTCTTCAATAAATCATTATGTCTTCACAATCCGCTGCGCCTTGGTTCCCTCAATACTCCTCCTTCTCCGAAAATGGAGAGGAGGAGGAACATCGTTACAATATGTAAGGTCCCTCAGTCAAGTATTTCACTTCAAGCACAGATTCAACAACAAAGACCAGGGAGCTTTTCGAAAGCCTCATAAATAAGGGCAGTGATTGGTAGATATGTAACAATAGCAAATCAGACATTGACTATATCTTTAAGCATGTTCAAGTTAATAATAATGCTGTGGATTATGTATTAAACCACACAGACACATCAAACATAAAGTCATCCTCCTGAACTGAGCAACAGGACAGGAATGAAACTGCTCAGGGATGTTACCATGAGGCCATTGGCTGTGATGGAAGAAAACTGAGGATGGATCAACAACATTGTAATGACTCCACAATAATGACTTACGACAGAGTGAAAGGAATAATACAAATTTACAGAATACAAATATTTCACAACATGCATCTTGCATGAAACAAGACACTAAAGTAATATTGAAAAAAAAGGAATACACTTTTTGGCCTAAATGCGAAGCTTAATGTTTGGGGACAATCCAACACAACACATCACTGAGTAAATGCCTCCTTATTTTAAAGGATGGTGGTGGCTGCATCATGGTATGGGTTTGCTTGACATCTGCAAATACTGGGGAGTCTTTTAGGATAAAAGGAAACGGATGGTGTTAAACATAGACAAAATTCTCGGGGAAAAGCGACGTCAGTCTACTTTACACCAGACACTCGGGAAAGGAATTTACCATTCAGCAGGACAATAACCAAAATCAAAATGGGAAATTTACGCTGGAGTTGCTTACCAAGAAGACAGTGAATGTTCCTGAGTGGCCAATAATTCCAGGTTGTAAGGCAACAAAATAGGAAAAATACCAAGAGGGGTGAATACTTTCGCAAGCCACTGTACGCAAGCCACTGTATGCAACAGCTATATTTTAGTCATTTAATTTCTATTAATCTTTAAAAAATGTTTTCAAAAATTCTTCCACTTTGACATTACACAGTATTTTGTGTAGATTGTTGACACATATACATATATATATATATATATATATACACTGCTCAAAAAAATAAAGGGAACACTAAAATAACACATCCTAGATCTGAATGAATGAAATATTCTTATTAAATACTTTTTTCTTTACATAGTTGAATGTGCTGACAACAAAATCACACAAAAATTATCAATGGAAATCAAATTTATCAACTTATGGAGGTCTGGATTTGGAGTCACACTCAAAATTAAAGTGGAAAACCACACTACAGGCTGATCCAACTTTGATGTAATGTCCTTAAAACAAGTCAAAATGAGGCTCAGTAGTGTGTGTGGCCTCCACGTGCCTGTATGACCTCCCTACAACGCCTGGGCATGCTCCTGATGAGGTGGCGGATGGTCTCCTGAGGGATCTCCTCCCAGACCTGGACTAAAGCATCCGCCAACTCCTGGACAGTCTGTGGTGCAACGTGGCGTTGGTGGATGGAGCGAGACATGATGTCCCAGATGTGCTCAATTGGATTCAGGTCTGGGGAACGGGCGGGCCAGTCCATAGCATCAATGCCTTCCTCTTGCAGGAACTGCTGACACACTCCAGCCACATGAGGTCTAGCATCGTCTTGCATTAGGAGGAACCCAGGGCCAACCGCACCAGCATATGGTCTCACAAGGGGTCTGAGGATCTCATCTCGGTACCTAATGGCAGTCAGGCTACCTCTGGCGAGCACATGGAGGGCTGTGCGGCCCCCCAAAGAAATGCCCACACCATGACTGACCCACCGCCAAACCGGTCATGCTGGAGGATGTTGCATGCTGCAGAACGTTCTCCACGGCGTCTCCAGACTCTGTCACGTCTGTCACATGTGCTCATGTGCTCAGTGTGAACCTGCTTTCATCTGTGAAGAGCACAGGGCGCCAGTGGCGAATTTGCCAATCTTGGTGTTCTCTGGCAAATGCCAAACGTCCTGCACGGTGTTGGGCTGTAAGCACAACCCCCACCTGTGGACGTCGGGACCTCATACCACCCTCATGGAGTCTGTTTCTGACCGCTTGAGCAGACACATGCACATTTGTGGCCTGCTGGAGGTCATTTTGCAGGGCTCTAGCAGTGCTCCTCCTGATCCTCCTTGCACAAAGGCGGAGGTAGCGGTCCTGCTGCTGGGTTGTTGCCCTCCTACGGCCTCCTCCACGTCTCCTGATGTACTGGCCTGTCTCCTGGTAGCGCCTCCATGCTCTGGACACTACGCTGACAGACACAGCAAACCTTCTTGCCACAGCTCGCATTGATGTGCCATCCTGGATGAGCTGGACTACCTGAGCCACTTGTGTGGGTTGTAGGCTCCGTCTCATGCTACCACTAGAGTGAAAGCACCGCCAGCATTCAAAAGTGACCAAAACATCAGCCAGGAAGCATAGGAACTGAGAAGTGGTCTGTGGTCACCACCTGCAGAAACACTCCTTTATTGGGGGTGTCTTGCTAATTGCCTCTAATTTCCACCTGTTGTCTATTCCATTTGCACAACAGCATGTGAAATTTATTGTCAATCATTGTTGCTTCCTAAGTGGACAGTTTGATTTCACAGAAGCTTGATTGACTTGGAGTTACATTGTGTTGTTTAAGTGTTCCCTTTATTTTTTTGAGCAGTGTATATATATATATATATATATATACACACAGTTGAAGTCGGAAGTTTACATACACCTTAGCCAAATACATTTAAACTCAGTTTTTCACAATTCCTGAAATTTAATCCCAGTAAAGATTCCCTGTATTAGGTCAATTAGGATCATCACTTTATTTTAAGAATGTGAAATGTCAGAATAATAGTAGAGAGGTGGATTTATTTCAGATTGTATTTCTTTCATTACATTCCCAGTGGGTCAGAAATTTACATACACTCAATTAGGATTTGGTAGCAGTGTCTTTAAATTGTTTAACTTGGGTCAAACGTTTTGGGTAGCCTTCCACAAGCTTCCCACAATAAGTTGGGTGAATTTTGGCCCATTCCTCCTGACAGAGTTGGTGTAACTGAGTCAGGTTTGTAGGCCTCCTTGCTCGCACACGCTTTTTCAGTTCTGCCCACAAATTTTGTATAGGATTGAGGTCAGGGCTTTGTGATGGCCACTCCAATACCTTGACTTTGTTGTCCTTAAGCCATTTTGCCACAACTTTGGAAGTATGCTTGGGGTCATTGTCCATTTGGAAGACCCATTTGCGACCAAGCTTTAACTTCCTGACTGATGTCTTGAGATGTTGCTTCAATATATCCACCCCCGCGCTTCACGGTTGGGATGGTGTTCTTCGGCTTGCAAGCCTCTCCCTTTTTCCTCCAAACATAATGATGGCCATTATGGCCAAACAGTTCTATTTTTGTTTCATCAGACCAGAGGACATTTCTCCCAAACGTACGATCTTTGTCCCCATGTGCAGTTGCATACCGTAGTCTGGCTTTTTTATGGCGGTATTGGAGCAGTGGCTTCTTCCTTGCTGAGAGGCCTTTAAGGTTATGTCGATATAGGACTCGTTTTACTGTGGATATAGATAATTTTGTATCTGTTTCCTCCAGCATCTTTCGAAAGTTCTTTGCTGTTGTTCTGGGATTGATTTGCACTTTTCTTACCAAAGTACGTTCATCTCTAGGAGACAGAATGCGTCTCCTTCCTGAGCGCTATGACGGCTGTGTGGTCCCAGGGTGTTTATACTTGCATACTATTGTTTGTACAGATGAACATGGTACCTTCAGGCATTTGGAAATTGCTCCCAAGGATGAACCATACTTGTGGAGGTCTACAATTCTTTTTCTGAGGTCTTGGCTGATTTCTTTTCATTTCTCCATGATGTCAAGCAAAGGTAGGCCTTGAAATACATCCACAGGTTCACCTCCAATTGACTCAAATTATGTCAATTAGCCTATCAGAAGCTTCTGAAGCCATGACATCGTTTTCTGGAATTTTCCAAGCTGTTTAAAGGCACAGTCAACTTAGTGTATGTAAACTGTATGTAAACCCACTGGAATTGTGATATAGTGAATTATAAGTGAAATAATCTGTCTGTAAACAATTGTTGGAAAAATGTTTTGTCATGCACAAAGTAGATGTCCTAACCGACTTGCCAAAACTATAGTTTGTTAACAAGAAATTTGTAGAGTGGTTGAAAAACAACCTAAGTGTATGTAAACTTCCGACTTCAACTGTATACCTTTTTTGTTAATCCCACTTTGTAACACAATAAAATGTGAAGAAATCCAAGGGGTATGAATACTTTTGGCAGGCACACTGACATTTCATCCTGGTAAAGTATGCTTTGGTAGGGTATACCAAGTCAGAGATTCTCCTACTTGTGTCCGTGTTTGTAGGACTGATAAGGTAAAGAGGCGGCCGAGCCCTACTTACCTGGCCATTGCGAGCAGTCAGCTGACTTTTACCCCGTCTCAGGTATGTAAGGGCAGGTGTGAGAAGTTAATGTAAAGGGGACATATAAGCATACATGGAAGAAAAAAAAGCAAGTAAATAAACAAAAACGATGAAACACTAAACCTATTATACAACATGCTTGACATCTGGCCCAAACCCATGTCAGTAACAGCATGTTGGTGAGGTGTCTATGAATACAACAAGCATTGTGGCGCTGCAAAGCTTTCTGTCATTGTTTCTAATCCCGAAGGGATGCCCTGATTCACCCCACAGTAATGTTGTGGTTTTCCGAAAAATCTCGCCCAGTATGTTCAGAACATAGTGTCTTATATGTTTAAACCCTTTCTGGCATCAGGCTAAACCACACGGAAGACAGTGCTAAAGCAGGTGGAATGCAATGGTGACCGCAATATTAAATCAATGGACACAATAAAAATGTCCTAGCTTACATTTCGTATGTACAAGGTTATACAATATGGTAGCAAACAACTATCAACATTTTCTGGTGTTGAACATAGTACTTTATCACCTCTACTTTGTAAATAAATGTTGTTGTTTTCCCCTGACAAGTGTGTATGTAGGTGATGATAGTACAGTTACGGACAAATATACGACTGTGAATTCAATAAGTAGGTGATTATATTTAATTAATGTATACTTGACTTGTTGTCTGTTGATTAGAACATGAAGATATTGCATGTGTGTTTATGTTAGTGTTTATGTTTATGATTGTGTTGTTTTTGGTTGTATTGCAGAGTGACAGCCATAATAACTTGCAGGTTGAGGTGTTCAGTCTGGCTAAAAATAAGTTAAAGTCAGTGGGAGATGCATAGTCACTTTGTACCTCTGCACATTGACTCGGTGCCAGTACCCCCTGTATATAGACTCGTTCTTGTTATGTACATTTATTGTGTTACTTTTTGATTGATTAGATTTTTAAAAACTTTAGTTTATTTAATAAATATTTTATTAACTCTATTTCTTGAACTGCATTGTTCTTTAAGGGCATGTAAGTAAGCATTTCACTGTAAGGTCTACCTACACCTGTGGTATACGGTGCATGTGACAAATACAATTTCATTTGAGATGTGAGAGATGTACGCTTCCCTGGACTTCCTGTGTATGGCCACCAGATAGAGCTGAAGTCTATATATAGTAAACTGCATTGTCATGGTTGCTATACCTCTGTCTATCCTACTGGTCTTTCTACTTCGTGATCGACTGGAAAGCTCTGGGTAGAAGTTGTCCTTTTTCTCAGATCCAGGATCATCATACCCTCACCAAATCTTAGCCATTACTGTTTGAGGATAGGGAAAACACACGCCCACGGTAAATCAAACCCCCAAAATTGAATCTGATCCCAGACTTGATTAAGCATAATTTCCAAAAGGAATCTGTCTGGTTGAATTGAAATCCAAAAGAAATTGGCCCAAAACCAAACCCTATGAGCACTGAATGAGAATGAAAAGAGAGGTAGGTACTGTAGCACCTGTATTATTCAATTGTACCTGTATTATTCAATTCAAATAACCTTTATCACATAAGGTCAGAGATAAACATCCATTGACTTATTCAAGAACGTTAATGTGCCTAGTTCATACTTAATGGGGTGTCGCAGCAGCTCGTGGCTCCAGGACAGAGCATGTGGCCGGAATAATGTTTCTCTATGATTAGGCCCACAGCTCTTCTGTATTGTGTTACCTGTAAATGCCTCCTGATGGTCTGGTGCAGGGAGTGTCCAAAACAACCCAGCTTCTTGTTGTTCTAAAACCGTCCAAACAAGCTGCTGCCCAGGCCTCTGTCGTTATATGTTGTGTCCCAAATGGCACCCTATTCTCTTTTATAGTGCACTTATTTTTTACCAGGGCCAAAGTAGTGCACTATGTAGGGAGTAGAGTGCCATTTGAGACACAGTTATACTGAATGTCCTCTTGTCACAAGAGGATACCAAATAATGTGGTTATATCTCTGCCAATCATGGAACGATGCCCATCTCGGGGGAAAACACAAAGCAGGGCTCCATAATCAGAAAGATTGTGTTTGTGTGAGTGGATGAGATGTTGTAATGTCAGAAATTATTAATAATCCTAAATACAGTTGAAGTCCGAAGTTTACATACACCTTAGCCAAATACATTTAAACTCAGTTTTTCACAATTCCTGACATTTAATCAGAGTAGAAATTCCCTGTCTTATGTCAGTTAGGATCACCAATTTATTTTAATAATGTGAAATGTCAGAATAATAGTAGAGAGAAGGATTTATTTCAGCTTTTATTTATTTCATTACATTCCCAGTGGGTCAGAAGTATTTCAATTAGTATTTGGTAGCATTGCCTTTAAATGGTTTAACTTGGGTCAAACGTTTTGGGTAGCCTTCCACAATAAGCTGAGTGAATTTTGGCCCATTCCTCCTGACAGCTGGTGTAACTGAGTCAGGTTTGTAGGCCTCCTTGCTCGCACACGCTTTTTCAGTTCTGCCCACAAATTTTCTATGGGATTGAGGTCAGGACTTTGTGATGGCCACTCCAATACCTTGACTTTGTTGTTCTTAAGCCATTTTGCCACAACGTTGGAAGTATGCTTGGGGTCATTGTCCATTTGGAAGACCCATTTGCGACCAAGCTTTAACTTCCTGACTGATGTCTTGAGATGTTGCTTCAATATATCCACATAATTTTCCTCCCTCATGATGCCATCTATTTTGTAAAGTGTACCAGTCCCTCCTGCAGCAAAGCACCCCACAACATGATGCTGCCACCCCCGTGCTTCATGGTTGGGATGGTGTTCTTCGGCTTGCAAGCCTCCCCCTTTTTCCTCCAAACATAACGATGGTCATTATGGCCAAACAGTTCTATTTTTGTTTCATCAGACCACAGGACATTTCTCCAAAAAGTACGATCTTTGTCCCCATGTGCAGTTGCAAACCGTAGTTTGGCTTTCATGGCGGTTTTGGAGCAGTGGCTTCTTCCTTGCTGAGCAGCCTTTCAGGTTATGTCGATATAGGACTCGTTTTACTGTGGATATAGATACTTTTGCACCTTTTTCCTCCAGCATCTTCACAAGGTCCTTTGCTGTTGTTCTGGGATTGATTTGTACTATTCGCACCAAAGTACGTTCATCTCTAAGAGACAGAACACGTCTCCTTCCTGAGCGGTATGACGGCTGCGTGGTCCCATGGTGTTTATACTTGCGTACTATTGTTTGTACAGATGAACCTGGTACCTTCAGGTGTTTGGAAATTGCTCCCAAGGATGAACCAGACTTGTGTAGGTCTACAAATTTTTTTCTGAGGTCTTGGCTGATTTCTTTTGATTTTGCCATGATGTCAAGCAAAGAGACAGAGTTTGAAGGTAGACCTTGACATACATCCACAGGTACACCTCCAATTGACTCAAATGATGTCAATTAGCCTAACAGAAGCTTCTATAGCCATGACATCATTTTCTGGAATTTTCCAGACTTTTTAAAGCACAGTCAACTTAATCTATGTAAACTTCTGACCCACTGGAATTGTGATACAGTGAAATAATATGTCTGTAAATAATTGTTGGAAAAATGTATTGTGTCATGCACAAAGTAGATGTCCTAACCAACTTGCCAAAACTATAGTTTGTTTACAATAAATTTGTGGAGTGGTTGACAAACAAGTTTTAATGACTCCAACCTAAGTGTATGTAAACTTCCGACTTCAACTGTACATATCATTGCCTTCTGAGAATTGTAAAGGGTTGTCTTTGTCAAACTGTAAAAACAAGGATTGTTCCTACCATTCACAGTTATTCATTATGAGGAAAGTGATTTACTAAATTACTAATTACATGCTTCATTGTTCATTGGGAGATTTAATTAAGGAACTGCAACTTCATAGCAACATGTCTTTCAAGAATGAGATATTGATCTCCCAGAATGGTCATAGACTGAATTTGATTGGCTGGTGTCATAGTTTTTTTCTTGTTGGTATGGCAGATTTGTATCTCTATTTCGCAAACATAAACTATGTTTATACTTTCTATGGTAACGAAGTGAATCAAAATACTGACTGATCAGTAGTATTCAATGTGTCTTCCCACTGACCTCCTCAGCCCTTTGTTCTGGTGGCTTGTCATCGCAAAGACAAAGCCATCGCCCAGAATGAATTTATGATAACCAATCCTGCATGTTTTCGTGGAATTGAAATGCTAATCAAAATGTTGA
Source organism: Salvelinus fontinalis (assembly GCF_029448725.1). Lineage (NCBI taxonomy): Eukaryota > Metazoa > Chordata > Actinopteri > Salmoniformes > Salmonidae > Salvelinus > Salvelinus fontinalis. The sequence goes on from NC_074666.1 coordinate 51,451,346, forward strand.
TGATGTGGTCTGTGTGCCTGGGCCTCTGTGCAGGACTTGTCATTTTGTATGGAAATTCAGTGTGGAGGGAACATGAGGGAGATGGCGGAGGTGATTGAGGACAAGGGTTATGTTTTTGTCATGGATAGTGCTCCAGCTGGGCAAAACAGACAGTGCTGACGCACGCACACACACACACACACACACACACACACACACACACACACACACACACACACACAGGGAGAGAGGGAGAGGAGTAGCTTGCATGGAGGAATATAGATGACATTCAAATGAATTCTGTTTCTTCTAGGTTTAATACTTAGAAGATGTCAATATCTGTTAACCTCCTGAACAATCCTTTCTGCTTACTGAAAAATATATCAGATCAGAGAAGTATATTCAAAAGAAGATCATGTTTGATTCTGAAAACCTGATAAGTAAACTCAACTGTGCCGACTACATGCTGTTTGATACTGAATATTTCACTCTTCTATGTAAATGTAATTTCCAACGTTACCCTATGTGTAAACAACATGCGGTTTTCTCTGTGCAGATTAAGTATGGTTTCTAAATGTAGATTAAAGCACTCGAGGAAGGAGCAGAGGAAGGGAAGAAGACTCCATAATACCATCATTACCATCATCCAATTTCACGGACCAGGGAAATAATATTGTGACAACGATTTGCATAGGGACAGGCATGTATTATATTTACCATTGTTGCTATTAACTCCCTAGGAGGCTTTACTTAATTGAGGTCTATGTCAAAGTAACTCGTAATTGCAATGGTTTCTTTATTCCAGTTTTGGGGGGAACAATACTACCATTGAGAGGTGATGTGAATTCTTAACCCAGTCTTGACAGTGGATGGGTCATGACCCTTACCAACATTTGACTGAAAATAAATGATAACAATAGATTTTTTTGTACAAACTTTGGTGGAAACAGATCATATATAACTTCAACAGTTTTAAAATGTACTTTTTTCCCCCTTCTACTTTTCAGGATTTTATCCTCCAGATATCTCACTGTGAGGACATGAATAAGGAGTCCATATGGTATATAGCTGACCCTGGTAATATCTGATTCATTTAGGATTTTGGACAAATCTTGACCAAATCTCAGACACTTCTTTTAGGAATCACAGTTTTGAGAGAAATACTCTTTAAAGTCATAGACGGCTATTGCAAGAAACTACATAAGATAACATGAGCATAATGTAATTGTCAAAAACGGATTTTTTTGTCATCTTTTATTTTAAAGGTAAAAAGGTCAGCAGTGGAACGTCACAACTAGGCAACAAAATCTGTTTCCCCATTTGTAATTCGTATTTGAAGGGTAGTTCAAGGGAAAACTCCCTGTCGGAACTATAACTTACGATAACTTCGATAGGACTTGAACGCAGCATTGGACCAGCAAGTAGGTGGTACTTTCATGGTCATGTCTAGAAGGGATACAGCTTTTGTCAAATTAACGTACAAAGTTTTTATTTTCTTAATTGTAGCTAACCCAATTCTCCTAACCTGCTGCGAAAAGTCAAATTTGACAAAAGCTGCATCCTTTCTAGTCAAGACCGATTAACCTGCTACGAAAAGTCCAATCTTGACAAAAGCTGTATCCCATCTAGTCGAACCTGACTTTGGTATTTGTGTCGGAGTGGATCACGGCCTCGGGTGGGACAGGCGCAACTGACGTCTATACATTTCCTAGTCAGCTTTCCCCCCCTCCTTATATACTTTCAGCAATAGGAACCGGGTTGACAAGTTTGCGGAGGATTTCGAGTACAGTATTTGGGTAAAAAGCGCCAATTGTTGTGCCACTGAATTACCCGAAATAACAACCAGAAATGGATGAGAAGTGTTTTACGAAGGAGATCGACCTATGGATCGAACAAGTCACCGAATGCAAACAGCTGTCGGAGAGCCAAGTCAAAACTCTGTGCGAAAAGGTATGGTATACGGAAATTAATAACTTTCCATCTCAAAATGTTTGTGTACAGTAACATTCAGCGGGCGATACATGTTGCGGAGCCTGTCTGTCAGCACTTCCTACTTGCCAAGTAGAATACATAATCCTGTCTAGTTTCAAGAGCAGGCATTTATATTTCCATAGCTTACTTTCTCATGAAGTCTACAGTATCTAAACTTCTCGTCAACCTTTCAGAAATAGTAACACACATGGCTTGCACATTATAAAACAATTAGAATGCGGCTTTTCTACGCTTACACTCGCCCCAGACATTCTTAAAATGGCGCCGATTTTGTACATCACATTGAACTTCTCATTCTGCTGAGCTGTAAAACCGGTTTAGCATTTTACTGCAGCAATGTGTATTGTTCATTGGAGACGCCAAACGGTTGCATTCATTCAGTCATATAAACATGCTTGTCCGGAACATCTAAATGACAAACCATAACATGTCTGTTTAGTACTGGCACAATTTATGTTGGAAATCCAGTCATACTAGGCCTGGTCTGACCGATATGCTGTCAAAAAAAATTGCAGCCTTTCTATCGCCGCAAAGTAGAATAGTCGCCTAGGCTCTACGGCCCACAATGCACTTTAATTAATGCCTATCCATGTGGTGGTTGCAGTGGCTTTAGTCGTGATACCTGACGACAGACTTAAGTAATTTTAGCTATTCAAGCTCTGAATATCAGACGCCGTAGCCAGCACATTATCAAGTAAATTGAAATACATTTGCCAAAATAATAATTATTCCAGGCTTTACAGAAATAAATTACAAAATTCAAAATACTTCATAAGAGAACATGACCAAACCACAGAGGATCACTAGCTTCGTATTTTTTTAAATCTGTATATAGTTAAGTCACAAGTGAGTAGGCCTATGCCTAGTTGGAAAGTCCGCAATTTGGGCAGCACGCGTGACAACGCGTGACAATAGGCCTAAATGATTATTGAGTGGTGGCTGTCAGTGAAAAGCATCTAAAATATGTGTATAGATAATGTGTCTTGAGTATAATTTCAAATGTCGAGACAAGGAAGGAGGGAGGGGTGGGTGGTGAGGCTCTAGGCCACATGTGTCAAACTCAAGGCCCGCGGGCCAGATGTGGCCCGCCAGGTCATTTTATGTGGCCCGCGAGAGCTTAAAGGTTTTGAGTGTCTAAAAATAAATACCAAAAAATAAATTAAGAGCGTGCTTTGACCAAAAACTACATTCCCACAATGCCTTTCGATTACGCTAGCCACGGCAGTGTCCATGCCAACGAGTGGAATTGAGATATAAATAATGATCCCAAAATGTCCAGAAAGAGAAAAGTTGATGCAGACGGAAGACTGTTTCAAGAAAGATGGGAAGGCGAATACTTGTTTGCGCTTCAAGGAGAAAGACCGGTATGTCTTTTGTGTTACGAGGCGGTGTCGGTTGTCAAAGAGTACAATCTGCGTCGACATTTTGACACCAAACACGGAGCTAAGTACGCTAAAGCTAGCCTTCAAGAAAAGCAACAAATTGCCCAAGAATTAAAAGGCAAACTGCGGTCGCAGCAGAGTTTGTTCATGAAATCCACAGCCAAAAACGAGGCCGCGGTGAAAGCTAGCTTCATTGTGGCTGAAGAAATCGCCCACGCTTCCAAGTCTTTTTCAGAGGGAGCGTTTTTGAAGCAGTGCATGCTGAAGGTCTGTGAGCAGGTGTGTCCCGACCAGTTACAGACTTTTAAAAATGTCAGTTTATCAAGAAACACCATCGTCGACCGAGTGAAGGAACTAGCAGAAAATCTTACAACACAGCTGGCCGAGGAGACACGCAGCTACACAGCTTTTTCATTAGCTGTTGATGAAAGCACAGATAACACGGACACAGCGCAGTTATCAATTTTTATTAGAGGCGTAAAGTCGGACCTCTCTATCACTGAGGAGCTGTTGGATGTGGCTGCAATGCATGGGACCACGACGGGACAGAACATTTTTGATGCGGTAGAGAAGTCCGTAAGTAAAAATGCATTGCAGTGGGAAAACTTGGTAGGATTAACTACAGACGGTGCACCGGCAATGTGTGGAGGAAAAGTGGGCTTGGTTGGACTAATGAAGGGGAAAATGCAAAAAATGAACTGTCACACGCCTTTGATAACGTATCATTGCATTATCCATCAAGAAGCTTTGTGTGGGAAGGTGCTGGGGATGGAGGACATTGTGACCACAGTCATGAAAACAGTGAACTTCATTCGGGCGCGTGGCCTGAATCACCGTCAGTTCCAGCAGTTTTTGCTGGAGATGGGCTCGGAACACGGGGATGTGCTGTACCATACAGAAGTGCGGTGGCTGAGTAGGAGCAAAGTCCTCAAGCGATTTTTCGAGCTCAGGAAAGACATTGCTCTTTTTATGCAGAGTAAAGGAAAACTCATGTCTGAACTATCAGATCCAAAGTGGATGTGTGACTTTGCTGTGTTGTGTGACATAACCGACCATCTCGCCCAGCTGAATCAGAAGCTGCAGGGACGCAAACAAGTCATCACGCAGATGTCCGACACGATCACGGCTTTCCAGCATAAATTGGACTTATGGATGTGGCAAGTGAAACAGGACAATCTTGTTCACTTTCCTGTTTGTCAGAGCATGTCAGCCTCATTTCCCGAGACTTTTTCATGTGCTCAGTTGGCTACCAAACTGAGCTGGTTAAAGACTGAGTTTGATCGGCGCTTCTCTGACTTCAGAGCACAACAGTCTGGCTTTGACATCTTTGCCAATCCTTTCACCACCGATGTCTGCACTGCACCCCAACACCTTCAGATGGAGCTAATTGAGCTTCAAAGCGACAGTGGCCTGAGAGCAAAGTTTCAGGATGCTACAATCCAGGACTTTTACCGTCTGCTGCCTCCTGGTTTGATGCCACAGCTTCGACTTCATGCTGCCCGTGTTCTGTCCATGTTTGGGAGCACCTATCTGTGCGAACAGTTTTTTTCCATAATGAATCTGAACAAAAACAAGCACAGATCACGCCTCACGGATGACAACCTCCATGCTGTTCTACGCATTGCCTCAGCACAGGACCTAAAACCAGACATTGACACACTGGTAACGGGAAAACGGTGTCAGACATCTGGTCAGAAAACACACAGGCAAGCATTTTTTTTTAAACTTAATTAAAATATAATAAAATGTAATTCAACCAAGAAGAAGAACAGTTAAACTGTGTGCAATTTAATGATTGTGCTTGCATTTTGTTTTGTGTTTATCATTTTCAGAACATGATCAATCGATAGTAGAGAGAGAATCCACTTGGTGTGTTCAAGGACAGGCAGCATCTCCTCATCAAAGACTAACCGAAAAACTTGACCAATATAGTTGTGAACTGAGTCAACCTTTATTTTGGTATTTTTAGTTGATTACATATTATTTATGTGTAGCTGCTGTAGTAATTATTTAATGTTTGCAGGTTTATGTGTGTATGCAGACAAATTGTCATCAAACCATCAGTTGGGTGCACGGCTGTGTGCAGCCTTTTTTTGTAAAATGCTACATGTGTCATACATGTTCTTTGCAGCTAAGTTTTATGTTATTTTTCTTTATTCACTTGGACAGTTTGATCCTTCATTAATGGAGTTATGTGGGTTTTCATAAGCTGACAAAATTTAAAAGGATTTATGTTAGAGCTACAAGCAAACATATATTTTCTATGCAACTGTAATTGTCACTTGAATAAGTTATAATAAATAATGAGTTATTTAACATTAAGGAGGAGTTACATTTATTTTACATTACATTCGATTACATTTATAAGTTACATCTGGCCCTTTGAGGACAGCCATTATGCTGATGTGGCCCTCGGTGAAAATGAGTTTGACACCCCTGCTCTAGGCACATTGCTCTCCAGAAGCCGCTCAGCAGTCTCCCACCAATTCTTTAGCATTAATTGTTTCATTGTGTTTGTTTGCTTTTTGATTATTTATTTTGTATTAATTTCCCATTACATGTCACCAGTAGTACATTTACCGTTAATCCCCGTCATTTGGTTACATACGTTTGTTAATGCTATTTTCATTCGTATTTAGTTATCGTTCTCGGAGTGGAAATGTTGTTTTCAGAGTTCACACGTGTGAGAAACAAGTTAAGGGTTTATTTCATACCATCATTTACGAGTTTTGTAAAAAAAAAAATATATATATATATGTTTGGTGCGCTCCATGTGAGCAATGAGCATGTCTGGTTTCTTTCGCTGTCTTGTTAATGTTGAGGGAGTGTGCATGCCTAAAGGCGGCTACATGGATTAGGTGGGTGGAGTCGTTTCGTTGCGTTATACACAGAGGAAGTCCAACTTGTATTGTGTATATCCACTAGGGGGCTTTGGGAGCCAGAATAGTTTACCAAGCAAGAGGGGTCTAGGCCCTCGTTTTGACTAGCTCGCGATGACATTTGAACTTCTATATCTGGTATTATGTCTGTTTACAAATGCTAGCTAGCTAAATGTCAGGCTAGTCTGGTGTTCTATGCTTTACAACGCTACTTTCTTTTTTTTCTTTTTTGCCGCAGAAGCAAACGTGTCTCTCTATGAATTGCAATTGCTGTTGCAAAAAAAAAAGAGCTTGGACTGCTCTTACTACTCAGGAGGAGGAAAAAAACCCTGGAGAAAATGGTTAATCCACTGAAAAATACAAGGGGGATGATTGCGAATACACGTTTCTTGTCCAACCCATGCGAAGCATTGACGAGGAAATGCATTTAATACTTTCGATGTCTGTTGCCAGATTTGCCGACTTGTTTCAGCGGCGTGCCCCTCCACCTCACATTTGTTGACCACTCCACACCCACTGGGGACTTGCATCCAGGAGATGTAGACAGCTGGTACAAGGGGACACCAGCTTCCTGGACCCAATAAACATGTCGACATAAAGGGCAACCAGAGTTGCTATAGACAAGCGCAACAACCTCAAGGACTACTTCACACCAGCTGGTCAAGTGTCTTTCCAGGATGCTGCTGTCATGTGTAGCACCCTACAGTGAATGTGGTTTGGAAAACATGTGCACACAAAGTATGTTCTCTTCCTCTGGTGGATGACTGTTTATCATGTGAGCTACACACTTGGTTTTGCTGTTTTTCTTATTCTCACTTTACAAATCACAGACTACCATAATGGCAGTCACTTTATCCTTGTTGTTTTAGTTTGCCATATATTCTTTGGTGGCTAGACCCTCAAGAGATTTACCTAGCCTTGTGTTGTGTAGAGGACTTTCCTGCTTTGGTACATGAGTGAAAATGAGTGTCCAGCTGTAGACAATAAGGACAGCTCCAAGATATTAACTTCATCTACATAGCTCAGGTACAAAGCAGTACAAGTTTACTGAGTAACTGATTCAGAACAGTAATATTTTATGCCAGAAGTATAAATAACCAGACAATTACATTTGTAGACCTTTTTAGATATTTATTTAGGGAAATAATTTAATGTAAAACACAGTGTGATGAGCGGAAACAATAGAAAAAGTAAACACCAGTAACATGTGAATTACTAAATATAATAAAAAAATGCACCAAATAAAATTTAAATAACACCATCTTAAAGTGTGAAGAAGAAAAGCGAACACCAATTTTTGGGGGCTCACTCGGGCGGACGGAGCACTGATCGATGGTCCAGTGAGAGTACATTGTCTTGTCCCTGACAAACGACCTTGATCAGCAGGAACAGACACCATCCATGGTACCATGCTGTCATAGACGGCCTTTGCTGAACACTGCTGCTGTTTCCTAAAGTCATGCACCTGCTGCATAATGTCAGTGTCCAAAGGATCCTCCACATTCTTCCTCTTCCGGCCATTGAAGCTGGGTTTGGGAGATGGTGGTTGATGGAGTGCATCGAGTGTTGGTAGATGGGCCTTGGGGAGAGGGGCCGGAGAGGTGATGAACCAGGCTGGGGAGATGATGAATTAAGGGGCTACGAACCACCTGTAGATTTGTTCAAATTTCATGATATCTCCCTCCAGCTGCTGTATTTTGCAAGCTTGTCTGAATACAACCGTATCGAAGGGTTGTAAAGGTTTCTCTGTCTCACCTGTTTGCACAGACGCTCCTCAAAAATACATAATTGCGCAAAATAACGTTAAAAAGGAAGCTTGCAAGTAGTAGAAGCGAAGTAGCAGAACGTCCATCCATCTCTTCTGTGTTTATACCACAAGGGAGACCGGACAATACGTGATGTAGACACAGGGGTGGGACTTCCATTGCAAAACTCACTCAATACTGCCCCTCAGTCTTTGCAAGGAATGGTATGTCGGGTCTCAATTTCCAGGTAGAAAAAAACTTAAATGACTGAGCGTCTTACAAGGAGCTGCCCCTTTTGTGACGATAAACAACACTGCAACGCTGCACTATGTTCCGCCGGCCCTGTTTTGCGTATTGTGTGTAGACCCCTTTTAGCATGCATAAAGTAGACTGCCTGCCATGCTGCGTGCAAATGTATGAAAGTGCCCATTTGGGGATGTCTGATTTCTGAACACCACAAATAATAAGCTGAGCCTCTGTCATTTTTGTAACCATGTGACAATGATTTTTAGAAATGAAAATGTTATTGAAATTAAACTGGATCACAGATTGTTTAGAAATGGTAGGATATGTTCTTAGCTTCCCCAAAAGTGAAGGTCACACTCAAGCCTATGTCAGCTACCCAAGTTTATCAGGCATTGCATTATCTTGGAAAAGGCAGTTCGTAGCCTTTTTTTCGTCTTTGCCATGATCAGAAATTGACGAATAGGCCTACTAACTTGAAATGCTAATTATAATGTAAATTTAGCCCACTGAGTGAAACTCCGGGACAGCAGTCGTGAGTAGCTTAATTTCATTCCATAGATAGGCTATTGTCCATTTACTTTGATCTGTCATGTTTTTAGGATATGGTGTGTTTGTTAACATGTTAATTCATATTCACGTGTAAAGAACGTTTTTATTGATAAGGCGCCATTTAGGCTATTTGATCGGAAACAGGAATTATGTAAAGTGTGGGTCTCATGACATTGTCATAAATTTGGTTGCCATGTAGGCTACAGAAAAGGCCACATGTTCTTTCTACAATATGTACATACATACATACATACATACATACATACATACATACATACATACATACATACATACATACATTTGAAGTCGGAAGTTTACATACACTTAGGTTGAAGTCATTAAAACTCGTTTTTCAACCACTCTACAAATTTCTTGTTAACAAACTATAGTTTTGGCAAGTCGGATAGGACATCTACTTTGTGCATGGCACAAGTAATTCTTCCAACAATTGTTTACAGACAGATTATTTCACTTATAATTCACTATATCACAATTCCAGTGGGTCAGAAGTTTACATACACTAAGTTGACTGTGCCTTTAAACAGCTTGGAAAATTCCAGAAAATTATGTCATGGCTTTAGAAGCTTCTGATAGGCTAATTGACATAATTTGGGGTTGTGGGGTTGCTTTGCTGCAAGAGGGACTAGTGCACTTCACAAAATAGATGGCATCATGAGGATTGAAAATTATGTGGATATATTGAAGCAACATCTCAAGACATCAGTCAGGAAGTTAAAGCTTAGTCGCAAATGGGTCTTCCAAATGGACAATGACCCCAAGCATACATCCAAAGTTGTGGCAAAATAGCTTAAGGACAACAAAGTCAAGGTATTGGAGTGGCCATCACAAAGCCCTGACCTCTATCCCATAGAATATTTGTGGGCAGAACTGAAAAAGCATGTGCGCGCAAGGAGGCCTACAAACCTGACTCAGTTACACCAGCTCTGTCAGGAGGAATGAGACAAAATTCACCCAACTTATTGTGGAATGCTACCCAAAACGTTTGACCCAAGTTAAACCATTTAAAGGCAATGCTACCAAATACTAATTAAGTGTATGTAAACTTCTGACTCACTGGGAATGTGATAAAATAAATAACTTAAATAAATAATTCTCGACTATTATTCTGACATTTCACATTCTTAAAATAAAGTGGTGATCCTAACTGACCTAAAACAGGGAATTTTTACTAGGATTAAATGTCAGGAATTGTGAAAAACTGAGTAAATGTATTTGGCTAAGGTGTATGTAAACTTCCGATTTCAACTGTGCATACATGCATGCATACATACATACATACATACATACATACATACATACATAGAGCATTCGGAAAGTATTCAGACCCCTTCCCTTTTCCCACATTTTGTTACGTTACAGCCTTATTCTAAAATGAATTAAATTGACAAACTATCTACACACAATACCCCATAATGACAAAGCAATATGTTATTCTTTTTTTTTTTTTTATGTTCGCAAATGTATTTAAAAATAATAATACGGATATATCACATTTAGATAAGTATTCAGACCCTTTACTCAGTACTTTGTTGAAGCATCTTTGGCAGCCATTACAGCCTTGAGTCTTCTTGGGTATGACGCTACAAGCTGGGCATACCTGTCTTTGGGGAGTTTTTCCCCACTTCTCTGCAGATCCTCTCAAGCTCTGTCAAGGGAGCGTTCAGTTTGGCCAGGTGGCCAGTTCTAGGTAAAGTCTTTGTAGTTCTAAACTTCATCCATTTAAGAATGATGGAGTCTTCTGTTCTTGGGGACCTTCAATGCTGCAGATATTGTTTGGTGTCCTTCCCCGCCACACATTATTTCTTACGTGTTTGTTTTTTATTTTTAATACATCTGCAAAAATGTCTAAACAGTTTTTTTGCTTTGTCATTATGGGGTATTGTGTGTAGATTGATGGATTTATTTAACTTAATCAATTTTAGAATAAGGCTGTAACATAACAAAATGTGGAAAAGGGGAAGGGTCTGAATTTTCTGACTGAACTTTGACTGCACTCTAGGTTACATCATTTGGAGTGTTAGTGGAGCGCCACAGCACTGTCTGTCCTACAGCACCATGGAGAGGTGAGCTGAGCATGGACAAGATACATATTTTACGCCCCTGCCTTTTAGCAAAGTGGGCACTGAATATCATGGGGCGGCATCAGCGTTCATCTTCGTAGCACATATGCCACTGGGCGAGAAGTTTTCTTTGTTTTTCGGGGCAGAATTATGCGAGGGTTTTATGTGTTGTTGGAGGTGCGTCTTGGCCAGTTTAGTTGGGGAAATGCTGCCCTCTTCAATCTTCCTCTTTAGGCAGCCACCTAATTCTGCCTAATGGGCGGGTCGGCCCTGAACCATACTCTCGAAGAACCTTTTGTAAAACACACACACATGGCTCATCCATTCTAAACTGGAGAACGGTCATGGGATGGGTCCAGAAATGGGTCCGTTAGAAGTTTCCCTTTATCACATCATCAGTACACCATCAACGGTCTGAGCACCTCAATCTTCCTTGATACCCTTTTCACTAGGCTGCTTAAATACTGTCTGTTCTACAACCATGTATCTACTCATGTTCTTATTTTGTCTTGTTTACAAACAGGTGATTTATTGTCCTGAGATGCCTTAGAGGCCAGGATTACGGTACGGATGGATATGGTACTTGGCTAGAAATGCCCATTGCCAAATATGTAATTCTAAGCTACAAGGTGTCGGCGATCACGTTCTATTCGCCTGTGGAGTTCAGTCTCAGTCAAAATCAGGTGGTTAGAAGGCATTCACTCTAATTTGTTTAAAGTAAAGGGGATTTTGTCACTTCGTCAAGTCAAACTCTGAGTTGTCAAATGCTTAATCAGTGGTCTCACAAACTCCTGAGCACATAATTGAGCAGGTCCCTCACAGCTCTAAATTGGTAGGGCTAAGCATAATGGTAGTGGTGTGTGTGGTTTGAGAGCACACATTTGCTCAGAGATGTCTGATGCATCCATCCCCTGTGAATTTTGGTAATGTGTTCAGCAGAATGCTCAACGAGTGTAAAAATAGCCGTAGATGTGAATGATTCTGAGTTGCATCACCCCCACATTGTTGCTGGGCTCTGTGACTCAATATAACACTGGTGGAATAGCCTCTGTCTTGGCATACAAATTAGAGAATGGGGGAGAGGGAGAAAAGCAAGCCATTACATCACAGCAACACACTCATAACACATTGAAAAGCTGTTGTTTTCTTGTATTTAAAACATATTCTTACACCAGGAGACTTCAGTGTTACGATCCCAGAGAAGCAGGAGCTCTGAAACAACAAAACGTCACATGCAAACCAGACTCAAAGACTTTCAGGTAGACGTTTGCTTGTGTATTACTCAGAGCGGTCAGCAAGAGAATCAAACTCGGATCACTGGATTCTGAATTACTGATTGCCCCCGTGTGATGGTTAATGTGTTTTGTTCTGAGAACGGTGTTGTGAGTGATGACAGAGTACACTTTCGACACCTTGGAAGGTTAAAGGTAGAGTCAGTTGGTTAAATGTGATCTACTGGTGCAAAGATGGTGACATCCACCATGTTGTTAAGTAGTTTGATTTCACAGAGTCAACATTCTAGGCCAAAGGTTTCTAGCTGACGCTGGACAAGCAGTTCTGTAGTAGGTGCGGTTATGAGGGGTGAGCAATTTATGTAACCTGCTAAGTCATCCATTCAATAAACACTGAGTATATAAAACATTAAAAACATCTACTGTTTCCATGATGTAGACTGACCAGAAATGTTCCCTACATTTTTTTCTTTCAGCACTGAGCAAATTTCAGGTCTGCTGAGCGTGAACTCGAACGTTGTGAAACTTCCAGCGGTCATTTACTGTGAACACTGAGGCTGTACCCCCTTTTAGTTCGTTTTAACAGTGGCCAAGTAGGCTACTGTGACTGTTTTGATCATAAGGTAGGTCTACCAGAGTGGCCTACCATCAAAACATGGAAATAGCATTTTAACATGGAAATAGCTGTTCTGTCATTCATCCTACAGTAGCAGCCAATGTGTGGTGTTCAATGTGGGCCTACATTCCATGAAACTTAAACATGCTTGACATGAACCTGTTTATCTGACTGAAAATGGTGTTTGATGCAAGAAACCACTTTACAAAATAAAATGCATTATTATTAGTATTATTCCCATACCATTATTACAGAGAATCAGACAAATTATGCTACCCTCTGCCTATTGGCTATTTAGCCTTTCTCAAAATACAACACTGCCCCTTTTGGACAAAAAAATGCTATTTATCCTACTCGCTTTTCAAAGATGTCTATAAATGTACCTGTTTTGTGCTCTTGTAGGAAGAAATCACTCCCCTATTGCTGACTACAAATTGTCTATAACTGGGCTAACTCCATAAGTAGCAAAGGGTATGAACAAAATTTGCACACGTGGCTACATGCAGCTCTCGCTTTGATCTCGAAACAATTTGCTCACAACCGCTCATGCTGTAAACAGTCCAGTTCAAAGGGACATATCCATGTATGGCAATGGTCTATTTGTATATAGGCTTACTGCAACTCTGATTGGTTATGCTGCACCAGTCTGTGTAGAATACGGGTTGAGTCATGCATGTCAACGCAATAGAATCCTACTCTGATGCGTTCTGCCTACAACAAAATCTAATTTCTAGTTCCTTTTTGTTTCAGTATGTTTCATTGAAAGTGGCTAATATTGCCTTGATTCAATCACAATTGCAACATTTAAAGGGACATTTTGATAGTGTTAACAAGGAAAACTCTAGAACAGTGGTCAACCTTTTTCAAGTCAAGATCACTTTCTGAGTCGATGCAAGCTGACATATACCGTTTTTTTTTTAACATGACTCAAAAAACGTAAGCCTATGCAACGTTAACACATTTTAAATGTGTTAATGCAAATAACTGTCAGTATCACGGTTAATTGACTGTTAAAACTTATTGTCAATAGGGGGAGCTGTTAGCACTTTGTAATAATGACGTTCCCAAATTAAACTGCCTCATACTCAATTCTTGCTCGTACAATATGCATATTATTATTACTATTGGATAGAAAACACTCTCTAGTTTCTAAAACCGTTTGAATTATATCTGTGAGTGAAACAGAACTGGACTTGGAGCAATTTTCCTATGTGTATGTGAGTGCCAAATTTTCCAAGCTGCTCTGAGACCTGTGTATAACTCTGCCTGTCTTCTATTGGTTGAGATGCACTGCATACGCCTTCCCCTGGTTGTTAGCGAATAGGGAGACTTGAAATGGAGTCTCTACGTAGATCTCAAAGGTTATAAATCACTTGGCAAAGACGTGTATGTTCTTTTCCCCCTTCGCTCTGACGCACTGAGGACCTTGGCACATTGTACTAGAACCATCGGTTATAGATCTTAGACATTTCCGGCTGTGTTTTTTTTCGATATAGGCTTTAAAGACATCATAATCTTGTTATTTTGAACCGAATTATATCAGTTTGTCAGTATATTGCGATTTTCGGGTATTTATTTTCGTGGCGTTGTAGGAAGTTGGGTATCTCTGGCTCAAATGCTAATGTTTACTGCTAATTGCAACGTTGAAGAGGACGTTCTCCAACCTAGCAACGATTATTTTGGACAAAGGACACCTTTCCCAAGATTCTGATGAGAGTTCATCAAAAATAACTATTTATGCTGATAATTCGTTGTTCTGTTGACAAATGTCAAATAATAATTCCGCCATGAATTTCGGTGCGTCTCGCTTTAGCGCACGCTGTATGCTTGAAGTAACATTAATTTTAAAAATGTAACCCAGCGATTGCATTAAGAACTAATTTGTCTTTCAATTGCTGTCCAACCTGTATTTTTTTTGTCAAGTTTATGAATAGTTTTCGATTAGAATAGGTGCCTCTCCAAGATGGCGCCGGACAGATTGCTTGAAGTTTTGGCCACTAATCACATTGTATAAGCACGATTTGTGCCGCTAAATATGCACATTTTCGAACAAACTCTATATGCATTGTGTAATATTTATTTATTTATTTCACCTTTATTTAACCAGGTAGGCAAATTGAGAACACGTTCTCATTTACAATTGCGACCTGGCCAAGATAAAGCAAAGCAGTTCGACACATACAACAACACATAGTTACACATGGAGTAAAACAAACATACAGTCAATAATACCGTGAAAAATAAGTCTATATACAATATGAGCAAGTGAGGTGAGATAAGGGAGGTGAAGGCAAACAAAATATATATATAAATAAATAAAAATATAAAAAGGCCATGCTGGCGAAGTAAATACAATATAGCAAGTATAAAAAAAGAAAAAAAGTAGAGATAGTAGAGATAGAAATAATGGGGTGCAAAGGAGCAAAATAAATAAATAAATACAGTAGGTAAAGAGGTAGTTGTTTGGGCTAAATTATAGATGGGCTATGTACAGGTGCAGTAATCTATGAGCTGCTCTGACAGCTGGTGCTTAAAGCTAGTGAGGGAGATAAGTGTTTCCAGTTTCAGAGGTTTTTGTAGTTCGTTCCAGTCATTGGCAGCAGAGAACTGGAAGGAGAGGCGGCCAAAGGAAGAATTGGTTTTGGGGGTGACCAGAGAGATATACCTGCTGGAGCGCGTGCTGCTATGGTGACCAGCGAGCTGAGATAAGGGGGGACTTTACCTAGCAGGGTCTTGTAGATGACCTGGAGCCAGTGGGTTTGACGACGAGTATGAAGCGAGGGCCAGCCAACGAGAGTGTACAGGTCGCAGTGGTGGGTAGTATATGGGGCTTTGGTGACAAAACGGATGGCACTGTGATAGACTGCATCCAATTTATTGAGTAGGGTTTTGGAGGCTATTTTGTAAATGACATCACCGAAGTCGAGGATTGGTAGGATGGTCAGTTTTACAAGGGTATGTTTGGCAGCATGAGTGAAGGATGCTTTGTTGCGGAATAGGAAGCCAATTCTAGATTTAACTTTGGATTGGAGATGTTTGATGTGAGTCTGGAAGGAGAGTTTACAGTCTAACCAGACACCTAGGTATTTGTAGTTGTCCACATATTCTAAGTCAGAGCTGTCCAGAGTAGTGATGTTGGACAGGCGGGCAGGTGCAGGCAGCGATCGGTTGAAGAGCATGCATTTAGTTTTACTTGTATTTAAGAGCAAATGGAGGCCACGGAAGGAGAGTTGTATGGCATTGAAGCTCGCCTGGAGGGTTGTTAACACAGTGTCAAAAGAAGGGCCAGAAGTATACAGAATAGTGTCGTCTGCGTAGAGATGGATCAGAGAATCACCAGCAGCAAGAGCGACATCATTGATGTATACAGAGAAGAGTCGGTCCAAGAATTGAACCCTGTGGCACCCCCATAGAGACTGCCAGAGGCCCGGACAACAGACCCTCCGATTTGACACACTGAACTCGATCAGAGAAGTAGTTGGTGAACCAGGCGAGGCAATCATTAGAGAAACCAAGGCTGTCGAGTCTGCCGATGAGGATGTGGTGATTGACAGAGTCAAAAGCCTTGGCCAGGTCAATGAATACGGCTGCACAGTATTGTTTCCTATCGATGGCGGTTAAGATATCGTTTATGACCTTGAGCGTGGCTGAGGTGCACCCATGACCAGCTCTGAAACCAGATTGCATAGTGGAGAAGGTATGGTGTGATTCGAAATGGTCGGTAATCTGTTTGTTGACTTGGTTTTCGAAGACCTTAGAAAGGCAGGGTAGGATAGATATAGGTCTGTAGCTGTTAGGGTCAAGAGTGTCCCCCCCTTTGAAGAGGGGGATAACCGCAGCTGCTTTCCAATCTTTGGGAATCTCAGACGACACGAAAGAGAGGTTGAAAAGGCTAGTAATAGGGGTGGCAACAATTTCAGCAGATAATTTTAGAAAGAAAGGGTCCAGATTATCTAGCCCGGCTGATTTGTAAGGGTCCAGATTTTGCAGCTCTTTCAGAAAATCAGCTGACTGTATTTGGGAGAAAGAGAAATGGGGAAGGCGTGGGCGAGTAGCAGAGGGGAGGCCAGTGCTGTTGACCGGGGTAGGGGTAGCCAGGTGGAAAGCATGGCCAGCCGTAGAAAAATGCTTATTGAAATTCTCAATTATAGTGGATTTGTCGGTGGTGACAGTGTTTCCTATCTTCAGTGCAGTTGGAAGCTGGGAGGAGGTGTTCTTATTCTCCATGGACTTTACAGTGTCCCATAACTTTTTTGAATTTGTGTTGCAGGAAGCAAATTTCTGCTTGAAAAAGCTAGCCTTGGCTTTTCTAACTGCCTGTGTATATTGGTTTCTAGCTTCCCTGAAAAGTTGCATATCACGGGGGCTGTTCGATGCTAATGCAGAACGCCATAGGATGTTTTTCTGTTGGTTAAGGGCAGTCAGGTCAGGAGAGAACCAAGGGCTATATCTGTTCCTGGTTCTAAATTTCTTGAATGGGGCATGCTTATTCAAGATGGTGAGGAAGGCATTTAAAAAAAATATCCAGGCATCCTCTACTGACGGGATGAGATCAATATCCTTCCAGGATACCTCGGCCAGGTCGATCAGAAAGGCCTGCTCGCTGAAGTGTTTCAGGGAGCGTTTGACAGGGATGAGTGGAGATCGTTTGACCGCTGACCCATTACGGATGCAGGCAATGAGGCAGTGATCGCTGAGATCTTGGTTGAAAACAGCAGAGGTGTATTTGGAGGGCAAGTTTGTTAGGATGATATCTATGAGGGTGCCCGTGTTTACGGAATTGGGGTGGTACCTGGTAGGTTCATTGATAATTTGTGTGAGATTGAGGGCATCAAGCTTAGATTGTAGGATGGCTGGGGTGTTAAGCATGTTCCAATTTAGGTCGCCTAGCAGCACGAGCTCTGAAGATAGATGGGGGGCAATCAGTTCACATATGGTGTCCAGAGCACAGCTGGGGGCAGAGGGTGGTCTATAGCAGGCGGCAACGGTGAGAGACTTGTTTTTAGAGAGGTGGATTTTTAAAAGTAGAAGTTCAAATTGTTTGGGAACAGACCTGGATAGTAAAACAGAACTCTGCAGGCAATCTTTGCAGTAGATTGCAACACCGCCCCCTTTGGCCGTTCTATCTTGTCTGAAAATCTTGTAGTTGGGGATGAAAATGTCAGAATTTTTGGTGGTCTTTCTAAGCCAGGATTCAGACACGGCTAAAACATCCGGGTTGGCAGAGTGAGCTAAAGCAGTGAACAAAACAAACTTAGGGAGGAGGCTTCTAATGTTAACATGCATGAAACCAAGGCTATTACGGATACAGAAGTCATCAAAAGAGAGCGTCTGGGGAATAGGAGTGGAGCTAGGTACTGCAGGGCCTGGATTCACCTCTACATCACCAGAGGAACAGAGGAGGAGTAGGATAAGGGTACGGCTAAAAGCTATGAGAATTGGTCGTCTAGAACGTCTAGGACAGAGAGTAAAAGGACGTTTCTGGGGGCGATAAAATAGCTTCAAGGAATAATGTACAGACAAAGGTATGGTAGGATGTGAATACAGTGGAGGTAAACCTAGGTATTGAGTGATGATGAGAGAGATATTGTCTCTAGAAACATCATTGAAACCAGGTGATGTCATCGCATATGTGGGTGGTGGAACTGAATGGTTGGATATGGTATAGTGAGCAGGGCTAGAGGCCCTACAGTGAAATAAGCCAATAAACACTAACCAGAACAGCAATGGACAAGAGATATTTACATTAAGGAGAGGCATGCTTAATCGAGTGATCAATAAGGGTCCAGTGAGTAGAGGTTGGTTGGGGTCACGGCGATCCAGACAGCTGGCCGGGTAGATGGCTATCGGTAGCAAGATAGCATAGGATGGAGGTCTATTTTTAGACACCTCGTGCGTTTCCGTCGGTAGATTAGTGGGGTTCCGTGTCTTGTAGAGGGGACCAATCCAATTGGCAAAATAGATATAGTGACCCAAGAAAAATAAATAAATAAAAATGTCCGATATATGTAATAAGATAACAGCCGATAAGACAGCTAACGATTATCGGGCCCCAGATGAGCGTTCAGGTAACGTCGCGACGGAGGTGCCAGTTGGATAACTCCCTCGGGCAGATAACGTCGGCAGTCAATCGTGAAGGCCCGATGGGGCTCTATCTGCAGCAAAAAAAAAAAAACGGGTCCGGATAGGTGACTGTAGCCCAGGAATGGCTGATGGAACTCCTCAGCTGGCTAGCTCCGGAATAGTTTAAGTTTGCTCCGGGATCGACGTAAGCCAATAGTCACACGGTTTGCAGCTAGCTAGCTGAGAAATCAAGGTGCAAATGTCCAGAGCCTGCGGCTGAAATCCGGGGAAACTGAGAGAGAAAAAGGCCCGGTATGCTCCGGTCCGAGTCGCGTTGCACAAAAGTGCCGGTAGATTATCTAGCTAAAGGAATAGCTGATGACCACAAAACGTGGGCAGCTGAAACACCAAAGCTAGCCAGCAAGCCGGCTAACTTCTGGGCAGCTTCAGATTAGCTTTCGGCTAGCTTTCGGCTAACTTCTGGTTAGCTTTCTGGCTAACTTCTGATTAGTCCCTGGTTAGCTTCCACTGTGGATTTTCAGATTTGAGGTAAATAATACTTTTTTGTTGTAATTGGTGAGGCGGGTTGCAGGAAGGCTTTTGTAGTTGAGTTCTTGGATAATAAAAAAATATAAAAGATATGCGAAGAAGGTGTAAATATATATATACAGGACAAGACAGTACGAGGAAAAAAAATTACGTCTGAACTGCTAAGCCATCTTGGAATCAATATGATGTTATAGGACTGTCATCTGAAGAATTCTGAGAAGGTTAGTGAAAAAATGTATATATTTTGGTGGTTTATAAGTTATCGCTATTTTTGCCTTGAATCAATGCTGTTGTGATGTTTGCTATTGTGGTAAGCTAATATAACGCTATATTGTGTTTTCGCTGTAAAACACTTAGAAAATCTGAAATATTGGCTGGATTCACAAGATCTGTGTCTTTCATCTGCTGTACGCTGTGTATTTAAGAAATGTTTTTTTAGCTAATACACGATGGTCTCTAGTTATTCTAGTCGCTTTGGTGAGAGTTGTGATAGTGGCTGCAATGGTAAACTATGATTTATACCTGAAATATGCACATTTTTCTAACAAAACATATGCTATGCAATAAATATGTTATCAGACTATCATCTGATGAAGTTGTTTCTTGGTTAGTGGCTATTTATATCTTTATTTGGTCGAATTTGTGATAGCTACTGATGGAGTAAAAAAATGGTGGAGTAAAGAAGTGGTGTCTTTTGCTAACGTGGTTAGCTAATAGATTTACATATTGTGTCTTCCCTGTAAAACATTTTAAAATCAGAAATGATGGCTGTATTCACAAGATGTGTATCTTTCATTTGGTGTCTTGGACTTTGAACATTTTATTATATGATATCCCTGTGGCTTTAGGCTAGGCTATGCTAGTCAGCTTTTTTGATGGGGGTGCTCCCGGATCCGGGTTTGTGAGGCGTTAGAGGTTAAATAGTGAATGAAGGTCGCTTTTCCCGTGGTCCATTTTCATGCCAGCCAGGTAGGCTATTCTCCTGTTGTAAAAAGACGCAATATGCTTAATATTAGGAAAGTTGAGAATTAAATATAGTAGGCCTAGCCTATAGAAAGCTGATGGTAGCCTCTTTTTAGTAGAGGCCATCACTGTTTTCTCACGCAATTGCATAGCCTATAGAAATGTTGCACAACTTGAGCTCATGGGATCTCATGAAGTGTTTGATTAGATTTTCGATTACATTTGCATTGATGTCAGAGTGATTTATAGAGACAATAGAGTGCTGAGTACCAGGAAGTTAGCAAGTTAGGTAGGCTACTAATGACCATCAGCTGCATCAGAGCTTGGGAAAGCCTAATTACCGTGACTAAACGGTCATGTGGAATTTGACTGCCTTCATGGCTCGTGACCGCCGGTTTGGCGGTAATACGGTCACCGCAACAGCCCTATATAGGCCCAATACATTACCGCATTTTGGCTTTGCTTGAATTGACCTGCCAATGCATTGTTCGGGCCATTTTAAACATTTGAGGTAGTCTATATGATCACACCGGTAATAGATCCGTTGTTGTATTACTTGTGAGGAACAGCTGAGTGAGCACAAATTTCAATAATTAGCTTTTTGTTTTTATTTTCCTGGGCTGATAGTGCCTACATCTGATGGTCATTCTCAGCAGAGGGAGAGAGCAGCAGACTGAGGGTCAGCCTCTCAATAAGGTGTTTCTTATGTTTGGTATACTCAGTGTATATAGACATCCCCAGATCAGTTGGTTCAGGTTACTGATTTAAGAGGATCTATAATCTAGAATTTGTTAACTCTGGTACAAATCATGTTTACCGAGGTTCTGAGTCCCACTAATCTCTCGTAAACGCAAATTACGCAAGACTTTACTTCTGGGTTAACCAAGATTAGAGTCCCATTGACCCACAATTTTTTTCCAGTCTTGGCCCTATCTGACTCTCTTCAATTCCCACTCAAATTAATTCGGAAAAATATCAGATTTGTGTAATACACATCTAGAATTTGCCTTTTGGCTGAATGATTGAATGGCTTTATAGAAACCCTAGCCAGCAGTTGATTGAAAGGCCTGATGCGGCATGGTTGTGAGGGCACGTGGAGCCGGCTTGTTTTGTAGGCAATTGGGTCAAAACTAACCATAGTCCGCTTTCGCCCTGGCCTGGTCACTCTGTTTCTCCTTGGCGTCCATCTGCCAGTGTGGATCTCTCCCTCTATCTCTCTCCCCCTCGGGGTGCTGCCTGGAGCTGAGATCAAAAGTTATTTCTCATCTTGACCCACAGGCACAAACCCAGTGACACATCCCTGCTCTACTCTCAACATGGGATTTATGTTCTCAAAGCTCCGTACAATCACTTAAACCCTTAGTGTATAAAAGACCTGCACTGATGTTTTTTGAGAGAGGGAGAGATTGACATGTAGCCTTGCATGCAATCACTCGTTCATTAGAGAACAGTAGTGGACTGTTTTCCTCTATAACACCACCGGCGTTGCGCCCAGCAGGCAGCACTGTTCTTAGAGCTGCCCTACACAGTCCAATGGTTTCTAGGAACTGCTTTGGCATTCAACTAGCTTGCCAAATGTCATTAGTCTATTTATGTCTTGGGAAGATGACAGTTGGGAAGAGAGGGGACTGAAACGTAATGCAATGTAGCCCACAACACAGCCTTATGATGTTTGTGTTTTATGTTTTGTCCAGGCGAAGGAGATTCTGACCAAGGAGTCCAATGTGCAGGAGGTCCGATGTCCAGTCACAGTATGTGGAGATGTCCACGGCCAGTTCCACGACCTAATGGAGCTCTTCAGAATTGGAGGGAAGTCTCCAGACACAAACTACCTGTTCATGGGAGACTACGTGGACCGAGGCTACTACTCTGTAGAAACCGTCACGCTACTTGTAGCACTTAAGGCAAGTTGTTGTAGTTGTACACTGGGGACCAGTGTTCCAGACACAGATTAAGTCTAGTCCTGGAATTAAAAAGCAAACTCAATGAAGAATCTCCATCAAATGTTTTTCACTTCAGGACTAGGCTTAATGTGTCAGGGAAACCGCCCCTGCAAGTTTTGAATTACCTTTCACTTTTTAATTTGACTAATGAAAGAGCTGAATGGTTAGTTATACACGGGGGGCCTTGTGATGCAATGCTGAGAGACACTCGTTTACAGAATGCCCTAGTCTCCATTGAACAGTGCCGTTTTGTAATTCCTTGTATTTTTAACATTTGATCACAGGTTCGGTACCGTGAACGCATCACAATCCTTCGGGGGAACCACGAAAGCAGACAGATCACACAAGTGTACGGCTTCTATGACGAGTGCCTAAGGAAGTATGGCAATGCAAACGTATGGAAATACTTCACAGACCTCTTCGATTACCTTCCCCTCACTGCCTTGGTAGATACTCAGGTAAGAGGTTTCGCATTTTTATTTGATATGTAGTTGAATCTTCTATGGTGCAATTCCACACTAATGGAATTACACTGAGACTAAAATGGTTATTTGTCAAATGTATGCCAAACAAAAAACATTGCTTTCAAAGTTTAACAAACCATACAACTATATGCATAAGGAGTTGTTTGAACAATTTACACACATTTCACAAACACATTTACTGGAAGAACTGTGCAGATAAAGTTTAGTAACAGAATTACGGTATAATCCCTTTAAAAAAATATATACAATTATGCGACCACATTTTCCAAGAACTCTGTTAAATATCTACTCCGAATTAAGATTCAAAGATGTCTACAGAAAGAATGATATCAGCTATGGCATGACACCATGAGTTTGAAACTACAGTTTGAACTACAGTAAGTGAAGTGGATTTACATCATGGGTCCATGTTCTGTACTACACAGAAATGCATAGCATAATAGTGGATAGGAATGTCATTCGCTTAATGATGTATACTAAATAGTTACACAAAGATAGAAATATGCAATATCATTCTTTGCATATATGGGCAGGGCTCTATAGTGTGACAAAACATTTTGCTGTGCGACCAGGAGTTGTATTTTGTGAGCACTGTGTGACTATGAAAAAAGCTCTCCCAGAATTGTTGTAATGATAGCGTTTCGCTGTACGGTTGTTTCCGAGGGCTGCAGATTTGTTAGCATCATGGTTGCACCATAACTACAGCGAACACAGTTTGCTTCTTGCCCAACCACGTCAAAAGACCTGACCCATATTACCACCGCAACATTTTTTTTATCTTCCTACAACGGATCTCCGGGACCGTATTTTACATTCATAAACCATGTCGTGCTCTGTTCTAAAACTACTCGCGTGTCGACGTCGATAACCATTTGTTTACACTTTGTCCAGTCATGTTACCTCGTTGGCTAGCTAGCTAACAACCCGGTAACCTTACCAGTATATCCAAACATTTGAAGGCAGAGAAAGAAAGGAAAATGGATAGCTTCTTCAGGAGATCAATGAACATAGCAATGACCGATCTCTTGCTGGTAGTCACCACATACTTGACGTTTTTAAAGACAAAGTACCATTTTCAATGTAATCCATCCTCAATAGGAAAATAGTGCTTTTACAAAATGTAAAATCTAATATTCCACAAATGACTTTGTAATTTCAATGACAGGTATTCGTAACATTTTGTAATAGACAAATGTATTTACAGTGTTACATATTCGTTTCTAGGCCACAACATGTGCTTCAAAAGTAGCTAGAATTCATATAGGCCTAGTAGAGGCTGTATCTCAATTGGAAACAATCTTATTTTTTGCTGCTCCTAAATTTCATGTGGTACTCCTAACTTTTTTTTAAAAGTGCTACCAATGAAAAATATACATGTAGAGCCCTGTAAATGGGTATTATTCTACATACTGGCTATTATTCTAATGAGCGCCGTCCCCAAACAAGACCAAATTTGGTTGTTCCAGACCAAATCTGAACCAATCATGGACGCCTTTGTTTGGGCCAAATCAAGGCCGTACGTACTGGCCCAAAAAATGACATCTGTGGACATTGAAATCATGTCCATGGACATAGGTTAGGGATGGGCATTTGACATTTTTGGAATGTGAGTACTTGCATGATTTTCTTTTGAGTACTCAAATGAAATAATATATATAATTTAGAACACAAGGGAAGAAATATGTGCACATTTAGAACTATGCCAACACAATGCGACAATGCCTAATTTATCATAGCCTTTACATATAAATTACTAAATTGCACCAAATACATTGAGTTTACAAAACATTAAGGACACCTTCCTAATATTGAGTTGCAATCGCCCTCAGAACAGCCTTAATTCGTCGGGCATGGACTCTACAAGATGTTGAAAGCATTCCACAGGGATGCTGGCCCATGTTGACTTCAATGCTTCCCACAGTTGTTTCAAGTTGGCTAGATGTCCTTTGGGTGGAGGACCATTCTTGATACACACGAGAAACTGTTGAGCATGAATTTCAGCAGCGTAGCAGTTCTTGACACAAACTGGTGCACCTGGCACATACCCCGTTCAAAGGCACTTCAATATTGTATCTTGCCCATTCAACCTTTGAAAGTCACACATACACAATCTCAAATGTCTCATTTACATTTACATTTAAGTCATTTAGCAGACGCTCTTATCCAGAGCGACTTACAAATTGGTGCATTCACCTTATGACATCCAGTGGAACAGCCACTTTACAATAGTGCATCTAGATCTTTTAAGGGGGGGGGGGGGGGGGGGGGGGGGCAGAAGGATTGCTTTATCCTAGGTATTCCTTGAAGAGGTGGGGTTTCAGGTGTCTCCGGAAGGTGGTGATTGACTCCGCTGTCCTGGCGTCGTGAGGGAGTTTGTTCCACCATTGGGGTGCCAGAGCAGCGAACAGTTTTGACTGGGCTGAGCGGGAACTGTACTTCCTCAGTGGTAGGGAGGCGAGCAGGCCAGAGGTGGATGAACGCAGTGCCCTTGTTTGGGTGTAGGGCCTGATCAGAGCCTGAAGGTACTGAGGTGCCGTTCCCCTCACAGCTCCGTAGGCAAGCACCATGGTCTTGTAGCGGATGCGAGCTTCAACTGGAAGCCAGTGGAGAGAGCGGAGGAGCGGGGTGACGTGAGAGAACTTGGGAAGGTTGAACACCAGCCGGGCTGCGGCGTTCTGGATGAGTTGTAGGGGTTTAATGGCACAGGCAGGGAGCCCAGCCAACAGCGAGTTGCAGTAATCCAGACGGGAGATGACAAGTGCCTGGATTAGGACCTGCGCCGCTTCCTGTGTGAGGCAGGGTCGTACTCTGCGGATGTTGTAGAGCATGAACCTACAGGAACGGGCCACCGCCTTGATGTTGGTGGAGAACGACAGGGTGTTGTCCAGGATCACGCCAAGGTTCTTAGCGCTCTGGGAGGAGGACACAATGGAGTTGTCAACCGTGATGGCGAGATCATGGAACGGACAGTCCTTCCCCGGGAGGAAGAGCAGCTCCGTCTTGCCGAGGTTCAGCTTGAGGTGGTGATCCGTCATCCACACTGATATGTCTGCCAGACATGCAGAGATGCGATTCGCCACCTGGTCATCAGAAGGGGGAAAGGAGAAGATTAATTGTGTGTCGTCTGCATAGCAATGATAGGAGAGACCATGTGAGGTTATGACAGAGCCAAGTGACTTGGTGTATAGCGAGAATAGGAGAGGGCCTAGAACAGAGCCCTGGGGGACACCAGTGGTGAGAGCGCGTGGTGAGGAGACAGATTCTCGCCACGCCACCTGGTAGGAGCGACCTGTCAGGTAGGACGCAATCCAAGCGTGGGCCGCGCCGGAGATGCCCAACTCGGAGAGGGTGGAGAGGAGGATCTGATGGTTCACAGTATCGAAGGCAGCCGATAGGTCTAGAAGGATGAGAGCAGAGGAGAGAGAGTTAGCTTTAGCAGTGCGGAGCGCCTCCGTGATACAGAGAAGAGCAGTCTCAGTTGAGTGACTAGTCTTGAAACCTGACTGATTTGGATCAAGAAGGTCATTCTGAGAGAGATAGCAGGAGAGCTGGCCAAGGACGGCACGTTCAAGAGTTTTGGAGAGAAAAGAAAGAAGGGATACTGGTCTGTAGTTGTTGACATCGGAGGGATCGAGTGTAGGTTTTTTCAGAAGGGGTGCAACTCTCGCTCTCTTGAAGACGGAAGGGACGTAGCCAGCGGTCAAGGATGAGTTGATGAGCGAGGTGAGGTAAGGTAGAAGGTCTCCGGAAATGGTCTGGAGGAGAGAGGAGGGGATAGGGTCAAGCGGGCAGGTTGTTGGGCGGCCGGCCGTCACAAGACGCGAGATTTCATCTGGAGAGAGAGGGGAGAAAGAGGTCAAAGCACAGGGTTGGGCAGTGTGAGCAGAACCAGCGGTGTCGTTTGACTTAGCAAACGAGGATCGGATGTCGTCGACCTTCTTTTCAAAATGGTTGACGAAGTCGTCTGCAGAGAGGGAGGAGGGGGGGGGAGGGGGAGGAGGATTCAGGAGGGAGGAGAAGGTGGCAAAGAGCTTCCTAGGGTTAGAGGCAGATGCTTGGAATTTAGAGTGGTAGAAAGTGGCTTTAGCAGCAGAGACAGAAGAGGAAAATGTAGAGAGGAGGGAGTGAAAGGATGCCAGGTCCGCAGGGAGGCGAGTTTTCCTCCATTTCCGCTCGGCTGCCCGGAGCCCTGTTCTGTGAGCTCGCAATGAGTCGTCGAGCCACGGAGCGGGAGGGGAGGACCGAGCCGGCCTGGAGGATAGGGGACATAGAGAGTCAAAGGATGCAGAAAGGGAGGAGAGGAGGGTTGAGGAGGCAGAATCAGGAGATAGGTTGGAGAAGGTTTGGGCAGAGGGAAGAGATGATAGGATGGAAGAGGAGAGAGTAGCGGGGGAGAGAGAGCGGAGGTTGGGACGGCGCGATACCATCCGAGTAGGGGCAGTGTGGGAAGTGTTGGATGAGAGCGAGAGGGAAAAGGATACAAGGTAGTGGTCGGAGACTTGGAGGGGAGTTGCAATGAGGTTAGTGGAAGAACAGCATCTAGTAAAGATGAGGTCAAGCGTATTGCCAGCCTTGTGAGTAGGGGGGGAAGGTGAGAGGGTGAGGTCAAAAGAGGAGAGGAGTGGGAAGAAGGAGGCAGAGAGGAATGAGTCAAAGGTAGACATGGGGAGGTTAAAGTCACCCAGAACTGTGAGAGGTGAGCCGTCCTCAGGAAAGGAGCTTATCAAGGCATCAAGCTCATTGATGAACTCTCCAAGGGAACCTGGAGGGCGATAAATGATAAGGATGTTAAGCTTGAAAGGGCTGGTAACTGTGACAGCATGGAATTCAAAGGAGGCGATAGACAGATGGGTAAGGGGAGAAAGAGAGAATGACCACTTGGGAGAGATGAGGATCCCGGTGCCACCACCCCGCTGACCAGAAGGTCTCGGGGTGTGCGAGAACACATGGGCAGACGAAGAGAGAGCAGTAGGAGTAGCAGTGTTATCTGTGGTGAGCCATGTTTCCGTCAGTGCCAGGAAGTCGAGGGACTGGAGGGACGCATAGGCTGAGATGAGCTCTGCCTTGTTGGCCGCAGATCGGCAGTTCCAGAGGCCACCGGAGACCTGGAACTCCACGTGGGTCGTGCGGGCTGGGACCACCAGGTTAGGGTGGGCGCGGCCACGCGGTGTGAAGCGTTTGTATGGTCTGTGCAGAGAGGAGAGAACAGGGATAGACAGACACATGGTTGACAGGCTACAGAAGAGGCTACGCTAATGCAATGGAGATTAGAATGACAAGTGGGCTACACGTCTCGAATGTTCAGAAAGTTAAGCTTACGTTGCAAAAAGATAAAAATAAAATACAAGATCTTATTGACTAAAATGATATAGTACTGCTGGCTGGTGAAGTAGCCTGGCTAGCAGTGGCTACGTTGTTGAAAGTGAAGCTGGCTAGGTAACCTCGACAATTTCACTAAATTTCTCTAAACTACACAATTATCATGGATACAAGGACAGCAAAGACAACTAGCTAACACTACGCTAATCAAGTCGTCCCGTTGTAGTGTAAGTTTCTACAGTGCTGCTATTCGGTAGAAGTTGGCTAGCTAGCAGTGTTGGCTAGGTAGGAGGACGGCAGCGCGGCAGGCGAAAAATAGCTGGCTAGCTAACCGATAATTACTCAAAGCTACACAATTATCTTAGATAAAAAGATAGCAAAGAAAACTATGTAGCTAGCTAACACTACACAAGTCAAGTCGTTCCGTTGTAATGTAATCGTTTCTACCGTGCTGCTAATCGGTGGCTAGCTGGCTAGTTAGCAGGGTTGACTACGTTACGTTACGTTAGGGCGAGAATACCTGGCTAGCGAACCTCAGCGAACCTTGATAACTACACAAGTATCACCGATACAAAGACGGCTATGGAGCCAGCTAAGTAGCTAGCTAAGATCGAACAAATACAAATCAAAGATAGCAAAGACAACTGTGTAGTCAGCCAACACTACACTGATCAAGTCGTTCCGTTGTAATGCACTCGTTTCTACAATGCTGCTATTCGGTGGCAAGCTGGCTAGCTAGCAGTGTTTGCTACGTTGCGTTACGTTAGGGCGAAAATAGCTGGCTGGCGAACCTCAATAACTACACAATTATGTTTGATGCAAAGACGGCTATGTAGCTAGCTAAGATCAAACAAATCAAACCGTTGTACTGTAGTGAAAATGAAAATCAGACCGTTGTACTATAATGAAATGTAATGAAAAGTTTATACTACTATTCGGTGGACGTTTGCTAGCTGCTGGGCAGATAAGTGTGGACTACGATAGACGACGGAATACGATAATTACGCAATTATCTTTTATACACAGACGGCTAAGTAGCTAGCTAAGAAGAAATTGCTAAGGTTAGACAAATTAAACCGTTGTACTATAATGAAATGTAATGAAATGTAATGAAAATGAAATGAAAAGTTATACTACCTGCAGAGCGAATGCAAATGCGACCGCTCGCTCCAAACCGGATGCCGTACACACACGTCTCAATTGTCTCAAGGCTTTAAAATCCTTCTTTAACCTGTCTCCTCCTCTTCATCTACACTGATTTGAAGTGGATTTAACAAGTGACATCAATAAGAGATCATAGCTTTCAACTGGATTCACCTGGTCAGTCTGTCATGGAAAGAGCAGTTGTCCTTAATGTTTTGTACACTCAGTGTATATTCAGTCAATAAAAAAGCAACTGCCATTTTATGAATTTATTGAAACTGGAATATCACCTTGGTTATATCATATTGTGAAATACAGTCTTCAAAAAGGCAGTAACCTCAGCAGTGACACTTGCTTGTAGAAGCCTATGGCTGTGCGATGGCATAACCTTGCTTTGTAAATATGTGTTTATTAGTTGTCAGGGGTCTTCAACATTGTGTTTTGATGTATTTCTAATACCTTTTTAAGACTTTGTCTGGTAGATGTTTTCTAAGACCTGTTTTATATCCTTTGGACCAGAAATCAAAGCCATTACATTGTTTTAGATGGAAAATGGTTGAAAAATGTATCTGCTTGCATTTTCCAAAGATGTAGACCCTTAGCTTTCATTTGACACCCAGTTTGATATGCTCCTATGAACACGTTGGTGCTCATGGGTCCTTTTACATGGAAATTATTTGTGCTTTATCGCCTGCTGTAAATACATGTTCATTCATGTCTTATGTCTCTGTCAACCTGTTACTCCGAGTCAAAACCAATATTGAAATTCTCAAGTAACATTTCTGTTTTCTTTCCCTTCAAAGATATTCTGTCTTCACGGGGGCCTGTCACCGTCCATAGACACGTTGGATCACATCCGAGCGCTGGACCGATTGCAGGAAGTTCCACACGAGGTACATGGCTCAACAACCCTGCTTCTGAGCATGCTCTGCTGTCTCATTGGTGCTAGGCAGATAGCTTGTATGCACATGTCTAGGATCAGTTTATTTGCCCCTAACCTCAACCATTAGGTTGAAAAACACAAAAGCTTATTGAGGCAACTTTCCATCCTACTCCATCATATTGGATCCTTATCTTTATCTACATTTACATTTAAGTCATTTAGCAGACACTCTTATCCAGAGCGACTTACAAATTGGTGCATTCACCTTATGATATCCAGTGGAACAACCACTTTACAATAGTGCATCTAACTCTTTTAAGGGGGGGGGGGGGGTTAGAAGAATTACTTTATCCTATCCTAGGTATTCCTTAAAGAGGTGGGGTTTCAGGTGTCTCCGGAAGGTGGTGATTGACTCCGCTGACCTGGCGTCGTGAGGGAGTTTGTTCCACCATTGGGGTGCCAGAGCAGCGAACAGTTTTGACTGGGCTGAGCGGGAACTGTACTTCCTCAGAGGTAGGGAGGCGAGCAGGCCAGAGGTGGATGAACGCAGTGCCCTTGTTTGGGTGTAGGGCCTGATCAGAGCCTGAAGGTACTGAGGTGCCGTTCCCCTCACAGCTCCGTAGGCAAGCACCATGGTCTTGTAGCGGATGCGAGCTTCAACTGGAAGCCAGTGGAGAGAGCGGAGGAGCGGGGTGACGTGAGAGAACTTGGGAAAGTTGAACACCAGACGGGCTGCGGCGTTCTGGATGAGTTGTAGGGGTTTAATGGCACAGGCAGGGAGCCCAGCCAACAGCGAGTTGCAGTAATCCAGACGGGAGATGACAAGTGCCTGGATTAGGACCTGCGCCGCTTCCTGCGTGAGGCAGGGTCGTACTCTGCGAATGTTGTAGAGCATGAACCTACAGGAACGGGTCACCGCCTTGATGTTAGTTGAGAACGACAGGGTGTTGTCCAGGATCACGCCAAGGTTCTTAGCACTCTGGGAGGAGGACACAATGGAGTTGTCAACCGTGATGGCGAGATCATGGAACGGGCAGTCCTTCCCCGGGAGGAAGAGCAGCTCCGTCTTGCCGAGGTTCAGCTTGAGGTGGTGATCCGTCATCCACACTGATATGTCTGCCAGACATGCAGAGATGCGATTCACCACCTGGTTATCAGAGGGGGGAAAGGAGAAGATTAATTGTGTGTCGTCTGCATAGCAATGATAGGAGAGACCATGTGAGGATATGACAGAGCCAAGTGACTTGGTGTATAGCGAGAATAGGAGAGGGCCTAGAACAGAGCCCTGGGGGACACCAGTGGTGAGAGCACGTGGTGCGGAGACAGATTCTCGCCACGCCACCTGGTAGGAGCGACCTGTCAGGTAGGACGCAATCCAAGCGTGGGCCGCGCCGGAGATGCCCAGCTCGGAGAGGGTGGAGAGGAGGATCTGATGGTTCACAGTATCAAAGGCAGCCGATAGGTCTAGAAGGATGAGAGCAGAGGAGAGAGAGTTAGCTTTAGCAGTGCGGAGCGCCTCCGTGACACAGAGAAGAGCAGTCTCAGTTTAATGACTAGTCTTGAAACCTGACTGATTTGGATCAAGAAGGTCATTCTGAGAGAGATAGCAGGAGAGCTGTCCAAGGACGACACGTTCAAGAGTTTTGGAGAGAAAAGAAAGAAGGCATACTGGTCTGTAGTTGTTGACATCGGAGGGATCGAGTGTAGGTTTTTTCAGAAGGGGTGCAACTCTCGCTCTCTTGAAGACGGAAGGGACGTAGCCAGCGGTCAAGGATGAGTTGATGAGCGAGGTGAGGTAAGGGAGAAGGTCTCCGGAAATGGTCTGGAGAAGAGAGGAGGGGATAGGGTCAAGCGGGCAGGTTGTTGGGCGGCCGGCCGTCACAAGACGCGAGATTTCATCTGGAGAGAGAGGGGAGAAAGAGGTCAAAGCACAGGGTAGGGCAGTGTGAGCAGAACCAGCGGTGTCGTTTGACTTAGCAAACGAGGATCGGATGTCGTCGAACTTCTTTTCAAAATGGTTGACGAAGTCATCAGCAGAGAGGGAGGAGGGGGGAGGAGGATTCAGGAGGGAGGAGAAGGTGGCAAAGTCTGTCTGTATCTGTATCTTTATTACTGCTTAAACGCACCTCCTCCTCCAGGGCCCCATGTGTGACCTGCTGTGGTCAGACCCAGATGACCGTGGGGGTTGGGGCATCTCCCCCAGGGGGGCTGGCTACACCTTTGGCCAGGACATATCTGAGACATTCAACCATGCCAACCGCCTTACTCTGGTGTCCAGAGCTCATCAGCTGGTTATGGAGGTAAGCTGTCTGTCGCTGATTCTGCATGCTTGAAATCTCAAAAGGTGACCATGATGTGAAGCGTAGGAGTGTGAAACCATTTTGGAATGCATTTCATGTTAGCCCCCTCATTCAGGTTGTTGAATATGTCAAATGTTGCGTCTGTATGCATGTCTCAGGTTTCTGCATTCACTACTAATTCGCTGCTTTCCTGTTTTCTTCTAACAGGGTTATAACTGGTGCCACGAGCGAAACGTGGTAACAATATTCAGTGCACCAAATTACTGTTACCGTTGTGGTAACCAGGCAGCTATCATGGAACTCGACGACACCTTGAAATACTCCTTGTAAGCATATCGATTACCATTCCATACATGACCAACCCTGAAGTGTTTCTTCCTTCATTTGATGAACTACCATCAAGGGACTCTTATTTCTGGAGGATGATGAATTAAATACAATTTTATTTGTCACATGCTTCGTAAACAACAGGTGTAGACTAACAGTGAAATGCTTACTGGGGCGGCAGGTAGCCTAGTGGTTAGAGCGTTGGACTAGTAGCCGAAAGGTTGCAAGATCGAATCCCCGAGCTGACAAGGTGAAAACATGTCATTCTGTCACTGAACAAGGTAGTTAACCCACTGTTCCTAGGCCGTCATTGAAAATAAGAATTTGTTCTTAACTGACTTGCTTAGTTAAATAAAGGTAAAATATATATTTTTAATTAAACAGGCCCTTCCCAACAATGCAGAGAGAAATAATAGACAAGTAAAATGCGTAGTAATAAATACACAATGAGTAGTGAGTGAGAGAGAACTGTATATGTAATGATGTTCCATCAACTCTCAACAGGATTGTTGATGAAAAACAAGATGTGTGATATGTGTTATTCTTTTCCAGCCTGCAGTTTGACCCGGCGCCTCGTAGAGGGGAACCTCATGTCACCCGTCGCACCCCAGACTACTTCCTGTAAAAGCTCACCCCTTGTACTGTCCAGTATTGCCATGATTTATGAAAGTACCTTTAGCATCCAACACAATGGGAGGGGGGGAACACGGCAAAACATCAATGTACATAATTGTATTCACACAAAATGCTATTTAAACGTTCAGAAAATATCTGTGTACATGGACCAAAAGGTGCGTGCCATGTATTCATTATGAAATGCTGAAGAGTATAATGTCCAAGATCACAACCCCAATTCCTTACTCCACTAGCTCTACTCGGTCTTAAATCTCAAGGTGAGCGCGGCAACCAAGTTTTGTAAATTGAAACGTTTTCAATCCACTATATTGTGGCTTATTTTGAGTCCCCACATTTTCAGATGTAAAAAAAATCACTGTTTGCACTTTTTTTTACTTTCTAGGAACATTTTAACATAAGTCAAAAGTTGGCTGTTTCATTCTACAGAATGTTTTATTTTAGATTCTGTCAGCAGCTTTTTGATGGGTTAATCTCTCCGGTATACATTTGAGGACAAACTTGCTTACACAATTGAATGGGCGTCTGTTTATGGCAGACCGATTTGAAAAATTACCATTGTATAAATGGTCACACACTCACTACTCATGATTATTTAGTTTCTGTATTGAAGGATCCAGTTCAATAATAAAGATGAAAGTTGCTCCTTGACTTGTGCGATGTGTTGGTTTATTCACTTGACTTTGCGTCATCTGACACTACTGATGGACTTTTAACCAAGGCTAATGATTATGTACAGTGCCTTCGGAAAGTATTCAGACCCCTTGACTTTTTCCACATTTTGTTACAACCTT
The DNA here is from genome assembly GCF_029448725.1 of Salvelinus fontinalis. Classification (NCBI taxonomy): domain Eukaryota; kingdom Metazoa; phylum Chordata; class Actinopteri; order Salmoniformes; family Salmonidae; genus Salvelinus; species Salvelinus fontinalis. Next base: position 51,485,449 of record NC_074666.1, read on the forward strand.
ATTCTAAAATTGATTAAATTAACAAATTTCCTCAATCTACACACAATATCCCATCATGAGAAAGCAAAAACGGATTATACATTTTTGCAAATAATGAAATATTACATAAGTATTCAGACCCTCAATTCAGCTCAGCTGCATCCTGTTTCCACTGATCATCCTTGAGAGGTTTCTACAACTTGATTGGAGTCCACCTGTGGTAAATTCAATTGACTGGACATGATATGGAAAGGCACACACCTGTCTATATAAGGTGCCACAGTTGACAGTGGATGTCAGAGCAAAAACCAAGCCATGAAGTCGACGAAATTATCCGTAGTGCCGAGACCCCACATTGGCAAAACAATTAAAAACCTGTTTTTGCTTCGTCATTATTGGCTATTGTGTGTAGATAGAGGGGGAAAAAAACATTTCATCAATTTTAGAACAAGGCTTTAACGTAACAAAATGTGGAAAAGGTCAAGGGGTCTGAATATTTTCCGAATGCACTGTATGTAAGTCATATATGCCTATGTAAAATGACCAAAACCATGATTGATTTTTGGATTAAGGGTGAAGATTAAAGCTTCCATGGATGCTGAATATATGTATTTTGTTGCTACTTAATACCTTATTCTAATTTTACATAGCTAAATAAAAATAACTGCACTGATAATTATTTTTATCACATGGTAGTGATAAATACTTATAATGGTCCAACCTGTTCACCACTTCTTATTTCCCAAAAGAATGTGTTACTGTTGATAAAGGGTTGCAGGTAGCCTAGCGGTTAGAACATTGGGCCAGTAAGTGAAAGTGCTAGTTCAAATCCTGAAAAATCTGTCCCATGTGCCCTTGACAAGGCACTTAACCCGAAATCATCAATGAACCTACCAGGTACAACCCCAAATCTATAAACATGGGCACCCTCATAGATATCATGTTGACCAACCTGCCCTCTAAATACACCTCTGCTGTCTTCAACCAGGATCTCAGCAATCACTGCTGCATTGCCTACGTCCGTAATGGGTCTGCGGTCAAACGCTCCCTAAAACACTTCAGCGAGCAAGTCTTTCTAATCGACCTGGCCCGGGTATCCTGGAAGGATACTGACCTCATTCCATCAGTAGAGGATGCCTGGTTATTCTTCAAAAGTGCTTTCCTCACCATCTTAAATAAGCATTCCCCATTCAAAAAATGTAGAACCAGGAACAGATATAGCCCTTGGTTCACTCCAGACCTGACTGCCCTTGACCAGCACAAAAACATCCTGTGGCGTACTGCATTAGCATCGAATAGCCCCCGCGATATGCAACTTCAGGGAAGTTATGAACTAATATACACAGGCAGTTAGGAAAGCAAATGCTGTTTTTTTCAAAGGCTAGTTCTCTGTTGCCAATGACTGGAACGAATTGCAAAAATCACTGAAGCTGGAGACTCATATCTCCCTCACAAACTTTAAGCAGCAGCTGTCAGAGCAGCTCACAGATCATTGCACCTGTACATAGCCCATCTGTAAATAGCCCATCCAACTACCTCATCCCCATATTGTTCTTTTTTTTTCTCACCCCAGTATCTGTACTTGCACATTCATCTTCTGCACATCTATCACTCCAGGGTTTAATTGCTAAATTGTAATTACTTCGCCACTATGGCCTATTTATTGCCTTACCTCCCTAATCTTACCTCATTTGCACAAACTGTATATAGATTTTCTCTATTGTGTTATTGACTGTACGTTTGTTTATTCCATGTGTAACTCTGTGTTGTTGTTTGTGTCGCACTGCTTTGCTTTATCTTGGCCAGGTCTCAGTTGTAAATAAGAACTTGTTCTCAACTGGCCTACCTGGTTAAATAAAGGTGAAATAAAAAAATTAAAAAATTGCTCCATTGATAATGACAGATCTTGGCCGTGACCGTACTCTCAGGGGGTGTCTTAGGGGGAGTTGGTATATGCATTTAAAAAAAAAAAAAAAAATCTAATTCACACATGAATATAATGCAAATATTAAGCACCCACCTTTCCTATGCTTCCTGGCTGATGTTTTGGTCACTTTGAATGCTGGCGGTGCTCTCACTCTAGTGGTAGCATGAGACGGAGTCTACAACCCACACAAGTGGCTCAGGTAGTGCAGTTAATCCAGGATGGCACATCAATGCAAACTGTGGCAAAAAGGTTTGCTGTGTCTGTCAGCGTAGTGTCCAGAGCATGCAGGCGCTACCAGGAGACAGGCCAGTACATCAGGAGACGTGGAGGAGGCCGTAGGAGGGCAACAACCCAGCAGCAGGACCGCTACCTCCGCCTTTTTGCAAGGAGGTGCACTGCCAGCGCCCTGCAAAAGGACCTACAGCAGGCCACAAATGTGCATGTGTCAGCATATGGTCTCACAAGGGGTCTGAGGATCTCATCTCGGTACCTAATGGCAGTCAGGCTACCTCTGGCGAGCACATGGAGGGCTGTGCGGCCCCACAAAGAAATGCCACCCCACACCATGACTGACCCATCGCCAAACCGGTCATGCTGGAGGATGTTGCAGGCAGCAGAACGTTCTCCACGGCGTCTCCAGACTCTGTCACGTCTGTCACATGTGCTCATGTGCTCAGTGTGAACCTGCTTTCATCTGTGAAGAGCACAGGGCGCCAGTGGCGAATTTGACAATCTTGGTGTTCTCTGGCAAATGCCAAACGTCCTGCACGGTGTTGGGCTGTAAGCACAACCCCCACCTGTGGACGTCGGGCCCTCATACCACCCTCATGGAGTCTGTTTCTGACCGTTTGAGCAGACACATGCACATTTGTGGCCTGCTGGAGGTCATTTTGCAGGGCGCTGGCAGTGCACCTCCTTGCACAAAGGCGGAGGTAGCGGTCCTGCTGCTGGGTTGTTGCCCTCCTACGGCCTCCTCCACGTCTCCTGATGTACTGGCCTGTCTCCTGGTAGCGCCTGCATGCTCTGGACACTACGCTGACAGACACAGCAAACCTTTTTGCCACAGTTTGCATTGATGTGCCATCCTGGATGAGCTGCACTACATGAGCCACTTGTGTGGGTTGTAGACTCCGTCTCATGGTACCACTAGAGTGAAAGCACCGCCAGCATTCAAAAGTGACCAAAACATCAGCCAGGAAGCATAGGAACTGAGAAGTGGTCTGTGGTCATCACCTGCAGAATCACTCCTGTTTTGGGGGGTGTCTTGCTAATTGCCTATAATTTCCACCTTTTGTCTATTCCATTTGCACAACAGCATGTGAAATTTATTGTCAATCAGTGTTGCTTCCTAAGTGGACAGTTTGATTTCACAGAAGTGTGATTGACTTGGAGTTACATTGTGTTGTTTAAGTGTTCCCTTTATTTTTTTGAGCAGTGTATTATAAGTGAATACAAATAATATACACAATAATGTGGGAAGAGTGCCATCTCACGGCAGGACTCAACATTACAACTCGGAATGTCTGTCAAGGTAAAGGTGTGATTGTGAATCAGTAATCATTGTTGTGAATATTATTTTACATAATATTTATAGCCACATTTTATATGCGAATAAGATTTTACATAATATTTATAGCCACATGTTATATGCGAATAAGATTTTACATAATATTTATAGCCACATGTTACATGCAATACTTCATAGGCCTACTATTCAAATAAGGCAACAACAAAGTGTAGGCATATTTACATTAAACAATTACTGTCATGGCATTAAAAAAAATACTAACATCTTGGCCAACAATATGACTGCACAAAGAGAGTAAAACAATTACGGTAATTTGTTTTTGTGCTGGGACAAATAGACAGAACCTGAGCAGAACACATCATGAAAGAGCAACATGCGCAGATAATACTATAATTGTATATATTTTGGACGCAAAAATTAACAGAATGCACTAAATATTACAATAATAGCATTAGAAGACAATCCTGTTAATAAATATTACGTGAAATTCTGTCTTAATGTCAATGGGGAAAATCACTCACAGGCATATCACAAGACTACCTGCTCCATTTGACAAAGCGTAGCTAGCACAGTTCCAGTGATTGTCTGTGCTTCGGTCTGGCCCTGTTGACGTTTAACATTTTATCTCTAGATTTGCTTTAAAACATTCGCAGTAAGTAACCACCATTTACATACGATTTAGTTGCATGTCTTGGTGAAATAATTTGTGTTTTAAATGTAGTATTCCTATATCTAAATGAAAATATAAATTACTTGAATATGGTTGCTAAGACGAGGCCTTGCTGACGACGTCGTTAGCTAGTACAGCAGGCTAAGGTTAATGTAGCTAACTAGTTAGCTTACTGTTACCTGAAATTATTGCTACTTTAAGTGTAGCGCTAGTATTGAATCTAACATCTTATTTCAGCCTATGCCCGTTTGAGATATCCTGTTTGTTTACAGTTGCCCAGGCTATATGTGTCGGTAGTAACCAAGCAAGTTAATGCTAACTACTGTACCTAGTTCATGAAACGGACTGGAATCGAAGCTAGATAGCTATGTTGAGTTAGCGTGTGAAGCTAGCTAACGGTATCCAGCTAACGTTAAACAGTAAGATGCGTTAACTGGTAACGTAGCTAGGTAGAACTACTTAGTTAGTTAACTAACTTGCCTGTCTACCGAAACATGAACTTGGCTGGCAAGTGTTTGGGTAGCGAATAACTGGCGTTACTTGTCTGACTACAGTAACGTTATCTAACTAGGATTGGAAATGGCTTACTAACTAGCCACCTTAACGTTAGCCAACGTAGCTAAGGTAGCGTAACTGTTACCTTGTCAGTAAACCGAATACAGGGCTCGCCTGTCACCCTATATAAAACGTAGTTTATAAAATGTAGTTCATTACCCCGCTAGCTAACGCGAAGCCTGAAACTGAAACGTTTTCCTGTTTTACAGATGCCCACAATTAAACTGCAAAGCTCAGATGGAGAGATCTTTGAGGTGGATGTGGAAATAGCTAAGCAGTCTGTTACAATAAAGACAATGCTGGAAGGTATGTAGCTATGTACTCTGTTGTGATCATGTGGTTGTAACATGAGATGGGTGTTCAAATCAAAACGCATATTTTGACCAGTGGGTAAAACATGTTAATTATGTTGTTACTCCTCTAAGAAAACCAATGGTCCAAACCCCATGAAACTACCATAATCCCATCAAAGGTTATTGGAGTTTTGAGACATGTCATGTCTCAAATCGATATACATCTTACCTCTATCTCTTACCTCTATATTGTTTTATGTCCTCTGGATTTGAGAAGAAAGATGAAGAGTTCAACGGTGACCCTGTCAGGTAGACTTAATTCTCACACAGCATCCAGCCTAGCTGACACAATGCTGTTTTTCAGATTGACAACTTTTTTCTTCTTCTCTGGCCTCCATTGATTTAGTCGTGTTAATTTTGACCATCCAACAAGGGTAAAAACTCCCAATAAGTTTTGAACGGAGGCTGAAAAGATTTGGCGGGGGTCCTCAGATCCTCAAAGTTCTATAGCTGCACCAATGAGAGCATCTTGACTGGCTACATCACCGCTTGGTATGGCAACTGCTTGTCATCTGACTGCAAGGCAATACAGAGGGTAGTGCGTATGGCCCAGTACATTACTGGGGCCGAGTTCCCTGCCATCCAGGACTTCTATACCAGGTGGTGTCAGAGGAAGGCTCTAAAAATATTCAGACTCCAGCCACCCAAGTCATAGACTCTTTTCTCTGCTACTGCACGGCAAGTGGTACCGTCTGGGACCAAAAGGCACCTGAACAGCTTCTACCCTCAAGCCTTAAAACTGTTGAACAGTTAATCAAATGGCCACCTGGACAGTGTACATTGACCTCCTTTATTATTTATTTATCTGAATGGTTTTGCACTGACTCTATGCACACTCACTAGACTCTACCCATACACTCACACATACTACACTGACACACACACACACTACATACGCTCACAAAAAAAACATACACAAGCATATTGACGCCACACACACTCTCTCAAACACAGAACCACTTTCACACTTCACATACGCTGCTGCTACTCGGTTTCTTATATATCCTGATTGCCTACCCACATGTACATTCTGTATTACCTCAACTCCCTTGTACCCATGCACATAGACTTGGTACTGGTATTCCTTGTGTATAGCCTTGTTATTCTTTGTGTTACTATTTCCTTTTTCTTTGGTGCAAATATTAGTTTTTTAATTGTTTTATTGGGAATGGGCTCGTAAGTAAGCATTTCACTGTAAAGTTTATGCCTGTTGTATTCGGTACATGTGACCAATAACATTTTATCTGATTGGATATAGACATGAGGTTTGGACCATTGGTTTTCATAGAGGATCGTCGACAAAATTAACATATTATTTTACCCATTGGTCAAAAGATGCATTTTTCATTAGACACCCTATATTAATACGAAATTCTTATTTGAAGATTTCTCACAAACAAGCATATCTCTGTAAAATGTTAAAGGAGCGCTGAGCGTATACCAAGCGTTTTATTTTCAAAACATTTTACATTTAATCCAACTTGTGTCATGCTAATTTAGCTTTTTGCGACCCGCGGAAAGAACTTTGCACACTACTACCACAACATGCAAAATCCTAACCTAGAGTTTTCACGAACAACGAATTCAGCAGGAGAAATGGCGCTCTCATTGATTTTGAACAAATGAATGAAATTTACATAAAGCGTCTTGTTTTCAAGCGGAAGCCTCTGGTCAAAACCCACTGTCAAAGGTCACTGGGAGAAGAGCGCCGTTCTGTCAACAGAGCTCTTATTGGCTGTATTAGGTTACAAAAATCCGACTTTTTGGATTGAGTGATATTTTAGGGAAAACCCCACTGAATGATTCAGAACATGTTTGTCTTGCTAATATGTCTTTTTTTAACATAAGGAAGTGAAATTTCATCGCCAAAGTGCGTTTCCACCAACTCTGGGCAGAGTGGGTGGACACCCTACATTAGGTTAAATCTTTTATGTAGTCTACATAGCCACTAGTGACTAACCTGTACCCCAGCACATTGACTCGGTACCATACCATGACTCGTGTATATACTCGTTATTGTTACGCCATTTTCTTTTACCTTGATTTATTTAGTAAATATTTTCTGAACTCTATTTCTTGAACAAGCATTGTTGGTTTAAGGACTTGTAAGTAAGCATTTCGTGGGAAGGTCTCCACCTGTTGTATTCGGCACATGTGACAAATACAATTTGATTCAAAGTGCAGCTATCAAAACTGTCTGTCAGTATCTGTGTGCACTTGTCTAATGGTTGTCTTTGACAGATTTGGGTATGGATGATGAAGGAGATGATGATCCAGTCCCCCTCCCGAATGTGAATGCAGCCATCCTCAAGAAGGCAAGTGGACTGACTCACTGTCTGACAGTTATCCCATATCTGGTGCAATGGACTGAGGGACAGGCAAACTGTTGGGAGTTGGACATTGATAACCTTAGGTAAAGTGCCTCCTCCCAACCAGAGCTGGGGCTTTCTTATCTCTATTTCCACTTTTATCAGTTTAGTTGCACATCAATTCTATCCATAGCGGCACAATTCAATTGAACCCAAACCCTTCTTAGCTTTTTCTCCTAGATGATTTTCCAGGAAGTGGAAGATTTGGGCACAATCTAAACCAATGTAAGCCAAACGTGTAGGCAGAATGACTTTCTCAAACCTGTAACAGGGATCCGTACCTATGTGGGAGGAGCTGTGAGGGTCCATGCTCGATCATTACATTATTTAGCAGGCGCTCTTATCCAGAGAGACTTACAGGAGCACCCTTGCTCAAGGACAGATGGTTGGGATAGTTGGCCTTAGGGGTACAGTCTACAATGTGAAAGAACAAATGCAACTAATCATCTGTGCCTGTCCGAGTCTCTAGAAATCAAATGGTGTGATTGTCGGCTGAAGGTGTACACGGTGTTAATTGGCATTATACTGTGGGATTAAAGATGATTTTTGTTATTCCATCTCCCAGTTGAATTGTTCCATGCTGTCTTGTGCATGTCTCCAACTGAGGGACAAGCTGATGTTGTTTCTGCTGCTTTGTTCAGCAACTGTATCCATGTGGCTAATGAATTACATTTTGTTTGGGGAAATGTTTGCATGGTCAGATAATTATACATTTTCTGCCTGACTTAATGTCGGGTTTTTTGTTGTTTCTTACATCTGTAGAATAGCATGTGTCTCTGCCAGAAGCATACAGCTCTAAACAGAAAACGTCATGTGTGCTCTGACCTCCGTCCTCAAGTTAGGCCTCTGAAACTGAACTCCGTGGGAGATGGATGCCCTGGCGTGTCTGATTGTTGATTCACAGACTGTGTGCCAGGAATAGTTGTTCCTTTTCATGTTGTTTCCTTTCTCACTTCCGTTTCCTCCCTCCAGGTGATCCAGTGGTGCACCCACCATAAAGACGACCCCCCTCCCCCCGAGGATGACGAGAACAAGGAGAAGAGGACGGACGACATTCCCGTCTGGGACCAGGAATTCCTCAAAGTGGACCAAGGGACCCTCTTCGAACTCATTCTGGTGTGTACCTACCACCCCCCCCTGCCACTCACTCACAGAAACAGTTTGACACCTGCACACATACAAAGTGGAAGTGTCTCAGGTCTTGAATTTAGGCAATGGCTTAGCTGAACATACCACACCAGTTAAGCTAGTAGGTGCTTAATAAAATGTAATAAAGTTATAACTGGAGGTAGTAGTAGTTCATTACTAAAGAGCCTTACACACAGTCAAAAAAGCAGCAAAGTTTCCGACAGTTTATCCAAAATCTTAAACTCTGGTGGTACAAAACGCCTCCACTATGTTACCACTGGATTATCCAATGAAACACCCCAGAAAAAGGGATCCATCCCCCTGTAATTCGATTGGTCACCGAGGGGAGGCACAGGTGGCAAATATTTGAACTTGTGCGTCAGAGAAATTCGCTGTGCATGTGCCGTCCCTCCCTGTGCTGCTGCCGCCGAGGTGGGAGGCAAATCTGCCACCGGCTTTGCATAGAAACACATGGAGACGGCTGCGTTTTCTCTTCCTGTGTGTAAGCGGCTCAGGAAGTATCAGCTATGTGCATATGAAGTTAAACAAGCAGCCTTCATGGCTCTTGTGTAGTGATTTGCGCAATATGTTCTTGTAGCGCTCAGGGCTTCTAGGAACTGTAACACAAGTCTGTCATTTGAGGAGTAGGTTTTACCCAGCTCCTGAGACCTGTTTACTCGGCCTAAGCCCAGGGCTGCAGTAGTTCACTTGAAAGGCAGTATTTGCAGTTGTTTTCTTTTCATCTTCATCCTCCTATTATTTTATTTTTTTAAATGTTTAGGCCGCAAACTATTTGGACATCAAAGGACTGCTAGATGTCACCTGCAAGACGGTGGCCAACATGATAAAAGGCAAGACCCCAGAGGAGATCAGAAAGACGTTCAATATCAAAAATGACTTCACAGAGGAGGAGGAAGCCCAGGTAATACGGCCTTCTGTGGTTTTCAGGATGTCCCACATGGCACCCTATACAGTCACAGTGCACTACCTTTTTTTGACGAGCCCTATAGGCCCTGGTCAAAAGTAGTACTCTATAAAATGAATAAGGTGTTATTTAGGGCAGAACCGCAGTCCTGAATGCGGAGTTGCCTTGTGATAATATACATTTGAGCCATGTGACAGTGTGTGCTGCTTTTCCATTCCCCCCCCCCCCCCAGGTACGCAAGGAGAACCAGTGGTGTGAAGAGAAATAAAGGAGGATCATGCCAACACTAACACACTGAAAGGATTGTTCCATTAACTGGTTGCACTGCGCTGTTCATACGTGTTAATATTATATTTAGTCTATTAGAGCGCCCCCCTATAGCATGACCATTTCTATTGCTTGTGCAAAAGAATTTAAAAAGCTATTTCATGTTTTTACAAATGTTACTTCACATATTCACATGAGATGCATAGTCTGGTCTTTACAATTTAACTCCTTTTTTTGAATTGCTATAGTTGTCTTTTTTTACTGAATATCTTATTTGTTTTCTTTTTGAGTCAACTGAATAAATAGCTCTTTTTTTTTGACTGAAATGATAGCGCAGTGCAGAATTTTGTAAATGCAGCCTCTTCTGTGCTGTCTTCTTAAAGTCATGATAAGGAGACAAGCTGTCGTAGGAGATTTGAAGTGGGGCTAAACGTGTGCAAAATGTCCTGTGGATTGGAAGTGCTTGTCGAAGAAGTAAATGTGTGCGAGCTGTTTGTCACTCAACTTAGGGTATTTACCTAGCTTAGTACTATTGGAATATTTTCTCAGTTCTGCTCTGAAGATGACATTTAGGGTTAACACCCAATGAATTCCAGGAGTTAATAAATTACTTAAAATAATGTCTGTCTGCTGTTTGTGATTGTACATCTAATGGGAAATAGTGAGGAAACTGATCCAGATTTTCAAAATACTTTAATACATCAAACAAATATGAGCACATCAAAGGCAGAAGTCTTTCAATGTGTAAAAAAAATAGAAAAGACAGACATCAGTACACCTTTTTTATGTGTGGTCATTCTGATACGAGCAGTCCCCAAATCTAAGATGTGTGTTAACATTAGAGCACCCTCTGATGGACTAGACATTGATTGAACAAACAGAAAAGCCTTGCTGTACACCACCTACAGTATCTCCAAAGTAAGCAGGGTTTGACACTTGCAAGCAGTAAATTAAAGCCATTGTTTTTCACATATATTTTTGGTACACTTAGGTGGAACATGAACACACTGAAAAGGATTGACACAGCTGTGATAACTTCAATGAAAGGAAAAGCTAACGCAAAACTTCTGCACAAAATGTGTTTTTCTCTCAGAAAATGGGTGTAAAATAAAAAATGATATATTGCTTTTAGTGGAAAACTGAAATTAGAGACTGAAAAAATGTTCATTTTTACATAAAACTAAATTTTATGTAGGGAATTCAACATAAAACTTTACAACACAATGAAATATAGTACTCATTTGGTTTTTAGTTTACAGCAGGGTTCTTTAATCTTTTTTCAGCTTGAGACCCAAATGAGAAATTAACAGTCCTCTTGTGACTCAAATCGTCCTCCATTGAACCAAATTAAGAAGAAATAGTGTATGAAGGAAGATGTATTCTCATAACTCGCGACCCACCTCTAACATCCCAGGGCCCACTTTGGGTCCTGACCCATAGTTTTAGAAACCCTGGTTTACAGAATGTTCAGTCAGACAGAGGCAGTTTAGGACTGCTGAATTTCATTTTTTATTATATAATGGAGGCTTTTTGACACCAGGAAACAAATTAATCTCCCAAACTGCATCCTTTTGAACAAACACCAATGATGTTTTAATACTCTGTGAGAGACCTACATCAACATAATGTATCTAGCAAGAATTTGACTGACAAGCAGGAAGTGCCTAAAACAAATGAACATAACAGAGATGAGTCTCTCCGAGGGGAGACAAGAACATGTCTACATAGTGAAAAACACTGTCACTTCTACCTTGAAGCTTCAACCTTATACGACATCATCAATCAATATAAATACTATCTATTCTGGAAAAGGTTCCTTTGACACGTCTGAAAGTCTTATGAAAAGGAGGAGTACAGTACTCCTCTGTAAAAATCTTTGGAAATGGAATCAATTCGATTTTAGGCAGTGAGGAAGAGAAGCAGTTATCATCCCGGCAATATTAAAATGACATGAGCACTGAGTAAATCAGTCAGGAGTCAGTTAGTCATATTGATGTGAATGGCATCCTCTCCCAGACACAATGCTCTGTCATTGTTTTTGGATGTTTGTGGTGAAGGTCTTTCTCCAGCGTTTTGCTCCCCACTCCTTGTTTGGTCCTGATGACGTTGGGCTTTGTCTGTCTGGCGGTGTGTTGGGATGGTGCGAGGAAGTGTGAGAGGGGACAGGACAGGTGAGGCTGGCTAGTGAGACTTGGGCAGCGTACAGTCATGATGATGATGACTGAGATTGTCGTGCTGTTGGGATGATTCTATTAAAGCTTTGAGAGAAAGTTCTGTGGTCTTGGGTTTTGAGAGGATAAGGGGCGTGTGTTGTTTGCTGGGCTGGGGGTGCAGAGGGATGTGTGAGGGGGAAGCAGGCGAGGGCGAGCTGGGCAGGGAGGGGTGCTGAGGGGGGACGCCGTCGACGGGGGAGGGGGGCGAGTCTATAGCGCTTCCATCGGAAGAAGTGGGGCTGGCGCACCATCCTCCTTGAAGGTATCGAACGCACTTCTTTTTCCTCCTAGGAACAGTCAAGAGAGTTATCTGTGAATAAAGCGTGGATGCAAAGCGTCACCAAAATGAACTTTTTTACTGTTTTCAACATGATTGAATTGAGTTTGAAGACCCCAAAAGAGCAAATCCATTGAATACCATCAAATATGTTTTCATAGATCATCCACCACCATTTCCTTCAAATCATGAATGATTTTTGTGGTTGTTCTCGTGATCATTAGAAATGTTGTTTTCTAAGCTAAATTGAAAGTGAACAATAATCCCATGATTATTACCAGAACCCAACATGACTCACTTAGTGCCTGCGCAAGAGAAGGTGCGAGGAAATATTTAGAGATGGGGAGGAAGAGAGAGCGATTCTAAATGTCAGAGTTCACTATCAAAAGCTGCACTGCCTGACCGCATGAATGGAGAAAGTTGAAGGCAGATGAGCATGAGAAATGGCATCAAAGTGCAGAGCGGCGGTGCATGTGCGAGATTGTGTGTGTCTGTGTGTGCGTTCATCTGCGGTGATCAGGATTCGCTCTAACCACATTCACCTCCCTTTGTTCTCTTGCAGCGCAACACACATACAACAGGCACAGTGGTCAGGAGATTTCCATGATGTGACGGCATGGTGGGGAAGGCAGGGCAGGTACCTCTACACTGATGTGACTTAGAGTGTGCAGATGTGTAAAGGAGAAGAGATTGAGTTGGTAAAAAAAGAAGGCACTGATGAGCATGACTGATCATCCATCCACTGTAAATAATAAAAAAATGTCTGCTTTGTCATTTCTACCAATAGCATAACCAAGAAATATCTGTTTTAAGCAGAGAACATCTACAGTTGATGTTGGAAGTTTACATAAACCTTAGCCAAAAACATTTTAAACTCATTTTTTTCCCACAATTCCTTGCATTTAATCATAGTAAAAATTCCCTGTCTTAGGTCAGTTAGGATCACCACTTTATTTTAAGAATGTGAAATGTCAGAATAATAGTAGAGAGAATTACTTATTTCAGCTTTTATTTCTTTCATCACATTCCCAGTGGGTCAGAAGTTTACATACATTCAATTAGTTTTTGGTAGCGTTGCCTTTAAATTGTTTAACTTGGGTCAAATGTTTAGGGTAGCCTTCCACAAGTTTCCCACAATAAGTTGGGTGAACTTTGTCCGATTCCTCCTGACAGAGCTGGTGTAACTCAGTCAGGTTTGTAGGCCTCCTTGTTCGCACATGCTTTTTCAGTTCTGCCGACAAATTTTCTATAGGATTGAGGTCAGGGCTTCGTAATGGCCACTCCAATACCTTGACTTTGTTGTCAAGGTATTGGAGTGGCCATCACTTGGGGTCATTGTCCATTTGGAAGACCCATTTGCGACCAAGCTTTAACTTCCTGACTGATGTCTTGAGATGTTGCTTCAATATATTCACATAATTTTCCATCCTCATGATGCCATCTATTTTGTGAAGTGCACTAGTACCTCCTGCAGCAAAGCACCCCCACAACATGATGCTGCCACCACCATGCTTCACGGTTGGGATGGTGTTCTTTGGCTTGCAAGCGTCCCCCTTTTCCTCCAAACATAACGATGGTCATTATGGCCAAACAGTTCTATTTTTGTTTCATCAGACCAGAGGACATTTCTCCAAAAAGTACGATCTTTGTCCCCATGTGCAGTTGCAAACCGAAGTCTGGCATTTTTATGGTGGTTTTGGAGCAGTGGCTTCTTCGTTGCTGAGCGGCCTTTCAGGTTATGTCGATATAGGATTCGTTTTACTGTGGGTATAGATACTTTTGTACCTGTTTCCTCCAGCAACTTCACAAGGTCCTTTGCTGTTGTTCTGGGATTGATTTGCACTTTTCACACCAAAGTACGTTCGTCACTAGGAGACAGAATGCGTCTCCTTCCTGAGCGGTATGACGGCTGCGTGGTCCCATGGTGTTTATACTTGCGTACTATTGTTTGTACAGATGAACATGGTACCTTCAGGCATTTAGAAATTGCTCCCAAGGATGTATCAGACTTGTGGAGGTCTACAATGTTTTTTCTGAGGTCTTGGCTGATTTCTTTTGATTTTCCCATGATGTCAAGCAAAGAGGCACTGAGTTTGAAGGTAGGCCTTGAAATACATCCACAGGTACACCTCCAATTGACTCAAATTATGTCAATTAGCCTATCAGAAGCTTTTCTGGAATTTTACAAGCTGTTTAAAGGCACAGTCAACTTAGTGTATGTAAACTTCTGACCCACTGGAATTGTGATACAGTGAATTATAAGTGAAATAATCTGTCTGTAAACAATTGTTGGAGAAATTACTTGCCAAACTATAGTTTGTTAACAAGAAATTTGTGGAGTGGTTGAAAAACGAGTTTTAACGACTCCAACCATAGTGTATGTAAACTTCCAACTTCAACTGTATGTGTGAAACCCTTTCCTCCCCTCAGAACTACAGGACCTCTCTCCCACTTTCCTTTGATCATCATCACCCATCATCCCCACCTCTACACCCACAAATCCCTGAGGAGACACCCACCCCATCACCAGCCAGCAAAGCAGCTTTAGTTTCCAATACAGCCTCCTGGAACCCCAGTACGCTGGCGTTCTCTACCTGTAGGGGGCGACGTGGGTCACAGGGTTAGTGAGATGAGTGCATGCAGAGCACAGCAGTGGGCTGAGGCACGCTCACAGAGGAGGGAGAGAGGGGTAGCAGAGCGAGAGGGCGAGAGATACACACCTGCAGGGACCACACCAGTCCGTTTGTTGGTTGAGGCCGAAGCGAGCTCTGCATTTCTTAGGAGAGCCAGGGTCTGAGCACAAGGCAACATGCGCATGGGAAAGAAGTAAGGAAAGAGAGGAAGAGATGAAGAAAGAAAGAGAGAGAGAGAGAGAGAGAGAGAGAGAGAGAGAGAGAGAGAGAGAGAGAGAGAGAGAGAGAGAGAGAGAGAGAGAGAGAGAGAGAGAGAGAGAGAGAGAGAGAGAGAGAGAGAGAGCAGATCAGATCAGATCAGATTAGATAAAGAGGTCAGGGCAGACGTTGACGCATTGACAGAGATGGTAAATCAGAAAGCCATCAAACCAGACTGTTAGTGCCCAAGTCAACAACAACAACAACAACAACCCATAACTGCAGCCAGAACAGAGTAGAGGGAGCAGGAGCTCCATTCACAACAGGCATTGAGGTCACTAGGGAAGAGAGGAACACTTCAAGTGGGAAGTCTGCCATGCGTTCAAACTCTGCTAGTTAGAGTAGCAGAGACCCAGTCCGAGTAGAGGATAGTCGACCAGAGAAGTTGTTTCAAACGCTAGAATAGGGCTTGACGTTTTGGTATGTTGTATTGAAGCGTGGTGGTTTGGCCTGAGAGGATGTTGGAAGGTTGTTAATTGAACATTACCTGTGGTGGAGTCCTGCTGCTTCTCTCTTTTTCTTCTCTTCTTCTTGCCCTGTTGGAACACACGACCAGACGCACAGAGAGTCAGTAGGGGGGACGGGGTCCTATACACCACCGGCACAGTATCTGTCAGTGACATCTCGATGACGACCATGGGAGAACCACGTCGTGATATTCACCATGTTCATGAGACTTAAGTCAACTGTACCAGAGACGGCCCAATTCACAAGTCGTGGAATGGGGGTGAATGAGGCCACTTCATGATCACTCAAGCCACAAGTTACGATGACAGTAGAAGAGAAGGGAAAGAACTCGAATGATCTACAGTAATATTGCTGTAAACTCCATAGGCTATACAGTGGGGCCTTAATAGTATGGTTGGGGTTGTTCTCATGAAGAGAGTAATAAAGTCTCAAGTCTCATATTGGGGAGAGGATGTGGGAACAGCTCTTGGATGCCTAGACTCGTCTACCCTCACTGCTCCCTAAAGCATTGTGTGTGTGTGGTTACGGCTTGCGGAAGAAAACCCCACGACTGCGTAGGTGGACCTTCACTTCCTGTTTTGCTAACAGATCACATGACTACCCTGGTTTTCTGGCTTGTGTCTGGGAAGGGGTTAGACTGTAGCAGAGCTAGTGGTCCTTTGTTTCTCAGTTGGTAGAGCGTGACGCTTGTAACGTCAGGGTAGTGGGTTCGATTCCCTTGACCACCCATATGTAAAATGTATGCATGACTAAGTCGCTTTGGATAAAATCGTCTGCTAACAAACTATCTGTTGATAAGCAACTGTTTGCTAAGTTGAGGGTTGTTGTTAGTGGATAGTTAGTTGACATTTTGATGACAGTTATTGAACAGCTTATGTTCATTAATTAATATTAATATAATATATATGGGGCCTCCCGGGTGGCGCAGTGGTCTAGGGCACTGCATCGCAGTGCTAACTGCGCCACCAGAGTCTCTGGGTTCGCGCCCAGGCTCTGTCGCAGCCGGCCGCGACCGGGAGGTCCGTGGGGCGACGCACAATTGGCATAGCGTCGTCCGGGGTAGGGAGGGTTTGGCCGGTAGGGATATCCTTGTCTCATCGCGCTCCAGCGACTCCTGTGGCGGGCCGGGCGCAGTGCGCGCCAACCAAGGGGGGCCAGGTACACGGTGTTTCCTCCGACACATTGGTGCGGCTGGCTTCCGGGTTGGAGGCGCGCTGTGTTAAGAAGCGGTACGGCTGGTTGGGTTGTGCTTCGGAGGACGCATGGCTTTCGACCTTCGTCTCTCCCGTGCTCGTACGGGAGTTGTAGCGATGAGACAAGGTAGTAATTACTAGCGATTGGATACCACGAAAATTGGGGAGAAAATGGGATAAAATAAAAATAAAATAAAAATATATATATATATATATAATATATATAATAATAATAATACTATTATAATTAAATTAATTATTAAGTTGCTGCGTTCCGTGGTTGCCATGGCACCGTGAGGTAGCCTAGGCAGAGAGCTCATATTTTATTGTTTTTAAGTGTTTTTCATTGCATATTTGAATCAAACTTTTTTTTGTTTTTGATAACTTGTTGATAGATGGGGCGGCAGGTAGCCTAATGGTTAGAGCGTTGGACTAGTAACCGAAAGGTTGCAAGATTGAATCCCCGAGCTGACAAGGTGAAAATCTGTCGTTCTGCCCCTGAACAAGGCAGTTAACCCACTGTTCATAGGCCGTCATTGAAAATAAGAATTTGTTCTTAACTGACTTGCCTAGTTAAATAATGGTAAAATAAAAAATTGATTAACTGAAATATCTGGTGCTGACCCACGGAATTGCAGGACTGATTATGGCAAGCCAGTTTATATTTAGCTTGGCTAGCTAGCTAAAATTATTTTTGACCCCCTGCCCCAGTTCCTAGAAGCTTGTTTTGTTGAGGGCTTTTCTGAACCACTGCTGAGGTGAGGTGGTCTTACTGGCGTTTTACAGTGCCGAAGCATCACCCACGTGCGTGGTACATTTTAGTAGTGGACGATCCATCATACACTCTTAGAAAAGAAGGTGCTATCTAGAACCCAAATCGGTTCTTCCGCTGTCCCCATAGGAGAACCCTTTGAAGGAACCCTTGTTGGTTCCATGTAGAACCCCTTTGGTTCCAAATAGTAGCGTTTTGGGTTCCATGTAGAACCCTTTTCCCAGAGGGTTCTACATTGAACCCAAAATGGTTCTATTTGGAATCAAATAGGGTTTTCCTATGGGGACAGCCAAAGAACCCTTTTGGAACCCTTTTTTCTAAGAGTGTACCTACGGAGGAGGAAGAGCTGTGACTGTTGAATATGACGAGGAGGCTGATGAAGAGCTCTGTGGCCTGTCTGTCTGACGTCTCTATCTCCCTGCCTGGCTGTACCATCTATGCTCCCTCCTCTCAAGGTAATACATTTCTGAACTGCCTTTCATCTAAAGTTGTGGAAGAGCTTCGCCCAAGAACTGCTAAATCCCTATATTTGTTTTGTTCAAATGTTTTTTTTTTTTTTTTTTTTTTTTAAAGCGACTTTAAGATTTGACTTGTAATTAAAAGCTCTATATAAAATAAATGGATTATTATTATTATTATTATTATTATTATTATTATTGTTGGTAATATCTACTGAACATCTACCAACCATCTGCTTGGGACTTCCCAAATAAAGTGTTATCTATACGGTCACAATAAAGCATTGGTATTCAAACTTTTTCAGCGGCGAGCCCATTTTTTCAGCCAGAATATCCGGGGACCCCATTTTTCCCCCAAGAATTTCGCACGACCCCACCTCACCCCAAATGTAATGGCACAACCTTAAAACCGGTCAATTCATTGCATTTCCATTTCTTATCAAGGGGTCGCGACCTCGACTTTGAATACCACTGCTATAAAGTGTTACCATTTTATTATATTCTATTATTATAGAGTTTCCATTAGTTCTAATGTGTTTTGGGACAATATTGTCTCTGGCTATATTTTCCCATCTTTGAAATATGAAGAAACATGCATGGAAACATACATTCAAGTGTTAAATAGTGACATTTATCTTCACATAAAAACATTATCCACAGTACGTTGCATCATATTCATCTGATTTGATACGAAATCAGATGCAGCAGTAAAAGCTTCATGCACATTTCACCTCATTGAGAATGCCACCACGACCAGCTCGTAACCCTCTTTACCCTAACCAGCTAACCAACTATCCACAGCCAAGAGACAGAGAGAAATGAGAGAGCCAAGCCCCTAAGGTGTGTTATGATACAAAACCCCAAACTTTAACAAGCCAAGGAAAGGAAAATAGGCCGTGTAAAAGATCTCCAGGAAAGCAAGAAAGTGAGCCCTGTGAGACTCATCCTGTCTGTTTTCACATGGGGTGAGCGAACATTGGCAATTATGTAGTCCAGGAAAACCACCTCCCATTGAAACACATCCAGATACATAGCATAACTTACATAACATAAGCCACCTCCACCCCTCTGTGCCTGCCCTAAGGGAGGGTATAGCCTAATAATGGTCCCCCAAAGCCCAGAAAGCCTCTCCAGCCCAGCTCCCAGCTGTCCTCTCCCTCTCTACAGTCCGAACCCCACCGCCCCACCGCCTGAGGAGGAGAGCAAGCCAAAGCCACCCTGCTGTTAGTAGAGCGGTTAAGTGGGGTAAAATGTGTGCCCTACCCAATCAGCTTTATTCTTTTCCCCCGCGCCCTCTCTAAGGCCCGCCTCCTGGAAGAATTCAACAGCAACTTCACAATTGAGCACAGCACAGAAGGGTAGTTAAGCAGCATTAAGCTAACACACATAACATAGAGACGTTCTTAGAGACATGTCTCTCTAATACACATCATATTCATCTGCACAGTATTTGAAGCAAGGGATTCGCTACACTACTTCTTAACTCAGTCTACAAGCCCGCTACTAATTACAGATTTCACAGACAGTGCACTTATACTAAGGTCCAGTTACAACAGTACAAAGGTGCCCTCCATGTATATAACTACCAGTGGTTTAAAAACCTATTATAGTAATAAAGAGATGAGAGGGGAGCGGGAGGTTTGCAGCTGACTGTGTAATGCTATGTGTAATAAAAGCGGAGCTCGTCATGCGTCCCTAACAGCAAAGCACTCAACAGCCAATTAAATCACCTCACTGAACAGCGCTGAACAGCCATGTCTGACCAACTAATGTCCAGTACGCTCTATCTCATTCTCAAAACCCACTCTAAAGGAATGGCATGCCAAGAGATTATAACACTGGTCATAGAGGTTATAACGCTGGTCATAATAACACTATGGTCGTAAACTAGTCTCCCTAACCATGTCTGCACTGATACGTGACCAACTCTGGAAATGCTCCAAATAAAAACATGATTAGATACAATAGGTTGATATTTCTATGTGTAGCCACTAGCCTCATTGATTGACAGGTGGCAGGGTGGGGTGATCATGCTGCGTGTGTGTAACCAGGAAAAGGCGGGCCTTACGTAGTTGTCTCTGGCGGACCAGCTGGGGTAGAGCTGCATGTGTAGCTGCCGCTCCTTCCTGGCCAGCTCATAGTATTTGGCCTGTTCCTCCCGGGTCAGAGCGTGCCACTGCAGGGAAGAGACACACACACACACACACACACACACACACACACACACACACACACACACACACACACACACACACACACACACACACACACACACACACACACACACACACACACACACAAGACAAAGATGCCATTTAGGTTTTGTTCATTAGCCTAGACCAGGGGTGTAAAACTCATTTTCCCCGCAGGCCGCATTCAGTCTTCATTGAGGTCCGGACAGCCGCACTTAAAATTGATATTTTCTCGCCATCAACATTAGCAAAAAATAGTCCTCTAAGTTGGACAGAGTGAAGAGACTAGAAATTTAGGTCCATTACCATTTCTACACAGTTTGATTTGGTTTTAGTTCGTTCAATGTCGTTTTATTTGGATCTGGCACCTGGCCTTGAGTTTGTGACACGTGGCCTAGACAATGACATGCACAATGACAACTGTTGAGGCTAGGAGGGCTGAGGGAATGCGTTTATCTTATTACAATGCACTGGGTTCTTGGGGATCTTCAACGCTGCAGAAATGTGTTGGTACCCTTCCACAGATCTGTGCTTCGACACAATCCTGTCTCGGAGCTCTACGGTCAATTCCTTCGACCTCATGGCTTGGTTTTTGCTCTGACATGCACTGTCAACTGTGGGACCTTATATAGACAGGCGTGTGCCTTTCCAAATCATGTCCAATCAATTGAATTTACCACAGCCGGACTCCAATCAAGTTGTAGAAACATCTCAAGGATGATCAATGGGAACAGGATGCACCTGAGCTTAATGTTGAGTCTCATAGCAAAGGGTCTGCATACTTATGAAAATGTGATATTTCAGTTTTTTTATACATTTGCAAAGATTTCTAAAAACCTGTTTTTGCTTTGGCATTATGGGGTATTGATGAGGATTTTTATTAATTTAGTCCATTTTAGAATAAGGCTGTAACGTAACAAAATGTGGAAAAAGTGAAGGGGTCTGAATACTTTCCGAATGCACCGTATATTGTTTTATAAACTGGGTGGGTCAAGCCCTGAATGCTGATTGGCTGACAGTTGTGGTATATCGGACCGTTTACCACGGGTATGACAAAACATTTATTTTTACTGCTCTAATTAGGGAAAGGGGGATACAGTGGCTTGCGAAAGTATTCACCCCCTTGGCATTTTTCATATTTTGCTGCAGTACAACCTGGAATTAAAATGGATTTTTTGGGGGGTTTGTATAATTTGATATACACAACATGCCTACCCCTTTGAAGATGGATTTTTTTTTTGTGTGTGTGAAACAAACCAAAAAATAAGACAAAAAACAGAAAACTTAACTATTCACCCCCCCAAAGTCAATACTTTATAGAGCCACATTTTGCAGTAATTACAGCTGCAAGTCTCTTGGGGTATGTCTCTATAAGCTTGGCACATATAGGCACATTCTTCAAGGCAAAACTGCTCCAGCTCCTTCAAGTTGGATGGGTTCCGCTGGTGTACAGCAATCTTTAAGTCATACCACAGATTCTCAATTGGATTGAGGTCTGGGCTTTGACTTGGCCATTCCAAGACATTTAAATGTTTCTCCTTAAACCACTCAAGTGTTGCTTTAGCAGTATGCTTAGGGTCGTTGTCCTGCTGGAAGGTGAATCTCCGTCCCAGTCTCAAATCTCTGGAAGACTGAAACAGGTTTCCCTCAATAATTTCCTTGTATTTAGCACCATCCACCATTCCTTCAATTTTGACCAGTTTCCCAGTCCCTGCCGATGAAAAACATCCACACAGCATGTTTGGTATTCTCGGGGTGATGGGAGGTGTTGGGTTTGCACCAGATATAGCGTTTTCCTTGATGGCCAAAAAGCTACATTTTTGTCTCATCTAACCAGAGTACCTTCTTCCATATGTCTGGGGAGTCTCCCACATGCCTTTTGGCGAACACCAAACGTGTTTGCTTATTTTCTTTCTTTTTCTGGACACTCTTCCATAAAGCCCAGCTCTGTGGAGTGTACGGCTTAAAGTGGTCCTATGGACAGATACTCCCACAACTTTGTACCTGACCTGTTTGGAGAGCTCCTTGGTTTTCTTGGTGCCGCTTGCTTGGTGGTACCGCTTGCTTAGTGGTGTTGCAGACTCTGGAGCCTTTCAGAACATGTGTATATATACTGAGATCATGTGACAGATCATGTGACACTTAGATTGCACACAGGTGGACTTTATTTAACTAATTATGTGACTTCTGAAGGTAATTGGTTGCACCAGATCTTATTTAGGGGCTTCATAGCAAAGGTGGTGAATACATATGCACACACCACTTTTCCGTTTTTAATTTATTGAAATTTTTTGAAACAAGTAATTTTTTTCATTTCACTTCACCAATTTGGACTATTTTGTCCATTTAAATTACAGGTTGTAATGCAACAAAATCGGAAAAATGCCAAAGTGGTGAATACTTTTGCAAGGCACTGTACCTAGCCAGTTGTACAATTGAATGCCTTCAACTGAAATGTGTTTTCCGCATTTAACCCAACCCCTCTGAATCAGAGAGGTGCAGGGGGCTGCCTTAATCAATATCCATGTCTTCAGCGCCCGGGGAGTAGTGGGTTAACTGCCTTGCTCAGGGGCAGAACGACAGATTTTTACCTTGTCAGCTTGGGGATTCAATCCAGCTGGCCCAACAGGTTACTTTGGTTACTGGCCCAACACTCTAACCACTAGGCTACCTGCTTACATTGGTAACCAGTTTATAATAGCAATAAGTCAACTCATGGGTTTGTGATATATAGCCAATATACCACGGCTAAGGGCTGTGGTATACTCTGTGTTACGTCGAGCTTAAGAACAGCCCTTAGCCTTGGCATATTGGCCATATACCACACCTCCTCGGGCCTTATTGCTTAATTATACCATGGCATTGCTGAATAACTTGAAGTACATTCTAGAGCGTGCATTTCTTTCCTTATAACACACGGTATGTTTGCATGGTAGAATTCAATGGCTATAGTTAATTTTTACATGTTTTGTTTGAGCTGCTTTTGAAAGCAAAAGTAGAATTGAAAACAGTATTGGTATTGTTGAATTAGATTTTCATAATAGCAAGCTAGGACTGATGGTTTGGTTACCAGTCTGTTTGTTTGGTGGTTTGGTTACCAATACTATTTAATCATTTCACAAGATATAGTGACATTGGATAGATGAAGGGCCACTGTGAAAAGTTCTGAGACAGACAACATCATGTAAGACAAAAGAGCTGATCGTGGACTACAGGAAAAGGCGGGCCGAACAGGCCCCCTTTAACATCAACGGGGCTGTAGTGGAGCGGGTCGAGAGTTTCAAGTTCCTCGGTGTCCACATCACCAACAATCTATCATGGTCTTAACATACCAAGACAGTCGTGAAGAGGGCACGACAAAACCTTTTCCCCCTCAGGAGACTGAAAAGATTTGGTATGGGTCCCCAGATCCTCAAAAAGTTATACAGCTGCACCATCGAGAGCATCCTGACCGGTTGCATCACCGCCTGGTATGGCAACTGCTCGGCATCTGACCGTAAGGTGCTACAGAGGGTAGTGTGTACGGCCCAGTACATAACTGGGGCCAAGCTTCCTGCAATCCAGGACCTATATAATAGGCGGTGTCAGAGAAAAGACCATAAAATTGTCAGAGACTCAAGTCACCCAAGTCATAGACTATTTACTCTGCTACCGCACGGCAAGCGGTACCAAACCACCAAGTCTAGGTCCAAAAGGGTTCTTAACAGCTTCTACCCCCAAGCCATAAGACTGCTGAACAATTAATCAAATCGCCACCGTACTATTACATTGACCCCCCCCCCCCCCTATAGTTTATTTGGTAAATATTTTCTTAACTCTTCTTGAACTGCACTGTTGTTAAGGGCTTGTAAGTAAGCAAGTAAGGTCTACACTTGTTGTAATCAGCGCATGTGACAAATAAAGTTTGATTTGATTTGATGATATTCATCCCATTGAGATATTTCTGCATCTTGGTCAATGGTATCATATGCAGCAGTCAGTCGTGCAGGGTAGTAATTCACATTACTGAGATATTCCTCTCAAGTCCATCTCTCATGTGTGAAATCAACAGCAGGGGTTGAGACGAGGGATTTGGGAATGAGTCTCTTTGCTGCATGAGTATTCATGGATGTATGTGTGTGTTTTAGTGTGTGTTTTAGTGTGTGTGCGTGCTCGCTGCTCACCCTTCTGCCAAGTATCTGGTTGATGGCAGCGCTCTCCTTCAGCGTGCACTCAGCGATCACCTTGGCCCTCATCTCCTTCATGTACAGCATGAAAGCATTCAGAGGCTTCTTGATCACTGGCTTCTTAGGCTCCTTCTCCCGCTTGGGCTCCTGGTGTGGCTTACTGAGGGGGGGTGGGGGGGGGAGCAGAGCAAAACAAACAAGATCAACAGGGACACCCGTGGTGAATATGTACACAAGAACATCAAAACAGTAAGGCGTTATTCATCCATCTAAGCTTTTGATACACTTTCAATGCATCAATGAGATACTACAATATTGTATGCCATGTAGCTAGCACACACAGATCACACATCTCCTTTGACAGACACGTGTGTCATTGTAGAGACAGGGGTTCACCATGGGGGTACTTACGCGTACATGTTCCTGTCGTAATGGTCATGATGGTCCTGTTTGCCTGAAGGTGGCACGATGGCTGGATGGGGGATCCCCGTTGAGTGCATGCCTGGCCCTAGCATCAGAGAGTGAGAGAACCTAGAAGGGGAGAGACGGAGGGAGGGCGAGAGAGAGAGAGAGACAAAGAGAGACAGAGACCAAAGGATCAGACAATATGTTTTGTCTTTATATATGGCAACGTGAACATGAAGCGCTGAAGCACGTTGGTTGGCCCTGAAAGAATGGGCTTCCTGGCAGTCCTCTCAGAGCGTTAAGACTGTGAGAAGTCTCTTCCAACGCCAGCAGATGGAGCTGTGGTCACACTCAGACAAAAGCTAGGCTGCGCTGTAGATACAGTAGATAACATGAATGCGCTTGCTCTACTTTTCATTAGTGTTTCGTTAAAGGCTTCTTTTCAGTGTGTTATTTTCTGAGATTCATATTGTTGATGACATCTATTTATTCATTATTGGATTGGGAATGAAAAGTGCCATTTACTGAAACTTTACTGAACGTTTTAGTTGCAATGTTGGAAATGTGTGTTTTTGATTTCCTGAAATTCATATTTGATATACCTGGTCATTAAATGTATTTTCTGATTTATACAATTCCAAAGACATCATTCTTCTAGTGTAAAATAAACATTTCAAATCCTACAGTTTCACCCTGAACTGATGGGAATGAGAGAACGCGGTGGGACATAGATGTTTGGTGACATTTAAATGTGAACCACGTCTCCAGTTGGATTTATTTCTGAAGCTAACTGAGCTAGCATGTTTGGCTCGCCAGTTACAGTAACAGAGGAGCGATCTCATGACTGAGCCTTTGCCTAAAATAACAACAGTCAACAGCAGACAGTTTGCAGTGGCGCATAGCGTCTCTCTTTGTCACAGCAACAGGAGACACACTGCTGCACTCACACTTCCGTCCAGGAGAACAGACGGGTTTGTCTCTTCGTGTGTGTCCCCACACAGTTGCAGGGTAGCTTATAGCAGTTGGCACACAGAAAGACAGGACACACATTGCGGAGGCACCTGTACAAGGCAATAGCGAAGGGCACATGGTAGGTGGGAGGAGTAGAAGCATTGGTCTGGAAGGGGTATGTACTTTGCGATTCCCTCCCCAGACTGAAGCGACTCAGCTCATACTGTACCTGGGGTAGGAAGAGCTGTTGGGGAGACTGGAGGAGTAGGGCTGTCTGAATCCACATGAGGACAGGGGATAGACAGGCTGACTTTGCCTGTGGTTGGGAGGACAAATAGGGATGCAACAGGGTTCAACTAGGCTGCTGACCAAATCCTCACTGCCTAACTTCTGACAATATGTTTAGACCAGTGGAGGCTGCTGAGGGGAGGACGGCTCATAATAATGGCTGGAACGGAGCAAATGGAATGGCATGGAACACATAGAAGCCATCTGTTTGATACCATTCCAGGGACCTCCATCATATGTTAGCAAAACATGATGTCGAAGTCAAGAAAGCTTACCAGCAGCCAGTGGCACTTGCCACACTGGTAGCCTATTCGCGGGTGCTTTTTCTAAGCCTATGTCAGATAATCCAGTGAGTGTAATTGGTTCCAATAAGTGTAATTTGCTCAATATTAGGAGTTGAGAAATGAAGTCGACATCATTAGAAAGAATATATTTTCCTATGTTCTACTGTAGGTATGTAATTCAAAATGAGTTGATTCTGTTATTGCTAGCGATATTCATAAAAACATTGGTGGGGGAAAAACAACACTTAAAAACAAAATATACAAATATTTTTGCGGACCCTGGTTGAATAGCCCGGCTATAGGTATATACGGGCAGTCTGAGTTCTCAGTCTGTGTACTAGCTAGCTAATGAGGGGCTTGATCATTAATGGTTATGGAGTTAAGTCCATCCTAATGTACCAGTATTGTTTCCGTCCCTCTCCTCGCCCCAACCAGGGCTTGAGCCAAGGACCCTCTGAACACATTTCCAACTGCCACCCAAGAAACCTCATTATCTATTGCTCCACAAAAGCTGTGTCCCTTGCAGAGCAAGGGAAACAACTACTTCTAGTTCTCAGAGCGGGTGACGTCACCAACTGAAAGACCAAAGACGAGGAGCGAAGTCGGGGAGGTGCATCTCTGCGACAGCCGAAAGTCGGACACTGGTGTGGTTTCCCAACAGCAAGGCTGAGTGCAACATGGCAGTGTTGCTATTGTTTATAAAAGTTGTTCTTTATAATGTCGATATAGGAATGTCTCCAACCCCACACACTCACAAACTGAAAATATATGTGTGTACGTTGTACAATCAACTGGTGAGAGAGAGCCTGAAATGTCACATTCATTTGTACATATCCACTGTATACATGTATTGCGCCAAAGTTGGTTCCTGTTCCAGTCACATCTTTGGTCACGTTTGCGTGGGTCAAACAAAAACACCATAATGGTTGGTTGACAATACAGCCTCTCACAGTGCAGGCGATGGCTGCAGGATGAAGTTGGTGAAGAGACTGCTGTCAAAACTTCATGACCTTTGATCACGTGATTTTTGTAAAGTTCATGGAGTCAACATGTAGGCGCAAGTCGAAAATGTTTATCCCCATAATGCAGCACACTTTGGTCACCGACTTGACACGTGATCTGCTCGAAGGCGCCCATAATGTTGAATCTTCCAACAAAAGCTAACTAGCAAGCAACTGTAGCTAGTAGTGCTAATGCTTACATCATTATGAGTATTCATGAGTCATTGCAGTAGCCTCCTGAGTCAGCTGCTGTGCTCAGCTGACCCAACGATTGCGGAGAAACATTCTGATCTACGGACTGATTTCTGATAACAGTCTGTTCCTCTTAATTGTGGGGCTGCATGTCTTCAACTTTAGGGTAATTGAAACAGGCTAAGTAAGTTTTTTATGTCAGTGACAGAAAAGCTAGCTAACTAGCTAGCTAACTATGTCAGGAGCCTAAGTTAACAGTTAGCTACACAGCTGATGAAGTGCCTGGTGTAACAGATGTGAAATGGCTAGCTAGTTAGCGGGTACGCGCTAGTAGCATTTCAATCAGTTACGTCACTTGCTCTGAGACTTAAGTAGTGTTGCCCCTTGCTCTGCAAGGGCCGCGGCCTTTGTGGAGCGATGAGTAACGACCGTGCTTCGTGGGCGACCGTTGTTGATGTGTGCAGAGGGTCCCAGGTTCGCGCCCGTGTCGGGGCGAGGGGACGACATAAAGTTATACTGTTACACTGGCAACTAACGTCCTGAATTTGTGCAGGAGATAGCCACTCTATATTTCTATTTTCTCACAATTGCAAACTATTAAATCACTGTCACAACATTTGTAATAATTTAGCTATCTAGTTGTTCTTCCTATTTCACGGAGAGTCACACGAGAGCCCAGGGATATAAAAAATGTGGAACTATGTTTTCAAATTTGAATATGAGTTCCACGTCCTACAAGAGGACGTGGAACTCATAGATCGGTTGAGGGACGAGCTTCGTTTCCTTATTCAAACGGTTATTACAGTGACATTTGGCTTGCCAATTACCGTCATCCAATATTTCATGACCCTATATAGAGTATCTCTGGCTCTTAGGAGCCATGAACAGGGCGACCATGTCTATTGTGTATTGTGTATAGTGTACTCAAGGTTTTAAAAGGCTTCTAATTTTTGTAATGTCCAATATTACATTTCAGACTTGATTTGCCCTAACAAAAAATGTATCAACCCCTACAAAAATGTCCATTAATTATAATCCACAAAATAATTCAAATTTCCTGTTTCTGCAAGATTATTTTC
The DNA here is from genome assembly GCF_029448725.1 of Salvelinus fontinalis. NCBI lineage: Eukaryota > Metazoa > Chordata > Actinopteri > Salmoniformes > Salmonidae > Salvelinus > Salvelinus fontinalis. The sequence goes on from NC_074666.1 coordinate 51,513,980, forward strand.
CTACTGTGAGAAACTGGTCAAATTAAGATTCTACACCTGTATAGCATGACTGTGTGAAGGGTGGTGGATGGATTTATGGGGGGGCAGGAATCTTTGATATGCAGCAGCACCCCCTTTCCCAGCCCTCCTCAGCCCCAGGAGGTCCCTGAGATCAAGGAAGGCAGAGGAGGCTCAGTGTCAGGGAGGCTCCCAGGTCCAGAGGGTTCTCTCAGGGAGGGATTCACTTGCTAATCCCAGCCAACAGGCCCATTAAGAGCAACATCCACATCCAAGATCCAACTAACACCTCTCCTCTCCACAGCCCTGTCTGTCCTCTGCTGGGGAGAGAACATTTCCTGTTTGTGTTGAGGCACGGATGGGGTTTTCCTGTGTATTTGCATACCGATAGATTTGTGATTTGTCCCTCTCATGTCCCTTTAAGAGTACCAACTATTCAAACTCTATAGAGAAATCTCAATCCATTTTTTTACTTAGACCTGTATCTGAACTTCTTTGAAACAAATGAACTGTGAAACGTACTGCAATCTGCTAGGCTGCGCCTACAGTGAGCTGCCTAGCTTCATGTGGAAAGAAGACAATACACATCCTCCCAGGCCCCAGTCACGTGCCATACGGTGGCTGGAGTGAGTCACATCCAGTTCTTTGTCATCTCCTTTCCTTGCTCTCTCTTTCCCCACACAAAGAGGGACACAAGAAAACCAAATAAATGCATAATCTGCACTAAGAAGATTACGAGTCTGTAAACAAGATGATTTGTTGACAATACTACAGAAACTCCACAGTGGCCATTGACTGTTTGAAATAAAAGTCAGTGAGAGAGAGCCCAGAGAAATAGCAGACCTCTGCCTCGTGCGGACGGAGCCTGCCTAGGGAGTGCCAAAGTCCTCCACCAGCTTTAAAGAAACACAGCATGGATGTGAATGGAAGTAGTATTAGCTGTCATTCTATTATGGTGAACCAAATCCCCATCACATTTAAGATAAGCCCACAATTGTTCAGGGGGATTCGCTCAAAGTTATTCTGCCAGTTACAGATTTTTAATACATGGATTTGTAAAGTTGAGCTCAAGTCAATGGATGGATTGTTAGCCACAGCGTGTCTGAGATTATGGGTGTTAAAACGTGTTCTGATTTGGCATCGTATCCACTTTCTGTGATAGTGCCTTAGAGGCCGGGAAGACAGTAGTTTCATTTTGAGAGTGGAACACCAGGCTAGATATGATCAATGAATCAGGGCGTTCGTATCTTAGGAAGTGAACTATTCAATCACCAATTTTGGCACGATAACCAGCTTTATAGGAGCTACTAACTGTGTGGGATGAAGTGGTTTGTATTTGTATTTATTCTGAATCCCCATTAGCTGCTGCGAAGGCATATCTACAGTACAAAAGCCATGTGTACGTGTGTGTATAGTGCGTATGTTATTGTGTGTGTGTGTGTATGCACGTGTCTGTGCCTATGTTTGTGTTGCTACACAGTCCCTGCTGTTCCATAAGGTGTATTTTTAATCTGTTTAAAAAAAAAAAACTGATTCTACTGCTTGCATTAGTTACTTGATGTGGAATACAGTTCCATGTAGTCATGGCTCTATGTAGTACTGTGCGCTTCCCATAGTCTGTTCTGGACTTGTGAAGAGACCTCTGGCGGCATGTGGGGTTGTGGGGTATGCATTGGTGTCTGAGCTGTGTGCCAATAGTTCAAACAGACAGCTCGGTGCATTCAATATGTCAATACCTCTCATAAATACAAGAAGTGATGAAGTCAATCTCTCCTCCACTTTGAGCCAGGAGAGATTGACATGTATATTATTAATGTTAGCTCTGTGTACATCCAAGGGCCAGACGTGCTGCCCTGTTCTGAGCCAATTTCAATTTTCCTAAGTCCTTTTTTTGTGGCACCTGACCACACGACTGAACAGTAGTCCAGGTGCGACAAAACTAGAGCCTGTAGGACCTGCCTTGTTGATAGTGCTGTAAAAAGGCATAGTAGTGCGTTATTATGGACAGACTTCTCCCCATCTTAGCTACTGTTGTATCAATATGTTCTGACCATGACAGTTTACAATCCAGGGTTACTCCAAGCATTTTAGTCACCTAGTTGAGGTTTAGGGTTTAGTGAATGATTTGTCCCAAATACAATGCTTTTAGTTTTAGAAATATTTAGGACTAACTTATTCCTTGCCATCCACTCTGAAACTTTGTTATGTGTTTCAATCATTTCAGTCGCTGTAGTAGCTGACGTGTATAGTGTTGAGTCATCCGCATACATGGCTTTACTCAAAGCCAGTGGTATGTCGTTAGTAAAGATTGAAAAAAGTAAGGGTCCTAGAGAGTTGCCCTGGGGATTTCCTGATTCTACCTGGATTATGTTGGAGAGGCTTCCATTAAAGAACACCATGCAAAAAAAGTATTGAGTAGCCGAGGTGAAACTGGATTGGTTGATGTAATAGTGGTGAGTAGTCCAGGTGTGTGTGTGTGTGTGCGCTCATGTGCGAGAGAGTATGTGTGTGTGTGTGTGTGTGTGTGTGTACTTGAGAGTATGTGTGTGTGTGTGTGTGTGTGTGTGTGTGTGTGTGTGTGTGTGTGTGTGTGTGTGTGTGTGTGTGTGTGTGTGTGTGTGTGTGTGTGTGTGTGTGTGTGTGTGTGTGTGTGTGTGTGTGTGTGTGTGTGTGTGTGTGTGTGTGTGTGTGTGTGTGTGTGTGTGTGTGTGTGTGTGTGTGTGTGTGTGTGTGCACGAGAGAGAGAGTGTGTATGTGAGACTTACCAGCCCATGGAGGGGGGCATCTGTCCCACACCGCCCTGAGGTAGGGAGTAGAAGCCTGAGATGTCCTGGGACTGGGGCCTGTGAACGCCTGGAGGGGACACACAGGAGAAGACAGGCTTGTTAACTCAGGGCCCCTGACTCAGCAAGGGCCTCATTACCTGGCTGGGAACCTACCATTACACACACAGGTCAAACACGCAACCTCCCCCATTCTCATACACCCCTACTGGGAGGGTCAAGGGGGTGTTGATGTACGATGTACGAGAACTAAGGCCTAAAGTCAGCCCTCCAGCATCTTGTTGGACCACTACCAAGTGAAATGAAGAAACTCAGAGCCGTGAACTATGTTCTTTGTTTCCACTCCTTTGTAACAGCCAGTTTCCTGTGAACATGACTTTGACATTCTGAGCTTACGTCGTCTTCTCCTAGGGCAAGCAGTTTTACTGTCTGTCCCCTGCTGCTTGCATCGCACCACCAACAATTGTCTTATGGCAAAGAGGGATCTTGATCCAAGCGACACGTTCCTTCCCATGATGTGTCAGTCAATCAGAAGCCTGTGAGGTTAGGACCCCACTCACTACTTCGCCCCGCTCCACAGACACCCACCCTACTGACGCTCTCCAGGCCAGGCAGCGAAATGGTTTTAATAAACGGGACGTTTCCCATTATCGAGTCGGCCGACATAAAAGAGCAGCGTCCCGAAACAAAACAAAAAAAAGGCTCTCTCTGTGCCTTTCAAAGGAAGTCCTTTGTCAACAGCGAGCACCTAGCACTTAAGCGCAACCCGAAGGTAACCTATAGTTGTTGCAGAAGAATGCTGCAGATTACTGTAATTTGCCGTCGCTGCAGGCCTGTTTCTGGACTGGATCATTTAGAAATCTGAAGGACTGGAATGTACCTCTCTCGTCCCTCCCTTCCTCCTAAAAAAGCCTCTGTCCCTCGTGTACAGACCACTGCGCGGTCTCAATCTCTACTCTCCCAACACAGTTACGTCACAATAAGTCTCCAGAAACAACTTTAACCCCGCTTGATATTTAATGCGTTTATGACGGAGTCAACATCATTTCTTACCCTTTAAAAAAATAATAACTACATTTAACTTTAACTTGAATCTATCCAGGTAAATTCAAAATGAAATGTCACTTTTGTTTTATTTATCGGTTAAAATGTAGTAATTGCACTGTTTTGTTTCTTTAACATTTCCGACAGTAAAGAAAAACATCAAATACATTGAAACAAACATCTGTGAAAAGACATCAGACACAAGATCGTTCAGTTAACTGAATCTTTCAGGTGCAAGATAAAACAGCATAGTCAAATAACCCCTCGATAGGTTTCTAGGATACACGGCTCAAAAGAGCATTTCAATACTGACAACCTGTTACTGTAGCCAAAACCACAGAAAGAGAAACTGTTATTGTATCGGAATCCAAAATGACTGGACAGTAGCTCTTGTGCTGTGCCTGAAAAAAGACCCAAAGACCCGTAGAGTAGAGTACAGTGCATTACAGTAGCTTTCGTTTCTCCTGTACTTTCTATTTTTCACTCTGTACTTCACCCTAGTGCATGGCAAAGCTGCACACGTAAACAAACGTGACGACATGGTCTGACTTTGATCGTTTGGTATGATGGTTGACACCGAATGACTAATAGTCAATGTCTGTCGTAAATGTACTGACTGACAGATTGACTGACATGCAGACTGACTGGCTGACCGAGTGGGGTAATGGAACATGGATGGAGAGTACTTGAAGGGACACTTGTCAGAGAAGCTGCTGGAAACTCCGACTGATTGTCAGCTGCAGTCTCTGTACACTGCAAAGTAAGGTACTGTGTGAAATCAATGTGAGGATACTGAGGCAGGCCTGCAGCGCAAGGTGTGTGGTAAGAGGGGTGAGGTGTGATGGTGTCTGAGGTAAGAGGATGTAGCACAGTAACAGGGGTGAGGTGAGATGGTGTCAGAAGGAGGTAAGGAGGTATCAGCTGTGTACAGGTAGGGCCAGACCTCTCATTATGGGGTGAGTCACTGGTTCTCGGCCCTCGCGTCACCCCTGGGCATTGGCATGTTACCTAGCTGCTACACCGCTCAGCCCCAGTCTAGAAAAGGAATGGGAGAGCAGGGGAATTCCAGCTGGAAACTGAGAGAGGTTGTCTGGGCTGGGGCCTGCTGCCTTGCTCTGTCTGTGAGAGGGGGTTTTGTCTCTCTGCGCCTGCCCGTCTCTCAGAGTGGACAGAGATAGGCCCTGACGCAGGCAGCGGCACTGACAGACAGACCCAGTCTTGGCCAAACTACAGCCACACTCCAACACTGATTGCTATTCAGCCAGAGTCAGTCTTTACCAGAGTGATGCAAGATGACATTTTCATTGGCTTGTTAATTAAAGTGTGACTCCGGCTGTGTTCGGGTTAAAATGGCATTTTCATCCCACTGAAAATGAATCGGATCCATTGAATTGACAAAGATGAACTCAAACACATTTGTCACCTCTCTCTCTCTCTCTCTGGATTTGAGTAGCATCTTCGTGGGAGATGTTTAGAAGTGTGATGGAGTGAGCGCGGTGGGTGTGGGTCTGTGAGTGACTATGCGAGCCAAGTGTGCGAGCGACTGTGTAAGAGTAGCGTGCTAAGCAGAACCTTCCTTGTGTGCTGCCGAGATGGCCCTGTGTGATTGTCACCCTAATTGCTCCCAGCTGTGTGCGTGTGTGTGTGTGTGTGTTTGAGAGGGGGTTGTGTGGCAAGCGGCCCCTCGTGGGGAAGGGACCACTTCAAGTGCGGTGGTGGGACCGCTGGAGGCTCACTGGAAAGAAGGGCCTGTCTCTGGGCTGCACCATTTCTCCAAGATAGTGCACTACTTTTGACCAGGGCCTATAAGGAATAGGGTGTCATTTGGGATGCAGCTGCTGCTCGGCTCCACACGGCTCCACACGGCTCCACCGCTGCAGCTCAGGAACCAGGGGTGGAAGTGTGTGTGTGTGTGTGTGTGTGTGTGTGTGTGTGTGTGTGTGTGTGTGCGTGCGTGCGTGCGTGCGTGCGTGCGTGCGTGTGTGTGGAGGTTCGGGAAAGACGGCAGCAGCACAACACAGGGCCAGGAGTTTTCCATGACTGTGTGAACTGACCAGGAAAAACTCCAGACCCAAGTAATATGCTATTAATAAGGGCCCATAGTTTTTCATGGTAAGGTCATAGCAGTGGCACAGTACAGGTCTGACTTAAGAGAAGTGAGAGGCTCCACAGAGGCATCGGCCCAAGTAGATTGTGAAAGGGGAACCATATTCTTCTTTCAGGATTGTTGTTCAAATTCAGATGGAAGTACTACGTACTTCAATTAGATACAGGTGAAATAATGACCATATAGAATGGGAATCGAGAAGGACCGTGTACTATTGTATTACTCTGCTATGGTGACTGACAGGAGAAGTCAAGCCTTCCCACTCATCTGGCTAGTGTGAGTTAAGATGAGGGAGATGATGATGAGGGAGACGATGATGAGGGAGACGATGATGAGGGAGAAGTTGATGAGGGAGACGATGATGAGGGAGATGGTGATGAGGGAGACGGTGATGAGGGAGACGATGATGAGGGAGACGGTGATGAGGGAGACTGTGATGAGGGAGACGATGATCATGAGGGAGATGATGATCATGAGGGACATGGAGATGATGAGGGAGATGATGATGAGGGAGATGATTGGGTGACCTACCTTTCTGGCTCATGTCTGTGGGCAGGTGAGGAGGGCTGGGGTTGAAGTGGTCGTTGCTGTACGGCAACAGGGACGTCAGGGGGTGCATCCCGTGAGACTGCTGGACCACCGAAACTTTGTTGGACTGCAACAGAGAGAGATAGAGAGAGAGAGAGCACGAAAGAAAGAAAGAAAGAAAGAGTGTGAGAGAGAGACAGAGAAGGAGAGAGAGAATGAGAGGCGGTCGTCATTTTAAGCATGGCTTGGAACAAACAGATGTGCTTTGGAGGCTGAATACATTTGCTCCCATTGGGTTGGCTGGGGATTCAGGGAGGGGTGGAGGGTGTGGGGGTACATTTGATCGATAGGCCTTTGATGATCAAGGGAGGTTGCGTGAGAGCTTGTTTGCTTTCATGTTTCTGTTTACAAATGGCTTTCAATAACTTACGTGAAATCCAGTTATTTCTAATGCTAACAGCATGCTGTGTGACATATGATATGTCACAGCGGTTACCATGTTGGAGGTATTCGCCCGTTCTTGGACACAGTTGCAATAGCAGAGCCTTTCATATTTGTTCAGTGTGTGTGTGTGTGTGTGTGTGTGTGTGTGTGTGTGTGTGTGTGTGTGTGTGTGTGTGTGTGTGTGTGTGTGTGTGTGTGTGTGTGTGTGTGTGTGTGTGTGTGTGTGTGTGTGTGTGTGTGTGTGTGTGTGTGTGAAGGTTTGGCAGAGGCATTGATTTCCATGTGTATGTACATATTTATGAAAAAGTTTCCCCCGCTGCTCAGACTCCAGCAGCAGCGCTACTGAGAGATGCTCGTCCTGCTGCTTCACATTGCCCCCTGCTGTTTTACAAAGCGAATGCCTTATCACTTTAAGGCAGTTCTTCCCACGCGCGGCGACGCGCATTAAAACATACTTTCAACATTCCCCTCTATCACCTGATCACATCAAACGTAAACCTCCTAACACTGGATCTCAGGAGTATTTTTGCATCTGACAAACCACGTGGTCTACAGTATATTCAGGAGCAGGGCATCTCTCTCTCTCTCTCCCTCTCACTCTCTCTTTAGCTGTGTCTCTCTCTCTCTTTAGCTCTCTCTCTCTCTCTCTCTTTCTCTTTAGGTCTCTCTCTCTCTCTTTAGCTCTCTCTCTCTCTCATCTGTAAGAGACCAGAAAAACCGTCTAGGACCACTGGTTCCGTTTCAAGGTCTGAGGTTGATGTACCATTTCCTTGTAACATTAGAGCCGCCACACAATTTTATATTTCAGTTTCTTGATGTCTCTCCTTTCCGAAAGGAAATTAGCCGTCCTTGAAGTGGTTCACTATGTGTGTTCCTTTACACACACTCCGAGAGACCAAATGAGCGCACTCCTTTAACGTATAATTATCAGCCTCCCTCTATTTAACCCCCCCCCCCCCCCCCCCCCCACACACACACACAACTTAGACATAATTGCGATTCTGTCGTTGTAACAGAGACCGACTAGTGTGTACACGCATTGGAGTGAGTGCAAACGAACACACACGTAAGCACAAAAGTGCGCATGCACCTAGAAAGAGGTGAAATGAACGCAAGACTTCAATCCAACGCCAATCTACAATCTTCGGTCTCCGATAACATCAAAGACAAAATTCCAATTAGATATTAAACCTTTTTAAAGTACGGCAAATGCACAGTGCTCCTCCTGCAGTAATCTAATTTCACTTAAAAGGACATCTATTAGCATATTGTTATTGCCTTTTATCTGGCGCGGGGTTGTGTTTGAACAGGAATCCGGTGTTAAATAAAAGAGGTAATGGTGTTTGAGACATCACTAGGAATTAATGATGGATGATGGCCTCTCCCCCCCCCCCCCCGACGGCCAATAGGCTACACCTTGACCCTTGTCTCTGCCGCTTCATTCCCTATGCTGATGAAACACTTTGCGCATAATGTATTCTTTGGTTTTCACAGACCTAAGTAGGGTTTTTTGAAGCGGAAATTAGGGGCCCTTTCTAGAGCACGGCCAGAGTGCTTTGAGAGTAACGTCTTTAATCTCTCTATTTAGATTAAAACACACTCACTTCTCTGTTCCTCCTCTAGGTCTACCCTCTGTTATATCTCATGGCTGAATGAAGTAGAATCGTTTCGATTGAATGGTCTTTGGGGCTTTCAGGTAGGTGGGAAAAAAAGCGGAGAAAAATCCATAATCAGGGTCAAGCTAGTTTTGATATTTTTGTAACATTGTCACCACATGAATGAGGAGAACACATAAAATACCACTGATAAAACACTCCCTTCCCGTGTGAATCAATCGCAAGTTACCATGAATTACCATTCTGTTAAGTACAGGACACAACTATGGTTGTAATGTCATCTACTATTCATTACAATAGAGAGCCTGTTCCCACCGTATACAGTGTAGTCTATATGTGGCCCCTGTGAAATCCCAGGTTGAGCCTCTGGGCTGCAGACATAGACAGGCAAGTACACAGATGAGCGAGATGGGAGACAGTTGTGACTGTTTACCAATCCACTGTACCACCGCCACACTGAGCCACACTGAACCACACTGAGACAGACTGAGCCAGAGCCTCGCTGTGGTGGGGCTGCGGCATTAGTCATACAGACACACTTTCAACACTACCCACACACCCAAACACACACCCATACATGTTCAACAATACCTACATACCCCCATCCGCACATTCTCTCAACACTACCCCCCTCCCCCCCCCCAACACATACACATTGTCAACAATACCTACATACCCCCATCTGCACCCCCTGCACATACTCTCAACACTACCCCCCCCCCCCCCCCCCACCCCACCCCACCAACACATACACACGCATTCAACACATACAAAGGTGAGAGACAGGTTGGAGGTGAGCAGGGGTATAGAGCCTGAATCTAAAGGTAGGGAAATAACCCACACCCGACTGCAGTGCAGAGCGAGTGAAAGGGTTGTTTGAGGTGGCACAGGATGTCTTCAAAATGAGACCTGAAACTTTCACGTTATTTTTGATCCCGGAACTGGCTATGTGTTTATTTATGGGTCCAGGCCAGGGGTGGAAATCGTTTCAATAGTTCTCTGGATGACTAAGTTTATGGTTTCTATAAAAAGACTTGAGACAGTTTCATGTGTGTGTGTGTGTGTGTGTGTGTGTGTGTGTGTCTGTGTGCAGGGTTGGGTAGGTTACTTTCTAAATGTAATCCATTACAGTTACTAGTTACCTGTCCAAAATTGTAATCGGTAACATAACTTTTGGATTACCCAAACTCAGTAACGTTTGTTTCAATTGTTCAAAATTATTATTTAAACCATGTTTTGAGGCTATACAGTGTTTATTTACATTTACATTGTTTACAAACAGTGGAGTAAAACAAACTTATTTTTTTGGATTCTCATGGAGTGTGACAGTTGAACTAAGCTCATGAGGCATTTATAAGTTTTATTCTTCAAGAATCAATATATATATATTTTTTTATCAGCATGAATTAGATTGAGCGATAAAAGTGTCACTTTTATTCCATAGGCTGGGATCCGCACTATGCAGCTGTTGCAAGAGAACATTTTACATCAATGCGCTATGTAGATATCAATAGTAAGTGATATCCGTATCGCCATAGACTACACCACTGCTGTCATCCTTACCTCCAAGCGTTTATTCAAGGTGGATAATCTTTGGATGCCGACAGCAGTCGCACCTTTGGAAGACATAGCTTGGACTGTTGCCTACAAAAGCCTATTCCTGCCCTTTTCCCGTGATCCATCAAACACATTTGGTGTGTCATAGTGGTCTCTGAATTGCGGTCAGGCTCGCTCACGTGGAATGAATTTAAACTTGCGCCTTTTTCCAATGCTGATTTGAATGGCATTGAAAAAAACAGCGTCAAAGATTTTTTCCGCAAACATCCTTTCTGAATTGAAAAGTGATCCTCGAAGTAATCATCTAGTTTTTCAAAAGTATCTGTAATCTAATTACAATACCGTTTTTTTGTAATCCCTTACATGTAATCCGTTACTCCCCAACCCTGTGTGTGTGTGTGTGTGTGTGTGTGGTGTGTGTGTACGTACATGCGTTCTGCATGTGTGTGTTTCCAGTGCCCAGGGCCCACGTCTAGTGGCTGACGGTCAGGCAGAGGTACTCCTAACATCCCTTCCCCCTGTCATTGCCACTCCCTGCCATTATAACCCAACACCCAATCATACAGAGTAGGAAGCCCAATCTGGAAGTGATTCTCCCTCTCCAGAGTTACCCAAAATGAGCGGCACTTAGTTGGAGGTTTGGAGAACATCAAAGCCTGGGCAGACATAACAACGAAGCCATGTTTAAAATACTAAATCCCCCCTCCACACACACACACACACACCACACACACACACACACACACACACACACACACACACACACACACACACACACACACACACACACACACACACACACACACACACACACACACACACACACACACACACACACACACACACACACACACACACACACACACACACACAGCCAATGCACAACACAGTGGACATCTATGCTATGCTGGTGGGCAGATGCTGGGCTGTGTTGGTAGGGCAGGAGGCGGATCATAGGGGATCTTGTATCTTAAGTGTTACCTCCTAGCAGCACTATGGGAATGCTCCATTGCTGAGCCATTCTGTCTTTAACTGAACAATATACGGGACTGAAGGACAGACAGACAGACCAGGCCAGGCCAACTCAATATACAGACTTGCAGAGGAATTATATCTCCATCTAAATTAGCACAAATAGACCACAATAAAGATGTGTTCAGCTCCACTGAAATGGTCATGCTTTAAAAGCGAATTAATGGTCTTCTTATTTATATCATCAGAGGAGTCATCTGTAACTATTGATGCAAAATATTGACGCAGAATTAAGGGAAATGAGATGACCACAGAATCATAAATCCTGGTGGAAATCATCACTTCCTCAACACAATAGATAAACCTTTTAAAGCACAGAACCAGATATATTTGTTTGTCTAGTGGAGTTCTGTACACAGAAACAGACAGTAAGCGGTGAAATTAGAGCATTGTCAAAGTGGCTCGAAAGTCAGAAGTATGATGTGTGTGGTTATTCTTGGGTGTTCATTGTTTGTTTGAAATGTCAAGATTTTACAGATGTAGGATCTTAATTTGAGCCAGTTTGCTACAGCAGGAAAATAATCCTGCAGCGACAAAAAATGTGATGGATTATTATGTGTATTATAATTAATGGACATTTTTGTACGGATTAATACATTTTTTGTTAGGGCAAATCAAGTCTGAAATGTAAATGTGGAAATTACAAACTTACCAGTTTCCTGGTTGCAAAAATGTTAATAGTTCGCCTAATTTCAGTTTATGTGACAAAACAAGCATGTATAGTGTAGAGAATCATTCTACCATCTAAACTGCTGTGAAATATATTTTCCATAACCAAAAATATTGTATTTTCAGCTGTTTGAAGCTGGTGTACTAAACCGAAAGTAAAAGAAGCAAAACGAAAGTTAAGAATGGGAAGCATAGAAATAACGCACATAGAACATATCTATCTACCACTTTTTAGACTTGCTTTCAAAGAGAATGACATATCTATAACACACATTTCTTTGTGAATTTGGTTAGGTCACTCAAAAAGTTACATATTTAAAACTCGCGATCCTCGTCACCTACAACCCACATGACCTTTTATGAATCCCCGTACACTGCAGAAAAAGACACCATCAAAATGTTCTTAAAGATCCCCTTGAATCAAATCCCTTTAGTCAGTGGTTGAATGGTCTGACAGTAATGATGCTGAACAGACAATACATTCAGTACTGTGCGAATCATAGTGAAACCTTTACGGCGGCTGGGACAGCTTTCACTCACAGGTGGTTTTGGAAAACAGAACTTGCGCCCCCCTGGGAAATACCACAGCACATAAAAAAAAACTCCCATGAGGCTTTATGTTGTGGTCGATGACACAATAGACTTATTGATTTCCCAAACTGATAGCTTCCCTTGTCAATGAAAACCCCCTCTACTGTATCACTAGCTAGGTTGGCGACATATTTTCATGCAAATATTCTAAAATCTGCATCCCCACCAGAGATGTGTTTCTATCAAATTGATTTTGGGGGGATAAAAGGCTGTGCGTGATGATGTAATGCACATGAAAAAATATTTTTAAGTTAAATTCCCATGTACCGAATACGGATGGTTTTCTAACAATTTTTTTTATCATTATATACACTAGTATTGGCACGTGTGCTCTAGCCAACAGCTCACAGATACAGTGCGGGTATAGCCTACTTGATGAGATTATTATTGACAAAAGAGCGACATTATTTGTATTCGTCAAATGGCAGCCAAGCATCGATGATCATGGCACCAGAATAAGACCCTCGACATTTATTGGAAAGGAGCATCAAGCTCATCACCTTGCACTTTCACCACCCTGTGAAGTTCATCATCATTTATTTAATCTGTAGCCTAACAAACTGCACGATTTACCGACGAGTCGTAGTGGGAGGACCACACAACAGGTCATCGCGTGACTCCAAGTTTACTTCGACACGATGGTTATTATATAAATATTTGAGTATAAAAACGTTTCCACCGACATTTCTTGAATAATATATTTTACAGACACAAAAAGATCCTACCTTGTCTCGCTTATTTTTGTTTTGTTGACATTTGGAAATTTCCCTGACAAATGTTCTGTTTCCATCAGGCCTGTCATTATACACTGCTCAAAAAAATAAAGGGAACACTTAAACAACACAATGTAACTCCAAGTCAATCACACTTCTGTGAAATCAAACTGTCCACTTAGGAAGCAACACTGATTGACAATAAATTTCACATGCTGTTGTGCAAATGGAATAGACAAAAGGTGGAAATTATAGGCAATTAGCAAGACACCCCCAAAAAAGGAGTGATTCTGCAGGTGGTGACCACAGACCACTTCTCAGTTCCTATGCTTCCTGGCTGATGTTTTGGTCACTTTTGAATGCTGGCGGTGCTCTCACTCTAGTGGTAGCATGAGACGGAGTCTACAACCCACACAAGTGGCTCAGGTAGTGCAGTTCATCCAGGATGGCACATCAATGCGAGCTGTGGCAAAAAGGTTTGCTCTGTCTGTCAGCGTAGTGTCCAGAGCATGGAGGCGCTACCAGGAGACAGGCCAGTACATCAGGAGACGTGGAGGAGGCCGTAGGAGGGCAACAACCCAGCAGCAGGACATCTACCTCCGCCTTTGTGCAAGGAGGTGCACAGCCAGCGCCCTGCAAAATGACCTCCAGCAGGCCACAATATTGGCTGGATTCACAAGATGTTTATCTTTCATTTGCTGTACACCATGTATTTTTCATAAATGTTTTATGATGAGTATTTAGGTATTTCACGTTGCTCTCTGTAATTATTCCGGCTGCTTTGGTGATATTTTTTATGGTAGCTGCAATGTAAAACTATGATTTATACCTCAAATATGCACATTTTCGAACAAAACAGATTTATTGTATAACATGTTATAAGACTGTCATCTGATGAAGTTGTTTCTTGGTTAGTGACTAATTATATCTCTATTTAGTCGGTTTTGTGATAGCTACCTATGCGGTAATTTTTTTTTTTAAATATGCGGTTGAGTCTTTTGCTATTGTGGTTAGCTAATAGAAATACATATTGTGTTTTCGCTGTAAAACATTTAAAAAATCGGAACTGATGGCTGGATTCACAAGATGTGTATCTTTCATTTGGTGTCTTGGACCTATTTATATGCTAGTATTTACTTGTGGCACAATGCTAGGCTATGCTAGTCACCTTTTTTACTGATGAGGATGCTCCCGGATCCGGGATGGTGACCAAGTAGAAGTTAAGAAAGCGGGATGAGGTGCGAGGGAAAGACAATAGAGGAGAGAGGGAAGAAAAAAAATATGAAAAGACAGAGAGATGGGTGATCTCTAACAAGGTGAGATAATAAGCTGAGATAAGGCAATAGAAATGGAATCCATGGATCAATGGATTCTATTTCTATGGATACGGTATGGTGGGTTAAGGCGTCTGTATGCTTCAGTTCGGCTGGCGGCTAGCCGATGTCGGCTAAGCGAACCGAACGAGTGTGCTCGCATACTCCCTTAAATGACCTTCGCTTGAAGAACGAGAAAAAAGTGTCAAAAGAACTTCCTAAAAATTGTTATTAATTAATCTGAGATCACTCAGGAAATCGGTCATTAATTCTTAACGTTTTTGCCCGAGGAGATTTTACATATTTTTATTTCACCTTTATTTAACCAGGTAGGCTAGTTGAGAACACGTTCTCATTTGCAACTGCGACCTGGCCAAGATAAAGCATAGCAATTCGACACATACAACAACACAGAGTTACACATGGAATAAACAAAACATGCAGTCAATAATACAGTAGAAAAATAAGTCTATATACAATGTGAGCAACTGAGGTGAGATAATGGAGGTAAAGGCAAAACAAGGCCATGGTGGCGAGGTAAATACAATATAGCAAGTAAAACACTGGAATGGTAGATTTGCAGTGGAAGAATGTGCAAAGTAAAAATAGAAATAATGGGGTGCAAAAGAGCAAAATAAATAAATACAGTAGGGGAAGTTGTTTGGGCTAAATTATAGATAGGCTATGTACAGGTGCAGTAATCTGTGAGCTGCTCTGACAGCTGGTGCTTAAAGCTAGTGAGGGAGATAACTAAGATGTTTGGTGCAGTATTTCTCAATGATAAAATTTGCATGAAAACAAGTCGTATCTCGTTTCTATGACAACATAGTCTTTATTGAAGGATCCCTACTGTTCACCAATTATCAACGAAGGGGCGTAGACTTCGGCTCCAAAACTTCAGCGGGCCTTGAGAAAAAATGTTGTGTGCCCGAACAGCCTGCAAAACCCTAACCGAAGTCCAAAACTAACAAAAACGTCACAAAATATCGTCATAATATATGCACAAACTCTTCCTGAACTGTTTCGGTTGGAAGCCTGCAGACGCCTTTAGGCACGAGTCCTATGCCTGATATATGAGAGTTAAGTTGATCAGGACAGGCAGACCTTCCCTCAGCATAGCTACTCGTCAGCTGCGTCCCACTGCCAGGGCTGGGGTGTGGCCCTGCCCTGCCGGAGTGGATGTCCTCTCCTCTACACACTTAGTAGACTCTAATGTCCCCCACAAATATATCGGGGAGGGGACTGTCGATCAGTCTCTGTCCATCCGTTCATTCATCACACACGATATCTCAGACAGCACTGGGACAAAACTTGGGTGAAGGATGTGTGTTGCCATAGAGATGCGTCATTTACAACATTACAATGATTGGCCCAAGGAGGGACCTATAGTAATTCATTGAAATGTGTTAGTCACATGCGATATCTCAATTGGTGCATCATTTGTTGGGGACGAAATGTTTACTGTTGCCCTGTTAATCCCCTAAAATTGATGTCCGTGCCCCGCTGAAATCAAATTAGCATAATGCAAAAATCCCAATTAAAATCTGTCAGTTTCAGCTAGAGATATCTGGTCTTTTTTTGCATTGGATGCATTTCAATCCATCACATTCGCCAATGTCACACTTCTGCATCTGTGGTGAAATGTGACAAAAGCTGGAGTGGTGTTTGTCAGACCATGAGACATCCCGAAAATTGGTCCACTCACAATCCCATCTTTAATTTACAAACGGTTTGGCCTACAAAACTACTATTACCCCTCTATGGAAAGATGAGACTCTCGCAAACATGATGGTTTTCTCTATTTTGCTTTGCGGCCCCCACAAGTGTCTTGGGACTTGTCTGAAGTTGGTACAGCCGATCTGCCAACTCCTTTCTGTAGCGCCCAAATAGTTTGGGCTACACATAATTTCACCCTCTGTGGAAAGGTGAGACTCTCACAAACACGTACATCGGTTGTTTTGCTCTAATACCCACAGGCCTCACAAGACTTGTCTGACGGTCCCCCGGTACCAGTTGAAAAAATGGATGGAAGTGTATATGGAGACTTTTTAGTGCCAAAAAGAATGGGTCAAATACAAGTAAAAAAAAAAATGTTTCCTCATCTTTCTTATACACTATATGTACAAAAGTACAGGGCATTCGGAAAGTATTCAGACCCCTTCCCTTTTTGCACATTTTGTTAAATTACAGCCTTATTCTGAAATGGATTTAATTCAATGTTTTCCTCATCAATCTACACACAATATCCGATAATGACAAAGTTAATTTTTCTTGTTGCAAATGTATAATTTCTTGTTGCAAATGTATAGTTTTTCAGTGGCAGGGGCTGGGAGACTAGTCAGGATCGAGGGAAAGATTAACGGAGCAAAGTACAGAGACATCTTTGATGAAAACCTGCTCAGGACCTCAGACTGGGACGAAGGCTCACCTTCCAACAGGACAACGACCCTAAGCAGACAGCCAAGACAATGCAGGAGTGGCTTGCAGCGATGCTCCCCATTCAACCTGACAGAGCTTGAGAAGATATGTAGAGAATAGTGGGAGAAACTCCCCAAATACAGGTGTGCCAAGCTTGTAGCGTCATACCCAAGAAGATTCGAGGCTATAATCGCTGCCAAAGGTGCTTCAACAAAGTACTGAGTAAAGGGTCTGAATACTTATGTAAATGTCATTATTATTTAAAAAATAACATTTGCAAAAAAAAACGTTTTTGCTTTATCATTATGGGGTATTGTGTGTAAATTGATGAGTGAAAAAAACTATTTAATATATTTTAGAATAAGGCTGTAATGTTACAAAATGTGGAAAAAGTAAAGGGATCTGAATACTTTCAGAATGTACTGTATGTGGACACCCCTTCAAGTTAGTGGATTTGGCTATTTCACCCTGCCAGGTGTATACAATCGAGCACACAGCCATGCAATCTTCATAGACAAACATTGGCAGTAGAATGGCCTTACTGAAGAGCTCAGTGACTTTCAACATGGCACCGTCATAGGATGCCACGTTTCCAACAAGTCAGTTCGTAAAATTTCTGCCCTGCTAGAGCTGCCCTGGTCAACTGTAAGTGCTGTTATTGTGTAGCGACAGCTCAGCCGCAAAGTGTTATGCCACACAAGCTCACTGAACAGGACCGCCGAGTGCTGAAGCGCTAGGTGCGTAAAAATGGTCTGTCCCTGGTTGCAACACACTACCAAGTTTCAAACTGCCTCTGGAAGCAACGTCAGCACAAGAACTGTTCGTTTGGAGCTTCATGAAATGGGTTTCCGCACACAAGCCTAAGATCACCACACCGCCATTGGACTCTGGAACAGTGGAATCGCATTCTCTGGAGTGATGAATCAAGCTTCACCATCTGGCAGTCCAACGGACGAATCTGGGTTTAGGGGATGCCAGTAGAACGCTACCTGCCCCAATGCATAGTGCTAACGGTAAAGTTTGGTGGAGAAAAAATAATGGTTTTTCATGGTTCAGGCTAGGCCCCTTAGTTCCAGTAAAGGGAAATCTTAACGCTACAGCATACAATGACATTCTAGATGATTCTGTGCTTCCAACTTTGTGGCAACATTTTGGGAAAGCCCCTTTCCTGTTTCAGCATGACAATGCCTCCGCGCACAAAGCGAGGTCCATACAGAAATGGTTTGTCGAGATTGGTGTGGAAGAACTTGACAGGCCTGCACAGAGCCCTGACCTCAACCCAATCGAACACCTTTGGGATTAATTGAAACGCAGACTGCGAGCAAGGCACGCTGACTGCGAGCTAGGCCTAATCGCCTAACATCAGAGCCCGACCTCACTAATGCTCTTGTGGCTGAATGGAAGCAAGTCCCAGCAACAATGTTCCAACATCTAGTGGAAAGCCTTCCCAGATGAGTGGAGGCTGTTACAGCAGCAAAAGGGGGACCAACTCCATATTAATGCCCATGATTCTGGAATGAGATGTTCAACGAGCAGGTGTCCACATACTTTTGGTTGTGTAGTGTATCTCTCAGACATAGAACAGACACTTCAGAACAAACTTCCGTTTGAGGTTTTTTGGGGGGGACTATCTGTTGTTCCATGTAGTGAACCTGTTATTCAATGTGTTTGTATTGGCTAATAGCAGTATACTACTTTTTATACTTCAAGGGGTCTTAAAATTCAAAATCAAATAGAAAAATGATCCTTGGTATGACCTTCTTAAAACAATTCAATATAGCTTTAGTAGAACCACCCCCCCCCCCCCCAGCTTCGACAGAGGGCTTAGACTATTATGGGTTAAATGGTGGGAACGTCAAAGGACTGGGAGAAGAGAGGAGAGTCTCTGATGGGGGGGGGGGGGGGGGGGGGGGGGGGGGGGGGCGTTGCTTCAAAGACACTCTGAGCTATGGACTAAATTTGGATAGAAAACATGCATGTATACTACACTAGACCACTAATATCTGTTAACAGTGTGTGTGTGTGTGTGTGTGTGTGTGTGTGTGTGTGTGTGTGTGTGTGTGTGTGTGTGTGTGTGTGTGTGTGTGTGTGTGTGTGTGTGTGTGTGTGTGTGTGTGTGTACGGAAAATTGCAAATAAGAATGGCAGCCCTGTGTTCCATATGGAAGTGGTAACTGTTTCAGTCCAAGAGGTCACTTTCAGTTCAGACATCTCAACGCCTCCCCAGAGAACGGCATGATGACCGAATTGTGTAAACCTCACCCCAAGTTCCCGTGCCATGACTCAGTCGATGAAGTGTAAATGGTCAATTCCGCTTTCCCGTGTTTACTAACAAAGCCATGCTAATGTATAACCTAATGGCACTATAAAGGGAATAGGGTGGCATATGGGACGTAGACAATGCCTTTGATATCTATCTATCTCGCCTAAGAGAGCTATCCCTCTACTTTGACCTTAGAGATGACCCTCTTCCTCCCGAGGGGAGGATGGTAGAGGAAAAGAAGGAAGGAGGAGGGGAATGATCTCTCCAGCCGGACATCTACCCAGTGGAGATGAACAAATCATTAATGGACAAAACAGGCGTGAGGCAACTGACCAATCGGAACATTGCTCCAGCATCGGTCTGAAAGATCTGGAGAGATCCTTCTTTCTGTCTTTTTAATTTTTTTTATTTCAAACGTTTATAAACCATACAAAACATCTTCCTTATCGATAGACTCCATTGACTTACTACAGTGTAGCCCTCAACACCCTGCACCTACTGTTGAGGATGGTGAACACTGTCTGTCTAGCTGTCTAACTAGGCCCTGAACTCCCTGTTCTTCAAAGCACAACAAACTAGTGCTGATTAGCCATTGACACTGACATGACACAGAGGAAGTCTACGCTGTCCCTGATTCTGCTTTCCATCTGCTCAGTTCGATGGCTATCGGTAAACTCAACACAGGATAAATGGATCAATCCATTCAAAACCAGCACAAGCAGTCCATACACACCCAAATCCTCTATCCATCCATAACCGCATGCATCATCCCTATCCATCCAGAGTTAGATGCAGTAGTAAATAGTGGGGATTAGGGAAACATGGCTGCTTAATGCATGCACAGAGAAGGGGGGTGGATGATCTACTTTCATGTCATAATTTATTCTGTCTGATTAATTCTCTTTGCCCCTGTGGCTGAAGTGATTCCAGTGGATATGCCCTCCCCTTCTCCTTCCTCCTCTTCCCTCCCTCCTACCCTCTTCCACACAGCCCCGAGCTGCTCCTCTCTCTCCTATCTCAGAGCCCACCTGCTGGGCTGGGCCCTCTCTACGGCCGCCTGGAACAAGGCACACCGTTCCCATGGTTACCGCCCCTGCACGGTGTGCGCCGTCCGCAGGTAGGCTGCGAGGCCCGCTCCTCTCAGCCCTGTGTGTGTGAGAGTGAGAGCCAAACCCCTTCACCCTGCACTGCACTGCTCTGAGGCAGATCTGCTGCTGCCAGACAGACAGAGGAGGTGAGATGCGGATGGTGTGTGTTCTGCTACGTCATAGCTTAATGTGACTTAATTAAACATCAACTTAAGCCTGCGATGCAGTGCCTTAGACTGCTGCGCCACTCTGTCCCCCAAAATCTATTAGTGGCCCTACCAACAGGGATGTAGCGCTGCTGTAGCGCGGGCATGCCGCTCCCTCACCTTTTTTCAATTTCAGAATGCAAAATATTCAAGGTCAAAATATTTCTGGAAAATTCATTTGGATAAATTCTAAATAAATTCCATTTAATTACCACTAAAATTCCATGAAAACGATAGTGACAAACTCAATAAATATATAGGCTAAAGCAGCCTATAGGTAGGTAGGTAATTGGTGGTTTCTTCCCTGTCTTCTCTCTCTGGCAGGGGCGCCAATTATGAATAACTGTAGGTGTGTGCAGAGGCCCTTTGAGCGGGCCAAATCTGACATAACAACAACTGCTACTGACAGAAAATGTCAGGGGTTGCTAAAACGGATGTCCTCAAAACAGTTTGTTATGGACTTGGGGCTTAAGTAGGCCTACGTCGCACTTGAACTCGCCCTACTGTCCGAGTGCTTAGCTGACAGAAACGTACCACCTCCTATTGCGTATGCAGACAAACTGATCCCCCGCAGGAACCTTATCATCACACCGACGAGATCTAGGATCCAAATTCATCGCGTGTCTGCCTTGACCTTCATAAAACTCCCTCTTGCGCAGTGGAACCCAGAACGATATGTGACCACTTGGTTACGGTGCTGTTCTTTCAGCACCACAATTCGAAGGGCACTCAAATCGCTTAAAATAACCCCCATCGTCAAGATCTGTTCCCTACGCCTAATAGTCCTACTCATCACTTACATCTATTATTATTACAAATAAAAGATTATCACTTCTCACAATGGTGCTCATTTAGTAAAGTTAGATCAAAGCTGAATCAAAGTCTCGCAAGATCACTTAATGATTCATTTGTATTTTACATAACGGAACGGAATATAACAGCATGTCCCCTGTAGCATAGCAGGCCTATAACATGTCACACCAAAAACACCTCAGTTACTTCTTAACATAAGCTGAATAGTCCCCAGAAATTCGTCATGCGGCCAAAACTCAACAGCGTGCGCCGCTAGGCAGGATATATGCTTTGATTGAAACAAAATGGGAGTACAAGAAAGGCTTGTAGTTTGTTAACACCATCTGCTTTATATCACTCACACAACAGTAACTCAAGAAGATCTCAATGCATATTCCCATGAAACTGATTCAAATCAAATGATTGGCATGCAGTTTGGACATTTCACCGGAAAAAAGGTGAAGATTTATTGACAGTGATGATGGCCTATTTTGAAATTAGGTATGGCTAACTTTGTGTTTGAGGGTATTCAAAATATCAGTTTTTTTCTTAAGACAATATGTGTGGGCATAGGCAGACTTTGCAATTGGGGGATGCATTTTATGCATATTCTATAATGATATTCAATAGTCTGTCGGTACAAACTTTGATTGATAAATGATGACATTCATTATTTTTGTTGCGCTCCCTCACCTAAAAAATAACACTAAACCTCTGCCTACATATATAATCAAACCCTATAGTTGATGCGTGATGAATTACATAAACATTGATTGAAGGTTTAAAACTTATAGGGAAACCCTAAAACCCTTGATCTGAACTCAAATCCCGAGAGGCATCTTGACGGTTTGCTCGGAAACATCCTCACAGTAGTTGACTGGTTTGAATTATAGATTTGAGACTCAAACCCCCGCTGTTTGTTTGTTTGTTCAAGCCTTTGAGTGAGGAGAGAACGGTGACGAGAGTCAAGAAAGACAGAGAGCTAGATGGAAAGAAAGAGAGAGAGAGAAAGGAAAGGAAAGAGCCCGTTCCCCCCCCCCGTGGAAACGGGACCGTTAAAAAAGACGTTGTGTGCCTGCCTGGAAGGCTAATGGTTTGTTATTGAATGAGCGTTACATCATTGACCAGTCTCCCAAAGCTGGACCTCATGGTAGGCTTTAAGTCCACCAGCCATTCCAATTTAAGCCACCAGGCTCAGATATCACAGGGCCCAACGCTCTGATGTGGCCACAGATATCATTGGAACTCAACCAAGAAGAAGACGGCTCGAAGGAGCCTTGTCCTGTGGGTTCTGTCTATGAAATAATATTTTGGAATTGCTTGTATATTTGCAAGCCAGAACTCCCCTAGCTGGGACCGACATGCTGTTCCCATTTTACCAATGGCTTTTCATATAAAAAAAACTAGCATCGCCTGACATCACTCCAGATGAGGAATATTGTGGTGAGTATTTATGACAAGTTAGTCAAAGTGATGCGTACAGTATTTCAACGGTTTTCCTTCAAGCGACGGAGAGTTTCGCAACAGTGTAGAGTGTCTTTCGTGCTAAGATAACCAGTGTCAGTTTGGATTTAGGAGCTATGTTGAGTGCAGGGAAAGCCCCTAAACAATTGCAGTGGGCACCATAAAAACAAACCCGTTGAGATCTGTCAGATGAGCATCACCACCTTCATGCATTCAGCTAAGGGAAAACATGGGGCAGAAGTGAAGACATTGGAAACCGACCGAGGCCTTTCAGACAATCACTCCTCCAGGGATGCAACGCAAGCTGTATCCAGCACAATACAGGAGAAAAGACACGGTGGGTGAGAATGACATGACACAGCCAGGCCTTTGAGTACATGAGATCTTAATTGGGAAAAAAAAAGAGTATCTCTTGAAATTCCGGACCCTGACATCAAACAGCCCATAATATCAAGGGATTTGGTAAGACCGTTCTGTTCTTGGTGTTTCACACAAAGCAACAACTGTGATGAGATTGAGCAGACTTCAGAGCAACACAGAGAAGAGCCAGACCACACACAAAGTAGAGGTGACACTACACACAAATAATACATTCTTAGTTCATGCGTCTCCTTGTAATTTGATGTCTCTGTTCTATCCAGGGAGCGCATGAGCCAGTCATTTTTATGTATTTATCTTGACTAAATGAAGCCAGAGAAGATCATTTAGAACTTAGGTCAAGATAAAGAATGTCGTCTATCGTTTTCGTCACTAAATCTACAAATGTATTTGACGCACTAAGTTAGTCACAGCAGAAAATACAAATGAATAAACAGATAGTCAACAGCTACAGCTATGGGCTATGAAGAAGGCAGGATTCAAAATCAACAAGCCTATTTTTCTTCTTCACCACCTCTCATAACCAACCATTCCTATTACAGAATCTAATTTGTAACAGGAAATCTAGGGATGCACGATATATCGGTGAACATGTCAGAACGGCCGATATTAGCTAAAAAGGCCACTATCTAGTTTAACGCCGATGTGCAAAACCGATGTCAAAGCTGACGGGCCTACCTATATAACACAGAAAGATGAGAACATCTTTGTATCTAACGCAGGCGCATGATTACGTCATGTACCTGCGTTATATACAAAGATGTTCTCATCTGATGGCGCGTACAATTTTGTGCTACACGCGCAACACAGCATTCCTAACCTAGCCCACAATGTCTGCTGTGGGGATCGAGCAGTCAACAAGTCATTTGAGCAGTCATTTGAAAGAATAAGGAAATGTCAGCGAGACAACTCAAAGGCGAAATCCATTACGGCAAGATAATGGAATTCATTGCCCTTGACAATCAACCGCTCTCTGTCATGGGTGTTGCTGGCTTTCGCCGACTGGTCGAGCACCGGTACACTTTTATTTTTATATTTTTTGACAATTTTTTGACACAGTAATTTTTTGACACAGTAATATCGTCACTGCTATTAGCTTCACGACTGACATTTGGACCAGTGATATCAGCCCCATGTGCATGCTGAGTCTGACAGCACAGTGGGTCATCAAGGATTTCGTACTGAGGAAAGTCGTATTGCATGCTCATGAATATGCTAGTTGTCATACCGCTGTTGCCATTTCAATGGCATTTGAGAACATGTTTGAAACTTGGAAACATGAACACACTAGCTAGCTCTATTCGAACAACTGACTCGAGAAATAAGCTCATCAACTGTGCCTGCAGCAGATGTGATACCCTCTGTTATGGCATTGAAACGCCTGCTCAACAAAACTGACAGGGATGTAAACAAATGTAAACAAAATGTGGAATAAGCTTTATGTGTGTTTGGAACATTTTGGGGATATTTTTTTTCAGCTCATGAAACATGGGACAAACACTTTACATGTTGCGTTTATATTTTTGTTCAGTGTAGTATTCGTATTCTAATTCCTAATTCTAACGCTACCGAGTCTGTCACATGACAGTAGGGTGCGCATGCCCATTCTGACTTCGTCAATGTTAAGCTAAACAGTTAGCTAGCAGCTAGTGTGCAACGTTAGTGCTGACTCGTTTCTATGGAGTGAAGATGGCCCCTTTTCCCGACGAGGGGGATGTTTTTACTGGCCCACATTTGCGAATGAAACAGTTGCCCTTGACAACAGTTTGCCCCGGCAACAAATCTGCCCACACAGGCTGTGAACAAGCGATTTGGTGGCATTCTCTCTTTACCACCATGCTCGATGCTATGTACAAGGATCGCTACTTCGATGCAGACAAGAAACAGGGTTTACATGAAATGTTACATACATAGCTGGACAAGATGGAAACGGACACAGCGACAGTGCGCCCCCGAGGAAGAGGCCACGGACAGACAGAGCTGAAACTTCACTGCCTGACATGTGTGATGAAATCCTGGTTGAGAATGAAACGAATGAACAAAAGAACAACGAAACAGCACAGCAAGTAGGTGAAAAAAATAGGTTTTGATGATGTTTTACTTGTAATGGGGACACACGTAAATGCCAACAAAAAAACTTTTTGGTCAGTGTGTGTGTGTGTACCAAGTGAGTTGAGAACAAATTCTTATTTACAATGACGGCCTACCCCGGAAAACCCGGACGACGCTGGGCCAATTGTGCGCTGCCCTATGGGACTCCCAATCACGACCGGATGTGATACAGCCTGGATTTGAACCAGGGACTGTAGTGATGCCTCTTGCATTGAGATGCAGTGCCTTAGACCACTGTGTCCATGTGTGTGTGTCAACTATTTAACTGTACTAGAGGTCGCTAAAATGTTAAATATCGGTTATCGGTATTGTTTTTTGGCAAGGAAATATCAGATATTGGCCAAAAATGTCTAAGAAAATCCACACACTGCAGGTACTCTATGAGCTCCTCAGAAAATCCTCATCATGTTGATACCAAATAATAGCATAAAAACATGCATGGAGTGGCACCTTAATGCATTTTGAGTGGCGAACCAGAGCCAGATCAATTGATTAAAGAGATCAATGGCACTGAGACACACCGACCGGACACACAGCTCGCTGCTCGTCACGAGGGTCTATGTGTGAGTGTGTGTCTGTCCCCACGCACACACGTCAATTAAAGCCTTTCCATTTGCCTGCCTTTGTACACTATTAGCACGTGTCACTCCATCTCTGTGTGTCTTTAATCTTCAGGAGATGTTCGAGCTCTCCCTTTTATCTAGGGGCACTGGAAACGCAAAGACCTACAGGGGAGGACCATACCCAGCATGTCGGTCTTTAACCCTGGTCTCTGTTGCATTGGAGGACAACCTACATCTATCACATCTACCCTCCGTCCTCAGAGAGAGACGCTGCTGAGGATCCTCACTGATTTAGAAACCGGGGGGTGATTCACAGATGAACATAAGTGGATCAGTGACAGATGCTCAGACCCTGTAGACGAGACAGAGTCAGATGGGCAGCGTTTTGCTTGTGAGCAGCTCAGGGACTTTGCTAATCATGGCTATGCAAGGTGGAAACCTCAGCCTGGTCCAGTGAGTGAAGGCAGAAAGGGCAGCTTCTCCCCCGAGTTCTGTGTAGGAGTGACTCACACTGGGTGCATCCCAAATGGCACCCTATTCCCTATTTAGTGCCCTACTTTTCTGACTGGCCACTTCTAAAAGCAGAGTCAGCTTCTCCTGGAGCAGTCGGTCTTCCAGGAGTCGGCAGAGCTCCGTCGGCAGTGAGCCAACCCAATGAGGGCAAAACCACAGAGCAGCACTCCCAGCCCCAGGGGGCCCCCCTGTGGTCCAGCATCACAGAGAACCACTGTCATCACTGGGTTACACTCCTCCAGGCCCAGGGCCGCTTGGCTGGGACACTACCCTCTGCCCCGGGTTCTCTAGAGAACAAGGTTGCCAGCGGTTCTCGGGACACTGCCAAGAAAAAGGGTGGCATTGAGCGATCGATAATCAGTACAAATAACATAGTAAGCCTTCTTACTGTGTAATTTTCACCCCAAAATAAAGTGCCATGCATCTCTCTCTCTCTCTCTCTCTCTCTCTCTCTCTCTCTCTCTCTCTCTCTCTCTCTCTCTCTCTCTCTTTCTCTCAACAAGTTGCTGAGAGGGCTTGTTTGAACATGGTCTCCCACGACTCTGTGCTCTCCCTTCATCCCCGCTAAAACAATGGACCTTATTTGTCCTACAGTCAGATGAACTTTTTCAGGAGATTTGTAAATGTACGGTTGCACATGTGAACACCGCTCCCTCCCAGTGAGCTCTCCGGCAGCTGCCTCCCTGCCTGGGACCTGCAGCGCTGCCTCCCTGCCTCTGCTGCATCCCGTAATTGCTCCCTGACTCTCGTCTTCTAGCGCGGGGCTCGTCGGAGCCAAGACGCTAACCAGGAACAGCTTGTCAGCTTTAAGGCCACAGTGTGGTCCTCAGATGCAGCCGAGATAAGTCCATCGGCCTCATTTCATCACGCTCCAATAGAAACATGAAAAAGACGGGTGTGTTTGCCTTTACAGCGCCGGCCGAGCACACTCCTTCCAGGCAGGCTTCCCTCCCTGCTACTGCGCCTGGGACCTGGGATATGCTGGGAGGGAGGCTGCCGGGGAGTGGGGATGGTACTGACTGCTGACACAGACCCATCACTCACTCCTCACGTCACCTGATCCATTACGCAACTGAAGACCCCCCACTGCTGCAAAACAAAACAAACCATGACCACAGCACACAATGCTAACATCTGACAGTGTTACCTTCTTATACATGGAGTTAGCGCTGTCCCTTCTGGGGAAGGGAGCATTTTTCTATCCACTGCATTTAACTCAGTTCTTCATTCAGAGCTGAGGGGCCACGGGTGCTGGGATGGACAACAAAGAGCAAGGTCGAAGATATGATAAAGTACCTGACAACCGGGTTTAAACTAACATTGCCACCTGTCAAGGTAAAATAAAATAGGTATTTGCACATTTTGCTCCATTTGTGACAGCCGCAGTAGCAAGAGGAAATGCAGCTGAGACTAAGAGTGGATCGGACCGTTGAAAGGTTTCCATCGCACTGTGCCCCGTCGAGGAACTGCAGTGTTGTGTTGCTCACGTGACACACAGTGACAGACATGGGCTTTATTTTCCATGGTAAACCACAACAAGTTTAACCTCACACAACTGTAAACGATGAGACGAGCGAGACACACAGACAAGCTGCAGGCAAAACCATCTACCTGGAATCTTAACACAACTTCCAAGCAGCAACGCCTAAACAGGCGCAGCATTCTGTACATGCGAAAGGTAACGTTCACTGGGTAATACAAAGACCAGAGATCACAATCACATAAAAACATGTCCTATAGAGGAAAATCTTTCATGCGTGTCATCACATGGTAGTTAGCAGGAAGGACATTGTCCATGTCCTAAATGGCACCCTATGGGCCCTGGTCAAAAGTAGTGCACGAGATATGGAATAGGGTGCCATTTGGGACGCAGGCAACCTCTCGGACTTGCCCTATACTATGTGCACATTCCGCACAATACTGTCACACAGCAGCCGTGGAACAGTGGGGTATTTCTCTCATCCATCTCAACCAGTTTAAAATGTGCTGTGTTTGACGGCATGACTTTGGTTATGTCCTCCTCATGTCGCCCATGCAATTCCCTCGAAGGCAGCTCTCTCTGGTAAGGTGACGAAAGAACTAACCCGGAATCGAAGAAAATATGGTCTGAAACAAACACTACAAAAAGTTATCGGGCTGTTTAAGTGCTAATAATGAACATGAGTTTATTATATCACTAAAGTTTAATAACATTAAGCACCCCTATACATATCATATCCGCTTCTAAACTTTGCACTAGAAGCAGAGCGTACTACGGGCATAAGGGACTTTCGGGGACTTTCTTCCTTCCCTGTGGTACAATTAACCTAAAAAATATCAACAGTCATCTCCCTTGTTTCCCCTCATCAAAAATGTATCACATTGACATAATGTTTTGTTAATGAATGTATAATTGAAAACAGTATTCCCTGGGTTGGCTTGAATTAATGAGAAGGGAAATCTACTTGAGCTGGGATAGCTCTCTGCTTTTAATGAAGACAAAGTGGCAACGTCTAATTCGACACATTAACTTGGATCCCTCTTTCTACAACCCCCCCCCCCCCCCCCCCCCCCCCCCCCCCCCGGGATGGATGGGAGGAGGAGAAAGACGATGGCGTCCCTTTGAGACTTGGACCGCAGAGAGAGGAGAGGGGACTCTGGATCCCCAGTCACAATGATTTCATTCTAACACGACTGGCTGCCGTAACTCTCCCGGTTTTGGGCACGTTCTGGAAAGGAGATGAAGCAAGCGGAGCGTAAAACGGTGCATCCCAAATGGCACCCTATGTGGGGAATAGGTTGCCATTTGGGATGCAGCTGACTTCTGTGCTCCCAGTCAGTTTGACCTGAGAAAGACCGTTCACTGTCTCCCATTCAGAAAAGACAACCAACTGCAGTAAGCGGCCTAAGCCTCCAGAAACACAACAGAGTGCTCTTTCTCTTAGTCACCGGGACATCTGCTGCTCCTCAGAGAGAGACGCTGCTGAGGATCCTCACTGATTTAGAAACAGGGGGGATTCACAGATGAAGATCAGAGGCTCAGCGACAGATGCCGAGACCCTGTAAACACGCTCTCCCAGCGCGTTTTAAACATCCGCCGTGTCTTTAACGTGTTTCAAGCAGACCAAAATAGACGCTGTGCCCAAGAACGTCAAGGTGACCTGTCTAAATGACTATCGCCCCGTAGCACTCACTTCTGTAGCCATGAAATGCTTTGAAAGGCTGGCCATGTCTCACATCAACACCATCATCCCAGACATCCTGGATCCACTCCAATTCGCATACCGCCCCAACAGAACCACAGACGAAGAAACTCTGTATTGCACTCCACATTGCCCTCTTGGACAAGAGGAACACCCATGTGAGAATGCTGTTTATAGACTACAGCTCAGTGTTCAGCACCATAGTCCCCTCCAAGCTCATCACTAAGCTAAGGACCCTGGGACTAAACACCTCCCTCTTCAACTGGATCCTGGACTTCCTGCCGGGCCGCCCCCGGGTGGTGAGGGTAGGCAACAACACATCTGCCACGCTGATCCTCAACATGGGGGCCCTTCAGGGGTGCGTGCTTAGTCTCCTCCTGTACTCCCTGTTCACCCACGACTGCGTGGCCAAGCACGACTCCAACACTACTATTAAGTTGGCTGACAACACAACGGTGGTTGGCCTGTTCACCGACGACGATGAGACGGCCTACAGGGAGGAGGTCAGGAGACAAGGCAGTGTGATTCTACATCTGCATAGTTGGCTGTTTTGGGGTTTTAGGCTGGGTTTCTGTGTAAGCACTTTGTGACATCTGCTGATGTAAAAAGGTCTTTCTAAATACATTGGATTGGACTTGACAACACCATCTCCCTCAACTTCAGCAAGACAAAAGAGTTGATCGTGGACTATAGGAAACAGAGGGCCGAGCACGCCCCCATTTACATCGACGGGGCTGTAGTGGAGCGAGTTGAGTGCTTCAAGTTCCCCGGTGTCCGCATCACTAAGAATCTATCTTGGTCCACACACACCAACACAGTTGTGAAGAGGGCAAGACAATGCCTCTTCCCTCTCAAGAGGTTGAAAATATTTGGCATGGGCCCTCCCTTTCATCCAAGACCTCTATACCAGGCGGTGTCAAAGGAAGGCACAAAAAATTGTCAAAGACTCCAGCCACCAAGTAATAGACTGTTCTCTCTGCTACCGCATGGCAAGCGGTGCCGATGCACAAAGTCTGGAACCAACAGGACCTTGAACAGCTTCTTATCCCAAACCATATGACTGCTAAATACTTAGTTAAATAGTTAACCAAATAGCTACCCGGACTATCTGCATTAACCCTTTTTTCACAAACTTGTTTTGACTCATCACATACGCTGCTGCTACTGTTTATTATCTATCCTGTTTCTGAGTGTGTTAATTCCTAGTTATATGTACATATCTACCTCAATTACCTCGTACCCCTGGAAAGACACCGAAGAAGGTACAGCTGATGTACTACTCTGGAGGAGGAAGAGGACATCGAGGAAATTGTGGCAACCGTGTAAACTAAAGAGGCGGAGCCCCTGCACATCGACTCTGTACTGGTACCCTGTGTATATTAGGGCTATCTGTTCTTTGGACCAACAGAAATGTTTTTTAATCAAATCAACTATATTCACTGAGCTTGTCTGATGCTTTAAGCACACTGCTTGATTAAATAATTCATTTACATTTTTGTCATTTAGCAGCCAGATGGCGAAGCGTGATTCATCACTCTATTTAACACGTTTCCACTAACCCTTGGTCATGGAAACCCATTTGATGATGGGTGGGATGATGGGATGATGAGGCTCCCGACGAACAGTTATTTTGTTGACGTTGCTTCCAGAGTCAGTTTGGAACTCGGTAGTGAGTGTTGCAACCAGCAGTAAGTGTTGCAAGCGCTCGGCGGTCCCGTTCTGTGAGCTTGTGTGGCCTACCACTTCGCGGCTGAGCCGTTGTTGCTCCTAGACGTTTCCACTTCACAATAACAGCACTTACAATTGACCGGGGCAACTCTAGCAGGGCAGAAATTTTCCGAACTAACTTGTTGGAAAGGTGGCATCCTTTGAAAGTCACTGAGCTCCGCAGTAAGGCAATTCTACTACCAATGTTTGTCTATAGAGATTGCATGGATGTGTGTTTGATTTGATACACCTGTCAGCAACGGTGTGGCTAAAATAGCCAAATCCACTCATTTGAAGGGATGTCCACATACTTAGATATATATGGATGATTTTCAAAGCCAGGCACATTTAACAGTTAGGCTATTGATTATAGACCTAATTAAGTTGGGGTTTCCTCTTTCCTCTCTTTTCTTAGACAATTAAGGCAAGGGCTGTTTTCTCATCTCTTCATTCTGCTGCTACCTCAGACAACATCAGTTAAATCCATGCACTTAACCTTCTTATTTCATCTTTGGATAGGAAAACAAAGGGGACAAAATATTCTGACACAGAGACTCACAGAATCAAAGGTTTGATGTATGAGAGAGTGTGAGTGGCCAGAGAGAGGCGTTAGGCTGGGCTGTGTCGGACTGGACTGTGTATGGCTGGGCTGTGTAGGTCTGGACTGTGTATGGCTGGGCTGTGTATGGCTGGGCTGTGTAGGTCTGGACTGTGTATGGCTGGGCTGTGTAGGTCTGGACTGTGTATGGCTGGGCTGTGTATGGCTGGGCTGTGTAGGTCTGGACAGTGTAGAGCTGGACTGTGTATGGCTGGACTGTGTATGGCTGGGCTGTGTAGGTCTGGACTGTGTAGGGCTGGACTGTGTCGGGCTGGAATGTGTATGGATGGGCTGTGTCGGGCTGGACTGTGTATGGATGGGCTGTATAGGGCTGGACTGTGTATGGCTAGACTGTGTAGGGCTGAACTGTGTAGGGCTGGACTGTGTATGGCTGGGCTGTGTATGGCTGGGCTGTGTATGGCTGGGCTGTGTAGGGCTGTGTCGGGCTGGGCTGGGCTGTGCAGGGCTGTGCAGGACTGGACTTTGTAGGGCTGGGCTGTGCAGGGCTGGACTGTGTATGGCTGGGCTGTGTCGGGCTGGACTGTGTAGGGCTGGGCTGTGCAGGGCTGTGCAGGACTGGACTGTGTAGGTCTTGGCTGTGCAGGGCTGTGCAGGCCTGGACTGTAGGACTGTAGGGCTGGACTGTGTATGGCTGGACTGTGTAGGGCTGGGCTGTGTAGGGCTGGACTGTGTATGGCTGGGCTGTGTAGGGCTGGGCTGTGTAGGGCTGGACTCCTTAGGGCTAGACTGTGCAGGTCTGGACTGTGTAGGGCTGGGCTGTGTAGTGCTCGACTGTGTAGGGCTGGGCTGTGTAGGTCTGGACTGTGTAGTGCTGGACTGTGTAGGGCTGGGCTGTGTAGGTCTGGACTGTGTAGTGCTGGACTGTGTAGGGCTGGGCTGTGTAGGTCTGGACTGTGTAGTGCTGGACTGTGTAGGTCTGGACTGTGTAGTGCTGGACTGTGTAGGGCTGGGCTGTGTAGGTCTGGACTGTGTAGGGCTGGGCTGTGTAGGTCTGGACTGTGTAGTGCTGGACTGTGTAGTGCTGGACTCCTTAGGGCTGGACTGTGTAGGGCTGGGCTGTGTAGGTCTGGACTGTGTAGTGCTGGACTATGTAGTGCTGGACTCCTTAGGGCTGGACAGTGTAGGGCTGGACTGTGTATGGCTGGGCTGTGTATGGCTGGGCTGTGCAGGGCTGTGTCGGGCTGGGCTGGGCTGTGCAGGGCTGTGCAGGACTGGACTTTGTAGGGCTGGGCTGTGCAGGGCTGGACTGTGTAGGTCTTGGCTGTGCAGGGCTGTGCAGGCCTGGACTGTAGGACTGTAGGGCTGGACTGTGTATGGCTGGACTGTGTAGGGCTGGGCTGTGTAGGGCTGGACTGTGTATGGCTGGGCTGTGTAGGGCTGGGCTGTGTAGGGCTGGACTCCTTAGGGCTAGACTGTGCAGGTCTGGACTGTGCAGGTCTGGACTGTGTAGGGCTGGGCTGTGTAGTGCTCGACTGTGTAGGGCTGGGCTGTGTAGGTCTGGACTGTGTAGTGCTGGACTGTGTAGGTCTGGACTGTGTAGTGCTGGACTGTGTAGGGCTGGGCTGTGTAGGTCTGGACTGTGTAGGGCTGGACTGTGTAGGGCTGGGCTGTGTAGGTCTGGACTGTGTAGTGCTGGACTGTGTAGTGCTGGACTCCTTAGGGCTGGACTGTGTAGGGCTGGGCTGTGTAGGTCTGGACTGTGTAGTGCTGGACTATGTAGTGCTGGACTCCTTAGGGCTGGACTGTGTAGGGCTGGGCTGTGTAGGTCTGGACTGTGTAGTGCTGGACTGTGTAGGTCTGGATTGTGTAGTGCTGGACAGTGTAGGGCTGGACTGTGTATGGCTGGGCTGTGTAGGGCTGGACTCCTTAGGGCTGGACTATGCAGGGCTGGACTCTCCAGGGCTGTAATTTTCAGGGCTGGACTGTGCATGGCTGGGCTGTGCAGGGCTGGACTGTGCAAGGCTGGGCTCTGTATAGGCCTGTAGGATAGTTAGTTAGGGAGTGTCTGACAAGGAAGTTTTGCTGTGGCCCTGCCTCAACTGATTAAGGCATCGAGGCGTTCATTGTTGGCGCTGTTCCTTGAATGCTGCCTGCCGTGGATGGCTGTGAAATGGTTAAGGTGCTGCGAACGTGCCTCTGACTGTTTGAAGTCGTTTGCGGTGAGGTGTACCAGGTGCATACGCGGTTACCTGCTTCTCAATGTTTACTGCTAACTCCCTTCCGCTAGCGCTCTGTTTTGTCTCTCTCTCTCTCTCTCTCCTTCTATAAATCAGATAAGGTAATGAGAGAGAGGAGAAAGGGGCTTGTTTTTCCCGGTCCCTATCCTACCCCTCTCACTGTCTATGTTGCGTGTTTCCCCGCATACATGAATATACGTTCACACACACACACGCACACACACGCACACACTAACACAAAGAGGAGGCAAGTTGCCTAACCACAGTACACATCACCATGAATGTATTCACACAAGCTCTTCGACTTGGCCTTGATATACAGGATGCATGTCAGAAACCCAACCACCACAATGCCTATGCACACACTCATGCACACATGCACGCCCACACACACACACACGCACACACACACACACACACACATACACACCCAAATGAACGCACGCACGCACGCACGCACACAAACGTGAACACATGCACAGACACCTACATGCTATGAAACCTGCACATTAACTAGGTCTGACAGCCTAACAGTGAACCAAAACGTTTCTTAACTCAGACTGCAACAAGCGGAGGTGTGACAGAGGTGGGTGGGAGGGACTTCAAACAGGCGTCATCACTTCTGAGGCAGAAGGGGTCTCCCTCTGTATCCACAGCACACAGCCTGCATCCCAATTGGCACCCTATTCCCTACACAGTGCGCCACTTTTGACCAGAGCTATTCCCTACACAGTGCGCCACTTTTGACCAGAGCTATTCCCTACACAGTGCGCCACTTTTGACCAGAGCTATTCCCTACACAGTGCGCCACTTTTGCCTAAAAGTAGCGCACTGTGTCGGGAATAGGGTGCCAATTGGGATGCATCCCTTCTGTATCCACTACACACAGTTGTTCCCTTCAAACCTCCCTTTAAGCTCAGGCACTGAAAGCACAGCTCCGCGGCACAGAGCGCTGCCGTTCCAGCTGAAATGGTAGGAGCGTTACATTAATAACTTTCATGTCCACCATTAAAAAATCTCGATGCTATTTTTTGAAGCAAGATTTTATTTTTTTCCCCCTTCTACCCGCCACAGCTTGTTTGATATCTACAAAGACCTCGCTCTCTATCCCAAAAGCAAAGCCCTATTTTAAGACGTGAAATGGTTTCCAGTTGGCTCCAGACGATCATAGGGGGGAAACCACAGAGAAAACCACATTCCATAACATTTGAAAGGCAGCGAGTAGATCGGCGGAACTGGGATGCCTCTTGTTTAACTTGTGGAGTTCTGAGGAGCAACAGAGGCTCGGGCTCTGAGCTGAAATGGCTCTTACATCGTCACTCACGACGCTGGGGTACAGCATCGGTAATTACCACCACACCCACCTACTCACTCACTCGTGTTATTATTTTGTCTATTATTTCAATTTTCCTCTCTCTGCGGGGCCCCGTAATTAAGCATTTCACTGTTAGTCTACTATGTGGGTCTTTCTATTTACTAGGGCAACAGTAAAAACTTGTTACAGCTGTTGATAAGTCCTTGATAATAATCTGCCATTTTTGTTTATGTCATTACATTATGATATAAGCTATAGCTATATTCAATAGAACTCGCATGTTGATTTGAAACCTATGTTTGAATCCTTTATCATGGTTGGTGTAGAGATCAGCTCTGAATCACTTCGAGTGGGACGGACCAGACCTATTTATTGGATGCTCACGACAGCTCCCAGAATGCTCTGACTTCTGCGGAGGCCGCATCGCAGTAAATGCTGTACGGGCCAATGCAGATGTCGGATTGACCATGCAGCACCTTTTATGAGGACATCTGTTGGCTTCAACTTGGCTTTCCATACAAATCATTCCGTTAAAAAAGGGGTTCAAATGGTGAGATTCAAATGGTGAGATGAATGCTGACGCTATTCACAGCTTTATTATGTGACCCTGTGTCGGCCACATAGGCAGATAAATCTCCATGCATCCAAACTATTTAGTCAGGCAATGTCCACATTATTCTCACATATTTTACAATGTAATTTGAATAGCAATGTCTTGGCAAAGGCCCCAAAACATATTTTTTTCTTAGTGGTAATGGCCTACTTTTTTTGTCGACACTTTTTGCATGCATTTTGGGAGGAGGGGGGATTCTATATAAGGCCCTATATGTACAATTATATAAATTATACAATTGTATAACATTGACATCCTTGAAAATGACAATGAAGTGCTTGAAAAAGTCCCTGAAAGTCCTTGAATTTGACCTGCCAATGTCTTTACGAACCATGCTTGCTTAAAGGATGCATAGTCCTCGGCCTATGCTGTTGTGTAGGTGGAGTTACGGGCCAATTTGCATATATTCACATCATTTATGGGGCCATGTGTGCTTTCCCATCTAAGAAAAATAAAAAAGTAGAAATTAACTTGGTTACGTAATTTATCTCTTTATTTCTCTCTCTCTGTTTCTCTTTCTTTCTCTTTCACACACCTGCCTTTTTTTTTACGGCTGTGTGTGTGTGTGTGTTTGGGAGCCCTCCCTGCCTGTAGTAGGCAGTGTGTCATTATCTCAGGGCCTCTTTCTCAGGGATGAGTACACGCACGAGGAATCGGCTCTGACAAATCATATCAGCTTACTTTTCAGGGAATGCCTGAGAATAATACAGCTTCAAACAAACCACCGTCTAACAATCCAGCCAGTCACTCATTTCATTGTCTTCTTTCCCGAACTAAACATTGTTTCAGAAACATTGTGATGACAGAAAAAAAACGGTTTGAAATGAACATGGTAATGGATATCAGATCGTCAGAGAAGAAAATGTTAGGGGGCATTACGCTTAATGTTGAACAAAGACTGGCCGAGTTCCCCTTTGGAGTCAATGATGGAAAAATAAACAAACAAATGAATTCCATCCATGAAGAACAACAGGACTCCATGTTGTGATTGGAGTTGGAAAACGGGCTGAATGTTCTGCCTGTCTGTCTGCACGGGGGTGGAATCTTTTACTCTTTCTCTCTCTTTGGGATTTTGTTCCATAAGATTTACAGGGCAGTCACATGCTCTTCCAAACACGAAAACGTTTATAATTCAATGAAAATGAATCTAAAATACCTTTCAAATAAAGTTATTTTAATGTTGGTAAGTATGGGGCCGACTGTCCCCAGCCTGCTCTCGACCAGAACCCACACATAGCCAAGCACAAACATATGGCCTTATGGCTTTAGTACAATGGCGCCAGAGGAGATGGCTGCCGTTTTATGGTCTCCCAACCAATTGTGCTATGTGTGTGTTTTTTCTCATTATTTGTAGCTTATTTTGTATATAATGTTTCTGCCACCGTCACTTATGACCGAAAAGAGCTTCTAGATATCAGGACAGTGATTACTCACCTCGTACTGGAACAAGATTTTTTTTCTTTAACGAGTCGAACGCGAAGGATTTACTTCAGACACCCGACAAGGCCCACATCCCCGTGATTCGCATGAGAAAGAGACGGAGATATCGAGGAGCCTACAAGGATCCGATGGCGAGTGGGTAATCTGCCTCTTCCATCAGTACTATTAGCCAACGTACAATCATTGGATAATAAAATAGACAAACTACGATCACGAATATCCTACATTAAAAACTGTAATATCTTATGTTTCACCGAGTCGTGGCTGAACGACAACATGAATAACATACAGCTGGCGGGTTTTACGCTGCATCGGCAAGATAGAACAGCCGCCTCCGGTAAGAAAAGGGGTGGCGGTCTGTATATATTTGTAAACAACAGCTGGTGCACGAAATCTAATAGGAAGGAAGTCTAGAGGTTTTGCTAACCTGAGGTAGAGTATCTCATGATAAGATGTAGACCGCACTATTTATTAAGAGAGTTTTCATCTATATTCTTCGTAGCTGTCTATTTACCACTGCACTCAATGAGCTGTATACGGCCATAAGCAAACAGGAAAACGCTCATTCAGAGGCGGTGCTCCTAGTGGCCGGGGACTTTAAAGCAGGGAAACATAAATCCGTTTTACCTCATTTCTACCAGCATGTTAAATGTGCAACCAGAGGAAAAAAAACTCTAGACCACCTTTACTTCACACACAGAGACGTGTACAAAGCTCTCCCTCGCCCTCCATTTGGCAAATCTGACCATAATTATATCCTTCTGATTCCTGTTTACAAGCAAAAACTAAAGCAGGAGGCACCAGTGACTCGGTCAATAAAGAAATGGTCATATGAAGCAGATGTTAAACTACAGGACTGTTTTGCGAGCACAGACTGGAATATGTTCCGGGATTCTTCTGATGGCATTGAGGAGTACACCACATCTGTCATTGGCTTCATCAATAAGTGCATTGATGACGTCGTCCCCACAGTGACTGTACGTACATACCCCAACCAGAAGCCATGGATTACAGGCAACATCCACACTGAGCTAAAAGGTAGAGCTTCCGCTTTCAAGTAGTGGAACTCTAACCCGGAAGCTTATAAGAAATTGCGCTATGCCCTCCGACAAACCATCAAACAGGCAAAGCGTCAAAACAGGACTAAGATTGAATCGTACTACATCGGCTCCGACGCTCGTCGGATGTGGCAGGGCTTGTAAACTATTACAGACTACAAAGGGAAGCACAGCCGTGAGCTGCCCAGTGACACGAGCCTACCAGACGAGCTAAATTACTTCTATGCTCGGTTCGAGGAAAGAAACACTGAAGCATGCATGAGAGCAAGCGGTACCTGAGCGCCAAGTCTAGGTCCAAAAGGCTTCTTATTAACAGCTTCTAGCCCCAAGCCATAAGACTCCTGAACAGCTAATCAAATGGCTACCCAGACTATTTGCATTGTCCCCTCTTTTACACTGCTGCTACTCTGTTTATTATCTATGCATAGTCACTTTAACTCTACCTACTTGTACATATTACCTCAATTACCTCGAGTAACCTGTGCCCCCGCACATTGACTCTGTACCAGTAGCCCCTGTATATAGCCTCGCTACTGTTATTTTACTGTTGCTCTTTAATTATTTGTTATGTTGATTTAATTTTTTTTACTTATCTATTTTTTTATTAATACTTATTTTTCTTAAAACTGCATTGTTGGTTAAGGGCTTGTAAGTAAGCATTTCACTGTAAGGGCTACACCTGTTGTATTCAGCGCATGTGACAAATAAAACGGGATTAGATTTGATCTGATTAGATGCTACTGATACATATTCTAACATGCCTACTCTTTCTTGGATGGCTAGGCTGAACCCAAGAAATCCACCAGCCTTGCATGTCACCACAGATTTCACTTCCCACCTCCCCTTCAACACAATACAGTTCAACATGTAACTTTGAAAGTAGACCATTCCATTTCTCAACTTCCAACGCCAGTGTAGCTACCCAGCGCAGCTCTGGGACAAGGAGTGTGTCCCAAACGCCCACCCTATTCCCTATATAGCCTGGTGGAAAGTAGAAGCTATATAAGGGAATAGGGTGCTATTTGGGATGCAGCAAAGGCCTTGGGCTGAACCTCTCTCTGCTGGGGTCAAGCCACGGCCCACCAGCACTGCCCAGCTCCCCCTCCCCCACCCATCCACCAGGCCGGGCCCCGCACCCTGAGTGAGCCAGTGCCCAGCCCCAGACCCGGTGGAGCCACCCCAGCCGCATGTGGCAGGCACACATGGGTGCGATCACAGTGGCCTAATCCTGCCCCATCTGATACCCATCTACCAGCAGCTCCACCCACAGCCTCACCCACCCACCGCCACCACCGCTCAGCTCTGGTCTGGTTCTCTCCTGCTGCTGCTGCTGTGTGGTTATGCCGCTCTGCTCCGCCACGGCTGGGCCTGTCCCAGCAGGGGACGCACGTCACATGACCACAGCAGAAGTGGGCAGAACAACCTGTGACAGAGGGCTGAGTTCCTGTGTGGCCTCTTGAAAGGCACCAAAACAGCTTGTAATAATTGACAGTGATTTATAATCATGGAACAGAATTAATTTATGTAATATATGCATTTCTAGTCATTTGTTATAACTATAACCATTTAGAATGAGATAGGCCCTACACCCAAACATATAATTGTAATACTGTGAATGACGTCCATGACACACAATTTTATAACACTCCTCATCCACATTGGGTAGAAGCAAGCAACACAGTATTACGTGTGTGTCCAACACAGCTTAACCCACTAAGACTTTCCTCCCGACCTATTCAGACGAAACATCGAGCAGCATTCAGTTACATGCTTCACTGTGTGATGCTATTGCCTTCTGGGAAATGACAGTGATTAAGGCAACAGTAATAACGGACACAGTTTTCATGTGATGGGGAAAAATTCCACCCGAGCAGGCCTGCACAAACATAGCACATCAAGACAAAAGTTCTACCCTTCTCTGAGCACACATGGTAGTTTGGATGCAAGACAGAAGACTCACAAGCGCAAACAGGTCGTAAAGTTCCTTACAGAGCCAGATAAAAGAGAGAGCACATGGCAAACTGTCATCTAGGGCCATGCACACACCATTCAGCCACCCATCTATAAAAGGCCTGTCAACAAGAGAGAAGAGGACCAGCCACCCCTCAGAGCCTGGTTCTTCTCGGGGTTTCTTCCTAGGTTCCTGCATTTCCTGGGAGTTTTTCCTAGCCATTGTGCTTTTACATCTGCATTGCTTGATCTTTGGGGTTTTAGGCTGGGTTTCTGTACTGCTGATGTAAAAAGGGCTTTATAAATAAATGTGATTGATTGAGAGAAGACAACAAACCCCACAATAACAACTCTCTCTCTCTCTCTCTCTCTCTCTCTCTCTCTCTCTCTCTCGCTCTCTCTCAAACAGGCTTTGTGAACAGACACACCCCGTCACCCAACACACTGGTATTTCATAGTTGGAAAAACAGAAGACTGATTTCCTATCCTAACCCTGGCCCAGATGCTGTAGATGAGATGACATCACAGTGGACAGGCCAAGAACAACGGCTTCATTCACTATGGAGGCCTCAGTCACTCGTGTTCTACTAGCTAGCGCCCAGGAAAACAACGGTGACCTGCCTGAACTTGACACCACCGAAGGGGTGACCTCCTCCACCCCTCCCTCCAGGGCCTAGCTTCCCACCATCACCCCCACCCAGGCACCACCCTCCTCCATCTCCCCCTGGCCCTCCACCAGTGGTGGGTCACGCTGCTGAGTTCTCACCCCAGCCTGACAAATACCAATTGGCCAGGGACACAGACACAACAGGGTGAGAATGAGACAGCTGTGGCCCAGGAAGGCAGGCCATTAAAACTGAGTCAATCAGCCAAGTGGCCCAGGAGACTGTCCCTCACTCTACCCAGGTTACAGTGTCCTCAGCCTGGACACTGCAGCTCCATGGAGTCCCAGACCCGAACCGTCTCCTCCCTATCTAGCTATCTACCTTAATTGTTTATCTCCAATCCCCTATAGCACAGAGCTTGAGCCAACTCAAAGGTGCCCGCATGTTTTGTTCAGCCACCTTCATCTTCTTTCCTCTTGCTTTTCCTCCCCGGCAATCCCTCTTTTTCAGAAACATCATCCCGAAACATCAAAGTGATACCACCCTCTGACATCAAGAATCAAAAGTTATGGTTATATAAGCCGGGGGATTTTTCTCTCTCTCTCTCTCTCTCTCTCGCTCTCTCTTTTGATGAAAAAGTACAGGCTGTGTGTATATACTTAAAATATGATTCATCTGGGGAAGGTGATGCTGTATGAAAGTGCCATGTAACGGCACTATGAAGTACAGTAACAAGAAATGATACAAAACCTGCTTCCCATATGTCACATGACCATTAACCTACGAGCTACCTATCCGACACCCTTGTCATTTGTTTTCAGTTAGGTCAACAGGAAGCAATATGAACCTGTCTACGACTACAGTGTCCTAGTAACACGGGGTACCTCAGCCCCGGATTGGAATTTGGAAAAGTCAACGATTCGATAATTACACATCAAAGGTGTACAAAGCAGGTTACCGCATGTTCCTGAGGCCTATATTTAGTCCTGCTTGCAAGGTGGAGACTAGGAAGGAAGCCGTTCTATTTAAACACCCCTGTGCTGTGCCTGCCTGTGTGATAATCATCTTCCTGTAGTTTATTAACTGCAGTCTGAGAAGCTGAGCATCTGGGCTGTCAACAACAGCAATTGAGCCGCCGTTTGGTTTGCTCCCGTCAGCCAGTGAGTCACCTGGGTGCAACATCCCCCCCACCCCCCCCACCCACCTGTAAAGACCTCGCAGGCAAATACAAACAGGGACCCAAAGAAGGACCAAGCAGCGAGCGGGCTCATGGCGGAAGCCTCTAGTAGACTAAAGAGGAGGGTTTATTAGAGACGCTCACTTCCAACTGAGACTCTCTCAGATTCGTGAGTAGCACTCTTGTAAAAAATGTTAGTCATTGAAACTGTGATTTTGAGTCAAAGACTATAAAAGAGAAACCTCTGCAGCAGATGCTGGAACATCCACCTTTCAGGAGAGCTCTTTAATGGACTCAAAATTGGGGTGGGGAGGAACAAGGAAATAAGTGCATGAATAATTACAGCTATAAACGCCTCAGGGGATTCGACAGGTTTCTTATATTTTCTAAATGTTTCCGCCTCTTAAAATAGGCTTGTACATATTATCTCTTGAGGCTTCTTTATAGCCAACCACTTCAAAGAGCTGAGGATGAGGGCCCCTTATCATCATTTGTATTTAAATCTGCAGCCTCTCTGTCATTTCCTGCTGTCCTAAACATTCTCTGACTGACACGGCTTTCTCTGAATGTTCTATGACTGCGGTCCATACATCTATTAGGACCGCACTGTCGGTTAAGGGCTTGTAAGTAAGCATTTCACGGTAAGGTCAACACTTGCTGTATTCGGCGCACGTGACAAATAAAGTTTGATTTGATTTGATTCGGCTACTCTGCCACACCGCCACCATCATCCTTGTTCATTTCAATAATCTCATGCTTATAATGTTAAATTACATAATAAGGAGCCGTTTTGGGGCAGTCACAAATTTCCAAGTAGTTTGTTCGCACGCGCACGCACGCGCGCACACGCACGCACACACAAGCAGGCCGGGAAAAGCTGCTTTTCTTTAGAGGAGCATAATCCAGCACCACTGTTTCTTATCGTTGTCAGTCAGAGGCACAGAGCCCCAGCCCATGGGCTTGTATGCAGGGATTACAGGGCCTAAGTCAGTGTTCTGCTATTGTTTACCTAGGGACTAGGGGCTAGTTGAACAAGCCAGTGTAAACAGCACTTCACAATGCCAGACAAGGATGTGTGATCTGGGGACGTGCGATCCTGGGCTTTGCTTGTAATGAATCCCTTGATCTGGGGAAGGACTAACACTTAAGGCACAGAGAGTTAAGCACAGAAGCAATGCAGAGGCACACCCACAGACAGAAAGAGGGAGAGATACGGCGAGGGAGGGCTGAACTGGTAAAGTCTTCTTTTTTTAAAGATTGTATCCTGTTTCCTGTATGACGATACTCAAAAAGTTGACTGACGGAATTTAAGCGGAGCACCAAAAAGCTCAGTTAAGAGTGTTCGTGAAAATTCACTATCAAATATTTGAAACAACGAGCTGGCCTTTTAACAATGTTCACTTGCTCAAGAGTCAATACAATGAAGGAACAATGTGAAGACGTCCGCGCTGAACTGTTCGCTACGTTCTAATTGAACA
Organism: Salvelinus fontinalis; assembly: GCF_029448725.1. Taxonomy (NCBI): domain Eukaryota; kingdom Metazoa; phylum Chordata; class Actinopteri; order Salmoniformes; family Salmonidae; genus Salvelinus; species Salvelinus fontinalis. Next base: position 51,557,491 of record NC_074666.1, read on the forward strand.
GGGTAAGTGGGATATGACTTACAGCCGCCCCAGTCTGTCCGCTAGACATGTTAGCGCCTGTGATCCACACGGTGAACCACATCTTCCACATCACAGGCTCTCTGGGCTCTGATGATTGTCCTGACATTCTAGCCCTCCATGAGCACAGCCCACCGCAAACATCCTCCACCCGGGGCCTCACCACCCGCTGGGATGCAAGGCCATCAGAGAGAAGAGGGAGAGAAAGAGAGGAGATAGAGAGGAAGAGGAGGGGAGATAGAGAGGAGAGTGACACCTCGGAGGAAAGAGGAAAGAGGATGGAGAGCAGAAGGAGAAGTGGAGAGGGAATGAAGGAGAGGGAGAGAAAACAAGTGTATTTATGGAAGCGAGACAGAAGGTGAGAAGGAGATGGGTGATCGCAAAGGAGATTAGAAGAGAGAGACGATGGGCGGAGAGAGACGGGTGGGGAGATGAGGAGGAGTGCATTATGGCGAGGATACCATGAAGAGGGAGAGAGAGAGGAGAGAAATACACAGATCGGGAGGAGTGTATTCTGGTGGCTCTCATTTAGAACCCTTCATCCGCAGGGGTTTGGCTCCTTCAAACGACCCTCTTCTACTGATCCCCTCAAATGAAACAATGTCTTCTGGTAATCCACAGCATTACATACACCCTAACCCTTCTCGCGTCACAGCTACACACTCAGGAGGAGGCTTTGTTCACAGAAAAGCTAGGGAAATCTGGTAAAGCATCTGGGGTCGTCTCAAATCGCCTTCTTTTGACACTGTATCTGGAAGGACAACTGATATCTACATTAATGTTACAGCCAGAACATAATTCCCTGGCATGTCCCATGAAACGACGCTGTAATAATTGTATTAGGACCCGTTCGGGCTTAGAAGGAACACGCTTTCCAGCCTCATGTGTTTTCTTTTTAGACATTGTAAAATGATTTCTGTAAAGAGAATAGATTTTTGTGAAATTCTTTTGAAGAGTTAATAACATTAATTCTAAAACAATAACGGGTGCGATTAAACTGCCTGGGGGAAGAATCAGCTAATTAGACCATCTGTTTAGTGAGGCCTTTCAACTAATTGAAGAAATGTACATATTTTGTAACCAAATGCTTTCAAATTCTCCTTTCAATAGTCTATTACTAGTCGTATATATTTTAACAAAATGAATTGTTACCCTGTGGATAGTCTAGAGTTTTTACAAGGACATTTGACATGCCTAAACAAAAGTGCAACAGACACAAATAAATGGAAAAAAAATAGACTATTTCTTTCATAGTTTCCCGGGAGGTAAATTCACAAATTGCTACCAAAAAAAATAACAAAGACAGGCATCAACCAAGTCAAAAACGACAAATGAACCCAGCTAAAACAATGAGGCGATAGAGCGCCTGAGCTGAGATAGAAGCAGAGTGCCTGCCTCTGGGTGAGGCGAGGTGAAGACAGGCATCACCTTGTTCAACGTAAACATCAGAACTGGTACACCAAACAGGAGGGAATCCACAGCCCTGTTTCCCCTCGCGCCCCACTGCCATGTCCTATGCTATAATCACCATCTACACCATCCTCCCTTCCTTTTGAAGTGGCAGGTAGATAGATCTGCAGCTACAGTACTGCTATTGCTGCCGGGTAATTACAAGGGAAGCAACAAGTGAGCATTGTGTGGAGCCGTGGAGACACATACACACACAAGGAAGAAAGTGCTCTTTATTCCCAAAACAATCTTTAGAACCTATGTACTTTGCACTGCGGGGCATTTAAGGATAAAACGGGGGAATTAATTTATAAGAAGAAAGAGGTAGCGACACATTCGTTTCGAGGCATAACACTGAAAATAATTCAGAGTTTTGTGTTTACTTTGTAATGACGACTTTATTAACGTCTCAATAAAATGTGTTAATTATTTTATAAATGACCTGATGCATTTGGAGGCATATAAAGCCACTACGTAGGGCCTAACAACTGTTAGGTTGTACTGTTTTTGGTCTGTACACAATTAGGTGTCTCACACAGACACAAACTCGATACTTTTTGGTAATTTGAGTGGCAACATGACTAGGCCTCATATCCGACCCCGTTTAAACCTGAGCTTCTGACAGTGCTAGCGTTTCTTTCAGAACCCTTGGAGTGTTGATGACAGAAACGTTATGACCCGAAAAGAAGACCGAAAAGTAGGCTTTTTTAAAACGCCATGCCTAATATGAGCGTTTTTCCCCCCCTGTTTTCGCAGATTTAACAGAATGTGCTTCACCTAGTCAAAGATGCATAGTTCCCTTTAATGTTATAAGATACCAATACACAGAAGACATACAAAAGTGTGAGCAAAATAAGCTTTGTTTTTTGATGTGCTACTGATTGAGTCCATACTCAAACTTGTATGAGGGTGCGGATGTATACTTCCTATCAGAGTAATACCATGGCAATACAGACATCAAAATCTCCCGGAGTACACGTGGCTTTGAATCATTTCACCCGAGACTTTCTAATTTCCTTACAGTTCGTTGTCCTTGCATTTGACTTTCAGACATAGGCGTTCAACTGCTCGTGCACCTGTTATCGCAAATGGATTCCTTCTGAGACCTAGAATAACAATTGATAATAACGCAACAGAGTGATTAACTCTACATTGTGATGTGGAAGGTAACGTGATGTGGACTTACAGATGGTGACACTGATCCGTTGGGGATGTATGGGTCAGGCAGCATGAGAAACGGGTACCCCGGATACGCTGTTTTATACATTCCTCCATCTTGATGTTTGGAAACTGTGGAGTGAGACGAAAAAATGTGAGACAACAACATGTTTTCTCATGTTCACTTACCTTCCAAATGATTTTTTTTTTTTTTTGGCCTTCTGTAGTTAAAACTGGTATAATAAGCAAAAGTATTTTCAACAAATAATGACAGAGAGTTCTTTGACAGATTCTAGGTTACAGACTTGTTTTACTACTCTCACATATTTGTGTGACAAAGTGACAGCCCTAATCTTGCATCACAAAAACAGCCAAACCCCAATCCCCTGTTGTTGTTGTTGTTGTTGTTGTTTGTCACTCACCACAGTGGGCTAACCACTGATCTCTCAAGTCTTGACTGTTGATGGTAACAAAATGTGTGATGCATCTTTACAGGCTGTCCAAAAAGAAGGTAATTGATCCACATGGATTTTTTCAACTCCCTTTTAGGTAATTGCATGAGTGGACAAATCTTTGTGATTTATCATATTCAAACATTTTTACTGAACTAGAGCTCATGATATAAATAGCGTTTTAACTTACCTGCCCTGAAAAGTGAGGTTCAGTACAGCCAAAAATCTATTTGTGTTTTTGACAGAATTGGCCCCATATAGGGGAAAGAAATAAACCTAACGTAAAGCTTATGACTTCACTATGCTTATAATTATAATCCCAGGGAACGTATTTCACTCACTGCGATACAATTTGCCTACTTCAACTGCTGTCTGAGAATACGCGAGCTTGTTAACGTTAGTTCTTACCGCCGTCAAGATGCTCCCGGTGTTTCTCTTGATAACCTCTGTGTTCGTTTTGCTGTCCCCGTCTGACCGCCTGAAAGTGTCCAAATCAATGGCAGTAAACATAGATTAGTAACCTGAGAATAACTTTGAACAGGCCAGGCGACAAAAGTTTCATACCAAGACCCCTTAACAACCACTTTCAACCTTACCAACAGCGCATAAGAACTATCTCTCTTGTACCTACCGCTGCGTTCGGACTTTGATTCGTCTCGGATTCATTCACCAGAGACGATTTGAGGTCAGCTAAGTCCCTTTCTGTGAAAGCGTTTTCTTGAATTTTCTCATCTTGGTCGCCTTCATCCTTAAAGGATATCATTTCATCGTTCGCTCCAAGATCATCTCCTCCACCGCTACTGAGCTGAGGCATGTTGCTTTGAAAATAAAAAATATTGTCCTAGCCTAATCAGGGGTGCGCTCCTTAGAAAAAAAAGAAACGAAACTTTCTATTAACCTAAACCTCCCAAGTTTGTTGCACTCAGATACGACCAAAGTATAAAACTAAACAAAAGTTGCTCTGCTGTGGAGCGGCCCTGCACGTTGAATGTAATGCAGCCAGCCAGCAACAAATAGTGCATTTGAGCTCAAGACAAGGCGAGGACTCCCAACATCAAAGAGCGCCGACCGGTGATTGACAGATTCAATGACTTGTTGGGGGTTGTACAATTGTTTCCGCAGAGGGTACAGTTCTTAAAGAGACATCACCTAAGAACCTGCTGGGCATTAGCCCATTCATGACGTTTAACACCTCATCATGGATAGAGTTACTTGTTTTTAACAAAGGGGACACTTTGTAATCTTTCAGATTATTGTGCCATTGATAGATATTTCCCACAACGTTATCTAATGTGTAACATTGTTATAACATTGTTATATATTGTTATATATAAACACACACACACACACACACACACACACACACACACACACACACACACACACACACACACACACACACACACACACACACACACACACACACACACACACACACACACACACACACACACACACACACACACACACACACACACAGAGAGAGAGAGAGATCGGGGATGTAGAGTGTAAAACACGATTCCTTCGTATACAGTATGCATTTAGATACAAAACCTAAAACCATCTTATCCCGACATTGGTGAAGTTGTAGAAATATTTATTTGACATTTGTATTGATGTAGTGAGAACACCAGAGACATGTAGGACGTCCCCTGTAAACCATCAGAAAAAGACTCATCAATATAAGAGACATGGCACGGCTCGCTAGTCTCTATAGCACTTGGATTTTGATTAATGGAAAAACACCATTTGGAAGGGAAAAGATGTAGACTAGGAGATGTAGACTAGCATTTTTGATGCTGATACAGTAGCATGGTCTTCTGAGTTTTAATTGAGAAATATTTAGACGCTCCCATGCTGTGACTTAATATTTGGCTTAATCTGTTGCCTTGAATGAAAATGATGAACCACAACTGGGAAATAGAATTAAATACAAACAGAAAATGTGCCTAGTATTTGCATAAAGCTGCATATTTATACAATATCGGCCATGCATATGAATAAAAAGATTAAAATGAGCTGTTTAATGTATGCAAATCTAAATTATAAATGAGTTGTTTAAACTCCTTGTTTATTCGCTTTGATTAAATATACACAGCTGTGTTTCACTATGTGGCTTACTTCACAAGTTCTTGATTCTTTGGCAATTTTTGTGTGTGTGTGTGTGTGTGTTTCTACGTGCTCACATTGGTTTCAAATATCCTTGAGGTGGCGTATGCACTCGTTCCTTTGTTGGACTTGACTGTGTGTGAGTTTTGGATTTGATTAATATGATAGATCTATCTTTGTCGGACTCTAAATCGTTCCTTATCAGGGTTTGTGTGTGCATTACTCACTCACACACCAGCCTCTGTATCCCCATCTCTTATCTCCTCTATGGGAATTGGAGACATGACGTCAGATGTCAGTAAATTCTACTCTCTGCTCTGCCTTAGGGGCAGGAAACACCAAAAAAGGAAAGAAAACAGACAACAAAAATCATTGTCTGCCAACACTAGCACTTCATGTCGAGAGAAAAATATGTACAAATGGTAATATTACTTCGGGCAAAGGTTTATGGAAACTCAATGCAAATATTAATGGCACATAAATTAGTCACTTGTTTAGGGGTTAAATTTAGAGCAAGTTTCTAACACCGAAATATGTCTGGGGTGGTGATGTTGTACACTTTACTAGCAACATAATTATGTGGCTTTACAATGATGTGGAATCCTGCAACGTGCATTTCTAAAGTTCCACATACGTCAAACGTGTTTGTTATATGTCATTTCTAGTGCGTTGTTGTCTATTGTGAACAGCATTGACATATCAAGTGACATTTCATTTACATTTAGTCATTGAGCAGGGCAGACACGAGTCAAATGCATTAATCAAATACTTCAGGTGCGCTTTTATTTATTTTTATTTATTTAACCTTTATTTAACCAGGTAGGCAAATTGAGAACGCTTGATTTAGCTTGACTGGTACTGGTATTGAAGCAATGGAATAGTCCCAAACGTGCAAACTCCTCCTACCCTGCACACCAGTCAAAGGTCAAGTGAGCAGTCTTCTGTTAACTTAAGTCATGTTTTAAACCACTCATGTAATACTTTTGTCTAAGTCGCAATGAAGCTTTGAACATCAGCTGAAATGCATAGAGTCCATATTGAACAGAGAGGGAAATTCGATAGAGAAGAGGAATACCAAACAAAAATCCAAAGTTCTTCCATTTTCCCTGCTCAGATATCAGTAAGCTCAAACAATTTGGAATCATGGAATGATTTCAAGTGAAAACTTGGATTTGAGTAAATCCCTTTTCCATTTCTTAATCATTTGCAAGGGAAACCATTCTCTCTTGCACATATTTTTATGGCACAAAGGATAAATTGCAGTTCCTACAAAAAAAAAATATATACTCTGCTTTCTAAATAAACTTCAGGCACATTAAAGCAGCAAACTAATTAAATCACATCCTTTCATTGAGGTTAGGCCACATCGAAGGAAACAGTTCTTAACTGTAGCCACTTGTGTGCGCTTTATTGGTTTCCCTCCAACCAAAAACATGTTCTCTCAAGCAACATTCAATGTGCAAAACTGAACCTTAGCAAATCTTTTCGACAGCCTACATTTTTATGTAGGTTTTCCCCCATGAAATATTCCACCCTTCAACACAATTATGAATGAAGTATGAAGCACCCTTGAATGTGAAACCCTGTAAATGACAATAATTCAATTGGATGAGTGAATTGTTCAAATCAAATCATATTTTATTTGTCACATACACATGGTTAGCAGATGTTAATGCGAGTGTAGCGAAATGCTTGTGCTTCTAGTTCCGACAATGCAGTAATAACCAACGAGTAATCTAACCTAACAATTCCACAACTACTACCTTATACACACAACTGTAAAGGGATAAAGAATATGCACATAAAGATATATGAATGAGTGATGGTACAGAACGGCATAGGCAAGATGCAGTAGATGGTATCGAGTACAGTATATACATATGAGATGAGTAATGTAGGGTATGTAAACATAAAAGTGCATAGTTTAAAGTGGCTAGTGATATATGTATTACATACATTGTTCATGTAAATTGTATGCATCCCAAATAGCACCATATTCCCTACTGTATGTGGTGCACTGTATAGGGAATAGGGTGCCATTTGGGATCCATACATGGTTACTACATTGTCGCTGTGACCTGGTCAGTTCTCTCTCCTTTTCTAAACTGGAATTTGCTGAAAAATTGCCTTTCTGTCTATCTCCTCTAGAATGCAGGACAGTTTTTAGATGTTATATCTCTGACTTTTACACAAACGCTATTTGAATACATCTCCGAAGTCTACATTATTGATATAGTATGTCCCCTCTGAGTACGCTGTAAGGCCGAGCCAAACTGAAGATAATTAAGACATAAAAGGAGCCATAAGGAATGTAACAGGGATTATGTAATGTGCTCAATAAAGTGATGTTACTTTAAATGCTGGACCAATCACTTCACTTCACAAAAAGGTTAAGAAGGCAGGTAAAATGCTATGTAAAAAGTAAGCTAAACTTCTGCCTCATTTTGAGTTAAGGGAGGACTTTTTTTGAGGAGAAGAAAGCAGCAAACCATTATTGGAGCGGTTCCATCTTGGCTCACGACTGCTTTGGCTCATGTGCTTCTAAAGATGTTACAGTTAAAAGAGCTGGACTGGCTCATTAAAAATGCTCTCTGATGGGAGCTACCATACCTCTACGTTCCAAATGGCATTCTACTCCCTATATAGTGCACTACTTTTGACCAGGGCCCATAGGGCTTTGGTCAAAGGTAGCACGCCGTATAGGGAATAGGGTGTCACTTGGGACGCAACCTAACTGTCTTACATCACACAACATTTGCTGAAGGAGCAGCCATTTGCTGTTGCAGAGTTAATGAGGGATAGGGAAGTTTATGGACGGGTGAATCTGCTATGGACCAGATGTAGGGATAGTAGTTGGATCACAATGATCTTTATTCATTTCTATGAGTGGGGTATTGTGATGACTGTTCTACCCTAGCCCTCCCCTACTCTACAGGGCTGTAGTGTTGGCTGTTACTGAGGAAAAGGCCTGAGTCCTGAGGTTACTGTGCTCTCCCTAGCAGAGCCTGATGAACCATTGCAGTGGAGGGAGAAACCTGTTGTAATCTGTGAGGCAGGAAACAAAGGGCCTCGTTAATGCAGAGTCTTGCAGGGGCCTTTGATGTGGAGCCAAGCCATTCACTCCTCGCTCCTTCCACACACACAGGCGTGCGTGCACACACACGCACACACACACACACACACACACACACACACACACACACACACACACACACACACACACACACACACACACACACACACACACACACACACACACACACACACACACACACACACACACACACACACACACACACACACACACACTCACACACACACACACATACTGCTATTTAAAGACACACTAGATTGAAACAACGATGTACGCTTGTACAAAGATGTGGCACAAGCAGCAAGTTGCTTCAGTGGAAAGAGATTTTTTTCTACAGCACCTTTTCCCCTCGTTGAATTATTCCATTACTTGTTGAACTTATGCCAACATGCCAATGTTGCAATTTATTTTTAATTTTTTTAAGTGCAGCTTTTTTGGCACCTCCCCACAACTTCACAAAAGTACACTAAGATCACTGACATGCAGAGCTTCAATTTCAGATATTTTCATTGACAAAATTGTAGCTTGGGTTTGCGCTAAAGTGAGTCAGCCCTGCCTTGCCTCTGCATCTAACATGATATTAGCGGTTTTACTGATATTATTATTTTTTTTGTTACCACAGTCCAGCAAGGTCTGCTGTGGGTGGTTAAATAACTCTTCCTGATTACGTTTTCACCCAGGCACAATCTAACTACATCACAGATACCATGAAAGCCCTAATTTAACCTCATCAGTCTCTGCTAATAAACACTTTGGATTGTTGCTTGAGTGCCATTGACTCAGATGAGCTTCATTCAACTGCTAATCAATCTTCAAAGTCACGTCTGATTTGGTTTTGATATGTTCTCTCCACAGTCTGTCCCTCAGGATTTAAGTCACATTTTACATTGAAAAGAAACATTTGTGTATGAGTGTATGAAAATGTGTGTGCTCTATGTGCTTGTGTGTGCATAAAGCTCCTACATGTGTATTTGTGTGTACTTGAATCTGTATGTGTGTGTGTCTGTATGTATGACCATGTGTCATATGTGTGTGTGTTTATGTACAGTATATATCACCTTGTGTGTTTGTGTGTTTATGTACAGTATATATCACCTTGCGCGCGCGCGCGCGCGTGTGTGTGTGTGTGTGTGTGTGTGTGTGTGTGTGTGTGTGTGTGTGTGTGTGTGTGTGTGTGTGTGTGTGTGTGTGTGTGTGTGTGTGTGTGTGTGTGTGTGTGTGTGTGTGTGTGTGTGTGTGTGTGTGTGTGTGTGTGGGGCCAGGGCTCTGGGGCTTGTGCCTCTTTAGAGGTAGAGTACTAGCGTGAGAACCCTGGTGGGCCAGCAGCAGGCTCTGACCACAGTGGCGGGCAGCTGAAGGCTGATGCCTGAGAACCCCCTGACTCCCTTCCCCAGTCAGACCATAAATGGGAGTCGGGGGGGCGGGGGGGGGGCTCAGGCATCAGCGGACATCAGGAAACACAAAAGGAATTAATGTACTTCAGCATGTTAGTGGAGTGGCAACAGTGGTACAGTGAGAACAACTAACAAGAAAATATGGGACCACTTTTTAACTATATAGTCATTACAATGTAATTAAGTGGCTCATTATATCGCCGCTCAAATACACTGCACACTGATGATCTACTTTTGTTATTACTTCACCTTATGAAACTGCATGGAGATGAACATGACGTCCCTTAGCAAGCCACCTAAATAAGCCATCTCACTACAGCATCATACATCACAACGAATGAAATAATGGCAGTTATAATTCCGCAATTGCGTTGTTTTCCTTTTTCTTGGTTTGGAGAGTGAAACAAATGAATGTCATAGATAGAAAAAGATCAGAGTGGCCTTTCACGGGACTTATGGCACGGCTATTAAATGTGTGCGTTCACGGTGGTCGCTTTCTAGTGGTGAGTGGGCGGGTTGGATTTTTTTGAGTTGACAGTCAACAGCAGATCCCGGGATCAGTTTTTCCGCTGTTGGTGGACTGCTGTGGCAAAGTAGAGGATGTATACATCTATCAAGGGGATACATGCTTAGTCTCACACACGCACACGCATGTAGGCACACACACACACACACACACACACACACACACACACACACACACACACACACACACACACACACACACACACACACACACACACACACACACACACACACACACACACGCCAATGATCTGGGTACCAATGTTTCACAAGACCTATAGAGAAGCCACCAATTGATACCTGCCAAGATACCAAGAGGCAAGAAAGCAATTGTTAATGTGTTCTGATTGCTGTTATTCCTGCTTTAGGCTGATGAGATGACTTGGCAGACCGCATGCCCGTCCTCAGGGGGGACATCCCCCATTAGACTCCTGTTCACAGGGTCTCACTTCAAGACAAGACATCCACAAAGACCATACATGAGTATCAATCAACATTAAAAGGAATAGAGAAAATCGTATAACATGTCCCCTGTGCTCTGCACAGATTTTGTCCGACACAAGAAGCAAGAGATACGAGCCATTCATAAAAGAACAATAGCATGAAGATGAATAAAGGGGTGGATTTTCAGCTCTTTATCCTGCCAGCACCAGTAGTGTTTACAAGTTAATGGATTGAAAGTGTGGGGAGATTATTACAAGCCCAGAAACATAAAGAATACAGTGAAAACTCCTCTGTGTGATCTTGTTCATTTCCAAGCCTTATGAGAGACTGGGCTCCAAACATCCTCTATGAAGCCAAGGTCAAAAGTGGGGAGTGTCGCACAGAAAGAAAAAGAAAGAAAACATCCCAGATTTTTTATCCAGCTGGCAAAAGCCATGGAAACACAAGGAAAATACTTAGAGAGCTGTTGCTAATTGGCTGCCTGAGGAGTGGTGAAAGCCAAGGATCAGACTTGACTTCTCACTCAGGGACAGAATTAGTGGTGTGAAGGCTAAGTAAATGACGATGAGATGTGTGATGAAACGAAACCACTGTAGCTACATGTACTGTACATGGCTGTGTCAATGGTGCTAATCAATGTAGGCTAGCAAGAGCTCTGTTGTGTTCCATATTGTTTACATGGATTACACCATGGCACAAAGTAGTCAACATGTCAACCATTTCACGTGTTTATATACGAGCAATATTCTACTGCTTCCTTTAGAACTGCAGAACACGTTTATTGTACCAATGTACTGTGTGGAACTGGTCAGTGAGCTACTTCATAATTGATAGGACCAAGGACTCAGCAAAGTGAATAAGGCTGACCCCTTGAGGAACAAGAAGGGAATTAGTGGAAACTGGTTGTACAGTAGCCTACTGTACATTACCAACCTGGTCTTGTCTATCGATAGACAAACACTTGATTTTTGCCCCATTGTATGACTGTAAAAACACAGCTCAGGCTCAGAGAGCACAATGCCAACTTTCGAATTTCAACAAAGAAAATATGTGATTTCTTCTGTTTTTGGTTTGATATGATTACTTAGGAACAGAGCTCTAAAGTCTTAATTATTGTTCTTGTCTGTGTCTCTGCCTGAGCATTCTAAGGAAAGTTCTCTCAAACTGAACTTGCATGTGCTATAGTGCTATATTAGAAGCCACAGGATTCATTTGACCACATTTTGAAAAATGATTTGGTCCCATCTGGGATTGATCCCAATTCCCTGCAACAGATATATTTTTGTTACCCATGGAAAGAGAAATAGTTTGAAATAGAAAAACAATTGTATTTATTCAACATTTCGCTATAGTTGGAACACTAACACATTACATACTCACACATCGTTTTTATCATGACTTTTAACATGTGAAGAAATATTGACGCCAAAAGAGTTATGCCTCAAATGATGAGTCTGCCTTTGTGTTTTTTTAAAATCGCCCAACCTTTTTTCCACAATAGTGACCCACTTTCCAATACAATTATGTCATGACAACTGTTTGTGGTGTTTGATTATATGTTTATTACCAAGACACTTTTAGAAATCATCTCCAAATTTCCACCTCAAACAATATCTATAATTCATAATTTCATCATCTCTAATTTATTTTACATTGAATGAGAACAGCCCAATCTACTCAATGCCTTGGGACTAAAAATACTTAACAGTTTCTTTGGTGCCCTTACATTTTACATTATAGAGCTTTAAGTACAGTAAAGTCAAGATATCATGAACATTTTGCCACGGTGACACCAAGGGTACAGGTCTGTGCTCATGGGAACTGTCAGCTCAGAGGGCCATTTACTTGTCAAACAAAAAACAAAATATTATCCAGTGATATTAAATATTTTGCCGCTGTGTACGGTACAATACGGTTGTTGAGCTGGATATATGAGGGAGGGCCTTGTAATCTTTTCACTGTGACTGTGGCTATTCTGACACTGGGAAAGGCGGGGTTAATTCAACTAATCCAAAACAAATAAATGTTTGGCAACCCATGAAAGGCTGCGGGAAACGTTCTGAGATTGAACCGACTTTAGATTCCTAAACTTCAGGCTTTGATGGTTTTGACTTGATTCAGAGACTGAAAACAGAGATTGGATGTCCCAACTGGTGCTGAACTGATTTTCCTTTTATAAACTCAAACAGGGATGAAAAAATATATGTACACTGATGCCTATTGAAAGATTCACATATCTTTCAGCAACTCATTCAAATGTAAATGCTCACATTGTGTTTTCATTTTTAATGACGTCTGGGTTCGTGTAGCTGAGATTTTCTTTCATCTGGGATGTTACTAGATGGAACTACTATCGGGAGGCAAATCTACGACCGTGTTACACAGGAAGCTGGAGGATAATGTTGTGATAACAGTGTGGTAGTTCTATCCTTGCAGAAAAGAAACAATGACCCTTGAAGAGTGTGATTCATAGTCAACTAACCTTGTCCCTGTAATGACAGGGGAAACTCAACCCTAAACCATACTTGTGTATTTGGGAGGGTGAGAGTTTGGTGAGAGTTTGTCTCTATATGTGTGAGAAATAGATTTAAATGGACTGCTTCTCACAGTATATCATCTAGTTGGGAATCAATCTTGGGAACAAACATTATTCTCCCAGGCCTTCTGATTGGCTCAAAATAATTTAAAGTGATGGCACCCTGGAAGCGCTAAACCAAATCTGTTCTGGTTTTATGATGGGCTAGATTACAGGGTTGCTCTGGCAATGGCAGCAAGAGATTCACCACACATATATCAACTGTTGTTATTTCTCTTGATTTTCTAAACTGGAACAACTGAAAACATTAATTGAGGCTAGATAGACGTCTTATCTTTACTACTGATATGATGTATTGGTCTTGAATGGTGGTTGGCGGAGCAGTGGTTGATATAATAGCCATTGTTGTTGCATGGTTTTACGGACTCTTGGTTTTCACATATCTGCTCCAAACTGCAGTTTTTAAAATATTTTGTCAGGGCTGAGCAGTTACGGTTTTGGGGAAAGAGATAACTATGTAGAGTTTTGTAAATGTGTTATTCTCACACTGAGCAAGCCAAAGATGCACCATCACTAAAGTTGGCTTTACACTCCATAGTGACTCGAACTAGAAAGACAAAAATACATCATGTTAAAAATGTTATGTCATTTCGTTATCCAGGACCAGAATTAATAAAGGGGATTTATTGGGGCCTTTGGGGAACACTACGTCTCCTCCTCAGAACTATAAAAGATGATGGACTGAGCCTGATATTTCTCATACTGAGGGGAAAAGCAATGATGTATGTATATAAAAAGTATTTTTATTTAGGGTTGCTTGGATGTGACAAGACGGTCTGAGGTACTGTGTGTTCGTTATTCAGAGACGCAAGCCTGGCATTTAAGGTTTCCTGTCTATCTCCTCAAAGCTAGCACATATGCCAAGCCTTGGAGTAGACATCTCCTTTTGTTGTCTGATTTCTTCACACTTTAGATAAAGGAGCTGCACATTTGTCAGCAAGGTGTTACACAACAAGCAAAACGCTTGTTTCCACTGCATAACAGTCTGGAAGTCATCATCCATTATGGCCTCTCAGTTGCTGCTTGCTGTGTTTGAAAATATGTTCATTTCAAAAGGGTTGAGTGTGATTGATTAAATTGTCCTTTCTCTGTGCTACATCTTGTCAAAGTATTGTAGTATTTACTTGATAATGAATCTTAATTAGGGCTTTGTTTCTTTGTTTCTTTTGTGGTCCAACCTTACCTAAAGGTTGCAAATGGTACCAACACATCAACCAGGCAGCGGTAGAGTAATGAAATTCAATTTCCTAGGTTTCTTCTTGGCCATGTCCAGGGGGTTAAAACCAGGCTTGTTCACAGTAGTAAGTGCAGGCATAGAGATACCATTCCATCCTTTGCCCCTTTGATGTGCAGACACCTGCGGGGAGAATATGGAGAATCTGTTGATTAGATGATCACATATTCAGTACACATGTTGATGTTGGGTACAGTGAGGTGCAGGCCTCTCTGATTAACTTTATAGTGGGGTTGTTCAATAACTTCAATGCTGAACATCTCTCCCTTCTCTGAGCCAAACCTGTGTTGTTATTATCAATGGCAAAAATATCATAATTTTGTGAATGATCAGTTGTTGCTGATCAAGCACAGTTTAGTGTTGAAAATATGAATCTAGACACACTGGCCCTTCATATGTTTCTATTAAATAATAAACAAAATAAAATAAATAGTAAACAGAAAGGTTGATAACATATGTATGGAATTATTACCACAGTGTTACACTGCGAGGTGATTTGGGAAATAGAAAGTGGGCGATTGCAGAAATACTTTTGCTCCCACAACAAAGCTTGTTCTATACTGGAAAAAGGTGCATCTGAGCATACCCAATTATCAGCACAGATCTCACCACTACTGTGAAACTGTCTGTTACCCATCTTACTGCATTCCTTGGACTACAGTGCATGGTAGCTAGATAAAGATCTCAGTCTCTCACACTTAGAACAAAACAAAACAAGCAGGCATAGCAAGAGTGACTCAAGGCTCAAATGTGTGTGTGTGTGTGTGTGTGTGTGTGTGTGTGTGTGTGTGTGTGTGTGTGTGTGTGTGTGTGTGTGTGTGTGTGTGTGTGTGTGTACGTATGCGAGAACAGCTTTGACCACAGTCAAGCCTTGACATTTCTTGTACCTTCTACCAAAGTTCAGCCAGGAAACACACACATCTTTTCCCCCCTGTAATGTTAACAACTTCTGTGACATTGAGCAGAAGAGAAAAAACAAAGCCTTTCAAAGTACACCTTTCATATTGTTTTAGCTCATCTTTGGCATCACTAACTTCATGTGCTCGGGCAGGGCAGCCAACAGTGGACGGATGGGGATTTCAAAAAGTCAAGAAGTCCAGAAATGGTTGACTGAATTTCCTACTAACTACTTATTATATTCTGTGTCACCCCCTCTCTAAAAAACATTTCCAACCATTGATAGAAATGATGTTTTACTTAGAAAAGTGCGAGACAATAAACCATCCCATCTTCAAAAACGTCAGTTACCATATTCAATCGCTTGCCCATAGTTAATGGAAGTTAGAAGGTCTTTGGAGAGCGGCTGTTTGAGTAGGAACTTGGGGAAAATAAAATGATTTATACAACCATAACCAGAGTCTGGGTTGCGGACTTCCATTCAGTGCTGAATGGAAAAAGCATCAACATACATCAGGCTCCAGTGAAGTCATTGACTCATGAGAGGCTTGGTTGGATGGGAGGGTTTTGGACCTCGCTTGAACCACTGTTTTGAAAAAGATGACATAGTGCTTTATTTATCCATATGTTGTAAATTATGGCATCTGTTTATAATTTCTTTATTTACTTTGTAGATGCGGGCCCTTGGTTGATTAGCATTTTCCGTTGTGTTTGTCATCTTTAGATACGTGATTGGCAGTTGGTGATGGCTGTTTGAAGTGTGCATTGGTTGGCTTTGATGCGTGGGGATGAAAGGAGAATCCAGATATTACTTGGGGATAATTTAAAAATGAATTTGGCTTCATCTGCAGGCGACTGAAAGGCGACAGATGAGAAATTGTTGGTAAAATGTGATTCAGGATACAATGACACAAGAACAACCAAATGCAATTGTGCATGTTCAAGATAAAAGAGCAGTTCAAGAATTTAAGGAAATACCTCAAAGCTAGAATCCTTAATTGAAACAATAACAAAACTGCTTCTGTTTTGTTCAAAAACTAAGAAATGCAACCGCTCTTAAATTCATAGACAGAGCTATGGATGCAAGGACTAACTATCCATGATAGAACATTTTGAGTTAAACCATGTTTTGAGGCTATACAGTGTTTGTTTTAATTTACATTGTTTACAAATGTTGCAGCAAAACAAGAATATATTTTGGGTTCTGATGTGGTAAAACAGTTGAACTGCATCAATGACAGACTGTTTGTTAGTTATGAATCATGCTGTTTATACCTGCTCTGCTGTTATAATTAACATAATTCATTATTGTTTACTGACATGACTTACTTCAAGCCATCTTAAGGAAAATAAAATCACAAAAGAACTGCCTCAAACACTGCATGATATTATCTTGGAATTAATCAATTATTACAGAAATTAAATGACAAAAACAGCTCCTATTTACTTTGAAGAATTAGCTCAAGTGAAATAACATAAATGCCACTTAAAGTATTATCAATTAAAATAATAATTGAAATGTTGCTATTAAGATTCAGGCAAATTTAAATGAATCTATCAGATAGTTAGGTAGCTACATAACACTTAAGTCATTTTCATAGTAGTTGTTCTTTTCTGGCTGACAGTTGAGAATGTTTACATAAATTATTTGAAAATGCTGAGGCTTTCTATTTAATTTGAGGTGTTGCTATTTTATGTGATATTAATGTGTTTATTAGTCAGATAAATACAACATGTTCCTTATTCTTTTTAAATGAGCTAAAACCCAACAGTATATGTTATTTTTAGCAGTATATTCATCTTATGATTGACATTGAAACCAAATAGATTTTTTTTTAAAGAAATACAAATAGTTCATGTTCATAGAGTAACTAACCTTTTCTAATCAATCAAATAACTTCAAGAAAATACTATATGAATATTTCGAGAGTGTCTGATTACCACAACAATTATTAAAATTAATTTGAAGTTTTTAGTTGCTTTTTTTGTAATTTGAGGAGACTTTCACTGTGCTTTCTGGAAACAGAGAGGAGTCACATTACATTGCTTACACTGTCACCTACTGGCCAAAACAGCTCAAAGCTTCTCCCATGCCCTCATTCAGTTTGCGGCCTCTCCTTTGGTTCTTTGATTAGGCAGTTTCATGGTCCCCTTGTCCTCTGAAGATATTGTAGTGCTACTAACCTTCCTAGAAGCCACTCTAGCACATTTGGGATTGCAAATGTTCATAAATGCTTTCAAAACAAACGGCTTTCCAAATGTCTTTATTTGTAGGGTATTTTGCCTATTTCGTAGCAGAAAAGATTAAAACATAATTCGATAAAGGGAGACATACTTACCGTAGGTGCATATCATAGTTTCGAAGATGAACATGCTCTCCATTGGCCTAGCTTTGCATTTCTACTTCCTGGGTCACCTGTGTGCCTATAGTCACATACTGTAACCAGCGATTTAATTTATATTTAAAAAAAAATATATAAAATATGTTATCTTGAGCATAATATAACTAATCTGACACCGAAAGTGTCTATAGACGGTATCACATTGTAGTTATTTTCACTAGATAATACCTGGAGGTATTTGCTGCCAGCTGCACCCTAACTATGACAGAGGAAGTCATGGGGTTTGGCAGGGTTCCACACAACCACTTCCACACTATTCTATGACAACAAGTTACACACTATTTCACAAAAAGCTTCGCACCCATGCTGCCATACACTACACCCATAAGGCTCACAAGAGTGCAGAACACAGTATGAAAACTGGCACTGAGGTGATTTGTATATGACAAAAAAAAGTTCAAAATAGCAACTGCATGATAGGCTTAGACATAAAAATGCCTTCACAATATGAACATTTTGAATGTATAAACTGGGTTAAACAGCCAGGATTTGCTGGCGATGCAGATAATGCCATCACAGAAGTCGACTGTGATGAGTGCTCAATGTCACATCCTGGCTCTTCTCCTGTCCAACGTTGATGCGACATTCCTGCATTCCAGCGATTAGGCTACTCGTTGACCAGGGACGGTTTTGTTATAAGCACATAATGATGGGGATTGGTGATGAGGTGGGACGAGCTGATTCTAGATCGGTTGTTAACGGTGGCGGGTTTTAAGCCTACCGATGATGCGCTATGCGGACGTCAAACGATCAACAGCGCGTGCGCCACAAAGACAACGCAAGAGCCATGCCTCTTTTTTTCATACGCTTGCTTGACTTCTAGCGTGTGTAACGCTGTTGCACCTCCTCTTACCCCTCCCGTTGTCTAGTTGACAGGAATCTCCTCAGGCAGGATTGGAAAGCACTGACAGAGGTATGTTGAAATGTAGTTAATATTGCGGAATATCATGGGGCACTATTGTACCCCTGTTGTGATAGACATTGACCTCTTTCTTGGCTTGAGTTGGAAGAGATGGCACGCTCATCCACCACGCAACCAGTAACGTTGCGTTAGAAGCAGTCCAGGAGGAGAAATGCTGATCAGTATACAGCTAGCTAGCCTGATGAGTTAGCGCTCTGGCTAGCTAGCTATGTGAACATGGCCTCGAGTAACTAGCTAACACCCTAACGCATTATTATTTGAATTTAATGAGCTTAGGTACTGTTCTCTGCAATTTGATTAAAGTTACTCGCTATAGCCAACGATGATGTGCAGTGTATGCGCTTGTCCCGCTGTCCACCAATTGCCCTGCTAACCTCAGCAGCTAGCTAGTTTTCTACTTAGTTACCAATAAGCTAAAGATGTTCAAGCACAAGCAGTGATGTTTCTGCCGCCTTGTTGCATAACCCCTTGGACATCATCAGGCAGCCAGGCAGAAGAACTGCTCGTATCAGGCAGCAGGTTGCAGATTCTGTGACAATTGTCTGGAGACATGTACATTGCATTTCCATCTCTCTAGTGCATGTGGAACGTGAAACCACCTGCCTGACACGGGTCTAATGCAACAATGCTAACGTTCTTTGCTTGATCAATCTCCTATCGCAAGGTCCTATCAGTCGATGTCCCCATGGTATTTCTGTTCAGGTATGCTTATTTGAAAATTAAATAACGCAAAAATCTAGCTATCGTCTGATGAGATTTCATTGACTTTGTGCAATGGAGTATATCTATCTCCAGAGGGACCAGAAAGACACATTGTGTGGCTTTCCTTGAATACCCTGTTATGTATGACTAGCTAGTACATTCCTCAAGACCCCACGGACATTATTCTCTGTATGGCCTAATATTCTAACCTCTCCCACCAATAATGCTCCTCAAAGGTTCAGTGCTCCTTCCTGTATGTGTATTTGTGTAACGTGTGTGAGCTGGATGTGTGTGTGTATTCTGGAATGCCTGATGTTTGACACTTCCTGTCTCCTACCGTGGTCCCCTTCGAGTGAGTGCCTGTTGGTCACTGAAGATGGCTCTGTATTAAAAACAGAATGCCTTCAACTGAAATGTGCCTTCCGCATTTAACCTAACCCCCTCTGAATCAGAGAGGTGCGGGGGGCTTCCTTAATCGACATCCACGTCTTTGGCGTCCGGGGAACAATCTGTCGTTCTGCCTTGCTCAGGGGCAGAATGACAGATTTTTACCTTGTCAGCTCTGGGATTACATCCAGAAACCTTTCGGTTACTGGCCCAATGCTCTAACCACTAGGCTACCTGCCACCCCACTGTATTTAAAAGCGTGTAGAAATGAGAGATGTTTAATAATTGGTTTTGGGTGTCACTAAACCATGCATTTACACTGAACAAAAATATAAACGCAACATGTAAAGTGTTGGTCCTATGTTTCATGAGCTGAAATGAAAGGTCCCAGAAATGTTCCATATGCACATTATTGTTATATTTTTCTTGTTTTGTGCACAAATTTGTTTCCATCACTGTTAGTGAGCATTTCTCCTTTACCAAGATAATCCATCCACCTGACGGGTGTGGCATATCAAGAAGCTGATTTAACAGCCTGATCATTACACAGGGGACAATAAAAGGCCACTCTAAAATGTGCAGTTTTGTCACATCACAATGCCACAGATATCTCAGGTTTTGAGGGAGCATGCAATTGGTATGCTATTGCCAGAGAATTTAATGTTAATTTCTCTGAACATGTGCCACCTCCAACATCGTTTTACGGAAACCGTCTCAGGGGAGCTCATCTGCGTGCTCGTCATCCTCACCAGGGTCTTGACCTGACTGCAGTTCGGCATTGTAACTGACTTCAGTGGGCAAATGCTCACCATCGATGGCCACTAGCATGCTGGAGAAGTGTGCTCTTCACGGATGAATCCCGGTTTCAACTGTACCAGGCAGATGGCAGACAGTGTATATGGCGTCGTGTGGGCGAGCGGTTTGCTGATGTCAACGTTGTGAACAGATTACCCCATAGTGGGGTTATGGTATGGGCAGGCATAAGCTACGGACAACGAACACAATTGGATTGTATCGATGGTAATTTGAATGCACAGAGATACTGTGACAAGATCCTGAGGCCCCATTGTCGTGAATTCATCCGCTGCCATCACCTCATGTTTCAGCATTATAATGCACGGCGCCATTTCGCAAGGATCTCTACAAAATTCCGGGAAGCTGAAAATGTCCCAGTTCTTCCATGGCTTGCACACTTACCAGACATGTCACCCATTGAGCATGTTTGGGATGCTCTAGATCGACGTGTACGACAGCGTGTTCAAGTTCCCGCCAGTATCCAACGACTTCGCACAGCCATTGAATAGGAATGGACCAACTTTTCACAGGCACAATCAACAACCTGATCAACTCTATGCGAAGGAGATGTATCGGGTGCATGAGGCAAATGCAGATACTGACTGGTTTTCTGATCCAAACCCCTACCTTTTTATTTTAAGGTATCTGTGGCCAACAGATGTCTTTATTCCCAGTCATATGAAATCCATAGATTAGGGGCTAATTAAAGTGATTTCCTTACATGAACTGTAACTCAGTAAAATATTTGAAATTGTTGCATTTACATTTTTGTTCAGTGTATGACAGGGAGAAAGGTGTAGTAATTATCATTCATATTCTATTAAATAGGGTTTTGAAGGAAGTGATCGAGGCTGTAGGCTATGTGGCATGCGCTGATGTACAAAATAGCCATTTGGGCTATAGGCTATTCTATTTGCAAATTAGCATTGTGTGTAGAGGGCAAGTGCTCCAGTTTAAGTCTAGTCTTGGACGAAAAAGCACGATCAGTGCCGAAATCCTTTTTGGAATCTGCAACAAGCAGATTTTCCCCTCCTGTTACTCAACATTGAAGTCTCTGCCCACACATTATCTTATAGTAAGAGTGGAGTTGAGGTCATCTAACAAATAGTAAAACATATCTAACCTTCCATTTTTAGAAATCACTTATTGATTCATAAGCTGACCCTTCTGTGTTTTGCGTTTTAATTTGGCTGTCAAGTCCAGTATATCAGGTTTTGGCTGCTGTTGTGAAATCTCTAGCCTGGCAAGGCAAGCACATCACTCTTTTTCTGATGAGTCAGAGCAAACGGGCTAGTCCGTTCAGGCAGATGTGAGGCATGTCTGCCTGCTCCTCTGTCTGCCTGCCCCTCCCCCTACCGGCCCACCCCGTCCATCAATGACCTCAATCCTCTCCCACCTCCTCCCCCATACGCAGTGCTCTCTCCTCTGTTGCTATGTCATTGAAGGCCTAGCACACTGCTAATGCTTTATGCATGCCATTGCCCCATTGCTATCTCACAGAGCTTTGTGCTAAGCAGTAGCCTAACACAAAGCTGTCTCCTTTTTTTCTCATGATTTTAATTTTATTTTTTACAGATAATGGCCGTTCCTCCTACCTATGTTGACCTTGGCAAGTCCGCCAAGGATGTCTTTACCAAGGGATACGGTGAGCACTGAGCAGTACTACTTTCTACCCACTATTTCCTAGATCATTCTTCCAACTCAGCCTTTGCTCCTGTCCTGCAGAGAATGAGGGGTGGACTGTAGTCGTACTAGCCTAGTGTTATAGCCATTTGGTAAACCCTCTAGTTTAGATTGGCTGTCCTTAGGCAGCTTATTGACTGAGAGAAACACAGCTGTACTGAGCTATTGAGGCCTAGGCCTTATTATGGGGATCCCCAGGTAAATCACACAGGCGAGGGTGGGACGACCAGCACACTGCTTCCCAGAGATGGATGGGAAGGAAGCTGGGGCAGTGAACTGTGCCTGACGTGACAATGTACTCTAGTGTAGAAACTAGGGCCGGGAAGATACAAGTATCGCAATACTCGTTATTATCATGGCAAGGAAACAAAACACAAAGCAGATTTAACTTTAGGAAAACAGCCCAAATGTTGGAAACAAACATCCATTATGTATTTATGGAAAAAAATATTGTGACACTGGTATCGTCACAGCCCTAGTAGAAACCACATCAAATCAATAAACTCAATCTATCAATGTTATGTAATAGTTGTAATGGATGTGTGATAGGCTAGACCGGTATTTCTCAGAGGGATTTATTGAACAGTGGTTTACAGTGCATTCGCAAAGTATTCAGACCCCTTGACTTTTTCCACATTTTGTTACGTTACAGCCTTATTCTAAAATGGATTAAATAAAACATTTTTCTCATTAATCTACACACAATACCCATAATGGCATTGCGGCAACAGATTTTTAGAAATGTTTGCACATTTATTACAAATATAAAAAAGAAAAACCTTATTTACATAATTATTCAGACCTTTTGCTATGAGACTTGAAATTGAGCTCAGGTGCATCCTGTTTCCATTGATCGTCCTTGAGATGTTTCTGCAACTTGATAAGAGTCCACCTGTGGTTAATTAAATTGATTGGACATGATTTGGTCACACAGTTGACAGTGCATGTCAGAGCCAAAACCAAGACATGACGTTGAAGGAATTGTCTGTAGAGCTCCGAGACAGAATTGTGTCGAGGCATAGATCTGGGGAAGGGTACCAGAAAATGTCTGGAGCATTGAAGGTCCCCAAGAACACAGTGGCCTCCATCTTCATAAATGCAAGAAGTTTGGAACCACCAAGACTGGTGCCTGGCCAAACTGAGCAATCCGGGGAGAAGGGCCTTGGTCAGGGAGGTGACCAAGAACCTGATGGTCACTCTGACAGAGCTCCAGAGTTCCTCTGTGGAGATGGGATAACCTTCTAGAAGGACAACCATCTCTGCAACACTCCACCAATCAGGCCTTTATGGGAGAGTGGCCAGACGGAAGCCATTCCTCAGTAAAAGGCACATGACAGCCTAAAGAACTCTCAGACCATGAGAAACAAGATTCTCTGGTCTGATGAAACCAAGATTGAACTCTGAATTCCAAGAGTCATGTCTGGAGGAAACATGGCACCATCCCTACTGTGAAGCATGATGGTGGCAGCATCATGCTGTGGGGAATATAGCCAAGTACAGAGAGATCCTTGATGAAAACCTGCTCCACAGCGCTCAGGACCTCAGACTGGGGTGAAGGTTCACCTTCCAACAGGACAACAACCCTAAGCACACAGCCAAGACAACACAGGAGTGGCTTCGGGACAAGTCTCTGAATGTCTTTGAGTGGCCCGGACTTGAACCCGATCGAACATCTCTGGCGAGACCTGAAAACATCTGTGCAGCGACGCTCCCCATCCAACCTGACAGAGCTTGAGAGGATCTGCAGAGAATAAATGGGAGAAACTCCCCAAATCCAGGTGTGCCAAGCTTGTAGCGTCATACCCGAGAAGACTCGAGGCTGTAATCGCTGCAAAGGTGCTTCAACAAAGTACTGAGTAAAGGGTCTGAATACTAAAATAAATGTGATATAATAAATTGGCAAACATTTCTCAACCTGTTTTTGCTTTGTCGTTATGGGGTATTGTGTGTAGATTGATAAGGGAAATAACAACGTATTCCATTTTAGAATAAGGCTGTAACGTAACAAAATATGGAAAAAGTCAAGGGGTCTGAAAACTTAGCGAATGTACTGTATGTGTTTATGAAGTGCTAAAAAAAAGTCTGCAAGATGCAGAAAATCATGCTTACTTTGAAAACAACAGAAGCCATGCGTTAACGGAATGCTAGGAATTCTAGTGGAAATAATGAACCGAACAGGAATATATCATCAGTTTAAAAAGCACTCATAGAATATATTGAAATTACAACAGTTTGATTTAATTTTCTTCCGTGCCTTTCAGGTTTTGGTCTCATCAAGCTGGACTTGAAAACAAAGTCAGAGAATGGACTGGTAAGTTCCACTGCAGTCCGTATACCCCTTGAGCCAAAAGAGGTGAACAGGTCAGGGTTCCATAGCCGCAGGCAGAACAGTTGAAACTGGTGTAGCAGCACGACCAGGTGGACTGGGGACAGCAAGGAGTCATCGGGCCATGTAGTCCTGAGGCATGGTCCTAGGGCTCAGGTCCTCCAAGAGAGAAAAATAGAGAGAGAATTAGTGCGAGAACTAGAGAGAGCATACTTAAATTCACACAGGACACCGGATAAGACAGGAGAAGTACTCCAGATATAACAGCATATAATGGCATCCCGACACAAACTATTGCAGCGTAAATACTGGAGGCAGAGACAGGAGGGGTCGGGAGACACTGTGGCCCCGTCCGACGATACCCCCGGACAGGGGCAAACAGGCAGGATGTAACCCCACCCACTTTGCCAAAGCTCAGCCCCCACACCACTAGAGGGATAACTTCAACCACCAACTTACCATCCTGAGACAAGGCCGAGTATAGCCCACGAAGATCTCCCCCACTGCACAACCCAAGGGGGGCGCCAACCCGGACAGGAACATCACTTCAGTGACTCATCCCACTCAAGTGACGCACCCCTCCTAGGGACGTCATGGAAGAGCACCAGTAAGCCAGTGACTCAGCCCCTGTAATAGGGTTTGAGGCAGAGAATCCCAGTAGAGAGAGGGGAACCGGCCAGGCAGAGACAGCAAGGGCGGTTCGTTGCTCCAGTACCTTTCCGTTCAACTTCACACTCCTGGGCCAGACTACACTCAATCATAGGACCTACTGAAGAGATGAGTCTTCAATAAAGACTTAAAGGTCGAGACCGAGTCTGCGTCTTTCACATAGATAGGCAGACCATTCCATAAAAATGGAGCTCTGTAGAAGAAAGCCCTGCCTCCAGCTGTTTGCTTAGAAATTCTAGGGACATTAAGGAGGCCTGAGTCTTGGGACCGTAGCGTACGTGTAGGTATGTACGGCAGGACAAAATCGGAAAGATCGGCATGAGCAAGCCCATGTAATGCTTTGTAGGTTAGCAGTAAAACCTTGAAATCATCCCTTGCCTTAACAGGAAGCCAGTGTAGGGAGGCTAGCACTGGAGTAATATCAATTTCTTTGGTTCGAGTCAAGATTCTAGCAGCTGTGTTTAGCACTAACTGAAGTTTATTTAGTGCTTTATCCGGGTAGCTGGAAAGTAGAGCGTTGCAGTAGTCTAACCTAGAAGTGACAAAAGCACAGATTCATTTTTCTGCATCATTTTTGGACAGAAGGTTTCTGATTTTTGCAATGTTACGTAGATGGAAGAAAGCTGTCCTTGAAACAGTCTTGATGTGTTCGTCATATCAAAAATATGAACAAAAATATAAACGCAACATTAAACAATTTCAAAGATTTTACTGCGTTACAGTGGTTATGAGGAAATCAGTCAATTGAAATAAATGAATTAGGCCCTAATCAATGGATTTCACATGACTGGGAATACAGATATGCATCTGTTGGTCACAGATACCTTCAAAAATATGGGCCTCACAATGGGCTTAAGGATCTCGTCAAGGTATGTCTGTGTATTGAAATTGATAAAATGCAATTGTGTTTGTTGTCCGTAGCTTATGACTACCCATGCCATAACTCCTTCCGCCACCATGGGGCACTCTGTTCACAAAATTGACATCAGCAAACCGCTCACCCACACAACGCCATACACCTGGTCTGCGGGTGTGAGGCTGGTTGAATGTACTGACAGATTCTCTAAAATGACATTGGAGGCAGCTTATGGTAGAGAAATGAACATTAAATTCTCAGGCAAACGCTCTGGTGGACATTCCTGCAGTCAGCATGCCAATTGCACGCTCCCTCAACTTGAGACATCTGTGGCATTGTGTTGTGACAAAACTGCACATTTTAGAGTAGTCTTTTATTCTCCCCAAAACAAGGTGCATCTGTGTAATGATCATGCTGTTTAATAAGCTTCTTGATATGCCACACCTGTCAGATGGATGGATTATCTTGGCAAAGAATAAATGCTCACTAGTAGGGATATAAACACATTTGTGCACAAAATCGAAGAGAAATAAGCGGTTTGTGCGTATAGCAAATTTCTGTGTTTTTTTTTTTCTTCTTCTTCGACTCATGAAACCAACACTTTTCATGTTTTATATTTTTCTTCCGTTTAGTTATGACTCATCGGCACCTGTGAAAGACCTCTCGGATTGTCCACATCACTTGTGACGTGCCAATGTGGTCCTCAGCCATCCAAATCCTCACTAATAATGTCTGATGCTATAATAACGTGATCACATCTCACCACTGACCTCTGTTTGACCCCAATCCCAGGAGTTCACCAGCACGGGCTCTGCCAACACCGAGACCAGCAAAGTGGCCGGCACCCTGGAGACCAAGTACAAGTGGGCCGAACACGGACTGACCTTCACTGAGAAGTGGAACACCGACAACACTCTGGGCACCGAGATCACTCTGGAGGACCAGGTCAGGTCTATGTGTTCTTTAGGTTCTTTAGGGTGTACTCTAGTCCATTTTCTTCAATCTGTCATTGTTCGAAGGGTGCTATAAGCCAATGAGTAATCCCTTAGTGTAAATATAAAAAAGATCAGCACTCACTGACTTGTTTCATTGATTTTATTATATATTTTAAGACAATATATACATAACTTTACATGTTTAGTCTTCTTCGTGTGGGAGTCTCAGTTCCCTATGGCCCCCCCCACCCTATTAAGGGGTGAAATGCTCATCGCAATATACCTTTTAATTACGCAGCAATGCTTTCTTAATAGTTCTTTCCGTCTGCCTCGGATATTAATTTACTTAAGAATCATTCATGCTTTCTTCATGCTTTCTTAACCTCTCCATCTTTCTCTCACCTTCTCCCTTCAGTTGGCCAAAGGGCTTAAACTGACGTTTGATTCCTCCTTCTCGCCAAACACTGGGTAAGAAGTGGCTATCCAATTAATTCAGTGAAGATAGCATTTAACTGTTTCACAATGTTAATTAATTGCAATCAATGATGTCGTCACACAATACATGTTGCTATTTTTTGTTGTTGTCCTGCTCAGCTCAATGTAGATTGTTGGACGTATTTGCCATTCTGTCACTGTGATTTCTACATTACCTCATGCTGACACGTTTTTCCTTCCTTCCATTCCTCTCATATCGCCACCTCCAGCAAGAAGAGTGGTAAGATCAAGACTGGCTACAAGAGGGAGCACATCAACCTGGGGTGTGATGTGGACTATGACATTAACGGGACGGCTGTGCACGGCATGGCGGTGGTGGGCTACGAGGGCTGGCTGGCCGGCTACCAGATGACCTTCGAGGCCGGGAAGAACAGGGTCACCCAGAGCAACTTCGCCGTGGGCTACAAGACCGACGAGTTCCAGCTCCACACAAATGTGTAAGTAGATATATTTATTTAACTAGGCAAGTCAGATAACAACAAATTCTTATTTACAATGACCGCCTACCCGATACATAAATATGGTTCAGGTAGGCCTCCGCGCTTCAGCAAACAATGGAAGTAAGAAGGGGGCTCAACAACACTGACAGTAAGCCAGCGATGGGGCTCAACAACACTGACAGTAAGCCAGCGATGGGGCTTAACAACACTGACAGTAAGCCAGCGATGGGGCTTAACAACACTGACAGTAAGCCAGCGATGGGGCTTAGGGAACATATTTATGGTCTTTAAGACCCTTATCCAAAATTATTTACAGTGATTTAAGTATTTTGTATATATGGCACACCCCCAACTCTGTTGCAAGCACCATGCTCCAACCAACTGAGCTTTTTGAACGACTAGTCACTAACATTTTGTTTCCAGCTCTGAACTATGAGAGCTGACGTTGTCTGGACACTAGCAGCCCCAAGCACTTGCTGTCTCTCTGGTCCCCTCAGAAGCAGACTGGCAGTTATTTTATGTATCCCACAGTGATGGGATTTGTCAAAGGGCTTTGTTGGTAGTATAGGATAGTAAGCTAACCTCCTGCCGCGACCTGGCCTTCCATTCATGATCACTTTTTTGACAAGGTCAATTAGCTCTGAGACATGGCTATTTAATCCTTTGACAGCTGATCCTTGATATACACTGAGTGTACAAAACATTAGGAACACCTGCTCTTTCCATGACAGACTGACCAGGTGAATCTAGGTGAAAGCTATGATCCCTTATTGATGTCACCTGTTAAATCCACTTCAATCAGTGTAGTTGACGGGTTAAAGACGGGTTAAAGAAGGATTTTTAAGCCTTGAGACAATTGAGACTTGAGCTGTGTTCGCATACCCATACGAACATACTGTATACTACATAATGAGTGTATACTACTTACTATATACTATTAGTTAATTTTAGTATACTGTAAACGAATGGTATCCTTTCAGTTGAGCTTACTCTGTCTACTGGAAGTTGATGCTGTTGCTATGCAACCTCTTGCTAGCTTGTTAGCTTAACAAATTACTAGCTAGACTTCAGGTTTGTTCGTAAATTCAATCTGGAGTGTCAGTGTTCTCTGGGCATTCTGGAGCGCATACTGGAATCTCTGGCCGAGGAGTAGGATCTAGGATTAATCCGCAGTCAAGCACCCAAGCTAACTGGCTAGCTACTTCCAGACACAAATGAGAGAACACCTCACTCTGACCATTTTACTCACCCTAGCAGAGCTGGTTAGGCAGTTATCCAGAGGGTTGGTAACTGTAATGGTGCTGCTGGCAACTATTTAATTACACTTTTTTGCCGACATTTACTGACACTGGCCACATTCAACGGGTGTTTAGCGTTTGTAATTGCATCAGTTATTCTGCGCTCTGGCACAGTCAGACCAGAGTGCTCTGAAATCGGAGTAGGTAGCCAGAGCGAATTTACAAACACACCCGAACCACTTTAACACTTAGCTAAGCTATAAATGACGTGAATAATCAAGTTAATAAATGTTGGGTAGTTAGATAGCATAAAGAAAATCTACTGGCAAGTCCGATGTATTAGTAGCCAACTGACGTTACAGTAGGTAGCTAACATAGCATATCATTACACCAGTATCATTACACCAGTATACTGGGTATGTGGTTCGTAAGGATAGCGTAGCTAGCAAATTGTCAGCCAACATAACGTGTAACGTAACTTATTTGAAAAGTAATTACTTTATTACATTGCTCAACATTTTCTTAACATTTGTCATAATTGGTTAAAGCAACACATTTGTATCTGCTTTCGTCAGACTTCGGCTGCATATTTTCCGCCATTTTCCTCATCTGAAAACGTTATGACGCAATGCCTATTTTCTAAAGAATTGCATTATGGACCAGAAAAGCACGGGGAAAGTGTCCATTGCTTGTATACTTTGTATTTTGGCGAATGTAGTACGACATCTGGGAACTTTTGGCATGCTAACTATATCCATACTATGACCGATAAGCATATACAAACACTTATGGATTGTGCATGTGTGCTGTTCAGAGGGTGAATGGGAAAGACAAAAGATTTAAGTGCCTTTGAACAGGGTATGGTAGTAGGTGCCAGGCGCATCGGTTTGAGTGTGTCAAGAACTGCAACGCTGCTGGGTTTTTCACGCTCAACAGTTTCCCGTGTGTATCAAGAATGGTTCACCACCCAAAGGACATCTAACCGACTCGACACAACTGTGGGAGGAATCGGTGTCAACATGGGCCAGCATCCCTGTGGAACGCTTTCGACACCTTGTAGAGTCCGTGTCCCGACGAATTGAGACCTTTTCTGAGGGCAAAAGGGGGTTGTAACTCAATATTAGAAAGGTGTTCCTAATGAAATGTACCCTCAGTTTGCTAGTTTAGACAGTGAATATTGATCTTCTGATTGCAGTTCATGTGATATTAGGTAGTTGTAACAGTTCTCGTTTTAGTTTTTTTGTTGAACATGAATACTGGAATGGATAGTGATGTTGCAATATACTTGCGTATAGTTCCACCTTCTCATAGTAATAATGACCAACCGTTTTTTTTTTTCGACGACAGAAATGATGGCACCGAGTTCGGGGGCTCCATCTACCAGAAGGTGAACGACCAGCTGGAGACAGCAGTCAACCTGGCCTGGACCGCTGGCAACAGCAACACCCACTTTGGCATTGCAGCCAAGTACCAGATTGATGCTGACGCATCTTTCTCGGTAAGGGGCCACTCTAGCTAGTCCTCTTACTGGCTGAGACATGACCTCCGCCTGGGGTCACATTCAGGGGACAGGTAGAGGGAGTTACTAGGCTAATAAGTTTAAAATGATCTGTGGAATGATTGTTGAGGACATTTGAGTCCTATTTTTTTCCCTTTTTTTTCTTTCTATCATAATCATGTTTCTAATCTATACATTTCTCCAACAGGCCAGAGTGAACAACTCTAGCCTTGTGGGCCTGGGATACACTCAGACTCTGAAGCCTGGTTAGTAATTTTAAAACGTTTTATTAAAATGTCTTGCAAAATATTATTTTTCTCCATGCCAGTGTAGATTAAATGTGCAGTTGAAATACCGTTCTACTGTATTTTGGGAAGAAATGACAGAACAGCAGCGTGCACTTGATCTTTGACCTCCTCAGCCAGTCAATGAGCCCTGATCTTGTTACTTGTCACTAGGGCTGTTGCGGTGACCGCATTACCACCACACCGGCGGTCACGAGTAATGAAGGCAGGCAAATTTCACGTGACTGTTTAGTCATGGTAATTAGGCTTCTCCAAGCTCTGATGCTGCTAATGATCATTAGTAGCCTACCAAACTTTCTAACTGCCTCGTCCTCAGCACTCTATTGTCCCTTTAATCACTCTGACACCAATGCAAATGTATTTGAAAATCTAATCAAACACTTCATGAGAGCCCATGAGCTCACGTTGCGCAACATTTTAATAGGCTATGCAATTGCGTGAGAAAACAGTGATGGCCTCTTAAAAAGATGAGCATCAACTTTTTATAGGCTAGGCCTACTATATTTATTTCTCAACTTCCCTAATATTAATGTTTATATTTACAACAGGAGTATAGCCTACCTGGCTGGCATGAAAATAAACCACAGGGAAAAAAGGGTCCTCCATTCTCTATTTAAGTGCATAGATTCCATGTATTCTTTCCTGCTGCGCCTGTTTCGATACAGGTGCATGATAAGGGTCCATTCACATATTAATTAGTAAATGTAAAGACAAGATTAAATCAATAATAGTCTGATGGGTGACAATATTGGCCTATCACTTGTGAATTATATATTAAACATTTTTTTGTAACTTTTTCGAATAGGTTGCACACCTCATGTAGCCTAGCCCATAGGCCTATATGTTTTAATAAGGTTTGTATCACAATTAAAGTGGCCAAATAACTTAACTTAAGATAACTTTAAAAAAATAACTTTAAATAACTTTTTAAAAAAAACTTAAAATAACTTTAAAAAATAACTTAAAATTAAGCACATTAATCCGCTTTACAAGGGGTGTAGAGCCTAACTGGCATACATAAGCAGCACGTGAGTTTCAAGTTTGGGGAAGATAATTTTCACCATTAAAAAAATGCACTTTTTATAATAAAATAATTGCATTTGTGTCACTTGATAATGGTGTTTTCTGTTAATGGAACATTAGCCTACTACCATGTGCACATTGCTGCGCCTATAATGTGAAGAAACAGCCGAATAGTTTATCAACATTTTAAAGCTAAATGTTCTGATTTGTTGTGTCAGCCACATTGTGTAAAAAAAGCTTTTTTGATGCTAGTGGTTGTATTAATTTTGGATCTATCGAATCCCACAACTGTCCCAGACTATGTTTGGAATATTTATTTCTCGCTTAGAATATAATAGGTCAAACTTTTATGCTATGGGGGATAGTGTATTGACATTGGCTTAGTGCTTTTGCTGTTCGTTAGTTCTACTCATCTTGTTCGCTGACGAAAAGAAAATGTGGACAGTTCTTCCAATATCTTCAATATGCACCTCGGAATTGGATAAGGACGCGTGCAGTTGTGTCCCCGATGTGTCTGTCTTCACTTGTAGCCTGTGTTGTAGCCTGTGAGAAAGACCCGATCACGTGATGGAGTGCGCAGCACTCGGAGAAGGGCACAACTGCCACTGGCCACAAACGGCATCGATTTCTTTAGGGTACATTGTGGCCACAGAAAGGGGATGCCGCTGTGACATTCTAGGCATTAGAATTGCTTGTCAAATTGTGAATGAGTGACTGATGTAGTGTGTACAGCCTGCGCAAAAAAACAAGGCAGCGCTCATGACTTTCAAGCTACTTTTTTCAAATCATCATTTGTCGCATCATGCAGCCTTACAATGTATTCAAAATCAAACAAATACCCCAATGTTTGTAGAACAACTAAAGTTACATTAATAACTCTAAATTAAGCATATAGGAATACCTATTTCTTTGTTAACCGCCCAATACAGAATAGCCGTGTATGCGCACTCCCTCAAATCGTTTGGAGAAAATATCCTTTCCATTTTATTCAGCTTTTTGTATTCTTCATACTATAAAATAATAAAAATAATGCCACGGAATTCTTAGCAAATCTTGTCTGCTAAATGAACTAGTGTAGCCTATAGCCATTTGCCATAGCCAGATCAGGACCTAACATAAGGGCAACTCAGATTATGCTATTCTGTTCTTCTGAAATAGAATACATTTTATTCATATCATGCTTCTTTAGACCTGTATAAAATAAATAATGGATGTATTGTGAAGGTGTAGGCTATGTTACATGGATTTATTAGACTTTTTAAAAATGTAGATGTTCCAAAGGTCTGGAAGCCAGGAGATGCTAAATGTTAATTTGACATTAACTTGACAATTACCGGCTGACGAAATTTCGTGATCACCACAGCCGTACTTGTTACTCCCCCTTGTTGATGTATTGTCTCTGTCTCTCTGTCTACAGGCATTAAGCTGACCCTTTCTGCTCTCCTGGATGGGAAAAACATTAACACCGGTGGGCACAAGCTCGGTCTTGGCCTAGAGTTTGAGGCATAAGAAGGCAAGGAACACAACAACCCCAAACCTCCAAATATTTTATTGAAATAGCTATCCTCACCACCTTGTTTCCCTTACAGTAGATGTGCTTTGGTTGAGGTGAGGCGGCACACGTGGTGAAATTACACTACAGTTGATATTCCACTTTTACAGGACCATTTCAGATAAAATATTTCGGAATACAGGGCCCAGTTTAGAACAAAACTAAGATATTTTAAAGGTCGGCAAAACGTAAAAATGAAAAAGGTCTGTTAAGGTCTTATGCATTTGTATTTCACTACAATCATGTAAACACTCATTTATTTATATATTTTTTCAAAGCTGATAAGAGAAAATAAAATACTGTAGATAAAAAAAAAAGGATTTGGTAAACATACAGTTTACTTTCTGTCCACATGGTGGGGCTGTTGCATTAAACATCACTGGTACTGGATTACAACATAAACATTCCTTGGCCAAGGTGAAATATTCCTCTGTACTGGAGAGTTCTCTCCTTGTAAACCATCTGACAAAGAAGGGAAGTGTCTAAGATATTATATTATTATGGGATGGGTAAGTGGTCCTTCACTTAAGCAGCATTAGCTCTGAGGCACTAAATAGGGCACTACTTTATGAGAATATGGTGACATTTAGGATAAAAACCTTTTTTTGACTCGTCTGTCTGTGCATTTGGTGTGAATTATTTTTTATTATATTAACAATGTTCTTGAATACTTACCTGCCTGTGAAGTTTAAGGCAAACCTCAATTGTTCCTAAAGAGAAAGGTAACCTGTCCTGCACACTATTCAACATCCCTCTTAATACAAATGATTTTACAAGGAATGGTAGTCTTCCGATGATGGCGTTGGAACAGACAAACTCTGTGTACGTGACGTTGTTACTCCCTGTTAAATAAAGAACATATTGAATGCCTCTGTGCTTTTTTTCACCCATAACGCAATGATAATGGAAATAAAAGCATTGGATTTGCAGTAGGCCTATATTCATATCTACCTTAGACTATAACTGTTAATTTCTCTACGATAAGACGCCTCCAACATCGTTTTAGAGAATTTGTCAGTAAGTCCAACCGGCTTTACAACCGCAGACCACGTGTGACCATGCCAGCCAAGAACCTCCACATCCGGTTTCTTCACCTGCGGGATCGTCTGAGACCAGCCACCTGGACAGCTGATGAAACAGGAGTATTTATGTCTGTAATAACGCCCTTTCGCCTGGAAAAAAACTACTTCTGATTGGCTGGGCCTGGCTCCCCGATGGGTGCGCCCCAGCCCAGGAGTGAAATCCATAGATTAGGGCCTAATGAATTTATTTAATTGACTGATTTCCTTATATGAACTGTAACTCAGTAAAATGTTTGATGTTGCGTTTATAGTTTTCAGTATACATAAAGCTATCTTTCCAACTGATCAGACAGTCCTCATCCCCACTCAGGTGTCAAGTACAAAGGACCGTTCAGTTTCGGTTGTCATCTGTTCTACGTCCCCGCTTTGCATTTTAACCACGCCCCTTAATGATCACTCACAAACAAGATGGCGACTTGCAGGAAGATGGGACGTAGCTGGAAAATTCAATGTTTCGTTTTTATCTTGTTACAACTGTTTCCTCTCAACTGTATTTCGGCTCCACTGGCAACCCAAAACGGTATGTTTAATATTCAAAACGAAGTTACCATGGATTATGGTTAGTTTTATGTTGAGAGTGAGCTAACGTAGCTAGCTTTCACCTAAACCAGTATCTGCGTTCAGTTTTCACCTAGCTACAGTAGCTAGTCGACGACCAGCTCCTGCTGTGACGCCGTCTGAGGTATATGGGTGCCGCCTAGTGACTTGCCAAGGTGTTAGATGAGGAGCATGGCAGCCAACTCTGTCAAAAATAGAAGTCAGGGTTAAAATTTTACAGGCCTAATCATCTAATCTGTCATCAGTGACCATTAACGTTACCTAACGAACGTTACAGTTTCCAATCCTAGCCACAGAGGGCTCGCTAGTTTGGCGTCAAAGTGAAAGTAAAGATTCATTTTGTCACGATTCTGCTGATAATTGGTAGTTAGCTAGCTAGTAGCACAATGCTTTAGTGTTAGAATCATTATAATTAGGTATTAGAATATGAATTTTGTAGTATCTCAATGGTTACAAAACCCACTTTATAGATACTATTTTGGTTGTAACAAGCCAGCTACAGTTAGCGAGTTATGTTGGGGTCTTGGACTCTAATTCCAGGTTTGACTGAGAGAAACGGACTGTCCGACCAGGTGTCCCTCACCATGTATCTGAAATAATAAGCATTCTGTCAGTGAAATGGAAACACTGTTCTCTAAGCAGAGGCCCAATAAGGAAATGTCAACAAAATGATTTCCTTATCACAACCCTACTTATAAAATATTTTCGTTTCTGCCTTTACATCATTTTAATATCAACATGTTTTACTTGATAATACTGTATATGGTATTGATATAGAGCTTGTCTTCATGGGAATGCTTTTCCAAGGTCCTTATCACCTTCTGAAAATGTCTTGAGGACTAGGAAAATATTGAGACCAGAGCAGATTTTTTGGGGGACAAAACTACAACTCTGGCCTTATTGTCTCATCAATCTCATATAGCTAGTCATGTCCCTTTTGTGCTAAAGCCGAACTGCTCTGAGTTCCTTTCTTAGGATCATTGTTCCTCTTTTAGGAGCATTACATGATGCCACATTCGTGGAAAGCGAAACCATGTGGCCTATTTCTACAGCATCCAAATTGTCATGACATGCTATCCATAACAGTCTAATCACTCTCAACAGTAGCCCATTCACTGTGCCTTGTGCGGGCTGCTGAGATTGCCCCCATAGTTTCTTGAGTTACGGAAAGAGAGCCCATCTGTCGACCTGTCATCCTACTGCGTTTAACCTGTTATGAGAGCATTTCTTTACCATGTTAAGTATCACAATACTCAATACCAAAATGATGCCACAGCAAAAAAAAGGCATATTAGCCAAAGGCACAGAATGACACTTGATCCAGACATATAAACTCAGCTACTGCTCTTTGCAATCGTTGGGCATCATTACATTAGAAAAATGTTACGTCAATATTTTTCAGAGACGGCCATGTATTCATTAAATCACTTTGACTTTTACCAATTTAACAACATAATGGTAATTTATTTGAATGGTAAATCTCTGGGTAAATCAATACAGGTGAATGTGTATTCAGTAGGAGTGTGTGCATGCTGATGTCATCTGTAGCCTCATGAAAATCTATTTCTCTGAAATTTGGGACTTATTTGTATAGAAGTAGCTTATTATTATTTTTTAATTGCGTGCACTCTTAAACTGCATCCCAAGATTACTGGTTAATCAAATTGACATAAAGTTTTTTTTCTTAGTTTTAGCTAAAACTAACCCTTTTCCTAACCTTAACCTAATTATCCTAACGTGCTACGTTAATTCTACTAACCTGATACCGAGTGGCGCAGCGGTCCAAGGCACTGCATCTCAGTGCTAGATACAGCCTGGTTTGATTCCAGGCTGTATCACAAACGGCAGTGATTGGGAGTCCCATAGGGTGGCGCACAATTGGCCCAGCGACGTTAGCGTTTGGCCGGGATAGGCCGTCATTGTAAATAAGAATTTGTTCTTAACTGACTTGTTTAGTTAAATGAAAAATAAATAAATACAAAATTCTCCTAACCTGCTACGAAAAGTCAATTCTGAGATCCCTTGTATCCAAATCTGCCCATCGGAGCCTTTCGCTGAGGCAGTAGATCATCTTAGAGATGTGAGAAAGAGACCGATTTTAAGTTAATTAATAAAGTTTTGGTGGCAATCATCTTTGAAACCAGCATATTTTACATTAGGGTTTGCAAATGATCACAAAGACCGTACTAGGCTAGTGAATTTGTTAGTTTTAGCTGTCAGCTAGCATAGCAAGGAAAGTTACCAGTAGCCTTCAGCTTTGTAAGCTATCTTCTTGCATTGTAAAGTGTTCTAGCCTTTATGGACATTGTTTTGCGAAGAGTAATTAAGTTTCAACTAATTAAACTACTGATAGCTCTCACCAAGTCACCTATGGGACAGTTCAACATTTTATGACCACAAATAACAATAACTGTAGTGACCCTGTGTTTATAAACGTGGATATCGACTTTACCACTTCAGAATGCTTTTGTGGCAGAGTCGATGTCACACAGCTCCGGGCCAGAAGGTTGAGGGTTCGCAGACCACGACAGATGAGCTAACTCTCCCTGCCTGTTGTATTGTAGGTCTAATGAAATCAGAGCCGGCTGCAGACAATGACCAGCTAGGTGCAAATCTGATTTTCAACATTTTGATGTAATATATAAAATGTATGCAACAAATTTTCCACCAACAGGTTTCTGTACAAATGCACCATAACCAATAGGCAAAACATACAGACTTTGGGCACTTCAAAACGGTTTGTGTTTTCAACACTTTCAATGATTTTACAGAGTTACAGTTCATATACGGAATTCAGTCAATTGAAATACATAGATTAGGGCCTTATTTATTTCACATGACTGGGCAGTGGCGTAGCCATGGGAGGGCATAGGACCACCCACTAGGGAGCCAGGCCCAGCAAATCAGAATGAGTTTTTCCCCATAAATGTTTATTAAAGACAGAAATACTCTATAGTTTCATCAGCTGTTTGGGTGGCTGGTCTCAGACAATCCTGCAGGTGAAGAAGCCAGATGTGGAGGTCCAGTGCTGGCGTGGTTATACGTGGTCTACGGTTGTGAGGTTGGTTGGACGCACTGCCAAATTTTCTTTTAAGATGTTGGAAACCGCTTGTGGTAGAGAATTGAACATTCAATTCTCTGGCAACAGCTCTGTTGGATATTCCAGCAGTCAGCATATCAATTGCACGCTCCCTCAACTTGTGGCATTGTGTTGTGTGACAACTCCATATTTTAGTAGCCTTTGTGCACCTGTGTAATGATCATGCTGTTTAATCAGCTTCTTGATATGCCACACCTGTCAGATGGAGGGATTATCTTGGCAAAGGAGAACTGCTCACTAACGGGGATCTAAACAAATTTGTGCTCAGAATTCGAGAGAAATAAACTTTGTGGGTATGGCAAATTTTCGGGAACTTGTATTTCACCACATGAAACATTGAAACAAACACTTTAGGTGTTGCGTTTTTATATTTTTGTTCGGTATATTTTGGGCGAACGTGCGCAAGTAGACTACAGGAGACTTTTGAACTAGCCTATTCAGATTACTACTTTGACTGGTTGTGTTTATGCCACACAAAGAATAGCTGGTCAGAACGGAAGGGCAGAGCAAGCTTTCCTGAATAACTGGGCCTGCTGGGAGCATACACTGGCAAGGGAAAGTATGTTTTTTATTTTTATTTTACCGTTATTTTACCAGGTAAGTTGACTGAGAACACGTTCTCATTTGCAGCAACGACCTGGGGAATAGTTACAGGGGAGAGGAGGGGGATGAATGAGCCAATTGTAAACTGGGGATTATTAGGTGACCATGATGGTTTGAGGGCCAGATTGGGAATTTAGCCAGGACACCGGGGTTAACACCCCTACTCTTACGATAAGTGCCATGGGATCTTTAATGACCTCAGAGAGTCAGGACACCCGTTTAACGTCCCATCCGAAAGACGGCACCCTACACAGGGCAGTGTCCCCAATCACTGCCCTGGGGCATTGGGATATTTTTTAGACCAGAGGAAAGAGTGCCTCCTACTGGCCCTCCAACACCACTTCCAGCAGCATCTGGTCTCCCATCCAGGGACTGACCAGGACCAACCCTGCTTAGCTTCAGAAGCAAGCCAGCAGTGGTATGTGAACCCTTTGGATTTAACTGGATTTCTGCATAAATTGGTCATCAAATTTTATCTGATCTTCATCTAAGTCACAATAATAGACAAATATAATGTGCTTAACCTGTCTGGCACCGGCGTTCCACTAGCGGAACTCCTCCCACATTCCACTGAAAAGGCAGAGCGCGAAATTCAAAATAGATTTTTTTAGAAATATTTAACTTTCACACATTAACAAGTCCAATACAGCAAATGAAAGATACACATCTTGTGAATCCAGTCAACATGTCAGATTTTTAAAATGTTTTACAGCGAAAACACCACATATATTTATGTTAGCTCACCACCAAATACAAAAAAGGACAGACATTTTTCACAGCACAGGTAGCATGCACAAAGCCAACCTAACTAACCAAGAACCAACCAAACTAACCAAGAAACAACTTCATCAGATGACAGTCTTATAACATGTTATACAATAAATCTATGTTTTGTTCGAAAAATTTGCATATTTGAGGTATAAATCAGTTTTACATTGCAGCTACCATCACAGCTACCATTCAGAAATAGAACCGAAGCAGCCAGAGTAATTACAGACACCAACGTCAAATACCTAAATACTCATCATAAAACATTTCTGAAAAATCGATGGTGTACAGCAAATTAAAGACAAACATCTTGTGAATCCAGCCAATATTCCAGATTAAAAAAAAAAAAAAAGTGTTTTACAGCGAAAACACAATATAGCATTATATTAGCTTACTACAATAGCCTACCACACTACCGCATTCATTCATCAAGGCACGTTAGCGATAGCAATAGGCACGTTAGCGATAGGGAATAAACCAGCAAAAGATATTAATTTTCACTAACCTTCATAAACCTTCATCAGATGATAGTCCTATAACATCAGGTTATACATACACTTATGTTTTGTTTGAAAATGTGCATATTTAGAGCTGAAATCAGTGGTTATACATTGTGCTAACGTAGCATCTTTTTCCCAGAATGTGCGGATATTTTTACGACACTCAACTATTCTGACCAAATAACTATTCATAAACGTTACCAGAAAATACATGTTGTATAGGAAATGATAGATACACTAGTTCTTAATGCAATCACCGTGTTAGAATTCTAAAAATAACTTCATTACGACATACAGCTTAGTTATAGCGAGAGAGTACCCAAAATCTGGGCGCAAACGACTATTTCACATGTTCGACAGATATATGAAATAGCATCATAAAATGGGTCCTACTTTTGATGAAAGATCATCAGAATGTTGTACAAGGGGTCCTTTGTCCAGAACAATCGTTGTTTGGATTTAGAATGTCCTCTTCTCCAGTCAATTAGCACGGAAAGCTAGCAAAGTAGCGCAAAGCTCTCGTTCCTGAACAAAGGCACACAACGCAACACGCCTAACGTCCCGAATAAATTTCAATAATCTAATAAAACTATATTGAAAACATACTTTACGGTGATATTGTCACATGTATCAAATAAAATCAAAGCCGGAGATATTAGTCGTCTATAACGGCAGCTTTTCAGAAGGCAAACCAGGTCCCTTCACGCGCTCTCCAGAAAACAGGAAACTGGTGACACGTCATGCCGAGAGCTTTTATTCGACCCCAGATCAAGTTATACACTCCATTTCTTCTCTCACTGCCTGTCGACATCTAGTGGAAGACGTATGAAGTGCATGTATACTGATATATATGAAGCCCATTTATAGGCAGGCCCTAGAACAGAGCATCGATTTCAGATTTTCCACTTCCTGTCAGGAAGTTTGCTCCAACTTGAGTTCTGTTTTACTCACAGATATAATTCAAACGGTTTTAGAAACTAGAGAGTGTTTTCTATCCAATAGTAATAATAATATGCATATTGTACGAGCAATAATTGAGTACGAGGCCGTTTAAATTGGGCACGATTTTTCCCCAAAGTGAATACAGCGCCCTCTGTCCTCAACAGGTAATAACACACACATTATTGTATTTTTCTTGTCTATGTTGAAAACATACTTTTCCCGATCTACACGATTTGTTTCCGTTCTCAATAAATGGGGAAACACTGGTGTTATTTTTTCCCGCATATATATGCATGAAACAAACATTAACTTTTAGGTTAGTAGGAAAGTTAATCATTTAAACCACCTAAATATACTCACATTCACTGAACAATTAGTATTTGAAACTCAAACATTAGTTTCCCAACTACTTTTTATATAATCCTACAGGCTCTTTATCATTCTCCATATATTGTATTCTAATGCATCCAACATTATGCATGTCCACCATGGAATTGGGCAGCTGCTGTTTGAGAACTCATCTGGTTTAGAAATCAAACTCTGATTATATTATTGCAGAGCATGAATGGTCCACCACCCAAAGGACATCCTGCCAACTTGATACAACTGTGGGAAGCATTGGAGTCAACATGAGCCAGCATCCCCGTGGAACGCTTTCGACACCTTGTAGTCCATCCCTCAACAAATTGGGGCTGTTCTGAGGGCAAAAGGGGGTCCAACTCAATATTTGGAACGTGTTTATAATCTTTTGTGCACTCAGTGTATAGCCAAGGCTACTATTTTAAGAGCTAGAGAGAAGGGGAAGAGATGGGCGAATTGCCAGCGGAAATGTATGAATTACAGTGAAATATCCGTCAGAGTTTAGGCTACCCTTTTTCAATAAGTGGTTGCACCAATTTTAGATAAAGCACTCAAATTAAAATGTAGGCCTAATGTCAACAGAACCACCCATTGCTTCACTAAAATGTATTGATCAATGGCTGATAGGCTATGGATAGGTTGCATGTATGTTTGTATTTAATGGTTGTTAATTTCCAATTCATATAGCCTAGGGTTAACTAAAAGTATTAGGAGAAGGGTTAGCTAACATGCAAAGTAGCTAAAAAGTAGTAAGAAGTCGAACAGTTGCTAAAATGCTAATGTTGTCCGTGATGAGATTCGAACATGTAACCTTTGGGTTGCTAGACCTTTGCGTTATACGCCCACCCATGCACACTCCTTTTATTTTTGCCTTAAGTAACCTTCTTTTGTATGTAACCATACCAAACATAACGTCTTACTAATTTGAAGCTTCTACCCCCAAGCCATGACTCCTGAACGTCTAATCAAATGCTACTCAGACTATTTGCACCCCCCCCCCCCCCCCCCCCCCCCCACCTCTTATGCTGCTGCTACTCTGTTATTTTCTATGCATAGTCACTTTAACTCTACCTACATGTATATATTACCTCGACTAACCGGTGTCCCCGCACATTGACTCTGTACCGGTACCCCCTGTATATAGCCTCGCTATTGTTATTTTACTGCTGCTCTTTAATTATTTGTTGCTTTTATTCCTTTTTTTGTGTATTTCTTTCTTAACTGCACTGTTGGTTAAGGGCTTGTAAGTAAGCATTTCACTGTAAGGTCTACACCTGTTGTATTCTGTGCATGTGACATACAATTTGATTTGAATGACGACAGCATTGGTGTTTTGTCTCTTATTAAATGGGGCTCAAAGAATGAAACGTAGCCAAGCTCCTTTCATGATTCGTACTATATGATGGTTATCCTAGTATTTTCAGTAGAATAATATTTTTCTAGTAGGCCTGGTATATAATTTTTCTGTCATTACTGTGTCCTCTAGCCATTTTCAACAACATAAAATCTAATGTTATTGGTCGCATACACATATTTAGCAGATGTTATTGCGGGTGTAGCGAAATGCTTGTGTTCCTAGCTCCAACAGTGCAGTAAAATCTAACAATATGCACAAATCTAAAGTAAATAGAAATATATCAATATTAGGATGAGCAATGTCAGTGTAGCATTGACTAAAATACAGTAGAATAGAATACAGTATATCCGTATGTAAACATTATTAAAGTGACAAGTATGTCTATAGGACAGCAGCCTCTAAGGTGCAGAGTTGAGTAACTGGGTGGTAGCCGGGCAGTGATGGCTATTTAACAGTGTGATGGCCTTGAGATAGAAGCTATTTCTCGGTTCCAGCTTCGATGCACCTGTACTGACCTTGCCTTCTGGATGGTAGTGGGGTGAACAGGCCGTGGCTTGGGTGGTTGATGTCATTGATCTTTTTGGCCTTCCTGTGACATCGGGTGCTGAAGGTGTCCTGGAGGGCAGGCATTGTGCCCCCCCGGTGATGTGTTGGGTAGACCGCACCACCCTCTGGTTGCGGTACAGTTTCCGTACCAGGCGGTGATACAGTCCGACAGGATTCTCTCAACTGTGCATCTGTAAAAGTTTGAGGGTCTTAGGGGCCAAGCCGAATTTCTTCAGCCTCTTGAGGTTGAAGTTCACCACACTGTCTGTGTGGGTGGACAATTTCAGATTGTCGGCGATGCGTACGCCGAGGAACTTTAAGCTTTTCACCTTCTC
This sequence comes from Salvelinus fontinalis, assembly GCF_029448725.1. Classification (NCBI taxonomy): domain Eukaryota; kingdom Metazoa; phylum Chordata; class Actinopteri; order Salmoniformes; family Salmonidae; genus Salvelinus; species Salvelinus fontinalis. The sequence continues at coordinate 51,601,240 of NC_074666.1, forward strand.
CACTGCGGTCCCGTCGATGTGGATAGGGGCGTGCTCTCTGCTGTTTCCTGAAGTCCACGATCAGCTCCTTCATTATGACCGCAGCAGTATATACTTTGCAAGTGACTGCTGACGCATTACATTTTTCTAAATGTTATTTTAGGGGGGGGGCTTATGACACGAATATGGCACATCTATCGTGTAACAGTAGGCTGTAACCACTTGATCAATCGATTCGAGTTGGAATGTCAGCAATATAATAATGAAGATGTTGATATGACGAGGTAGAAAGATCCCAGCTATAATATAGGCTAGGATGATGATGATGATACATGCATTGTTAGATAGGCCTAGAATGGATTGTTGCATATAATTAATCTTGGAGTGTGTAATTGCCATGCTGTTTACATCAAATGCATTGGTGCCAAAAATGTAACATTGTGGAATAAAAGCTACAGTTGCCAGTATGCTTCTTTTGAACCTAAAATAAATAAAATGAGGTTTTTCCAGAGGTGGAAAAAGTACTCGATTGTCATACTTGAGTAAATGTAAAGATACCTTAATATAAAATGACTGAAGTGAAAGTAACCCAGTAAAATACTACTTGAGTAAGTCTAAAAGTATCAGATTTTAAATGTACAGTGGTGGAAAAAGTACTCAAATGTCATACTTCAGTAAAAGTACAAAGTAAATGCTATACATCAAATTCCTTATATTTAGCAAACCAGATGGCACAATTTCCTTTTTTATTACTTTTTTTTGGACATTTGGTGATTACTCCAACACTGACATAATTTACGATGGAAGCATACACCATACTTTTAGCCATCTTACAAGGGTAAGAACTTGTTAACGGATTATGAGGTTTGGACCATTGGTACACTTTTTTTATATGCATTTTTGATTGGACACCCAACTCAGAGGGCAAAGAGAACCTACTATTTTCTTTTATCTAACACAGAACACATTCAAAGGGATGGCGCTATGACAACCATTACAGGTCAGATGTAGAATGGTAAGATGTGTGTATCATGTACAATTTGATGATTAGGCCTAGGCGATATAACTTGGCTACATTTTTCCACTAAAGATTTCACCACGCTTATTTTCAAATCTCCTGTAGGCTACAAAAAGATTAAACCCCATGACTTGTTTTGTAAAGTGAAGAATGTGAACAGATGTCCAAATGAGTGTGGTGACGGTTTTGTTTTCAATTCCTACTTCTCTAATTTTCAGCAGTTTCTCTGGATCCAGGAGTTGATGATTTAGAACCCTTGCCTTTGGCACCAGCCAGCAATGATGCAGAAACAGCCATCAGCACTGGTACAACAGACGGCAAAGCAACCAGTGACAATGCTACAACACCTGATGCAACAGTAATTAAGGCTGCAACAGTAATTAAGGCTGTAACAGCAGATGCAAAGGACGCTGCTGCCACACCCGTCAAGGACGCTGCTGCCACACCCGTCAAGGACGCTGCTGCCACACCCGTCAAGGACGCTGCTGCCACACCCGTCAAGGACGCTGCTGCCACACCCGTCAAGGACGCTGCTGCCACACCTGTCAAGGACGCTGCTGCCACACCCGTCAAGGACGCTGCTGCCACACCTATAGAAGACACACCCATCAAGGACACACCTATCGATGATGTAATAGCACGTGATGATGCACCATACACCAAAGGGGAGGTTATAGCTGAATCCACTGCCATTATTGCTGAAACAATTGTTGGCAAGTATGCAAAAACTGCAGACAAGAACAAAACCAAATTAGATAAATCAGGACTGACTCCTGAAAAACTACCTCCCAAACCTGCTGATTCAGATGCTGATGCTGCCCCGGCCATGACTGCAGCTCCAGCCACCAGCACCACCACAGTCAAAGCCCCAGAGCCTGCCAAGCCCATCCTGGAGAAACCAAGCCCTGCCTCCAACACCAAGCTCGTCGGCCCCATGGACGCAACAGAGGATGAGCAAGAAAGCGATCTAGTGCCTGTCAACACCCTGGAGTCCCAGACCGAGACAGACATGTACGGCAGAGAAAATGAGGAAGAAGGTGGTGAAGACAACGATGACATTGGACTAGCTGTTAAGGTCCCTCTGGACCAGAACCAGAACTTTGGCAGCCAAGACCTCAACGAGGAGAACGACGACAGCATGGTGGACGCCGACGATGACCAGGTGGTGCTCAGCCCAGCAAAGAGTGCTGGGAAGATCGACGTACGTATGAAGGACACCAACATCTACACCACCCAGGACGAGGACTCCCACTTCTTCTTCCACCTGGTCATCCTGGCCTTCCTGGTGGCCATTGTATACATCACCTACCACAACAAGAGGAAGGTAAGCAGAGGGGGAGTACTTTATTAATCCATACGAGACTGTTTGTTTGATTTCTGCTGTACCGAACCCCTTCAATACACACACACAAATGTGTACTGTTGTGGGCACTCGAGGAGTTGGGAAACACCTGGCCTAGGCTATAAAATGGACACATACATGCAACCTGTCCATAGCCTATCAGCCATTGATCAATACATTTTAGTGAAGCAATGGGTGGTTATGTTGACACTAGGCCTACATTTTAATTTGAGTGCTTTATCTAAAATCGGTGCAAACACTTATTGAAAAAGGGTAGCCTAAACTCCGGCGGGTATTTCACTGTAATTCGTGCATCTCCGCTGGCAACTCGCACGTCTCTTCCCCTTCTCTCTAGCTCGTAAACTAGTAGCCTTGGCTATACACTGAGTGCACAAAACATCAGGAACATGTTCCTAATATTGAGTTGCGGCTAGGAACGTATTACCGCCACACCGGCGGTCACGAGTCACGAAGGCAGTCAAATTCCACGTGACCGTTTAATCACGCAAATGTATTTATTTTTAACATTTTTTATTTAACTAGTCAAGTCCGTTAAGAACAAATTCTTATTTACAATGACGGCCTAGGAACAGTGGGTTAACTGCCTTGTTCAGGGGGAGTACGACAGATTTTCACCTTGTCAGCTCGGGAATTCGATCTAGCAACCTTTCGGTTACTGGCCCAATGCTCTAACCACTAGGCTACCTGCCACTCCAATTAGGCCTCTCCAAGCTCTGATGCTGCTGCTATTAGCCTACCAGACTTGCCAACTGCCTGGTACTCAGCACTCTATTGTCTCTCTAAATCATTCTGACATCAATGCAAATGTAATTGAAAATCTAATCAAACACCATGAGAGCCCATGAGCTCATGTTGCACAACATTTCTATAGACTATGCAATTACGTGAAAACTGAATGATGGCCTCTTAAAAAGAGGAGGATCCTGTCAGCTTTCTATAGGCTAGCCTTACTATATTTACTTCTCAACTTTCCTAATGTTAAGCTCATTGCTTATCTTTACAACAGGTACAACAGGAGTATAGCCTACCTGGCTGGCATGAAAATGAACCACAGGAAAAGTGACCTCCATTCGCTATTTAAGTGCATAGATTACATGTATTTCTTCCTGCTGCCCCTGTTTTGATACAGGTGTGTGATAATTGTCCATTCTAAATCAAAAACAAATTTCACACATACTCTACCTGTCAAAAGTTTTAGAACGCCTACTCATTCAAGGGTTTTTCTCTTATCTTTACTGTTTTCTGCATTGTAGAATAAGAGTGAAGACATCAAAACTATGAAATAACACACATGGAATCATGTAGTAACCAAAAATAGTGTTAAACAAATCTAAATATATTTTATATTTGAGATTCTTCAAATAGCCACCCTTTGCCTTGATGACAGCTTTGAACACTCCTGGCATTCTCTCAACCGGCTTCACCTGGAATGCTTTTCCAACAGTCTTGAAGGAGGTCCCACATATGCTGAGCACTTGTTGGCTGCTTTTCCTTCACTCTGCGGTCTGACTCATCCCAAACCATCTCAATTTGGTTGAGGTCGGGGGATTGTGGAGACCAGGTCATCTGATGCAGCACTCCATCCCTCTCCTTCGTGGTAAAATAGCCATTAGATAGCCTGGATGTGTTTTAGGTCATTGTACTGTAGAAAAACAAATGATAGTCCCACTAAGCCCAAACCAGATGGGACGGTGTATTTCTGCAGAATGCTTTGGTAGCCATGCTGGTTAAGTGTGGGGAAACGATGGGAAATGCACATGCGGAGATCATCCGTTCACCCACACTGCGTCTCACATGGCGGTTGTAACCAAAAATATCCAATTTGGACTCCAGACCAAAGGACAAATTTCCACTGGTCTAATGTCCATTGTTTGTGTTTCTTGGCCTAAGCAAGTCTCTTCTTCTTATTGGTGTCCTTTAGTAGTGGTTTCTTTGCAGCAATTCGACCATGAATGCCTGATTCACGAGTAACTCATCCTCTGCAGCAGAAGTAACTCTGGATCTTCCATTCCTGTGGCAGTTCTCATGAGCCAGTTTCATCATAGCGCTTGGTTTTTGCGACTGCACTTGAAGAAACCTTCAAAGTTCTTGACTTTTTCTGGATTGACTGACCTTCATGACTTAAAGTAATGATGGACTGTCGGTTCTTTGCCTATTTGAGTTGTTCTTGCCATAATATGGACTGAGCACTATTTGGTAAAAGACCATCTGCTGTATACCACCCCTACCTTGTCACAACACAACTGATTGGCTCAAACGCATTAAGAAGGGAAGAAATTCCACAAATTAACTTTTAAGCCACACCAATTAATTTAAATACATTCCAGGTGACAACCTCATGAAGTTGGTTGAGAGAATGCCAAGAGTGGGCAAGGCTGTCATCAAGTCGAAGGGTGGCTACTTTGAAGAATCTCAAATATAAAATGTATTTTGATTTGTTTAACTTTTGGTTACTACATGATTCCATGTGTGTTATTTCTTAGTTTTGATGTCTTCACTATTATTCTACAATGTAGAAAATAGTAAAAATAAGGAAAAACCCTAGAATGATTAGGTGTGTCCAAACTTATGACTGGTACTGCGTGTGTGTGTAAGTATATGTAAAGACAAGATTAAATCAAGAATAGTCTAATGGGTGACAATATTAGCCTATCACTTGTGAATTCTATATTATCATTTGTAAATGATGCCCAGCATAACGCAAGGAACAATGCCTTTTTTCGAATCATAGTCGCACACCTCGTGTAGCCTAGCCCATAGGCCTATATATTTTGATAAGGTTTGTATCACAACTAAAGTGGACAAATAACTTCTTAAAATGAAGCAAATTTATCCGCTTTTACAAGGGCTATAGAGCCTAACTGGCATACATATGGGGTGGCAGGTAGCCTGGTGGTTAGAGCGTTGGACTAGTAACCGAAATGTTGCAAGATCGAATCCCTGAGCTGACAAACTAAAAATCTGTCGTTCTGCCCCTGAACAAGGCAGTTAACCCACTGTTCCTAGGCAGTCATTGAAAATAAGAATTTGTTAATAACTGACTTGCCTAGTTAAAGGTAATGAATAAATAAGCAACGTATGTGTTTCAAGTTTGGGGAAGTAAATTTTCACCGTAAATTGCATCTTTATAACAAAAGCAATACAAGCATTATCGCATTTGCTGTCACTTTTGATAATGGAGTACTCCTGCTAATAATAGTTTATCAACATTTTAAAGCTAAACGTTCTGATCTGTTGCGTCAGCCACATTCCGTAATTTTCTTTTTTAATGCTAGTGGTTGTATTAATTTGGGATCTATCACATCCCACAACTGTCCCAGACTATGTTTGGAATATTTATTTCTCGCACAGAATACGTCTTTTAAAAAAACAAACTTTTTTTACTATGGGGGATAGTAGATTGACTTAGGCTTTTGCTGTTTGTTTGTCCTACTCATCTTGTTGGCTGACAAAGTAAATGTGGACAGTTTTTCCAATATCTTCAATATGCACCTCGGAATTGGATAAGGACATGCGCAGATGCGTCCCCGACGTGTCTGTCTTCACTTGTAGCCTGTGAGAGACCTGATCACATGATGGCGAGTCATCTGAGTGAGAGGTGCTTCGGAGCGCGCAGCACTCAGGAAGAAGGGCCCAGCGCAGCACTCCGGGCCAAGGCCACAATGACCACTGACCGCAAAAGGCATGGATTTTTTAGGATGCATTATGGCCACACAAAGAGGAAGTTGCCGTAAAATTCGAAGCATTATCAAGTGCTAGTCAAATTGTGAATGAGTGATTGATGCAGTGTGTACAGCCTGCGCAAAAAAACAAAGTAGCAACTTTTTTCAAATCATCGTTGGTCGCGTCATGCAGCCTTACAATGTATTAAAAATCAAAACATATAGAGTTTGTAGAACAATTACATTAACTCTAAATTAAGCATATAGGCATATCTATTTCTTTCTGAACCGCTCAACACAGAATAGCCGCATCAAATTGTTTGGAGAAAATACAATTTCTATTTTATTCAATTGTATTTTTCATACTACAAAATATTGCCACGAAATTCGAAGCAAATCTTGTCTGCTAAATAAACTAGTGTAGCCCACAGCCATTTGGCATATCCACATCAGGACCTAACATAAGGGCAACTCCGAGTATACTATTCTGTTCTCCTGAAATAGACTACATTTCTTCTTGTCATGCTTCTTCAGACCTGTCTAAAATAAAAAGTGGACTTATTGTGAAGGTGTAGGCTATATTACATGGATTTATTAGACCTTTTAAAATGTAGATGTTCCAAATGTCTGCATCAGTGGCTTGTAGGCTATGTGTGGAAGCCAGCAGATGCTAAATGTGTTTATGTTAATTCATGTCAATTACCGTGAGACCGACAGTTATTTGCTTGACAATCACCGGCTGACAATTTCGTGACCGCCACAGCCATAGTTGCACCCCCTTTTGCTCTCAGAACAGCCTCAATTCGTTGAGGCATGGACAAAAAGGTGTCAAGCGTTCCACAGTGATACTGGCCCATGTTGACTCCAATGCTTCCCACAGTTGTCAAGTTGGCTGGATGTCCTTTGGGTGGTGGACCATTCTTGATGCACATGGGAAACTGTTGAGCGTGAAAAACCCAGCAGCGTTGCAGTTCTTGACACACTCAAAATGGTGCGCCTGGCACCTACGACCATATCCCGTTCAAAGGCACTTAAATCTTTTGTCTTTCCCATTCCCTCTCTGAATGGCACACATACACAATCCATGTCTCAAGGCTTAAAAGTCCTTTAACCTGTCTCCTCCCCTTCATCTACACTAATTGACGTGGATTTAACAGGTGACATCAATAAGGGCTCATACTATAGCTTTCACCTGGTCAATCAGTTAGGGAAAGAGCAGGTGTTCCTGATGTTTTGTATACACACACTGTAATAGGAATTTCCAGGTGAACAAAAGAGAAGAGCAGTCGCAGATAATGTCAATCAGGTTGATTTACAAGTTGCAATAGGGAGACGCCACCCAGCACAGATGCAGAGAAAATGTCTAACTGGCCTCTTGTAGATAGGTCCTTTATCCTCCTAATCAGGCTGCACCAAATGTTCTCCAAACACCAGCTCAAGAGGCTTGTGGGAAGTCCAAACAAAAGGGTGTCTTTGTCAGCTGCTACAGAATCAGTGTTCATAGAATGTCATCAATACCACAGTGAATAATCAGTGTGTCCTCAGTCCTTGTACCTCCAGTCTGGCGTCAATCACTATCAACATATGAGAATAGTCCATTACAAGTCTAGTGACCATCAACCCGCACCTTGAGTGTTACAAACAGAACACAGAAAATGTGATGTATTACAGAAACTCAAAATATGGTTTTGATCACTAAATCAGGGATGGGCATCTGTCAGGGCCCCCCTTTTTGTAGGCCCGTGGATCAATTTACAACAAAAATAGTAATAATTTGTGAGGGAGGGACCCAGTCAAGGTCTCAACTTACTGTTGAGAGAGAATAGTACAATACACAGTGCCGTTTTAATTATTATTATTTTTTAATTCAAAAATATATTTGCTGAATTTAAAAATAATCTTATGTCAGCTGCTGACAGTCCCTTAATCAGCTGACATTTATTTTCAAGGTAGTCTAGACTGCTAACTAAACTTGTAAACATGGTTGAATTACAGACCAGGGGGCCTTATTTATTTTTTTAGTCACTGTCATTCAGATATCATATTAAAAACTGCAAACATTTCTCTGTCAAAATGTGTAGAATTTCATGAAATTAGCTGTAAAACTGAAAACATTCTCTGCCCCATGGCAAAATGTGCTAAATATTCTCTCCACCATGACAAAATGTGTATAATTGCAGCACATTTACTTTAAAACAAAATTTTACTTAGGGCCGGCTCTGACTGCATCTGTGGGTATGGATGTGGGTACACAGTCCCGTGAGCCAGATTTTTGTGTGGGCCCCACCCCTATCAAAGTTGCCCAATTTTTAAATATGAACTTTAGTCATCTTAAATATATACATTATGCAGAAATGCATATAGAGTTGGAGTTAACTTTTGTTATTGAGAGACTATTTACTTCCCTTTTAGGTAGCCTAGCTACATTGTTAGCGTGGGTAGTCTCCATTCATTGCCCTTTTTGTGTTCCTTTGAGTATCACCCTGATGGCGCTTATTTTAGCTACTTTTGGGTCCGTATGTATCAAGCATCTGAGTAAGAATGCGGATTTAGGATCAGCATTGCCTTTTTAGATCTTGATGAATAGGATTACATGGACAGTGGGGACGTGATCCTAAATCAGGACTACTACTCTGAGACGCTTTATGAATGGACAGCCCAGTATTCAATAAAAAGGTCAAATGTTAACTTGAATATCCACTCTCTCCAGATCTTCCTGCTAGCCCAGAGTCGGCGCTGGAGGGACGGCCTGTGTTCTCGCAACAACGTGGAGTATCATCGGCTGGACCAGAATGTCAACGAGGCCATGCCTTCCCTCAAGATGACTCAAGATTACATCTTCTGAGCAGAGAAGGGAGTTGAAAGAACTAAAACGAGCCTTTTTCCAGCTGCATTGTTGAAACGCTTGCTTGCCCACAAGCTTGCCCCACTTTTTCTTGCTTCAGGAAAAACCTGGGCAGGAGGGAGTTTGATGGTATGACCACTCTGTAATCGATACACGTTTTCAATGTTTGCCCACGTATGCTGGAAATATTATTTTCTGTTTTGTTAACCATAGTCCTGGGTTTTGAAATTTAATTATGATTTTAGTATTTGATTTATTTGGGTGGCCTATACTTGTCTGTATGAAATACGTTCTCACCATGTTTAAGCCTTACTATCATTCTACACTTATTGTTTTGCACACTTAAGTGTTTGTGCTGATTACACACTTAGAAAATTGGAATGTAAATAGTGTCAATCAATACCAAGATTAATAACCAATAATAGTGTACTTTACTTGCTAGTCACTAATCTGCCCTGCAATGAATGAAGGCTATTTGTAGTGTTTCGCCTCAAAGCCCTCAATCCACAAAGCATTTGCAGTTGTAAAAGTTAATATTGTACGTATGTAGCGTACTACACAATATACATTTATGTTCAGAACTTGTGGCTATTTCCTACGCTAAATCCGTTAGACAAGTGAGGACTTTTGACATGACAGAGCCCACCACATTGTGATATGGTGGCAGTAATTCCCTTGCTTGAAATTGTATTTTTCCATAATCCGGCATTTTGACTGGTTTTCTTATTAACACGTTGGCCAGATTGTGCTATGCACTAATCCCAGTGCTGATCCCTTTTTTTTTGTATTTGTTTAATGACTTTGATGAAGTCTCTGATGTCAGGTAAAGATTCCTCACAGATTTCTCAATGACTTTGAACCATGTGGACTCGACCGGCGTGCTCTCCTTCTGTAGGACTTTTGTTTTTCTCTTTCACGCGGCCTAATGTGCATGTAAGACACTACTTCAACACAGATTACTTTAGGGGACAGAGAACTGATTGTCGAATCTGGGGACGTACCCTATTCCTTATGTGGTGCACTACTTTTGAACAGGCACTAGGGCTCTGGGTCAAAAGTAGTGCACTATAGATATAGGGAATATGGTACCATTTGGGAATCGACCTCAGTCTAGAGGAAACGATAACCACCGTCGCTCACTCGTCATTACCTTAACGAGTCTTCAATTCTAATGCCATATCCTGTGACGTGAATCCAGAATCAGTCAATTCTCATGCACTTATCAATCCCCAATAGTTTTCCAGCTGTATTTTCAGGACCGTGGAAAAGCATTGTAATCTGAGTGTCACGACAATAGCTAAAGCATGGAAGGGAGGTTTTGTCATGCAAGGAACAGGAAGTATATTGTGTAGCTTTCATATGGCATTTGGTGGATGGACACTGCCTTTGCAATCAACTGTAGAGATTGTACAATCGTTTGCCGATGAAGCACAATTGTATTTGTCAATAAAGCACAATTGAATTTGGGGGCCCCTTTTTGTTTTTCCTCTTGCTAATGCTTAGTTTTCTAAGAAATACATTTTGAAAAAAATGTTTAGTCTGACAAGAAACAATTTAACATAACGTCCACACCAGGTTTTAAGAGTCATCAAAAAACTGTTTGTCATGAGTATTGAATGCTTTGGAAATGTCCTTGGAAATGAGCCTGTCATGACCACATGACTCTACCCTAGCCACTCAATCATTCCACTGCTATTGTTTTGTATGATGACAGCAATGCTTACCTCTGTCACATCCTTGTCTGTTGATCCATCCAAGCACCCCAGTGAGGAACCCTGAATCCTAAGCAGTGTCAATAGTATTTTGAACTTGCATGGCGGTTCTGCATTAGAAGCTGTCTGTCGGTGATGTTATTAGGGGGGGGAGGCACATACCAAAGGACCTGTACTACAGGTACGGCTGCAGTTAGTCATATTGCCCTTGGATGGCAGTAGAGACCTACAAGTCAGTGGTGCTCAGACAATTGAACAGCAGCTCAACTATTCAAGAGAACATTCAGAAATGCACTTCCAGTTTGAGTACAAGACTGTTTTAGCTTGAACGGTGATTCCATCATCCTAAAACTTAGTATGTTAATCACCGTGTAAGCAAGTAGAATGTTCTTATGTAGTTAAATAACGTATTTACATGGTTGATTTCATGAACCCCAAGCACTGTCAATTTAATTGATACCAAAGATTCTATTTATACATGAAAGCACAAGATGGTGGGTAAATGCAGTGATATTGATAGCAAATGGGATGTCAAGGTTATGCAGGGTGGTTGATTCTGGCTGATATTGAGCATATAGAGCTTGCCAGTTTGTATTCCTAAAAAACGCAAATTAAACTGGTTTGTTCAGTCTTTCTTATGGGGGAAATTAATGGGGAAAGAATGGGGTTTTGGGATGAATGCTGAAAATAAGGTCTGAGGTTAACACAGGCTTAGGAGATCTTAAATGTATTGTTCTATGAGATATCATTCAGTTAACATGGCCTTTAAGAATTATGAAGTCTGTATGTGCTTTATGGACTTATTTTGATTACATAAATTCACAAAAAGTTACTTTAGCTGATGAAGATTATTTTATAGAACACAATGTATAAGATCTCCTAAGCCTGTTTACCACAGACCTTATTTTCGGCATTTATGTTTATCCAAAACCCCCATTAATTTCCCCATAGGCTTTGGCCAGCGAGCCATGGCGGAGTCAACCCCCGTTAGTGCCTACAAAAAAAGGAATTAATAATAATAATAAAAAAATATATATATACTCATATACCCTGTTTAGGCTCTAGGGCCTGAGAGTGTGGGACCGCACAAGACAGTACTCCATATAACTCGTCAGATGTGAAGTATTTTAATCACAGAAATATTTCAGCTGTATAAACAATGAAGTTGATCTTTCTTGACTTCTTTTCAACTTGTGCTGATTACCACCATCGCTATAAAAGAGAAAGTCCACTTTCTTCACATGAAGATTTTCTAGGTCCTTTTGGTGATTCACTACCACTGGACCTTCCGAGATAATCTCTCTACCCTTTTGACAGCCTCTGCATTGGAAACACTTTCAACTGCCCTGATTTTGTCAACCTCAGTCTCTTTCACCCTACTCAGGCATTCCAAGGATTTCGCCCTATGTTCTCCACCACAGTTACAACACTTTACTACTTGGCCAATGGCCATTCTCTTCTGCTACACGTTCGGAACCACCTTCAAAGTGATCTTTCCCACACATCCCAACATCTCGGCTTCTTCTGTCTGCAGACACTTCCTACAGGTCCAAACATTTTACAACAATGACATTGCAAAGGCCTGGATACAAAAGCTCTGACATGATAGTACACATATCCCAGCTGCACTCATGTTGGGAGGGTCTCCACATAAAAATAAACTTTACTGCCAATTGACCACCATTAATATTCTTTAGTATATCCAGAAATTACTCCCTTGACAGGTGCCCTTCTCCGTAGCTCAAAGAACGACACAGCATAATCATCAACTCGAGTGAGACCCAACCCACACCTTTTCTCACTTTTTCTCAAACACAAGAAATGAAAACAAGCACACTTCTCATCATCTTTATTGATTTTACTTCACCCAAGGCTTTCTCCACCTTTTAGGATATTTTCAACAGATTCACCAAGTCGGACACCAATACTCCTTGACAACGCACTCCTACCAGATATGATGGGGTATTATCAACACTACACATTTTCCTTTCAACTTCAATTTTGCTTATTTTCCCATTCTTTTGGACAAAAGTCTCTTCATCCCCACTTCCACCGCCATCCGATTCAAGTTCCACACCCGCTTCCGCCATCCTTCTGGATTGCTCCTTAAAAAATATAAATCACTAAATGCTCTCATTAAACCTGGATATTTTGGCAGAACAGATGCCACGGGGGCTCCCCGGTGCTGACATGTCAATATATGGACTGGAAACTGGGGGGGAAGCCTTCCCCTCTCAGATAAAAAATCTGGAATAAAACCAATACTCAAAGCATACCTATCCGATATGTTCTGGCTGTTGCTTTATCTTCAGAGGGAAGTCAAGGTGTGCGAAAGTTTGCTGTTGACGGAAATAGTTGGGATTTATGGTATTTTCATAGGTGCTGTATGTTTCAAAGAGGACATTTGTGGACCAATGTGTGCGCACATGGGTGAATGCAATGTGTTAATGCAGAAAAATATCCTTCTCTTCATGTCCTCAAAATGTTGTTTCAGTTCACAGAGGCATGTGTCCTCTATGGATCATTATTTTTTATAAAAATTCTTCGTAACAGATTTTCATATTGTGTGAGAAAATATCTGAACATTTATGCACTCACTACGGTAAGTCACTCTGGATAAGAGCTTCTGCTAAGTGACTAAAATGTCAAATGTAAACGTGGTTGATGCTCCACAGGAAGTGCCGTTTACCTTAATTTTAGAAATTAACATAGCCAAGTAGCCCTACCACAAAATGTGACAATTGTCGGTAGTATGCAGTAAGATGGATATCTCTGATCTCCTCTACCCTCTAATTACTTTACTGAGACTTAAAATGTCCTCTCCCTGTTGCTTTCAAACTAAAAATCACCTGGATGGCATATATTGTACTTTTCTTTGTCTACACCAGGGTTCCCCAACTGGCAGGCCCCAGATAATTTTTTTGGGCCCCCAAAGTTTTCTTCTCTGCAGATCCTCTCAAGCTCTGTCAGCTTGGATGGGGAGCATGGCTGCACAGCTATTTTCAGGGCTCTCCAGAGATGTTCGATCAGGTTCAAGTCGGGGCTCTGGCTGGGCCACTCAAGGACATTCAGAGACTTGTCCCGAAGCCACTCCTGCTTTGTCTTGGTTGTATGCTTAGGGTTGTTGTCCTGCTGGAAGGTGAACCTTTGTCCCAGTCTGAGGTTCTGAGCACGGTTTTCATCAAGGATCTCTCTGTACATTGCTCCGTTCATCTTTCCCTCGATCCTGATTAGTCTCCCAGTCCCTGCGGCTGAAAAACATCCCCACAGCACGATGCTGCCACCACCATGCTTCACTGTAGGGATGGTATTGGCTAGGTGATGAGCGACGCATGGTTTCCTTCAGACTTGATGCTTGGCATTCAGGCCAAATAGTTTAATTTAATCTTGGTTTCATCAGACCATCAGATCTTGTAAATCATGGTCTGAGAGTCCTTTAGGTGCCTTTTGGAAAACTCCAAGAAGGCTGTCATGTGCCTTTAACTGAGGAGTGGCTTCTGTCTGGCCACTCTACCATAAAGGCCCGATTGGTGCTGCAGAGATGGTTCTCCTTCTGGAAGGTTCTCCCATCTCCACTTGTGTAAATAAGATATTTGTTTTTAATTTTTAATACATTTGCAAAAGAATCTAAAACCAATTTTTACTTTGTCATTATGGGGTATTGTGTGTAGATTGATGAGGACAAACATAATTTGAATCCATTTTAGAATAAGGCTGTAATGTAACAAAATGTGGAAAAGTGAAGGGGTCTGAATACTTTTCAAATGCACTGTATGTGATACAATTAAGTGATAATGCCCAAGAAGCTGGTGTATTGGCACTATATCCAATACATCCCCCAAACACCGGCTTCGAGGGCATTATCACTTGTATACAATGGGTTACCAACATACTGTTTTCTAGAGACATTTATTTGGACACATCCTTAACAATGAGATGCGATTTCACCTGGCATAGAACATTTGCTCGCTCGTCAGGACACTGTTGATCAGAGGAGCTAGCCAACCACACAGGTAACACAATCACTTCAAACTGAAGCTGGAAAGACGGCTAGCAGCACTTCGTTTTGTTTAACCTTTTTTGCGATTGACATTTCTTTGTATATATCCATAAAAAGCTGATTCATGATTTCGACTGGTTGAGAAAAGCTGCCTGTCTGTCTGTCTCGTCCTGACACGTTCATTACTATGGGACAGCTGGAGATCGAATTTGAATATTGAAACAATGTTGCAAATGTCAGAGAGACAGACAGGAAGGTTTATACAAATCCGCTGTTGAAAACGAAATGTTAGTCTAAAAGAAATGTGACATAATGTCTCGATGCTTTTTATAGCGGAGATCAAGTTTATTCATTGTTTGGCTGGGTTGATGTGACAGTGAATAGGCATTTTAATGTCATAGATTTAGCCGGTGGTAACTTGTGGAATAGACACCTGCTGGAATGCCGTTTTAACCAATCAGCATTCAGGATTAGACCCACTCGTTGTATAAATGTAAGCAAGGTTTGAAATGATTATGTTTTACTAAAATATTATATCTGTTTGGGCTTGTTGCGGTCAATTTTTAATTATGTTCCTGCCCCCTGACCATCCGCGCAAGAAAGAATCAGCCCGTGGCGGAATCTAGTTGATGATGCCTGGTCTAGACTGTCTAGTCCTGTTTGCCTTGTTTTATCTGGGTGTGTGTTTTTTAATATTGACTATAGCTTTACTGTCCTGAGTTTCTGTCTGGGGAAAGCCTACAGAGTGTACAGTGTTGACTCTTGGATTAACTCTTGTTTATAAACACCACACCATATGTCTTCTTTGCTGTAATGAAGACTGCCTGCCTTCTTCTCTGAGGGGCCCGTTCCCCTGGAGCCTCCCTAGCTTCTCTCATTATGTTGTCATCCTCCCCTTCATTACTCACTCACCATCAAAGCACCTCCCTCCCTTTAAAACCCTCCTCCTCCTTCTCTAACAAACTGTTAGCTCAGAGGTTGTCATTGGTTTGTTGATTTAAGATGATGAAACGGTTATCATCCGTTAAAAAAAAAACGTTTAAATGTAACCTTCTGTCTTCTTCAGTAACTCTTTCGTATTAGCAACTCCCCCTTCGTGGTCTTAATTAGCATGTTGGTCCGTCTGCCTCCAGTTCTGCTCTCAGCTGATTGCTGTTAAGCATCCATCGTGTTTGTGTGTGTGTGCTTCTTCTCGCTCAAGAAAGAAATCGGCCTGCCGCTGAAACTAGTTGATGATCCCTGCTGTATGGCTTAGCTTGGGATGGTTGGTGGAGGCCAGAGGAGGCTGGTGGGAGGAGCTTTAGGAGGACTGGCTCATTGCAATGGCTGGAATCGAATACATATCTGTGTGTGCTTCTCCCCTGCCTCCACCTACCTTCCCATGCTAAGCCATACAGTGTCTGGCTGCTTGGTTCTGTCAGACCTACTATGTTAGCTGCTTCATGCTTCATACCTTAAGTTCATTGTCAGCATCTCCCCAATTTACTTTTCTCCTTCCGTCCTCTCAGAATAGTGTATTAGCTCTTGTTGTTTGTCTTGTATTTCCTCTTCCCTTTCTCTCTTGTAGGAGTAAGTTAGTCTACGCTGTCTGTCAACTCTGTATGGGCTATTCAAAATCCTTTCTACTCTCTCTACCAGTAGTGTCTTCAGAGTCCTGCAGGGTCCATATATCTCTTATTCACTTTGGATCTATAATATTAGCTCTGTCCAAATCTCCCAGACTAGCTTCTTCTCGTGGATTTATATGCTGCTTTGATCTTCCCTTCAGTCTCTGATGATGAGGTGCAGTTTTTCTGTCTGTGTATTTGTAGGTATGTCTATGCATTAATTGGAGGGAGATTTCTCACTGACACCATCTGCAGTTCCCTCAACATCTTGTCCCTCCCATTTTAAATCCATGGGATCACCTTGTGACAAGGCAGGGTGAATTTATTGGGGAGTCATGGCCTGGACATTATAACTTCTTTCCAAACACACTGTTTGTCCCTTGTCAGTCACAACAACATGGACATTCGTCACCCTCTGTCCCCCGGGCAATAAAACACCTGATTAACAGGCTCAGGCATGACCACTGACTAGAACACTGAGCAATCTCAGCATTCTGAAGGAAGTACGTGGTCTTAGGGCAATTCGTATTATTCTGTAAGTAAATCTGTAAAACTCCATTTAGTGTCATATATTACGTTACGTTAGGTTACATTATTATGAATGGAATAGCGGTCGTACAATATCATACAAATGATCGGATGCATAGTAGTATGATACTATGTCTTACCCGGTTGTACAATAGCATACGAATTGGATGACATAACTTTTCATACAATTTGGAGGACAGGTTGCTTGTTGTACTGTAACAACAAAGAAAAAATACAGGGATAATTTACATTGGTGGTTAGGGGAGCTAACATGATGAAGGTTACAGATGTAGAATCTTAATTTGAGCCAGTTTGCTACAGGATGAAAATAATCCTGCAGCAACAGGAAATGCAAATTATTATGTGTATTATAATTAATGGACATTTTTTGTAGAGGTTGATACATTTTCCTTCAGGGCAAATCAAGTCTGAAGTTTCAAAGTGGAAATGAAAAACTTTAGAAGCCTTTTTAAAACTCAAATACACTAGACGTTTGCATTTCTGCTGTGCAGGAAGATTCTCTGCAACAAAATAGTTATCAAACTAAGATCCTACATCTGTAGGGGAATTTACTTAGCAGGATAGGTGAATTGGGTTAAATTGTAGAATAAGGGTTAGGGGAAGGGTTAGCTAAAACGCTACATACTCACAACCTTTTGATCGCTAGACTGTCACGGATTACGCCCACCCATCCTTCTCGACCAACCTCCCTACTTTCGTCTCTGTCTAAAGTAACTAGACCATTAGTAGGTATCATAGGTCTTGGAGGTGTTCAGAGATACGTAAAGTATGTTTCATATGGCTCTGAGGCCAGGCTGAAAGGAACACCATTACATTTCCAGTCATTGACTCTGTGGAGTTCCTTTTGGTTGATACAGTTCCTATAAGAAAGAGGGGGAAATCCAGCTGAGCATGTGGGATGGAGGACGGAGGTACGAAGGCCCGCGGTCATGCCGACGCTGCAGAGGAACAGTAATAATGAAGAACAATATATGGATGGAGGTGTGCAAAGGTCACACGCTGCAGCCGAAATCTGAATGAAGTAAATTCCAATGCCCCCCCCCCCCATTGAGCTGGTGCATATTCAGCAAAGGAGGCCCCTTACACACCCTCCTCTCCACCCACCCAGCCACCCAACTGCCGGACGTTCCCTCATGTAACAGTATTTCTGCTGCGTTCTGCTGTCACACGGACGACCTCTCCACCAGCTCTCAATGTGACAGCGATTACCAACGCCTGAGTTGGCAAGAATTTCACTCATACCAGGTCAAACACAATGGTCCCAAATTATTGCCCCTATTAATGTTTTATGGCCGTTATGAAATCCTGATATATACATTATGCAGACCTTGCTTGGTGAGAGATTTTTTTTAGGGGGTCCTCAATGTTTCTGACTATATTGCATTTTGGGAGTAATAAAAAAGGGATCACCTTGCTTTCCATGTGTTGAATGAACTTTTGTGGTTTGCTGATATTACTTCTCCCTAGACGAAATAAAGGTTATTGAATTCACTGTGACACCCAGCCCACGTCTACTGTTTATTCGCCCATCGAAACCTTTTACAACTGGTCAGAAAAGCAAAGATTTGGCTCTTAATCAAAGACTTCGATCCATTGAAAATGTGTGTGTGTGCGTGCGTGCGTGTGTGTGTGTGTGTGTGCGTGTGTGTGTGTGTGTGTGTGTGTGTGCGTGTGTGTGTGTGTTAGTGTGTGTGTGTGGGTGTGTGTGGGTGTGTGTGTATTGTAGATGGACGGAGGTAGGGACCTCCACCAATCATCACCCAGAAGACCTCCTCCCTGGCCAGTCGTTACTGCGAATTTGCAAGCAGCGTGTTTGGAGGACTCTTAAGCAGGAGTGTACTGTGTGGATGACTCAACTCAGGATTGTAGAAGAAGTTGTATTCAGGCAGTCAGGAGGGAGGCCCGGGTCAGTCTAGACAGCCCTGGAACAGTGGGGCCCATTGACATGATTGTGTAGTGGTGGTGGGGCTGTCAGCGGCTGGCAGAGAGGGCACCAGGGGACACCGTTCGCTCTGAGCCCTCCACAGGCCCTTTGCATTGCTTTAAATAATGAGTTCATTCATGTTGTACAATGGAGCTCCGGGGATCGAGGAAATTGCTTTTCTGGAGGAGAGAGGGAGAGAGCTATTGATGGGTGTGTTGACTGTGCACACTCAAAGGACAAACGCTCTAAGAAAAAACAACAACAACAACAGAATAATGTGAACTGAAGAACTCTACAGGACAAATAGTTCCTGAACGCAATTTTGAGTTCTGTGTAACTTTTTTATTTTCTTTAATAAGAACCACTGCTGTGTCAAAAGCGAACCCCCCTCTGTCCCACCATCCAATTTCCGATATTGGTTTTCTACTTCCTCTCCTGTAGCTGCAGTGATTACACCAAAGGTAATCTAAATACATTCATCTAGCCTGCCTTTTAAGGTTTTTAATTGAATACAACATTTTAAATTGAAAAACTGCTTTATATGTAGATGTGTGATCTATACTTATTGATCAGGGTCGACCAAACTGGTTCCCACAATGACGTTTGGTTTGGCACACCAGGACCACTAGGGGTCAACCAAATCTATTTTAGGGCCCCCATAATGCTGCTCATATTCAAGTTATTAGCCTTATGAACATAGAAAACTGGTTGCAAAATGTTTAATAAATCCGAATCAAATTGTATTGGTCACATGCGCCAATGCAACAGGTATAGATTTTACAGTGTAATGATTACTTACGAGCCTTTCCCAACAATGCAGAGTTATAAAGTAAGACAAATATTTACTAAAATAGGAGATAGTAACACAATTAAAAACAATAATGAGGCTATATACACAGAGTACCAGTACCGAGTCAGTGTGCAGAGATATCGAGGTAGTTGAGGTAATTGAGGTAATACAGTATGTACATGTAGGTAGAGGTAAGTGACTAGGCATTCAGGATATATTATAGATCTGACGATAGCCGCGTCTATATGGGAATTGGATGAAGCTCAGTGTTAAATTCAAATCTCCCTATCATCATATCTAAGCCAATATGACACCAACCTCTATGAAAATTCGTACACAACACAATCCCTGCCTCTCGTAATGAGCCGTCTGTTACCGAGAACCACATACCAGACATTTTAACAGGGTCGTTAGCATTTGAGTTTTAAGAGTATGTCTTGCTGCTACCTAGCTCAAATTATAGATGTCAGATTAATTGACTAAATTTGTAGGTGCAAACAAGGTTGTCCACTATCGGCATATCTATTTATTATTGCCATCGAAATGTTAGCTGATAACATTAGATCTAACAATAATATTAAGGGATTAGAAATCCGTGGCTCAAAACAATGGTGTCATTGTACGCTGATGATTCATGTCTTCTTTTAAAACCACAATTAGAATCCCTCCACGGCCTCATAGAGGATATATATTATTTTGCTAACCTCTCTGGATTAAAACCAAATTATGATAAGTGTACTTTTTTACGTATTGGATCACTAAAAAAAAGGCACATTTTACATTACTGTGTAGTTTACCAATAAAATGGTCTGACGGGGATGTGGACATACTTGGTATACAAATCCCAAAAGAAAGAAATGATCTCACTCCAATAAATTTTTATAGAAAGTTAGCAAAAATAGATAAGATCTTGCTACCATGGAAAGGAAAGTACCTGTCTATGTGTGGAAAAATCATCCTGATTAAGTCTTTAGTCATATCACAGTTTACCTATTTGCTAATGGTTTTGCCTACACCTAGTGACCAGCTTTTAAAATTATATGAAAAAAAATATTCAATTTTATTTGGAATGGCAAGCCAGACAAAATTAAAAGGGCCTATTTACATAACGAATATGAATTCGGAGGGCAGAAATTATTAAATATTAAAGCATTAGACCTCTCACTAAAGGCATCAGTCATACAAAAGTTATACTTAAATCCAAACTGGTTCTCTAGTAAATAGGTAGGAATGTCTCACACCATGTTCAAGAATGGCCTTGTTCCCTTTATTCAGATTACAACTGCTCACTTTCAGTTGTTTGAAAAGGAAATAATCTCCAAAATATTGTTATTTTTTAAACAAGCCTTAGAAAGTTGGTTGCAGTTTCAGTTTAATCCACCTGAAAAGACAGAACAAATAATACAACAAATATTGTGGTTACACTCAAATATACTAATTGATAAAAAAAAACGTATTTTTCAATGAAATGTTAAAAAAAGGTAACATTTTTGTGAATTATATCATAAATAGGACTGGTGGAGTTATGTCATGCATGCAGCTAACACAGACATATGGAAATGTCTGCTCTACCCAAAATTACAACCAACTAATTGCAGCAATACCACAAAAATGGAAGAGGCAAGTAGAAGGGGAAAAAAGTAAGGAACTTGTCTGTCGGCCCTGCATTAAAGAACATAAATGGTTAAAGAAAAGTGTGATGAATAAAAATATATACCAATTTCATTTAAGGACCAAAAAATATACAGCTGTGCCATATAAATTGCAAAATAGTTGGGAAGAGATTTTCAATGTACCCATTCCATGGCACATGGTTTATGAATTGATACGCAAAACAACGCCGGATTCAAAACTTTGAATTTTTCAATTTAAATTACTATGCAAAATTCTTGCAAGCAATATAATGTTAATATGAAGAAAAAAAAGATATTGGGAATCGGAAATGATGCAGACAATTCGGATAATATGGGGGATACAATCTTCCCAGCTCTGCAGATTTTGCTGTGAGGAGGCAGAGTCATTAGATAATTTATTTTGGTATTGCCCATATGTGGCTCGTTTTTGGTCGCATATCCAGGAATGGCTAAAGAATTGCAACATTTGCCCAGAACTAACGCTGCAGATAGCAATACTGGGTGATTTGAAAAGCCATAGTCAATCAATCAATAATAGAAAAATTATTTTAGCAAATTTTTTTATCTTTAATTTACAATCTGAAGAAGCTATGAGAATAGAAAGGTTCCGTACTTTCGTGAAGCATCACAGCACAGTTGAAAAATATAAGGCAAATAGAAGAGATAGATGGGAGGGGTTGACTGGAGCTGAAGGGTGGGACTAATAACAAGATAACCAATGTAAAACATATGGGGTCTGTAAAATGTATATAGGTTCAGGAATTTTGTGAAATAGTACAGTTACAAATAGAAATCAAATTGGATGGACATCAGAAATAGAGGAAGGACTAAAAACAAACAAAATATAACTAATGTAAAATAGATTGTGTCTGTAAAATGTGTACAATATGTACAAACTGAAGGTAGAAGCCGAAGTGTTGTTGTTTATTAGTTTACTCCAATTGGGGGAAGGGTGGTAGGGTTTGCGGGGAATAATAAAAGTTTATTCTAAAATAAGTATGTATATCTATGTAGATATGTGTATGTATATATGTGTATATGTATGAATGTTTATGTATGCACATGTATATGTATGGGTATGTCCGTGTATGTGTATGGATATATACTGTATATACTTACCAAAAAAAGATATTGGGGATTGGAAATGATGCAGACAATTACATTGATGGAAGCAACAATCTTTCTGCAATATTAAGCTGATCCACCCCTAAGTGGAGAAAAAAAGTTTGTAGGTGCAACAGTTTTTATTACATTTATAATTTATCGCACATTTCCATCCATTAAGAAACAACAAACTGCTACCTTTTTGTAGCATTTCTGACAATGTTAAATGCTTTTTAGTCAAAGCGCAGAGTTCTAACAAACAAACAACTCTGCCATTCTAGTAATCAGAATGTGTTGTTAGGTATCAAGTTAAATGTCTACGATTTTATTTCTGTTTTAAAAAAAGCTATTGTTTCAAGATCCTAAGAAGCTATTGTCTACCTTTTATATTTCTAAATGGATAGCGTCTATTTGTTTGGCCCCGTAGCCCACCACTCAGATTACATTTTGACCCACCAAAAGTGGGTACAGAGCACCTCTGTAATATTGATAAAGATGCTGCTTTGATTATGGGGCAGAATGATTTGATAGAGGAGCCTCTTCTAGTTAGCCTCCTCGGTTTTAATTGAAATTCAGCAGGTGATTTGGCAGTGGGACAGCCAGATTCAATATAACTCTCTGTCAACACAGGTTATCCTGCAATGCTTTATAGCCCCCTTAAAACCTCGACACTAAAACAACTGCCATCCTTGCTGGGATCTAGTCAGGGAAACCATTTGATCATTTGAAAGCAGCAGTAGTAAGGGAAATATAATGTGGAGAAGGGAAAGAAGCTACATCCGTAGTTTGCTCACCTTGCCTAGAATATCTAACTGTTGATGTAAAGCTAGAAATGTGTAATGATTTCACTCTGTCTTGTCCACTGGTATGCTTCTCAATTGATTGTCTTGATCTCTTTACAAACTCAAAAGGAAACATTTCGCAAGGGTCTGTGACGTGCCGTGACCAAGATGGAGAAGAAATCTTTAATTATCCGAGACAGTGGTTAACCATCTCCATTGGAAAAGCAATCGCAGTGATCAGACCTATAGTCTCTCTACACTGTATAAAACAGTCCACCCCTCCTGTGTCCCTTAACCTCCAGCTCAGCTCCTAAAAGGCCATTACAACACTATGATGGGTTTCATCATCTAGGGAGTGTTCCAAATGGTACCCTATTCTCTATGTCATTCACTACTTTTGACAAGGCCCATACGTCTCTGGTCAAAATAGTGCACTATGTAGGGAATATGGTGGCATTTGGGACGAAGCCCCCTAACTGTAGAAATGAAACACAAGACAATGAAATATGTGTGGTCCGCTTCTCACCACGTCTCACCTGATTGGTCTGTTGCTACCAGAAGTTTGTTGAAAGGTAATAGAAGTTCCCTATCCTTATCATGGCGTTAATTCCCTCACATAGCCTCCTTGTCCACATTCCATCAAAC
Organism: Salvelinus fontinalis; assembly: GCF_029448725.1. NCBI lineage: Eukaryota > Metazoa > Chordata > Actinopteri > Salmoniformes > Salmonidae > Salvelinus > Salvelinus fontinalis. The sequence continues at coordinate 51,624,854 of NC_074666.1, forward strand.
AATAAACACTTGTCGCGCAAAGTCCCTTTGTGGTTGTCCTCAATAGTACTTCTGTCTGGCAAAGCTGCCCAAAAAATATGTTATTAAGTAAGTGCTGATGGAATCGATAGGGGTGGAGGAGGGTGGATTCGATTCCCCCCCTGTTTTCAGAGTGCTTAACTTTTCCCCTCTTCAGTGACTTTACAGCAGCTGCTCCCGTGGTGTGTGGAGACAGGCATTACCTTAGACAGGTGCCTAACAGATGCTAATGAGAAAATAAACAACACAGTGGTGGACAGGATGCAGCCAGAGCTCTGTGAGGAGGAGCAAACCAGGGGGAATAGAGAATGAAGTGGGACATTAGGTTCATCAGAACAGGTACATTAAAGTCACTTAAAGGCGTCCTTTAAATGGTTTCAGACAGAGGATTAATAAAGGTGTATTACTGCTTATGACTGTAGAGTGTGGAGCCTCCATGTGTGAGAGGGCTAGCAAGACACAACTCTATGAAGTCATGGGCTGTGTCCCAAATGGCACCTTATTCCCTATAGTGTACTCTTTTGACTAGAGCCATATGGGCCCTAGTCAAAAGTATTGTGCTGTATAGGGAATAGGGTCCCATTTGGGACGCATCCATGGTGAACTGAAGCAGTAAAGTACCTTATACCTTGTGTAGGAATACACTACCGGTCAAAAGTTTTACCACACGTACTCATTCAAGGGTTTTTCTTTATTTTTACTATGTTCTACATTGTAGAATAATAGTGAAGACATCAAAACTATGAAATAACACATGGAATCATGTAGTAACCAAAAAAGTGTTAAACAAATCAAAATATATTTAATATTTGAGATTCTTCAAATAGCCACCCTTTAACTTTATGACAGCTTTGCACACGCTTGGCATTCTCTCAACCAGCTTCACCTGGAATGCTTTTCCAACAGTCTTGAAGGCGTTCCCACATATGTTGAGCACTTGTTGGCTGCTTTTCCTTCACTCTGCGGTCTGACTCATCCCAAACCATCTCAATTGGGTTGAGGTCAGGGGATTGTGGAGGCCAGGTCATTTGATGCAGCACTCCATCACTCTCCTTGGTCAAATAGCCCTTACACAGCCTGGAGGTGTGTTGGGTCATTGTCCTGTTGAAAACAAATGATAGTCCCACTAAGCGCAAACCATATGGGATGGCGTATCGCTACAGAATGCTGTGGTAGACATGCTGGTTAACTTTTTATGGCTGCAGGGGCAGTATTGAGTAGCTTGGATGAAAGGTGCCCATTTCAAACGGCCTGCTCCTCAGTCATAGTTCCTAATATTTGCATATTATTATTAGTATTGGATAGAAACACTCCAACGTTTCTAAAACTGTTTGAATTATGTCTGTGAGATTAACAAAACTCATATTGGCAGGCAAAATCCTGAGTTGAAATCAAAACAGGAAGTCAGAAATCTGAGCTTTTCTGTATTCACCAGAGTCCTTTAAGAAATCCAATTGAGTTTTGACTGATGTTGCACTGCCTAGGGGTTCTACTAAATGTCAGCAATCAATAGAAATTCCAATGAGACTTCTATGATGTTGTGGGAGAGAATGAGAGCAGAATCAGTCAGGTGTCCATCAAGCAGCCATGCGCTGATCATGCCTTTTCCTCATGCAAGGCACTGACGTTCCATTGCTCACGCAGACAAGAAGGAATACTCCGGTTGAAACTTTATTGAAGCTATATGTTAAAAACATCCTAATGATTGATTCAGTACCTAGTTTAAAATGTTTCTTCGACCGGTAATATCACATTTCGAAGTTTTTGTCCGATACAACGCTGACCAGAATTAGCGTTTGGATATGTAAACCAGACGCGCTAACAAAAGAAGGTATTTGGACATAAATAACGGATTTTTTCGAACAAAACAAACATTTATTATGGACCTGGGATTCCTGGTGTGCTTTCTGATCCTAATCAACAAAGGTAATGGAATATTTATCATGTATTTTATTGTTTATAGTGACGCTATCTTTGCAGCTGTGGTATGCTACTTTGAGCGCAGTCTCAGATTATAGCGTGCAATTATTTTTCCGTAAAGTTTTTTTGAAATCTGACATAGCGGTTGCATTAAGGAGAGGTATATCTATAATTCAATGTGTATAACTTTTATTATCATCTATATTTTTGATGAGTATTCATGTTGAAACGATGGGCTATGCAAAGTCACTTGATGTTTTTGCATTTAGTGAATCTTGTAGCCTCAATGTAAACTCAGATTTCTTTATATAAATATGAATTTAATCAAACAAAACATGCATGTATTGTGTAACATGAAGTCCTATGAGTGTCATCTGATGAAAATAATCGAAGGTTAGTGATTCATTTTATCTCTTCTGGTTTTTGTGAAGCTATATTTAGCTGGGAAAAATGGCTGTGATTATTTTTGGTTTTGTGGTGACCTAACATAATCGTTTGTAGTGCTTTCGCTGAAAAGCCTATTTGAAATTGGACACTTTGGTGGGATTAACAATAAGATTACCTTTAAAATGATATAAGACACATGTATGTTTGAGGAATTTTAATTATGAGATTTCTGGTTTTTGAATTTGGCGCCCTGCACTTGGACTGGCTGTTGTCATATTGGTCCCGATATCGGGACTGCAGCCATAATTAAGTGTGCCTTTAATTCTAAATAAATCACAGACAGTGTCACCAGCAAAGCACCCCCACACCATAACACCTCCTCCTCCATGCTTTACGGTGGGAAATACACATGCTGAGATCCGTTCACCCACACCACGTCTCACAGACATGGCGGTTGGAACCAAAAATCTCCAATTTGGACTCCAGTCCAAAGGACAAATTTCCACCAATCTAATGTCCATTGCTTGTGTTTCTTGGCCCAAGCAAGTCTGTTCTTCTTATTGGTGTCCATTAGTAGTGGTTTCTTTGCAGCAATTCAACAATGAAGGCCTGATTCACACAGTCTCCTCTGAACAGTTCATGTTGAGATGTGTCTGTTACTTGAACTCAAAGAACCATTTATTTGGCTGCAATTTATGAGGCTGGTAACTCTAATGAACTCATCCTCTGCAGCAGAAGTAACTCTGGGTATTCCATTCTGGCGTTGGTCCTCATGAGAGCCAGTTTCATCATAGCGCTTGATGGTTTTTGCAACTGCACTTAAAGAACCTTTCAAAGTTCTTGAAATGTTCTGCCTTGACTGACCTTCATGTCTTAAAGTAATGATGGACTGTCACTTCTCTATTTGAGCTGTTCTTGCCATAATATGGACTTGGTATTTTACTAAATAGGGCTATCTTCTGTATACCTACCTTGTCATAACACAACTGATTGGCTCACACGCAATAAGAAGGAAAGAAATTCCACAAATGTGTTTTTATGAAGGCACACCTGTTAATTGAAATACATTCCACGTGACTACCTCATGAAGCTGGTTGAGAAAATGCCAAGAGTGTGCAAAGCTGTCATTAAGGCAAATGGTGGCTATTTAAAGAATCTTAAATCTTAAATATATTTTGATTTGTTTAACACTTTTTTGGTTACTACACTTGGTATTTGGTATTTTATTAGGATCCCCATTAGCTGTTGCAAAAGCAGCAGCTACTCTTCCTGGGGTCCACACAAAACAATGACATAATACAGAACATGATTAGACAAGAACAGCTCAAGGACAGAACTACATACATTTTTAAAAAGGCACATGGGGCCAACATATCAATGCATACACACAAACTATCTAGGTCAAATAGGGGAGAGGCGTTGTGCCGCAAGGTGTTGCTTTATCTGTTTTTTGAAACCAGGTTTGCTGTTTACTTGAGCAATATGAGATGGATGGAAATTACATGCAATAAGGGCTCTTTATAATACTGTACGTTTTCTTGAATTTGTTCTGGATTTGAGGACTATGAAAAGACTCCTGGTGGCATGTCTGGTGGGATAAGTGTGTGTGGCAGAGCTGTGTGTAAGTTAACTATGCAAACAATTTGGGATTTTCAACACATTAATGTTTCTTATAAAAAGAAGAAGTGATGCAGTCAGTCTCTCCTCAACTCTTAGCCAAGAGAGACTGGCATACGTAGTATTAATATTAGCCCTCTGATTACAATGAAGAGCAAAACATTCCGCTCTGTTCTGGGCCAGCTGTAACTTAACTAGGTCTTTCCTTGCAGCACTGGACCACACGACTGGACAATAATCAAAAAAGCAGGGCATCTCTTTATTACGACTAGACCTCTCCCCATCTTTGCAACCATTGAATCTATATGTTTTGACCATGACAGTTTACAATCTAAGGTAACGCCAAGTCATTTAGTCTCCTCAACTTGTTCAACAGCCACATCATTCATTACCAGATTCAGCTGAGGTCTAGCACTTAAGGAATGATTTGTACCAAATACAATGCTCTTAGTTTTAGAGATGTTAGGGACCAGTTGATTGCTGGCCACCCATTCCAAAACAGACTGCAACTCTTTTTTAAGGGGTTCAGTGACTTCATTAGCTATGGTTGCTGATGCGTATATGGTTGAATCATCTGCATACATGGGCACACATGTTTTGTTTAATGCCAGTGGCAGGTCATTGGTAAAAATAGAAAAGAGTAGAGGGCCTAGAGAGCTGCCCTGCGGTACACCACACTTTACATGTTTGACATGAGAGACGCTTCCATTAAAGAAAACCCTTTGAGTTCAATTAGATAGATAGCTTTGAATCCACAATATGGCAGAGGTTGAAAAGCCATAGCACTTAAGTTTTTTCAACAACAGGTTATGGTCAATAACATCAAAGGCTGCATTGAAATCTAACAGTACAGCTACCACAATCTTCTTATTATCAATTTCTTTCAACCAATCATTAGTAATTTGTGTCAGTGCAGTACATGTTGAGTGCCCTTTTCTATAATCATGCTGAAAGTCTGTTGTTAATTTGTTTACAGAGAAATAGCATTGTATTTGGTCAAACACAATTTTTTCCAACAGTTTGCTAAGAGCTGGCAGCAAGCTTAAAGGTCTGCTGTTAGAACCAGTAAAAGCCGCTTTACCACTCTTGGGTAGTGGAATTACTTTGGCTTCCCTCCAGACCTAAGGACAAAGACTTTCCTCTAGGCTCAGATTAAAAATATGACAGATAGGAGTGGCTATAGAATCAGCTACCATCCTCAGTAGTTTTCCATCTAAGTTATCAATGCCAGGTGGTTTGTCATTATTGATCGTTAACAATAATTTTTCCACCTCTCCCCACACTAACTTTACAAAATTTAAACTTGCACTGCTTTTCTTTCATTATTTGTTTTTTATACATAAATAATAATAAATAATAATTGCTCACTGTTTGTCGTGGGCATTTCCTGCCTAAATTTGTCCACTTGCCAGTAAAATAATCATACAAATAATTGGCAACATCAAAGGGTATTGTGATGAAAATGCCACCTGATTCGATGAAAAATGGATTTGAATTTGTCTTTCTCCCCATAATTTAATTTAAGGTACTCCAACGTTTTTTTCCATCATTCTTTATATCATTGATCTTGGCTTCATAATAAAGTTTCTTATTCTTTTTGTTGAGTTAAGTCACATCATTTCTCAATTTGCAGTAAGGTGGCCAGTCAGATATACAGCCAGACTTATTAGCCACTCCTTTTGCCCAATCTCTTTCAACATTACAGATTTTCAATTCCTCATCAATCCATGGAGCCTTAACAGTTCTAACAGTCAGTTTCTTAACAGGTGCATGTTTATCAATAGTTGGAAGAAGCAATTTCATAAATTCATCAAGTGCAGCGTCTGGATGCTCCTCATTAATCACATCAGACCAGCAAATATTTTTTTAACATCATCCACATAAGAGTCACAGCAAAATCTTTTGTATGATCTTTTATACATCATTTTAGGCCCAGCTGTTGGAACTTTGGCTTTCCTGGATATAGCCACTATATTATGATCACTGCATCCAATGGGTACGGATATAGCTTTAGAACAAAGTTCTACAGCATTAGTAAAAATGTCATTGATACACGTGGATGATCTTGTTTCTGTAGTGTTTGTAAACACCCTGGTAGGTTGATTAATAACCTGAACCAGATTACAGGCACTGGTTACAGTAAGAAGCTTCCTCTTGAGTGGACAGCTTGATAAAAACCAGTCAATATTCAGGTCCCCAAGAAGTAGACCTCGCTGTTTACATCACATACACTATCAAGCATTTCACACATATTATTTAGATACAGACTGTTAGCAACACCCCAAAAGAAAAGGCTTTAGATGTGCCAAGTGAACCTGCAACCACAACACTTCAATAACACTTGACGTAAGATATTCTCTAAGCATTACAGGGATATTGTCACACCCTGATCTGTTTCACCTGTCCTTGTGATTGTCTCCACCCCCTCCAGGTGTCACTTGTTAACCCCAGTGTATTTATCCCTGTGTTTCCTGTCTCTCTGTTCCAGTTCAACTTGTATGTCCAAGTCAACCAGCGTGTTTTTCCCGTGCTCCTGCCTTTTCTATTCTCTTTTTGCTAGTCCTCCCGGTTTTGATCCTTGCCTGTTTCTGGACTCTGTATCCGCCTGCCTGACCATTCCGCCTGCCTTGACCTCGAGCCTGCCTGCCACTCTGTACCTCCTGGACTGTGAACTGGTTTTGACCTTTTGCCTGTCCACGACCATTTTCTTGCCTACCACTTTTTGGATCAATAAACATCTAAGACTCCAACCATCTGCTTCCTGTGTCTGCATCTGGGTCTCGCCTTGTGCCTTGATAGATATGGCTCTGAATATATACAGCAGCCCCTCCCCCATAAGCATTTATTTATCTTCTATAGATGTTATAACATTGTATTGCTACTTTTGCATCATCAAATTACTTATCTAAGTGAGTCTCAGAAATGGCTAATATATGAATGTTATCTGATGTTAGCAAGTTATTGATTTCATGAATCTTATTATTATTCTTTTTTCATTTTTTTTTTCAAATATTTTTTATTTAACACACATGAATGGTGTATAGCAGGGGTGTCAAACTCATTCCACGGAGGGCCTAGTGTCTGCAGGTTTTTGGTTTTTCCTTTCAATAAAGCCTTAGACAACCAGGTGTGGGGAGTTCCTAACTAATTAGTGATGTTAATTCATCAATCAAGTATAAGGGAGGAGCGAAAACCCGCAGACACTCGGCCCCCCGTGGAATGAGTTTGACACCTGTGGTGTATAGGTATAAAAGCCAGGTATACAATTTTTATCTAAACATAAAAGAGCAGACAGAAACAAAAAGACCCAGAGTTCTGGGTACAAAACAAATATTACAAAACAAGACATACAGAACAAGGACAGGGAGAAAGAAAGAGGGTAGGTGTCACCCCCCCTTATTCCCCCCCCCCCTTTATCCCTCCCCCACTTCTTCCCCCCTTTATCCCTTCCCCTTATTCCCCTCCCGACTGCTCGGGTGGCGGTGCCAGCACATGCTGCCCAAAGGTGGATTAAAATATTACAATTGAGAGTGCGTTAAAAAGTACAAATTCACAGCGCCGAATGGTCCAAGTAAGAGAGGAAAGGCTGCCAGATTTGATCAAATGTTGATAATTTATTGTTCAGAATATATCTATTCCTTTCTAAGTGTACAGTGTTTGCCAATTTGCTGAGACATAATTTGGTAGTGGGCGCTTCCTTCTTTTTCCAAAACAACAAGATTAGTTTTTTTGCCAAAATGAGACTGTAAGAGATGAGTTGTTTTTGAGGGTTGGTTAATCCGTTTAGGGAATCAGACACTCCCAGGATTATCAGAAGCGGGTCTGGGTCAATTGAAGTCTCCAGAACTTCAGAGAGGATCCTAAAAATTCCACACCAGTAACCATACAAGCTAGAGCATAGGGCAAAGCAGTGGAGTAGTGTACCCTGTGCAGCCTGACATTTATCACACATAGGGGATGTATCAGGAAATATCCTATGCAGTTTGGTTTTGGAATAGTGTAATCTGTGTAATACCTTGAATTGTATGAGACGATGTCTGGAGTTAATGGAGCAGGTGTGGATATACTCCAAGCTATCTTCCCAGTCTGCCACCGAAATGTCAGTCCCTAGTTCTTCCTCCCATTTTGCCTTAATGGCATCTGTAGAAGGTGTGCTAACCGATTGAAAGCATCATATAAACGAGATATCAGTATGTCTGAGGTGGGGGATGTTTTTATGCATCCGTCAAACATGGAAGGCTTAGCGTTCCCAAATGTTGGGAGATGTTTTCTAACATAGTCTCTGATTTGTAGGTATCTGAAAAAGTTACTTCTGGGAAGATTATAAGTTTCCCTCAGCAACTCAAAGGAAGCAAAGGTCCCTTCTATATATAAATCCCCTATGGTACTTATCCCCAACTCTCCCCATTGCTCAAAGGTGTTATCAAGGTTAGAGGGGGAAAAGGAGGGGTTCCTAGCAACAGGGAGCATGAATGACATTGGTCTAAGCTCAAAGTGGGTTTTAATTTGCTTCCAGATTCGGACTGTGCTATGTATAATAGGATTGTTACGATAAAGTGACCTCTCCAGATTGACAGGCGACAAAATCACAGCACCAATAGAGAAGGGGTGACACTCCTCCCGCTCCATACTAAGCCAGCTGGGTGACGGACGTGCGTCATCCAGCAAAAACGTAACAGCGCGGAGGTTAGCGGCCCAATAATAAAATATAAAATTTGGGAGAGACAATCCTCCTTCCATTTTGGATTTGCAGAGGTGTTTTTTACCTATCCTGTGTGTTTTATAATCACAGATGAAAGGATTGATAATTGAGTCCAGTTGTTTATGAAATGATTTAGGTATGAATACTGGGATGTTCTGGTATAGGTAGAGCAGTTGTGGGAGGAAGACCATTTTAATGGCATTAATTCTTCCGAGCAGAGAAATTGGGAGAGTTCTCCAGAATTGTATGTTTGTCTTGAGTTTTTGCATCAGAGAGGGGAAATTATTTTTAAATAGTAAGGAGTATTGTTTGGTAACTACAATTCCTAGATAGGTAAATTTTTCTGAAGATAACTTATCTGGAAGATGTTCTAGCCAGGAGGTGTTTTGTAACCGTATGGGCATTAATTCACTCTTGTTCCAATTTATTCTGTATCCCGAGAAGGTACCAAACAAATGAATCGCATCAAGAATAGCTGGAATACTAGCTTGGGGTTCTGTTACATAGAGGAGAATGTCATCTGTGTATAGGGAAATCTTATTTAGAGTATCTTTAGTATTATAGCCGTGTATTGCTGCATCAGATCTAATCGCCTGAGCGAGAGGTTCAATGATTAGGGCGAAGAGCATAGACGACAGCGCACAACCCTGCCTTGTCCCTCTGTAGAGGTTAAATCGGGGCGACAATGATTGGTTAGTGAGTATTCTCGCACAGGGGTTCCTATATAAAAGCTGGATCCAATTTATGAACCCATCTCCAATATTACATTTCTGTAGGACTTTGAATAGATAGGACCACTCAACTTGGTCAAAAGCCTCGGCGTCAAGAGATATAACGGCAAGGTCCACGTTTGGTAACCTCTGAGAATACATAATGTTGAAGAGGCGCCTGAGATTGAAGAATGAGTTTCTGTTCGGGATAAAGCCGGTCTGGTCCGAATGGACCAATTTGCCAATTAAACTGCTAAGCCTGTTAGCCAGGGTTTTTGCTAAAATCTTTTGGTCTGTATTAAGGAGGGATATTGGTCTGTATGACCCTACCTCTTCCGGATCTTTATCCTTCTTATGTATAACTGTAATGAATGCTTCATCCAAAGTAAATGGGAGAGCTCCATCCTCCTTGGCCTGAACCAACATTTTGTGCAGGTAGGGAGAGAGCATGTTGCTGAATGATTTATAGAATTCACCAGGGTATCCATCTGGGCCAGGGGTCTTGCCACACTTTAGAGTTTTAATTGTTTCTCACATTTCTTCAAGAGATATTTCCTTATTCAGGAAGTTAGAATCTTCCTGGTTCAGGGCAGGAAGATTACAGTCCTCCAAAAAGTTTAGCATAATTAAGGGGTTAGGATCTGCTTTAGATGTATATAGAGTCTCATAAAACTGACGGAATCTGTCATTGATGTCTTTGGGGGAAGAGAGTAATTCCCCAGATGCAGATTTAACTTTGTGAATCATTCGGTCACTCACATTTTTTCGAAGTTGTCTGGCGAGTAATTTGTGTGGTTTGTCACCAGACTCAAAATATTTTTGCTTGGCGTAGAGAAAAGATTTAGCAATTTTAGCTGAGAGAATCTGATTATGTTCAAATTTTAAAGAGGTAAGTTTTTTATGTTTCTCCATAGATGGATGTCTAGCATTCTCCCTATCCAGTAAGTGAATTTGTCCCTCCAGTTCTACCAGTTTTCCCCTGTTTTGCCTACTCCTGGCAGTCTGATAGGAGATGATACAGCCTCTCAAATAAGCCTTAAGTGTTTCCCACAGTAATACTGGGGAAGTCTCTGTGTTGTCGTTGGTATCAAAGAAAAATGTAATTTGGTCTTTAAGATGTTCACAGAATGTTGGTTCTGTGAGGAGCTGAGGATTTAACCTGTTGGGGATGGGGGCGCTGTTTAGACTATTTATGCTAATTGGGTAATTTTTGAAACGGCTTCCCACAAAATCCTTGATCGTACAATATGCATATTATTATTATTATTGGATAGAAAACAGTCTATAGTTTCTATAGGAGTTGAAATTTTGTCTCTAAGTGGAACAGAGCCCATTCTACAGCAATTTCCCTGACATGGATTCAGATTTCAGAAATGTTGGCCACTGTTCTGAAGTCAGTTAAAAGGGCACTGATATTGCTATGACTATACGGACACTTCTTACGTCTTCCCCTGGATGCCTTTACGTGATGACGATTCCAATGGGGTCGATTGCGCGTTCACAGGCCCTACAAATGAAAAAACCCTGAGGCTAGTCATTCTTTTGGAGCTGCGTCATGCGCCTAGAGGACACCGGCCCGCACCTTTTCCAAGCATTAGTGAAGGGGGTAATATTACTCGGGTCATGTTTCTACTCGTTATGGGAGTTAAAAACATCATAAGGTAGTTAATTTAAAGCGTTTTATAGCAATTTATATCCGTTTAGTGCGATTTTGGGACATTTATTTTTGAAACGATGTGAATAGTTGGGCACGCTTTTCAGTTCATCCCGAACGCAGTTGGCATTTCCACATGGCAAGAGGACAGCTTTCCACCAAAAGACGATTTCTCCCAAGAAAGGATCCTTTGCCCAAGATACTGATGGAAGAACAGCTCAAGGTAGGACATTTTTATTATGATAAATCGTGTTTCTGTCGAAACATTTTAGTGGCTTAGGACGCCATGTTTTTTGACGTAGCTTCGCTTGGCGCAAACTGTATTGAAAAGTAAGGATAAATTAAAAAATGTAATAACGCAATTGTATTAAGAATTAAATTGTCTATCAATCCCTGTCCACCCTATATTTTTTAGTCACGTTTATGAGTATTTATGTATAAGAGTAGATCACTGTCTAAGTGGCGCAAGGACATTTTCTGACCAGCTTGTCTACATTTCACATTGTCTAACCATGATTTTGGTGGCTAAATATAAACATTTGCGATCAAACTGTATATGCATGTTGTAATGTGATGTTACAGGAGTGTCATCGGAAGAATTCTGAGAAGGTTAGTGAAAAAATTAATATCTTTTGGCGATGTTGACTTTTATCGCTCACTTTGGCTAGAATCAATGCTGGGCTGCTATGTGGTATGTGCTATGCTAATATAACGATTTATTGTGTTTTCGCTGTAAGACACTTAGAAAATCTGAAATATTGTCTGTATTCACAGGATCTGTGTCTTTCGATTCGTGTATGCTGTGTATTTTTACGAAATGTTTGATGATTAGTAAGTAGGTAAACACGTTGCTCTAAGTAGTTTTTCTATTCCATTTGTGACGGTGGGTGCAATTGTAACCTATGCCATCTACCTGAAATATGCACTTTTTTCTAACAAAACCTATCCCATACCATAAATATGTTATCAGACTGTCATCTAATGAGTTTTTTTGTTGGTTAGGGGCTATAAATATCTTAGTTTAGCCGAATTGGTGATGGCTACTGGTGTTGGTGGACAAATAAAAGATGGTGGATTATGCTAATGTGTTTTTAGGTAATAGATGTACATCTTTACATATTGTGTCTTCCCTGTAAAACATTTTAAAAATCGGACATGTTGACTGGATTTACAAGATCTGTGTCTTTCATTAGCTGTATTGAACTTTAATGTGTGAAAGTTAAATATTTTAAAAAAATATTTTTTTTGAATTTCGCGGCACTGGTTTTTCAGTGGGGGGGGGGGGGGGGGGGGTGTGCCGCTAGCGCCACGCTGATCCTAGACAGGTTAACCTCCAGACCCTCTCGTTTGGTACGATGTCACCCAATCTCAGGGAGAAGCTGAGTGGACTGTGGTCCGAGATTATAATATCATGATACTTCACATTGCAGGTGTAGGGGAGTAGTTTAGCATCAACCAAAAAGTAGTCAATTTGAGTATAAACTTTGTGAACATGAGAGTAAAAGGAGTATTCCCTACCCTTAGGGTTAGTGATCCTCCATATATCAAATAAGTTAGAATTCTTTATGTAGGTATTCAAGAATTCACGTGAATGGGAGGTGGGGGTTCGCCGGGTAGAGGATCTGTCCAAATATTGGTCTAGCACACAGTTAAGGTCCCCTCCAATGATCAGGTTAGTATGGGAGATATCTGGAATCAGGGCAAGGACTCTTTTGAAAAAAGAGGGGTTATCAATGTTTGGCCCATAGATATTTAGTAGAGTTACAGAAGTAGAGTGGATCTCTCCTATTACGATCACATAACGATCCTCTTTATCCACAATAGTGGTTTTATGTAGAAAGGGAATTCCTTTCCGTACCAGAATCACTGTGCCTCTCGTTTTGGCAGAGAAGTTAGAGTGATACACTTGCCCCACCCACCTACATTTAAGTCTGCTATGAGAATTATTTTTCAGATGGGTTTCTTGCAAAAATATAATATCAGACGAGAGTGCTTTCAAGTGGGCTAGGACCTTGCCTCTCTTAATTGGTTCGTTTAAACCCTTGACATTCCAGGAAGTGAATGTGAGCCCCGCCCCCCTCTCATTTGTAGTTCCTATGGTGGCCTGCATAACATGTGACTCAATAAAAAGGTAAGAAAGTGCACCAAACCATCACAATCAGCATATGTAGCAGCTACACCCGAGCAGTATCCAACCTGCCCCTCCCCCCCTGCAAGCACCTTTACTTCCCACCCTGTTCCCCTACTTCCCCACTATTTACCCCCCCGATCAACCCACCTTTAACAGGCATACACAAATAGGAAAGAAAAAAATAGAAAAATAAAAATAATAAACACATTGTCTGGCCGATGCCAAAAAAGCACGGCGCGACCTCGAACAAGAGGTAAAACAAAAATAAAATCCCAACTATACGTTCACCTCTCACTATCCTAGAACTTCTACTAACATATGAACTGAGGAGGCTCCCGCGAATAAAGTGTTCAATTAGCATCTAATAAACCTAAAGAGAATAAGTTGCAACTTAAGCATATTGCGCACTTAAGCATCATCTTGGGTCAATCCCTGAGATAAGCAAGATATAGCATCACAAGATTATATTGCTAAGCAATGCCGGTCTAAACATGAACCATCAGCAACCGACATAGACAGCAGTACATTTACATATTGTGGGTTAGATCGGAAACAAGAATTTTTCTAAATTAAACGTACCCCCCAGTCAGAAAATAAATAAATAAAAAGGTTATATATATATATATATACATACATACATACATACATACATACATACATACATACATACATACATACATACATACATACACATACATACACACACGCATACATACACACATACACATACACACATACACATACATACATACATACGTACATACACACATACATACACACACAAAAAATACATATAAAAGTATATATTTAAAAAATATATATACATTTACACACACACATATACATATGCATATATACACATACATACATACACAAACATTCATGCCCCAGTGTAATAATCTACACTAATTTAAAATATACACATACATAATAGTAAAATGCTAAGAGAAAATAATTATAAAGTACAAATAATAATTATATGTACGCACACCTACACAGACACTACAGAGGGCTGGTGGGGATCTAATCGGGAGAGCGGCCCTCGGCTAAAACAAAGGCAGAATGGCACAAAACATCAACTTGCTATCCAGGTGTCTGTGTCTGCCCCTTCCCAACCATCACCCCCAGTCCCCTGCAAGCAATAAATAAATGGTATTGTAATAACAATAAATGTAAGAATTGAAAAATAAATAACGAAACAAAACAAAAAATGGGGGAATATAAGTATATTCATCCGAAAGTGTCAATGAGTCAGTTGGGTCAGTTGGTTATACCTGGAGTACTTCTCCTGTCTTATCCAGTGTCCTGTGTGAATTTAAGTATGCTTTCTCTAATTCTCTCGTTCTCTCTTTCTTTCTCTCTCTGAGAACCTGAGCCCTAGGACCATACGTCAGGACTACCGGGCATGACGACTCCCTGCTGCCCCCAGTCCGCCTGGCCTTGCTGCTATTCCAGTTTCAACGGTTCTGCCTGCGGTTACGGAACCCCTACCTGTCCCAGACCTGCTGTTTTCAACTCTTAATGATCGGCTATGAAAAGCCAACAGATTTATTCCTGATTATTATTTGACCATGCTTGTCATTTATGAACATTTTGAAAATCTTGGCTCTCTTTAATTTTCTCCTTCTCTCTTTCTTTCTCTCTGAGGACCTGAGCCCTGGGACCATACGTCGGGACTGCCGGGCGTGGTGGCTCCTTGCTGTCCCCAGTCCGCCTGGCCTTGCTGCTGTTCCGGTTTCAGCTGTTCTGCCTGCGGTTATGGAACCGCCACCTGTCCCAGACCTGTTGTTTTTCAACTCTTAATGATCGGCTATGAAAAGCCAACTGAATATTATTCATGATTATTATTTGACCATGCTTGTCACTTATGAACATTTTTGAACATCTTGGCATAGTTCTGTTATAATCTCCACCCGGCACAGCCAGAAGAGGACTGGCCACCCCTCATAGCCTGGTTCCTCTCTAGGTTTCTTCCTAGGTTTTGGCCTTTCTAGGGAGTTTTTCCTAGCCACCGTGCTTCTACACCTGCATTCTAGCTGTTTGGGGTTTTAGGCTGGGTCTCTGTACAGCACTTCGAGATATCAGCTGATGTACGAAGGGCTATATAAAATAAACTTGATTGATTGATTGAATGATCAAACCTGGAAGGCATCCCAAATAGGCATCGCTCTGAACACAGCCAGAATGAAAGTGACTTTAACTGAGAGCTCAGACCGCCCTCCACAGCATCTTACATGTTCGGTAGCCCTTGTTGAGACCGTTCAATACGGTTTCACCCGTTATGGTATAGTATGGATTCAATTCCATGAGCAGACCCTAACACACAATGACAAGGCACTCTAACCTGTACGGGGGATTGGCGTATGTTCCCGGATAAACTTCTCTGCGTCCAAAACTGAGGAGAGACAAATCTTCTCACCGGAAGGCGGGGTAATTCTTAGTCTTGCAGGGAAGAGCAAGGCTGGGCGAAGATGGAGTTTGTAGAGTTTGGTCATGACATCTTTGTAGCCGCCGCGGTGCTTTGCCACATCGGGCGCATAATCATCATAGACATGGAAGGGGTGCCCTTTATGTAACAGGTTGCCCCTCATTCGGGCCTTGCGCAGGATAAGATCCTTGGTCTTGAAACTTTGACAACAGATGATTACTGGGCGAGGACGTTGGCCCGGTCCAGGCACTGGGACAAGGGCGCGATGTGCACGGTCCAGCTGGGGGTCCGAAGCCAAAACATCCGATCCCATTGCATCCTTCAATAGCTTGGCGAAGAAGTCGGTGGGGCGGGAGCCCGCCTCTACCCCCTCTGCCAGACCAACAACGCGAAGGTTATTATGTCTGGAACGGCCCTCCAGGTCGACCATTTTCACAGAAAGCCTCTGCACACTATCCTGCAGTGACGAGCATAGCTTCTCTAACTCGTCGATCCTACCAGCGTTGAATTCAGAAGCTTTCTCAAGGTCCACAATACTCT
This sequence comes from Salvelinus fontinalis, assembly GCF_029448725.1. Lineage (NCBI taxonomy): Eukaryota > Metazoa > Chordata > Actinopteri > Salmoniformes > Salmonidae > Salvelinus > Salvelinus fontinalis. The sequence goes on from NC_074666.1 coordinate 51,640,961, forward strand.
GGCCCTGCGAAGCGACCGTTCGAATGGTGCTCTCGATTTTGGTGTCCAGTTCAGCAATAGTAGCCTTAAGATCCTCAGCTAAAGCAACACGTAGTTCTCCCAAAGCCCGGGTAAGTTCTTTAAGTGTCACGTTGTTTGGATTTATTGTCCTTTGGTCGCTTATTACTCGGCATTTTTACACAGAAAGTTACAATGTTGTATTAGAAAGAAACGTTTGCTGTAAAAAGTATCATAAAGTAGGTTAAGTTAGATTATTTCGCAAAAAAGCTGCAGGAGCCTCTCACACACCGTCGTTCACTCCAACATGCTAGCTCCGCCTCCATGAACCTTATTTCTAAGGCTATATATATTAATATGTGCTATTTTCAGCCCCTTCCTGGGTAGCTTATCAGAGATAGTCTGCTCTTTTCAATAGTATGTCTAAGTAAGAGAAAAAAATATACATTCAGCAGTCCATTAATCAATTGTTGTGTGCTGCGGGGTTGAGGCTACAAACCCATAGGCTTGGCTCTCTCATCCCTTCCAGGCTTCTGAGGTGGACAATGAGCCTGTCGTAGCAGATGTACGCAATGTCCCCAAGCGCTCTGGCAGCTTTCATGGCTGGGATCAGTTCTTTCCTCTTCTGGCGCACAGCTTCAGGATAGTCCTTGTTGAGGAAGATATACGTTCCTCTCAAGTTCTTGGCTCTTTCCAGAACAGCTACTTTGTCCTTGAAACTCAGGAACTTGACCACTATCGGCCTGGGCCTATCATTTGGGCCGGTGGGGGGTTTTCCAGTCCTTTGGGCGCGCTCTACCTCAATCTTCCTGTGGTCCATCTTCAATTTCTCAGAGATCATTTCCCTCACTTTGTCCTCAGACTCAGACTCAGTCCTCAGACTCAGTCCCATCCAGGTCTCATGCCGAGATTCTGCAATTCCGTCCACAACCATATTGTTTCGCCTTGATTGTCCCTCGAGATAGTCTGATTTATCTGTAATTGTTATCATGGATTCACAGACAGAACTGATGTCCTCTCTCAATGACTTACAGATTGCTGTCATCTTGTCATTCTCCTGTTATAACTCGTCGAGCTGACAACTTTTCTTCGGGTCCTGGACCTCTCTGGTCAGGTCGTTCATTCTTTTATTAGTAGAATCGATGAGTATTTGGACTAAACACTTAAGTATTTTCTTGTTGTAACAACTGCTTATAGGTCTTTTGTTTGTTTAAAAGATCCTTCGCGTGTGATAGAGAGACACCACTGGCACTGTCCTCAATGGTACTCCCGCTGGCTTTGGTCTTTGTCATGGTATCTAGCAACGTATGTTAGGCTGTTACTCGCAGTTCCAGACAGGGCAGGTCACGGGGACAATTGAAAACAACAAACAGCAGGGATCTAGACAGCCACAAACCTGGGACAATCTGCGGTCCCAGCCAAATTATTACATATGTGTTATTTCATAGTTTTGATGTCTTCACTATTATTCTACAATGTAGAAAATAGTCAAATAAAGAAAAACCCTTTGAATGAGTAGTCGTTCTAAAACTTTTGACCGGTAGTGTATGTACTTACACAAATTAGCACAAGCAAAGGGTTAGATTTACATTTCAATCAACACAACATGAAAATGAATCACTAAGCACCATATGGTCAAGATGTTATTAAAGGTGACTAAAACACAATGAATATGAACCCATATACTACATGCATTGGCAACGCTATTCAATAGCCAGAGACCTCCACCATTTACCCAGTCCCTTGGACTTCCAGACCACTCTCAAACCATCCTCAAAATTACCCTAAAAAACAATAAATTATGTAACAAAAAGTACCAGCTTCTGTTTGAACAGCTTCTCTTTCTCTTTGAATAGAAACAACAGATCTCACTGTCTACCACAATAACTACCCTCACCACCCACTCCTCTCCTCTGTCCATCCTTCAGACTTAATTGCGGTGTGGAACGTGAAGCTGCTGCCTGCTGCCACAGCTCAGGCATGACAATGTGCTTTACTCTGTCTGCCAGGTGTTGTCATAGAGGTGGCCCTCCATCTGTTCATGGGACCCTGACAGCACAGTGCTACACTGTCCTGTGGAGTATGTTAGTCAGTCTGGGCCTCTGTGCTCTGTGGAGACAGAGGAGAGGACAGGAAGCGGAGAGAGACTGCACTGTGGTACAGACACCAGCCCACCTCTGTGTTTGACTTAGCCACTGCCAAACCCTGCTGGGACTGCAGTGACAGAGCTACTGTATCTCTGTGACTGAGTGTGTGTGTGTTTGGGTGTGTGTGTGTCTGCATAATGGTTGTGTATCTCTCCTCAGGTTTGTTTACATCCGTGTTAGTGAACATTTCTCCTTTGCCAAGGTAATCCATCCACTTAACAGGTGTGGCATATCAAGAAGCTGATTAAACAGCATGATAATTACACAGGTGCACCTTGTGCTGGGGACAATAAAAGACCACTCTAAAATGTGCAGTTTTGTCACCCAACACAATGCCACAGATGTCTCAAGTTTTGAGGGAGTGTGCAATTGGCATGCTGACTGCAGGAATGTCCACCAGAGCTGTTGCCAGAGAATTGAATGTTAATTTCTCTACCATAAGCCACCTCCAACGTAATTTTTGAGAATTTGGCAGTACGTCCAACCGGCCTCACAACCGCAGACCACGTGTAACCACGCCACCCCAGGATATCCACATCCGACTTTTTCACCTGCGGGATCGTCTGAGACCAGTCACCCAGCCACCTGATGAAACTGTGGGTTTGCACAAATGAAGAATTTCAGAAACGGTCTCAGGGGAGTTAATCTGCGCGCTTGTCGTCCTCACGTGGGTCTTGACCTGAATGCAGTTCAGCGTCATAACTGACTTCAGTGGGCAAATGCTCACCTTGGCTGGCCACAAGCACAATGGAGAAGTGTGCTCTTCACGGATGAGTCCCGGGTTTCAACTGTACTGGGAAGATGGCAGACTTGTGGGTGAGCGGTTTGCTAATGTCAACGCTGTGAATAGAGTGCCCAATGGTGGCGGTGGGGTTATGGTATGGGCAGGCATAAGCTATGGACAACGAACACAATTGCATTTTATCAATGGCAATTTGAATGGAAAGATAATGTGACAAGATCCTGAGGCCCATTGTCGTGCCATTCATCTGCCGCCATCACCTCATGTTTCAGAATGATAATGCACAGCCCCATGTCACAAGGATCTGTTCGCAATTCCTGGAAGCTGAAAATGTCCCAGTTCTTCCATGGCCTACATACTCACCAGACATGTCACCCATTGAGCATGTTTGGGATGCTCTGGATTGACGTGTACGACAGCGTGTTCCAGGTCCTGCCAATATCCAGCAACTTCGCACAGTTATTGAAGAGAAGCAGGACAACATTCCACAGGCTACAATCAACAGCCTGATACAATCAACAGCCCGATCAACTCTATGCGAAGAAGATGTGTCACGCTGCATAAGGCAAATAGTGGTCACACCAGATACTTACTGGTTTTCTGATCCAGGCCCCTACCTTTTTTTTTAAGGTATCTGTAAGCAACAGATGCATATCTGTATTCCCAGTCATGTGAAATCCATAGATTAGGGCCTGACTTCCTTATATGAACTGTAACTCAGTTACGCATGTTGCGCTTATATTTTTGTTCTGTGTGGAGTGTAGCTTCTCTAGTGTCTCTCTCTCTCTCTGTCAGAATGCTGGTGCTGTTCTAATGAGACGGCGGAGAGACGTTTCCCGCTCATAAACAGCTGTTACATGTCACAGCCTGATGTAGAGATAAGAGCCCTACACAGCTGACTTTCATTCAGCCCTTCTCTGAGGCGCTGCCGTCACGTTCCTCCTCTCCTCCTCTCCTCCCTCCCCCTCCCTTATCCCTGTCATCTTATTTTCCTGTAGCCAGAGCGGGATGAGATTGCAGTGATTAAACCAACAACATTAATTGAAAAGACGGGTTGTTGGGTAATTGTTTCCATCCGTTCTGCATCCATTATTCCAAATGCCACCAAATTCCCTAGATATTGCACTACTTTTGACCAGAGCCCTATGGGCCCTGATGAAAAGTAGTGCACTATAAAGGGAATAAAATGATCTTCAGTGTTATGGCGGACGGGCGGCGGTGGGTACTTGTGATAAGCCAATGGAAGGGGAGAGTGGTTTGGCGCTAGCGTTAACCAACTTGTTTGCCACCACTTCGACCTCAGAACCCGGCGACGTGTTGTAATGTCATTAGCAGTTTCATCCTGTCATTGTCATTCTATTGGTGTCCCTCCTAGATCCTAGACACAGGAAGTCATGTAACGAAGCGAGACAGATGTCCACTGAAGCACACCTGTTTTCAACACGTGCATCAGAGTCCGCAAGTCAAGGTCATTCGACGCGTATCTCTTGGCAAAGCTCAGAGAGATGGGAGATTTGATTTATTGATTTCTTGAGATTTGTTTTATTGATGCAAATCTCTTACTTGATGGGACGGAAGAGGTGGGAGAAGAATAGCAACACGACAAGTCGGTTCGCTCTGTGCAAAACCTTGGTCGCCTCACACGGTTGGCTCTCGCACCCTGTGATGGGATTGTTGTCTTGTGATATCATGGAGTTTGAAAAGGCTGGCAGATTTCCGGAACGGGAGGAGACACAGAAGATGGCGAGCAGGAGATTTTTTTTTTTTTTTTTTACATCCATGTCCCCAGATTGTACACTCAGCAGGGGCGGAAGAGAGGAGTAGAGGAGTAGAGGAAAGGAGGTATAGCGAAGAGGAGGGATGATTTCGCTTTACTTCCGAGTAGTCTTTAACCATTAATCTGAGCGGAGGCACTGATGCCTTCCCATTACCCGACGCTGTGGAGATTATATTTATGGACAGCCTGTGGTACGTTACAGCAGCAGTGGCCACTTATCTGATTTTGGTGCCAGTGGCATGTATGAATCTAAATGCAAATTTTGTAAAGTGGAGGGCGGTTTTGGCACTGAACAAAAAGAGACACAAACAGACACACCACATAGACATAGCGCACACACACCCGAGCTGCAGTCTATTCTCACTGAAAGTCTATCATTCCTACGCTTATTCCCATGGGAACATCAGTCCAACTCAGATTATAAAAAAATACCACTGTTTTTCAAATCCGCTGTTGGAATAATCTTTGGAGACACGTTCAACTGCAAATCATGACATGAGATTAAGTTAATCTTCGGTGTGAGTAGACCGTTGTATGATTTTAGTGTAAACGGATTAAAAATAGGCACTCCCGTTTTTTTGGGCTCCATGGTTGTTGGGATAATTCCAACCCCAGTGGGTACTCTACCTGACACAAAAAGCTTTCCTATCCGCCGCAGAGAGAGAGAGAGATGGCAATGATTGCTAATGTAGTATTATAGTCTGCCACACATTGAGAGATGAATTGATCTGTATCAGAGGACCAGAGAGGATTCAAATCCAATCAAAGTTTATTTGTCGCTCACACAGTTTAACAGATGTTATAGAGGGTGCAGGGAACTTATAACGTTACTATCTCCTAACAATGCAGTAAAATGTCAAACACGCACACAAATCATTTACAAAAAATACAAGGAGAAGAAATCAAGAAATGTCAGAATGAAACCAAATAACAACCAAAATAGCACTGTAACAGTAATCCAAATGCAATCTATATGTACAGATATAGTGATTTCAGAAAGTATTCACACTCCTTGATTTTCCCCCCCATTTTGTAGTGTTACAGACTGAATTCAATTGAGATTTTTTGTCACTTCACACAATACAATAATGTCAGTGGAATTATGGTTTTTGAAATTTTTACTAAGTAATTTAAAACAAAAAGCTGAAATGTCTTGAGTCAATAAGTATTCAACCCTTTTATGGCAAGCCTCAATACGTTCAGGAGTAAACATTTGCTTAACAAGTCACATAATAAGCTGCAATACTAGTGTTGTGTTATTTTCTTTATGACTACCTCATCTCTGTACCCCACACATACAGTTGAAGTCAGAAGTTTACATACACCTTGGCCAAATATATTTAAACTCAGTTTTTCACAATTCCTGACATTTAAATTCCCTGTCTTAGGTCAGTTAGGATCACCACTTTATTTTAAGAATGTGAAATGTCCAAATAATAGTAGAGCAAATTATTTATTTCAGCTTTTATTTATTTCATCACATTCCCTGAGGGTCAGATGTTTACATGCACTCAATTAGTATTTGGTAGCATTGCCTTTAAATTGTTTAACTTGGGTCAAACTTTTTGGGTAGCCTTCCACAAGCTTCCCAAGATAAGTTGGGTGAATTTTGGCCCATTCCTCCTGACAGAACTGGTGTAACTGAGTCAGGTTTGTAGGTCTCCTTGCTTTTTCAGTTTTCAGTTTTGCCTACAAATTTTCTATAGGGTTGAGGTCAGGGCTTCGTGATGGCCACTCCAATACCTTGACTTTGTTGTCCTTAAGCCATTTTGACACAACTTTGGAAGTATGCTTGGGTGCATTGTCCATTTGGAAGACCCATTTGCGACCAAGCTTTAACTTCCTGACTGATGTCTTGAAATGTTGCTTCAATATATCCATGTAATTTTCCATCCTCATGATGCCATCTATTTTGTGAAGTGCACCAGACCCTCCTGCAGCAAAGCACCCCCACAACATGATGCTGCCACCCCCGTGCTTCATGGTTGAGATGGTGTTCTTCGGCTTGGAAGACTTCCCCTTTTCCCTCCGAATATAACGATGGTCATTATGGCCAAACAGTTCTATTTTTGTTTCATCAGACCACAGGACATTTCTCCAAAAAGTACGATCTTTGTCTCCATGTGCAGTTGCAAACCGTTGTCTGGCTTTTTATGGCGGTTTTGGAGCAGTGGCTTCTTCCTTGCTGAGCGGCCTTTCAGGTTATGTCGATATAGGACTCGTTTTACTGTGGCTGTAGATACTTTTGTACCGGTTTCCTCCAGCATCTTCACACGGTCCTTTGCTGTTGTTCTGTGATTGATTTGCACTTTTCGCACCAAAGTACGTTCATCTCTAAGAGACAGAACACGTCTCCTTCCTGAGCGGTATGATGGCTGCGTGGTCCCATGGTGTTTATACTTGCATACTATTGTTTGTACAGATGAACGTGGTACCTTCAGGCATTTGGAAATTGCTCCCAAGGATGAACCAGACTTGTGGAGGTCTACAATGTTTTTTTCTGAGGTCTTGGCTGATTTATTTTGATTTTCCTATGATATCAAGCAGAGGCACTGAGTTTGAAGGTAGGCCTTGAAATACATCTACAGGTATACCCCCAATTGACTCAAATGATGTCAATTAGCCTATCAGAAGCTTCTAAAGCCATGACATCATTGTCTGGAATTTTACAAGCTGTTTAAAGGCACAGTCAACTTAGTCTATGTAAACTTCTGACCCACTGGAATTGTGATACATTGCATTATAAGTGAAATAATCTGTCTGTAAACAACTGTTAGAAAAATTACTTGTGTCATGCACAAAGTAGATGTCCTAACCAACTTGCCAAAACTATAGTTTGTTAACAAGAAATGTGTGGAGTGGTTGAAAAACAAGTTTTAATGACTCCAATCTAAGTGTATGTAAACTTCCGACTTCAACTACAATTATCTGTAAGCAGTGATTTTCAAACACAGATTCAACCACAAAGACCAGGGAGGTTTTCCAATGTCCCGCAAGGAAGGGTACCGATTGGTAGATGGGCAAAAATTTAAACAGACATTGAATATCTCTTTGAGCATAGTGAAGTTATTAATTAAACGTTGGATGCTAACCAAAAAGACAGTGAATGTTTGTGAGTGGCCAAGTTACAATTTTGACTTAAACCTACTTGGAAATCTATGGCAAGACCTGGTTTTCTAGCAACGATCAACAACCAATTTGACAGAGTTTGAATATTTTTTTTATGAATAATGGGCTAATGTTGCACAATTCCGGTGTTTAATGCCAAAGTGTGTGGAATAAGTCAAGGGGTATGAATACTTTCTGTATGGTATGTACAGCAGTAGATACAGTGCATGGGGAAAGTATTGAGAGCCCTTCCCTTTTTACACATTTTGTTACGTTACTGCCTTATTCTAAAACAGATTTAAAAAAATTGCAAGCAGGCTGTCAAATTCCTCATCAATCTACACACAATACTCCTTAATGACAAAGTGAAAACAGTTTTTTAGAAATTGTTGCAAATTTATAAAATAAAATAAAAAACAGAAAAATATTTATTTACATAAGTATTCAGACCTTTTGCTATTAGACTCGAAATTGAGCTCAGGTGCATCCTGTTTCCATTGATCATTATTGAGATGTTTCTACAACTTGATTGGAGTCCACCTATGGTAAATTCAATTGATTGGACATAATTTGCAAAGGCACACCTATCTATATAAGGTCCCACAGTTGACAGTGCACGTCAGAGTAAAAACCAAGCCATGAGGTTGAAGGAATTGTCCGTAGAGCTACGAAACAGGATTGTGTCGAGGCCCCAGATCTGGGAAAGGGTACCAAAACATTTCTGCAGCATTGAAAGTCCCCAAGAACACAACGGCCTCCATCATTCTTAAACGGAAGAAGTTAGGAACCACCAAGACTCTTCCTAGAGCTGGCCTCCCGGCCAAACTGGGCCATCAGGGGAGAAGAGCCTGATGGTCACTCTGACAGAGCTTCAGAGTTCATCTGTGGATATGGGAGAATCTTCCAGAAGGACAACCATCTCTGCAGCACTCCACCAATCAGGCCTTTATGGTAGAGTGGCCAGACGGTGGCCACTCCTCAGTAAAAGGCACATGACAGCCTGCTTGGAGTTTGCCAAAAGGTACCTAAAGGACTCTCAGATTATGAGAAACAAGATTCTCTGGTCTGATGAAACCAAGATTGAACTTTTTGGCCTGAATGACAAGCATTCAGTGAAGCATGGTGGTGGCAGCATCGTGCTGTGGGGATGTTTTTCAGTGGCAGGGACTGGGAGACTAGTCAGGATTGAGGCGAAGATGAACGAAGCAAAGTATAGAGAGATCCTTGATTAAAACCTGCTTCAGATTGCTCAGGACCTCAGACTGGGGCTAAGGTTCACCTTCCAATGGGATAACAACCCTAAGCATACAGCAAAGACAATGCAGGAGTGACTTCGGGACAAGTCTCTGAATGTCCTTGAGTGGCCCAGCCAGAGCCCGAACTTGAACCCGACCGAACATCTCTGGAAAGATCTGAAAATAGCTGGTCAGCGACACTCCTCATCCAACCTGACAGAGCTTGAGAGGATCTGCAGAGAAGAATGGGAGAAACTCCCCAAATACAGGTGTGCCATGCTTGTAGCGTCATATTTAAGAAGACTCTAAGCTGTAATCGCTGCCAGAGATGCATCAACAAAGTACTGAGTAAAGGGTCTGAATACTTATGTAAATGTGAAATGTAAGTTTTTTAATTTTTTAATACCTTTGCAGACATTTCTAAAAACCTGTTTTTGCTTGTCATTATGGGGTATTGTGTGTAGATTAATGAGGGACAAAACCAATTTAATCCATTTTACAATAAGGCTGTAACGTAACAAAATATGTGTGTCTGAATACTTTCCTAATGCACTGTATATTACAGTTTTTTTATTTTTTATTTCACCTTTATTTAACCAGGTAGGCTAGTTGAGAACAAGTTCTCATTTGCAACTGCGACCTGGCCAAGATAAAGCATAGCAGTGTGAACAGACAACAACACAGAGTTACACATGGAGTAAACAATAGACAAGTCAATAACATGGTAGAAAAAAGAGAATCTATATACAATGTGTGCAAAAGGCATGAGGTAGGCAATAAATCGAATAATTACAATTTAGCAGATTAACACTGGTGTCACGTTCCTGACCTATTTATGTTAGTTTTTGTGTGTTAGTTGGTCAGGACGTGAGGTTGGGTGGGCATTCTATGTTATCTGTTTCTATGTTGGTTTCGGTTTGCCTGGTATGGCTCTTGATTAGAGGCAGGTGGTTTGCGTTTGCCTCTAATTAAGAGTCATATTTAGGTAGGGCATTCTCACTGTTTGTTTGTGGGTGATTGTCTCCTGTGTTTGTGTCTGCGCACCACACGGGATTGTTTCGGTTGTATTTCGTTTTGATGTAGTCTGTTTCCTGCTCGTGTGTTCTTCCTGTCGTTATGTAAGTTCCATGTTCAGGTTTCGTCTACATTGTCCGTTTGTTATTTTGTATCATTTCTAAAGTATAGTTCGTGTCAGTGTTCGTTTTGTTCAATAAATTCATTATGTCATCACACCTCGCTGCGCATTGGTCTACCGATCCTTCTCTCCTCACCTCATCCGAGGATGAGGAGAGCGTCACCCGTTACAGAATCACCCACCAACACGCTAAGACCAAGCGGCAAGGGAGAACGAAACGGAGTAAGGGACAGGAGAGAAAGGAGCAATGGACATGGGACGATGTTTTGGATGGAAAGGGTTGCTACACTTGGGAGGAGATCCTGGCTGGGAGGGATCGCCTCCCATGGGAACAGGTGGAGGCATTGAGGAGAGCAGAGGCTACCTGGGAGAGGAACCGGAGCTATGAGGGAACGCGTCTGGCACGGAAGCCGAAAAAGCCCGTAAGTAATTCCCAAAAATTTCTTGGGGGGGGGCTAGGAGATAGTGGGCCAAGGGCAGGTAGGAGACCTGCGCCCACTTCCCAGGCTTACCGTGGAGAGCGGGAGTACGGGCAGGCGCCGTGTTACGCAGTAGAGCGCACGGTGTCTCCTGTACGAGTGCATAGCCCAGTGCGGGTTATTCCACCTCCCCGCACTGGTAGGGCTAGATTGAGTATTGAGCCAGGTGTCATGAGGCCGGCTCAACGCGTCTGGTCTCCAGTGCGTCTCCTCGGGCCGGCATACATGGCACCTGCCTTACGCATGGTTTCCCCGGTTCGCCTACATAGCCCGGTGCGGGTTATTCCACCTCCCCGCACTGGTCGGGCAACCGGGAGCATTCAACCAGGTAGGGTTGGGCAAGCTCAATGCTCAAGAGTGCCAGTACGTCTCCACGGTCCGGTATTTCCGGCACCACCTCCCCGCCCCAGCCTAGTACCTACAGTGTATACACTACGCACTAGGCTACCAGTGCGTATCCTGAGCCCTGTTCCTCCTCCACGCACTCTCCCTGTAGTGCGTGTATCTAGCCCGGTGCCTCCAGTTCCGGGCCCACGCACTAAGCTACCTGTGCGTCTCCAGAGCCCTGAACCCACTGTATCTTCTCCCCCTACTAATCCTGATGTGCTTGTCCTCAGCCCGGCGTCACCAGTGCCGGTACCACGCATCAGGGATAGAGTAGGCTTTGAGAATACAGTGTGCCCTGTCCCTGCTCCCCGCACTAGTAGGAAGGTGCTTGTCATTAGCACGGTGCCTCCAGTTCCGGCACCACGCACCAGGTCTACAGTGCGCCATATCCGGCCAGAGCCATCCGTCTCCCCAGCGCCATCTGAGCCATCCGTCTCCCCAGCGCCATCTGAGCCATCCGTCTCCCCAGCGCCATCTGAGCCATCCGTCTCCCCAGCGCCATCTGAGCCATCCGTCTGCCATGAGCCTGCAAAGCCGCCCGTCTGCCATGAGCCTACAGAGCCGTCAGCCAGACAGGAGCCGCTAGAGCCGTCAGCCAGACAGGAGCCGCTAGAGCCGTCAGCCAGACAGGATCTGCCAGAGCCGCCAACCAGACAGGATCTGCCAGAGCCGCCAACCAGACAGGATCTGCCAGAGCCGCCAACCAGACAGGATCTGCCAGAGCCGCCAACCAGACAGGATCTGCCAGAGCCGCCAACCAGACAGGATCTGCCAGAGCCGCCAGCGAGCCATGAGCAGCCAGAGCCGTCAGAGCGCCATGAGCAGCCAGAGCCGTCAGAGCGCCATGAGCAGCCAGAGCCGTCAGAGCGCCATGAGCGTCGAGAGCCGTCAGCCTGCCATGAGCGTCGAGAGCCGTCAGCCTGCCATGAGCGTCGAGAGCCGTCAGCCTGCCATGAGCGTCGAGAGCCGTCAGCCTGCCATGAGCGTCGAGAGCCGTCAGCCTGCCATGAGCGTCGAGAGCCGTCAGCCTGCCATGAGCGTCGAGAGCCGTCAGCCAGCCATGAGCATCGAGAGTCGTCAGTCAGCCATGAGCTGCCCTTCAGCCTGAAAAGGCTAGATACCCAGAACTGCCCATCAGTCCAGAGCTGTCTCTCTGTCCGGAGCTGCCTTTCAGTCCGGAGTTGCCCCTCTATCCTGATCTCCCTCTCTATCTTTATCTACCTCTATAGTCTTATCTATCCCTCTGTCTTGGTTTATCTCTCTGTCCCGGTATTGTCATTATTAGATATGTTATTAGGAGGATTTTGTGGGGGAAGTAAGAGGGTGGACATTCTTGAAGGGAGGGGGCTAGGATGGATTATGGTGGGGTGGGAACCGCGCCCGGAGCCTGAGCCACCACCGTGGTTAGATGCCCACCCAGACCCTCCCCTAGACTTTGTGCTGGTGCGTCCGGAGTTCGCACCTTGTGGGGGGGGTACTGTCACGTTCCTGACCTATTTATGTTAGTTTTTGTGTGTTAGTTGGTCAGGACGTGAGGTTGGGTGGGCATTCTATGTTATCTGTTTCTATGTTGGTTTCGGTTTGCCTGGTATGGCTCTTGATTAGAGGCAGGTGGTTTGCGTTTGCCTCTAATTAAGAGTCATATTTAGGTAGGGCATTCTCACTGTTTGTTTGTGGGTGATTGTCTCCTGTGTTTGTGTCTGCGCACCACACGGGATTGTTTCGGTTGTATTTCGTTTTGATGTAGTCTGTTTCCTGCTCGTGTGTTCTTCCTGTCGTTATGTAAGTTCCATGTTCAGGTTTCGTCTACGTTGTCCGTTTGTTATTTTGTATCATTTCTAAAGTATAGTTCGTGTCAGTGTTCGTTTTGTTCAATAAATTCATTATGTCATCACACCTCGCTGCGCATTGGTCTACCGATCCTTCTCTCCTCACCTCATCCGAGGATGAGGAGAGCGTCACCCGTTACAACTGGAGTGATAAATCATCAGACGATCATGTGCAAGAAGAGATACTGGTGTGCAAAAGAGCAGAAAAGTAAATAAATAAAAGCAGTATGGGGGTGAGGTAGGTAAATTGGGTGGGTAGTTTACAGATGGACTATGTACAGCTGCAGCGATCGGTTAGCTGCTCCGATAGCAGATTTTTAAAGTTGTTGAGGGAGATAAAAGTTTCCAACTTCAGAGATTTTTGCAATTCGTTCCAGTCACAGGCAGCAGAGAACTGGAAGGAAAGGCGTCCAAATGAGGTTTTGGCTTTAGGGATGATCAGTGAGATACACCTGCTGGAGCGCGTGCTACGGGTGGGTGTAGCCATCGTGACCAGTGAACTGAGATAATGCGGCACTTTGCCTAGCATAGCCTTGTAGATGACCTGGAGCCAGTGGGTCTGACGACGAACATGTAGCGAGGGCCAGCCGACTAGGGCATACAGGTCGCAGTGGTGGGTCGTATAAGGTGCTTTAGTAACAAAACGGATGGCACTGTGATAAACTGCATCCAGTTTGCTGAGTAGAGTATTGGAAGCTATTTTGTAGATGACATCTCCGAAGTCGAGGATCGGTAGGATAGTCAGTTTTACTAGGGTAAGTTTGGCGGCGTGAGTGAAGGAGGCTTTGTTCCGGAATAGAAAGCCGACTCTAGATTTGATTTTGGATTGGAGATGTTTGATATGAGTCTGGAAGGAGAGTTTGCAGTCTAGCCAGACACCTAGGTACTTATAGATGTCCACATATTCTAGGTCGGAACCGTCCAGGGTGGTGATGCTAGTCGGGCGTGCGGGTGCAGGCAGCGAACGGTTGAAAAGCATGCATTTGGTTTTACTAGCGTTTAAGAGCAGTTGGAGGCCACGGAAGGAGTGTTGTATGGCAGTGAGCTATGCCAATAATCCAATGTATAAATAAATATGCAGTGTGTAAACAGTGTACAGTAGTAGAAGTATTAGAATGAGCTATATCAATAATTGTAACGATCGTCGTCCTCGTCTGATGAGGAATAGGAAGGATCGGACCAAAATGCAGCGTGGTACGTGTCCATGTTAAATTTATTAAACTGAACACTGAATACAAAATAACAAAGGAGAAACAACGAAAAAGTCTTATCAGATGACAAAACACAAAACAGGAAACAACTACCCACAAACACAGGTGGGAACAGGCTACCTAAGTATGGTTCTCAATCAGAGACAATGATTGACAGCTGCCTCTGATTGGGAACCATACCAGGCCAAACACAGAAATACAAAACATAGAACAAAACATAGAATGCCCACCCCAACTCACGCCCTGACCAAACCAAAATAGAGACATAAAAAAGGAACTAAGTTCAGAACGTGACAATAATACAGTATTTAAATTCACAGTACAAAATCCTGTGCAAAAAAATTGATAGAACTGCTGGAAATTAGCTTCCGGATCAGAGTCCGGAATATAAAAAGACTGTATATGTATGTGAATAGTGTGTATAGACAGTATGGATAGTATGTTAGTAGAAAATATGTGTACTTGGTTGGTGAAGAAAGTTATCACACACTTTGCAAAGGCCCAATCATGCACCATACACTTCAGTGACAAAACAAGAGTTGCATCCTAAATATTCCCTATATAGAAATAGGATGCCATTGGGGACAAATCATTTTCAGCCGTCCTTTATAGTCATCGTTTTTGCAAGACATTTCAGCATGTGAATGTGAAAGGAACCTAGACATCCAGATGCATAATGTAATTAGAGACATTGGGAACGATTCAGACTTAGGAATTGTCTTCTTTCCTACACACACCTTCACTACGCACTTCTCAGTATTTGGTATTCAGTCTTAACTTATTCAGTCTTCTAACACCCTCTGCAGGTGTGTGTAGGAAATAAATAAAGGTGAAGGTGTGCTTATGCTGAAAACCCTCCCACTTGCTGGCCAACTTATTTTCTCGGGGAGTTTTCATTCAATAGGGTTTTGGGTAGCCAATGACGCACGCACGCACGCACGCACGCACGCACGCACGCACGCACGCACACACACACACACACACAGGAATTTCAGATAGAGGAGGGGTTGCCCTGTCTTTACCCCTCCTGACCTCAACAGCAGTCAGTGTCAACTCATGAGTTCTCTGATGGGAGATTTGAGGACGCTTTATCACGGTGCTCACCCGCCCTTTCAAAACAGCCCTGAAGATGGTTGATACTTGGGAAAAAAGGGGAGAGAGACGAGAAAATTACAGCACTTTTCAAGTTTTCCATGATGTCCCTGTATTAAATATCGAACGTACATGCATATTTCTTCTGCAGGCTCAGTCAGAAACAAGACGGCAGCCAGGATAATAAACAGTGCTGGGAAGGATTTTCACTGGTTTAATTGCACAGAGTTAATCTCTGGCCTCTGTTATGGCTACGTGCGTGCATTACCTCTCTAATGGCTGCAACCTTCACACCGCAAATAGGAGTGTGGGGCATGTCCTGCAGGGTTGAGAGAGAGAGAGAATGGGGGGGAGAGAGAAAGAGAGGGAACGGGTGAGAAAGAGAGATGGAGAGAAAGAGAGAACGAGAGAGAGAAAGAGAGCCTTACAGTTCAGGATATTTGGCTAATTTCTGGGAATGCCGAGGGCTATGTAATATCAGTTTAAACACCACTAAGTGTTAATGATGTTTAATCATTAAAAACATGAAGTGAGACCTATGACACAAGCAATTTCACACAAGTTTAAAGTGGAGGAAAATGCATCGTCAACACATCTCCGAATCATCATCTATATTCATCAAAATGCTTTAAAAGATTTAAAATGATGAATGATAACCCTCAGAATGGTAATAAGCGGATTGTTCTGTCACAGCTTCCCCTGTTTAAAAAATGTATCTGTGCCGCTGACCATAAAACTAAAAAGGCCATGTTTGAACTGAATAATTATCTTTGGCACATTGATGGCCATGCATCAACACACATATGAGCCATGAATATGCATCCATATCCGGGCCAGAATATCTTCTTCTTTGATGAAAGGTTCGATGATTATGGGAGGGAATACCTGACTAAATTCTTTTAGTTTTTTTCCCAGACCTCTTTAAGTCTGCGTCTAAAAATGCCCCCTATTCCCATACAGTGCACTACTTTTGACCAGGGCTAGTGCACGAAATAGGACATGGGTTCTCAAACTTTTATGAAACCCTTTTATGAAAGCAAATTCATCAGGGACAACTTCATAATCAGAACACAACTAAAAATAGCATGCAAGGAATATTACTATGACTTCAGCAGCGCATGGCTGGACGAACCAAGTCTCGGGCCCTGGGAAGGAACATTTTAAAGTCAGCCTCTTGGCATCAGAGAGAAAACATTTCCGTTTTCAAGCTAATTTCCTACAATTCTACACATTTTGTCATGGGGCAGAGATATTTTGTTGTTGTTGCAGCTTTAAAGCTGTCACGACCGCCGTAAGGAGGAGACCAAGGCGCAGCGTGATAAGCGTACATTCTTCGTTATTTAAAGAATGAACACTGAACAAAACAAACAAAATAACAAAAACAAACCGTGAAGCTAATATGGCTAGTGCAGACAGGCAACTAAACATAGAATAAGAACCCACAAAACCAAAAGGGAAAATGGCAACCTAAATATGATCCCCAATCAGAGACAACGATAAACAGCTGCCTCTGATTGGGAACCAATTCAGGCCACCATAGACATACATATGCCTAGACTTACCAACACCCCATGACATACAAAAACCCCTAGACAATACAAAACAAGCAGAACCCACCCTCGTCACACCCTGACCTAACCAAAATAATAAAGAAAACATAGATAACTAAGGTCAGGGCGTGACAAAAGCTAATATCCTGCAGATCTACACATTTTACCATGAAACAGGAAGAAAACATTAAAAGCTTAAATTACAGTGCATTTATGTAAAAAAAAATATATTAATATGCGGAATACAAGAAGTATGGAGTTGAAAAATGTGGAGTGCTGTGGATACCAATATCCCTGTGTGCCTCCCAGGCCCATGTTACCCAGGGTTAAGAACATACATTGTAGATGAATAATATTATAGCGCATTGTGTTACACCATCTAACCTTATTCCATGGATCCCTTGGCCAAAATTGGTTTAATCTGTTGTTGTTAGTAACATTCATTATTGCTATTTTTTTTAATTATGAGATCTGGCTGCGGATCCCCTGCAATCTTCAAAAAAACAAACAGGACTTTCAAATGAATATGAAAAGTGGATACTGAAATATTAAAATACTACATGTCATGTCTCAAAATCAATATCTATCTTACCTCTATAATGTTTTATGTCGTGCGGATTCAAGAAGAAAGATGACGAGTTCAATGGGAAAGTGAGCCTGTCAGGTAGCTAGAAGCCCATAATCCAGCCTAGCTGACGCAATGCAATTTTCCTGATTTTTGACCACTTTTTTTCTCTGGCCTCCATTGATTTAGTCACTCTAATTCTGGCCATCCTAAAGGGTAAAAACTATAATAATTTTTGAAGGATTATGATAGAGACATGGGGTTTAGACCATTAGTTTTCTTAGAGGATTATCTACACAAATAACATATTATTTTACCCATTGGTCAAAAGATGCATTTTTGATTGGACACCCTACTGTAGGAACATGAGGAGGGATTGGAGATGCTCCTGGTCCTAGGCTGTGTGATGTGACTGGGGTAGAGATGAGGACACTCATGTCTCTTTATGAGCAGCACCAGGCAGTCAGGTCAGCATCATCAGGGTGACTCACAGGTCTCTGTCACGTTGGCCAGGGCTTTATGGGGCCTGCCAGACATGGAGAGTTAGTTCTGGGGTCCAGGGATCCTCTTTCTCTGGGTCTTTATGTTGTAGCACCCCCCCTCGCTTCTGGAGCAGCCTGACTGCTCCACAGAATGAATGGCCGGCCCTCTCTGACAGTGGGGCTGCAGGTAATGTCCTCTCTTCATCAACTGGGCCAGACCTTCTGAGGAACAGCAGCCTGTCTTAGGCACACCCTCGCCTAGAACAATCAGGGTGATGTCACTACTTTGAAACGATCGCAGAGACGAGCGTCCGTTGACCCACGTTGTGTCAACTGGTTGGCTGTTTGGCTGAATGGGCTGGTGACTCAAGGCCCTCAGTGAAGTGCAACTCTCACTTTATCAATAAGGAGGGAGGGAGAGGCAGAGAAGGAGAAGGAGAAGGAGAGAGAGCACAGAAAGAAAGAAAGAAAGAAAGAAAGAAAAGGGAGAGCATGATTAGGAGCAAGAGAGTCAGAGAACTAGAGAGAGAGACAGACAGACATTCTGTAACAATCGGAGTGATGTCATGACCGCAAGACAATGCCAGTCTCCACTGACCCTATGGAGCCCACTGGTGGGCTGACTGAATGGGAAGCAGGCTCCATGTCCTGAATGGTCACAATCATGTGGCAGAGCGTCTCTCTGCCTCTCCGCCTTTCTGTTTTTTTGTCTCTCTCTCTGTCTCTCTGCAGGCAGCTGCAACAGGGATGCAGGACCAGAAAAGTGAAAGTTTCCGTGACAGCTGCTTGAGTTCCCGCTCACGTCCTCCCAGGACGGATTTGCGTGGCTTAGACCGTAAGTTTGCTAAATGATGCCCTGAAGGACCATAAGATTGCAGCAACAGCACGCCAAAGCAGTGAATGAAGAAGCTTTATCTCCCTTGGTTTGTAACACAGAGTCAGGGGCATTTTCACTTTGTCACATTTGGAAGGGTACAGCAGGGCAGTGAAGGACAATGCTGGCATCTATTGTTTGACTGTAGTTGTGAACAATATAACTACAATATTCACATTGTAATTCTGTCATGTTTTGTCTTTGATCTTCATGTCTTGTCCCTGTGCTTCCCTCTGCTGGTCTTATTAGGTTCTTTCCCTCTTTCTATTCCTCTCTCTCCTCCTCCCTCTCTCCCTCCCCCGCTCTCTCTCTCTATCGTTCCGTTCCTGCTCCCAGCTGTTTCTCTTTCTCCTAACGACCTCATTTACTCTTTCACACCTGTCCCCTATTTTGCCCTCTGATTTGAGTCCCTATTTCTCCCTCTGTTTTCTGCTTCTGTCTTTGTCGGATTCTTGTTTGATGTTTGCTGTTCTGTGCCCAGGTTCCGCCCTGTCGTGTTTTTGCCTTCATCAGATGCTGCGTGTGAGCAGGTGTCATCTAAGATATATCCTGGAGTACCGTTTTGTTTAATACTGGAATAAAGACTCTGTTTTTGTTAAGTCGCTTTTGGGTCCTCATTCACCAGCATAACAGAAGAATCCGACCAAGAATGGACCCAGCGACTACGGATTCTCTCTACACTACCGTCAAGTTCCAGGGAGCAATGCTCGGCAGACACGAGCAGGAATTGTCTGCTGCTCGTCATGCCGTTGAGACCCTGGCCGCTCAGGTTTCCGATCTCTCAGGACAGTTTCAGAGTCTTCGTCTCGTACCACAAGCTACTTCCTGGTCTTCCGAGTCTCCGGAACCCAGGGTTAATAATCCACCATGTTACTCTGGACAGCCCACTGAGTGTCGCTCCTTTCTCACCCAGTGTGATATTGTGTTCTCTCTCCAGCCCAACACATACTCTGGAGAGAGAGCTCGGATCGCTTACGTCATATCACTCCTTACTGGGCGGGCTCGGGAGTGGGGCACAGCTATCTGGGAGGCAAGGGCTGAGTGTTCTGACGTTTATCAGAACTTTAAGGAGGAGATGATACGGGTCTTTGATCGTTCAGTTTTTGGGAAGGAGGCTTCCAGGGGTCTGGCTTCCCTATGTCAAGGTGATCGATCCATAACGGATTACTCTATAGAGTTTCGTACTCTTGCTGCATCCAGTGACTGGAACGAGCCGGCGTTGCTCGCTCGTTTTCTGGAGGGACTCCACGCTGAGGTTAAGGATGAGATTCTCTCCCGGGAGGTTCCTTCCAGCGTGGACTCGTTGATTGCACTCGCCATCCGCATAGAACGACGGGTAGATCTTCGTCACCGAGCTCGTGGAAGAGAGCTCGCGTTAGCGGGGCTTCCATTCTCCGCATCTCGACCATCTCCTTCCATCGGCTCAGAGACTGAGCCCATGCAGCTGGGAGGTGTTCACATCTCGACTAAGGAGAGGGAACGGAGAATCACCAACCGCCTTTGCTTCTATTGCGGTTCTGCTGGACATTTTGTCATGTCATGTCCAGTTAAAGGTCAGAGATCATTAGTAAGCGGAGGGCTACTGGTGAGCGCTACTACTCAGGTCTTTCCATCAAGATCCTGTACTACCTTGTCGGTCCATCTACGCTGGACCGGGTCGGCTGCTTCCTGCAGTGCCTTGATAGACTCTGGGGCTGAGGGTTGTTTTATGGACGAAGCATGGGCTCAGAAACATGACATTCCTCTCAGAGAGTTAGGGAGGATCACACCCATGTTCGCCTTAGATGGTAGTCCTCTCCCCAGTATCAGATATGAGACACTACCTTTAACCCTCACAGTATCTGGTAACCACAGTGAGACCATTTCTTTTTTGATTTTTTGTTCACCTGTTACACCTGTTGTTTTGGGTCATCCCTGGCTAGTATGTCATAATCCTTCTATTAATTGGTCTAGTAATTCTATCCTATCCTGGAACGTTTCTTGTCATGTGAAGTGTTTAATGTCTGCTATTCCTCCTGTTTCTTCTGTCCCCTCTACTCAGGAGGAGCCTGGTGATGTGACAGGAGTGCCGGAGGAACATCATGATCTACGCACGGTCTTCAGTCGGTCCAGAGCCAACTCTCTTCCTCCTCACCGGTCGTATGATTGTTGTATTGATCTCCTTCCGGGGACCACTTCTCCTCGGGGTAGATTATTCTCTCTGTCGGCTCCCGAACGTAAGGCTCTCGATGATTATCTGTCTGCTGAAGGCATTCAGATGGATCCCGCTAAGGTCCAGGATGTCAGCGATTGGCCCGTTCCTAAGTCACGTGTCGAGTTACTGCGCTTTCTCGGTTTCGCTAATTTCTATCGGCGTTTCATTCGTAATTTCGGTCAAGTGGCTGCCCCTCTCACAGCTTTGACTTCTGTCAAGTCTTGCTTTAAGTGGTCCGGTTCCGCCCAGGGAGCTTTTGATCTCCTCAAGAAGCGTTTTACATCCGCCCCTATCCTTGTTACTCCTGACGTCACAAGACAATTCATTGTCGAGGTTGACGCTTCAGAGGTGGGCGTGGGAGCCATTCTGTCCCAGCGCTTCCAGTCTGACGATAAGGTCCATCCTTGCGCTTACTTTTCTCATCGCTTGTCGCCATCGGAACGCAACTATGATGTGGGTAACCGTGAACTGCTCGCCATCCGCTTAGCCTTAGGCGAATGGCGACAGTGGTTGGAGGGGGCGACCGTTCCTTTTGTCGTTTGGACTGACCATAAGAACCTTGAGTACATTCGTTCTGCCAAACGACTTAATGCACGTCAAGCTCGTTGGGCATTGTTTTTCGCTCGTTTCGAGTTCGAGATTTCCTATCGTCCGGGAAATAAGAACACCAAGCCTGATGCTTTATCCCGTCTCTTTAGTTCTCCTGTGGTTTCTACCGAACCCGAGGGGATTCTCCCTGAAGGGCGTGTTGTCGGGTTGACTGTCTGGGGAATTGAGAGACAGGTAGAGCAAGCACTCACTCACACTGCGTCGCCGCGCGCTTGTCCTAGTAACCTTCTGTTCGTTCCTGTCTCTACTCGTCTGGCTGTTCTTCAGTGGGCTCATTCTGCCAAGTTAGCTGGTCACCCCGGTGTTCGGGGTACGCTTGCTTCTATTCGGCAGCGGTTTGGTGGCCTACTCAGGAGCGGGACACGCGCCGTTTCGTGGCTGCTTGTTCGGATTGCGCGCAGACTAAGTCAGGTAACTCTCCTCATGCCGGTCGTCTTAGACCGCTTCCCATTCCTTCTCGACCATGGTCTCAGATCGCCTTAGACTTTAGTACCGGTCTGCCTTCGTCTGCGGGGAGGACTGTGAGAGCTGCCAATAAACGTAGGATTAAGAGTCCTAGGTATTGTCGCGGTCAGAGAGTGTGGCTTTCCACTCGTAACCTTTCCCTTACGACAGCTTCTCGCAAGTTGATTCCGCGGTTCATTGGTCCGTTTCGTGTCTCTCAGGTCGTTAATCCTGTCGCTGTGCGACTGCTTCTTCCGCGACATCTTCGTCGCGTCCACCCTGTCTTCCATGTCTCTTGTATCAAGCCTTTTCTTCGCGCCCCCGTTCGTCTTCCCTCCCCCCCTCCCGTCCTTGTCGAGGGCGCACCTATTTACAAGGAACGGAGGATCATGGACATGCGTTCTCAGGGACGTGGTCAACAGTACTTAGTGGATGGGGAGGGTTTCGGTCCTGAGGAGAGGAGTTGGGTTCCATCTCGGGACGTGCTGGACCGTTCGTTGATTGATGATTTCCTTCGTCGCCGCCAGGGTTCCTCCTCGAGTGCGCCAGGAGGCGCTTGGTGAGTGGGGGGGTACTGTCATGTTTTGTCTTTGATCTTCATGTCTTGTCCCTGTGCTTCCCTCTGCTGGTCTTATTAGGTTCTTTCCCTCTTTCTATTCCTCTCTCTCCTCCTCCCTCTCTCCCTCCCCGCTCTCTCTCTCTATCGTTCCGTTCCTGCTCCCAGCTGTTTCTCTTTCTCCTAACGACCTCATTTACTCTTTCACACCTGTCCCCTATTTTGCCCTCTGATTTGAGTCCCTATTTCTCCCTCTGTTTTCTGCTTCTGTCTTTGTCGGATTCTTGTTTGATGTTTGCTGTTCTGTGCCCAGGTTCCGCCCTGTCGTGTTTTTGCCTTCATCAGATGCTGCGTGTGAGCAGGTGTCATCTAAGATATATCCTGGAGTACCGTTTTGTTTAATACTGGAATAAAGACTCTGTTTTTGTTAAGTCGCTTTTGGGTCCTCATTCACCAGCATAACAAATTCATCCACAACTGCCCAAAAAAATTGTAGTATAGAAGATTTCACCCGAGAACACTATTGTTTGTGAAAGTTGTAGTCAGGACTGATTCCAGTGACACCCCCATCAGTGAGTGTATTGTTTGTGGGTAACTCTTGTAGGCAAACTATAGAGATAATGCAGGTGAAAGATTGCCTGCTGCTGAAGTCTTCAACACCATGATTTTCCTCCAAAGGAAATAAAACTGAATGATAGTAGTAATGACAAGGATGATAATGTTTAATAACATAACAGTTATCATTCCTCCATCATGCTTGGCTGGCTAAATCAGCAGTCAGGCATCTCACTCTCCAACTTTTAACACAAGTGTCACGTTATTGACATCATTTATATAAATAAAGAGGCCTTGTGGCTCCTGACTGATATTACAGCCGCCCATCCTTCTAATCTTCCATTATCATTCCACCTTTCTGCTGCATTATTAATAGGATACCATCACTGTAGGCATAGACAAGAAAATAAGATTTGATTTGATTTGAAGAGAGCGAAAGAGAGAGAGAGTGGGAGAGAAACAGGGAGGGAGGAGGAGACAGAGATAGACAGAGATAGAGAGAGAGAGACATTGCTGCCTGCCATAAGTTGAGGGACAGTGTCTGACAGACCAATCAACCTGCACATGTACTCTACTGTATGTTTATTGTTATTGTTGAATGTATGGTTATTTTGACACTTAGTTATTGTTGTTACTGTTGTCCCGTTGACCATTTTGATTCTCATTTTTATATTGTAAATAAGCTTTGGCAATATGTACATTGTTACGTCATGCCAATAAAGCAAATTGAATTGAATTGAATTGAATTGAGAGAGAGAGAGAGAGAGAGAGAGAGGGAGGGGAGGGTGGCAGGGGAAACAATCAGGTTTGGCTTTGAACTAATTATTAAAAGAGACGACACCGTCAGCTCATCAATTGTTCCAAATTAGCGGAGGTTTTGTTTAACATCTGCTTAAACTATTTTGGCAATGGAAAATGTACATTCCCGTACAGTCCGTACGATGCACGGGCCCCAACACCAAGTGTGAGCAAGCTTGAGGAATCACGCCTCTACCCAAGTCGGGGCTGAATATTCATTGTCCTGCATTTGCATATCCCGCAGATGGCCAAAACAGATGCTCGTTACGGCAAGTGTCAATTTTCAAGAATTTGCTTTCATGACAGAAAATAAAGTAATATGGAGGATGGAATAGCTCCACTATCTCTCCTGGCAGCAGCAGTGTTGTTTTGGGATATGGAACGCACTGGAGCCAGAGACAGCTGTCACAGAAGAGACACTAAGGGGTTAAAACACTGGGGGGAGTGTTTGTGTATGTATGTGCACGTCCATTAGTGCCTGTGCATGTGCGTTTGTGTGTGTGCAGGTAGGATGCTGGGACTTCATATTCAAAACACTTTTTACTGAAGGCTCTTAGTAAAGTGCCACTCTCACTTTATCCACTGTATCGAGACACAAGGAGAGGGAGAGAGATAGAAAGAGACACAGATAGACAGAGAAAGAGAGATGCCTGATCAAGTACCTTAATCTCTTACAGAAGGTTCCACCATCCTAGGAAACTGCAGTGGAAATGGAAATATTATTTAAAAGCAACTGATTTTGGTATAGTTCCATCACCTACAAAGTCCCAAGCCTTGTATGTTCTTCAAACCAAATGTGCTGATGGAATTAATTTAATGCTTGGACAGAGGGTAAATATATATTTATCTTTCATTTGATATCCCATGATATTGCTTGGCTTTGTAACATTCTCAACACATTTAAGGAACTTGACAAAAACATTTATTTTCTTGGCATTTCATTACTTTAATATAACATGTCCTGAAAGTTCAAACATGGTTACGTTTCATTTACATGTTGGTAACGTTCTAGGAACGTTCTCCAATTGGTTTGACATTGGGAATATTCTCAAATAGTTCAGAAAACGTTTAGAAACTATTTTCTTCTGTGGGAATTTCAGTACTTCAGCATAATGTTTTTGACAGGTTTCCTCAAAGTTCTATTTAAAGTCATGTTCTCTAATTGTTCCGAGAATGTTAAGAAAATGCTAAGAATACTTTCCATAAAAAACTTTAGTAACGTTCAGAGCACGTTCTAAGAATGTTATTTTAAAAGCATACACACTCCATTCTTAGCATCAACAAAACTCTCTCTATCCTCTAATTTGTTAAGTGTGTTCAGGCGTGTTGTCCACAATGTTAACCCAAAGTAAGCTAGCAGTGTTATTACAAGTCTTAAAAAGTTTAAAGGAAGTTATTAAAAAACCTCCAAATAGCCTATCATTTCCATTCTCAGAGGGTTAATAAAACTTTCCTGAAAACGTTAAAGAAACCAGAATAAAACATTCTCAGAATCTCCCTGCAACCTAAAAATAAATGTTCCAAGAACATGCCCAATTTTCAATTCTGTTCTCAGAATATTAAAAAGACGTTCAGTTTAACCGGCCAAGAAATGTATGGCTTCGTTTCCACAACCAAAACTGAAAACATACGTTCCCACAACTTCCAAGGAACCAAATCTGCTAGCTGGGAAACCACTGCAATGTAAGGGATGATTGTAATCGGTGTCTAAGTGTTTTCAGGATTTGCATCCCAAATGGCACTATTCCCTATATAGTGCACTATCTTTGACCAAGGCCCGCATACGGTTCTGTTCAAAAGTAATGCATTGTGTAGGGAATAGGCTGCCATTTGGTACACAGCCTTGGTCTCTCTCCCATGCCTCGTAACACTGCTGCAGTGCCTAACAATATAACTGGCTCTCGCTGTGATACTGTATTCTCCCCAGTCTCTTTGTGCTGTGTGCACACAAATTAAAGTGCTGCCTCCAGAACAATTCATTTGCCGTTCCTGCAGTATTTCATCTCCAGGACTGCTGCACTGGCCACAACAGGTGGCTCTTACTCTCACTCGCTTTCTCTCTGCTTGTGTCTCAAATGGCACCCTATGCCATTTGAGACACAAGGTGATAGGTGATTCTACAGAAGTGGTGTAAATCGCTGTCCCACATCAAAATAACAATATTAAAAAACAGTTACCTCTTTAAACCTAGGACATTTAATTACATCATCATTTATTCTAATTAACAAACATGCTGCTTAATTAATACAGTAGTCATTGTTTATACGAAAGACGTATTCCTGGTCGTAATGCTGGTGAGTTACCGCCGCTCTGATATCCCAAAGTTATTTCCAGCTGTATGTAATAACACCCCCAAAATTCTGGGCTAATAATGTAAGAAATAACACACACAAAAATGAGTAATTATGTAAATAAGGTATTTCTGTTTTTTATTATTATTATTGGAAATACTGCAAACATTTCTAAAAAGCTGTTTTCGCTTTGTCATTAACAGTGGTTATGAGGTCGAAGAAATTGTCCTTAGAGCACCGAGACAAGGTTGTGTCGAGGCACAGATCTGGTGAAGGGTACCAAAAAATGTCTGCAGGATTGAAAGTCCCCAAGAAAAGTGGCCTCCATCATTCTTAAACGGGAGAAATTTGGAACCACCAAGACTCTTCCTAGAGCTGGTTGGCTGGCTAAACTGCGCAATCAGGGGAGAAGGGCCTTGGTCAGGATGGTGACCAAGAACCTGGGTATCACTAACAGAGCTCCAGAGTTCCTCTGTGGAGATGGGAGAACCTTCCAGAAGGATAACCATCTCCGCAGCACTTTATGGTAGAGTGGAAAGATGGAAGCCCCTCCTCAGTAAAAGGCACATGACAGACCGCTTGGAGTTTGCCAAAAGGCACCTAAAGGACTCAGACCATGAGAAACAAGATTCTCTGGTCTGATGAAACCAGATTGAACTTTTTGGCCTGAATGCCAAGCATCACGTCTGGAGGAAACTAGGCACCATCCATATGGTGAAGCATGGTGGTGGCAGCATCATGCTCTTGGGATGTTTTTCAGCGGCAGGGACTGGGAGACTAGTCAGGATCGAGGGAAAGATGAACGGAGCAAAGTACAGTGAGATCCTTGATGAAAACCTGCTCCAGAGCGCTCAGGACCTCAGACTGGGGTGAAAATTCACCTTCCAACAGGACAACAACCCTAAGCACACAGCCAAGACAACGCAGGAGTGACTTCGGGACAAGTATCTGAATGTCCTTCAGTGGCCCAGTCAGAGCCCGACTTAAACCCGATCGAACATCTCTGGAGAGACCTGAAAATAGCTGTGCAGCAACGCTCCCCATCCAACCTGACAGAGCTTGAGAGGATCTGCTGAGAAGAATGGGAGAAACTCCCCAAATACAGGTGTGTCAAGCTTGTAGCGTCATACCCAAGAAGACTCGAGACTTTAATTGCTGCCAAAGGTGCTTCAACAAAGTACTGAGTAAAGGGTCTGAATACTTATGTAAATGTGATATTTCAATTTTTTTATTTTTTTTATACATTTGTGAAAATGTCCAAAAAACAGTTTTTGCTTTGTCATTATGGGTTATTGTGTGTAGATTGATGGGGGGAAAAAACTATTTTTTCAAATTTAGAATAAGGCTGTAATGTAACACATTGTTGAAAAGGTCAATGGGTCTGAATACTTTCCGAATGCTCTGTATCTGAAGTGCTGTTGTTTTAATTGATGTACTTCTTTCTTGTTGGTTACATGGTATCTCATACACGTGGTGTTGGCATCCTGGCATCCCAGTCTGCATTGCGTTTTCACTGTCTTTGCGTGCACACACACTCATGAATACACACACTTGCACTCCTAGACTCACATACACACGCCCATTCCCACACACACGCATCCACCGAAACACCACACACACACACACACACACACACACACACACACACACACACACACACACACACACACACACACACACACACACACACACACACACACACACACACACACACACACACACACGTGTCCACCTACACTCCTCTATTGAAAAACGTGCATTTTTTATTTTGTGATATAATATATATTTTTTCTTGTTTACCCCATTGTATCTCAAATATAGTAATTTGGTTTCTTATTCTATGAGTTGTTATTTCCATACTACAGATGTAATTAATTTTGTATTTCCAATTGCTTATTTGTGGTGCCAGCTGTTTAAGTGAGTGCTGTCAAAACCGTGACTTTCCTGTGTTTTATATATACTGTATTTACATAATCTGTGGTTGGAATAATACTGTGAAATTGTGAAAATTATGATAATGCCTTTTCAGTGTCAGAGCTTTTTGAAAAGGCCGCCTGAAATTTCAGGCATTTTTTGGTGGTATGGAGTTTTGGGCTGCCTGAGGATGTCACCAGGGGGTAAATTAGTTAATAGACCAATAAGAGAGAGAGTTCCAAACCTCTCTGCTAGTTTTCAGTTTTTCCCTCCCCACTAAGAACACGCCCAGACAGTCTTAGCAAAATTCTTGTTTGATAAAGGGCTCTTTCGTAAGGAGCTATTTTTGTTTCTTTTTTACTTTTTTAATTGAAAACAATCACAGTAAGTTACTTCATTGTTGGTCAAAATTATTTGATATTGAGATAAAAATGGCTGCATTGGACCTTTAAGTGCTGTAATTCTCTGAATTCTGAAGAGGTACTTGAGTTCATGATGGGTTCTCCCCAGGATTACATGTTCTGGATTAAGAGAAAGTGACCATTTAATCGTATCCTCCAATACTTTGTATACTTCGTTCTGGAAATTATTGAGGACTGGGCAGGAATATTGTATGTGGGTGTGGTTAGTTCTGCTCTCCCCACAGCTATATCAGCAACTTAGTGTGATCTTATGGTTGTACTTTTCAATTCTGAACTCAGCAAAAAAAGAAATGTCCTCTCACTGTCAACTGTGTTTATTTTCAGCAAACTTAACATGTGTAAATATTTGTATGAACATGACAAGATTCAACAACTGAGACCTAAACTGAACAAGTTCCACAGACATGTGACTAACAGAAATGGAATAATGTGACCCTGAACAAAGGGGGGGTCAAAATCTAAAGTAACAGTCAGTATCTGGTGTGGCCACCAGCTGCATTAAGTACGGCAGTGCATCTCCTCCTCATGGACTGCACCAGATTTGTCAGTTTTATGCTGTGAGATGTTACCCCACTCTTCCAACAAGGCACCTGCAAGTTCCCAGATATTTCTGGGGGGAATGGCCCTAGCCCTCACCCTCCGATTCATTAGGTCCCAGACGTTCTCAATGGGATTGCGATGCGGGCTCTTCGCTGGCCATGGCAGAACACTGACATTCCTGTCTTGCAGGAAATCACACACAGATTGAGCAGTATGGCTGGTGGTATTGTCATGCTGGAGGGTCATGTCAGGATGAGCCTGCAGGAAGGGTACCACATGAGGGAGAAGGATGTCTTCCCTGTAACGCACAGCGTTGAGATTGCCTGCATTGACAACAAGCTCAGTCCGATGATGCTGTGACACACCGCCCCAGACCATGACAGTCCCTCCACCTCCAAATCGATCCCACTCCAGAGTACAGGCCTCGGTGTAACGCTCATTCCTTCGACAATAAACGCAAATTTGACAATCACCCCTGGTGAGACAAAACCGCGACTCGTCAGTGAAGAGCACTTTTTGCCAGTCCTGTCTGGTCCAGCAACGGTAGGTTTGTGCCCATAGGTGATGTTGTTGCCGGTGATGTCTGGTGAGGACCTGCCTTACAACAGGCCTACAAACCCTCAGTCCAGCCTCCCTCAGCCTATTGCGGACAGTCTGAGCACTGATGGAGGGATTGTGCATTACTGGTGTAATTCGGGCAGTTGTTGTTGCCATCCTGTACCTGTCCCGCAGGTGTGATGTTCGGATGTACTGATCCTGTGCAGGTGGTGTTACACGCGGTCTGCTACTGCGAGGATGATCAGCTGTCCGTCCTGTCTCCCTGTAGCGCTGTCTAAGGCATCTCACAGTACGAACATTGCAATTTATTGCCCTGGCCACGTTTGCAGTCCTCATGTCTTCTTGCAGCATGCCTAAGGCACGTTCACGCAGATGAGCAGGGATCCTGGGCATCTTTCTTTTGGTGTTTTTCAGAGACAGTAGAAAGGCCTCTTTAGTGTCCTAAGTTTTCATAACTGTGACCTTAATTGCCTGCCGTCTGTAAGCTATTAGTGTCTTAATGACCGTTCCACAGGTGCATGTTCATTAATTGTTTATGGTTCATTGAACAAGCATGGGAAACAGTGTTTAAACCCTTTACAACGAAGATATGTGAAGTTATTTGTATTTTTATGAATTATCTTTGAAAGACAGGGTCTTTCAAGAGTTGTGAAAAATCTTGACTGAATTTTCTTGGAAAATTCCCTCCAGAGTGCAGAGTTGCCTAGATCTTGTGGACTTCTTAAATTCCATCTTGAACTCGTCATGGACTCAATTCACTGGGTCTGGATCATGGGACCAATGTCCAGGTATAAATGTTCATGACTTCAGGCAAGACCTTAGTCTTTGGTTTACAAACCATGGGCAACCCAATTTGAAGGAGAAGACATTGCTCTCTGATCATTGGTTGATCACTCCTTCCCAACCCATAGGATCCCCATCCAGTTGACTACTTTAAAATGGTGGACACCCTCAATGGCAATGTCTATACTAAAACGACTTACATCCATCTAGAGTCCTCTATATATCTCTATGATTGACACGTGGCACTGTAACGGCTGTTATTTAGCCAAAATAAAGATAGGAAAATTGACATCAAACAGCATTATTAATTAGATGTATAAGTAATTCAATCAATCAACAAGTGTCAGATTCATATAATCAACATTTTACATTTTACATAGAACTATAGAGATGATATTTCTCTAAATTAAATTAATGTTTTTACTATTTTGTACATTTTGTATGATAATAACATTTCAAAAATGTTTCTGTAATAGAAGGCTAATCAAAATGATCATTACTGTGCATGGCTCTCTCTTTACTGCAACTTTTACACAATGTTTCAGCAGTGACAAATGTAGTGAGGAATTCAGGACAATATTTAAAATATGTAATACAAACGAAGTACGTGAATAGTAGTACAATATATCTATCTGACATACAGTATGACATACCACCCTGCATACCACTGCTGGCTTGCTTCTGAAGCTAAGCAGGGTTGGTCCTGGTCAGTCCCTGGATGGGAGACCAGATGCTGCTGGAAGTGGTGTTGGAGGGCCAGTAGGAGGCACTCTTTCCTCTGGTCTAAAAAATATCCCAATGCCCCAGGGCAGTGATTGGGGACACTGCCCTGTGTAGGGTGCCGTCTTTCGGATGGGGCGTTAAACGGGTGTCCTGACTCTCTGAGGTCATTAAAGATCCCATGGCACTTATCGTAAGAGTAGGGGTGTTAACCCCGGTGTCCTGGCTAAATTCCCAATCTGGCCCTCAAACCATCATGGTCACCTAATAATCCCCAGTTTACAATTGGCTCATTAATCCCCCTCCTCTCCCCTGTAACTATTCCCCAGGTTGTTGCTGCAAATGAGAATGTGTTCTCAGTCAACTTACCTGGTAAAATAATGGTAAAATAAATAAAATAAAAATGTTGTAAGAGATGTGTGCTGAACATTTGGGAAAAATAAGATACAAATTAGAATGAATTTCCAAGCAACAATTTGCACCACTTTTGTAGTTCTCTATGGGGCTCTGGTCAAAAGTAGTGCACTAACACAACTTCTGTTAGCATTCTACCACATCTAGACCTATATAGTACAGTACCTATACTACTCTACAGGCACAACACAGTCAGGACCACCACTCAGTGAGAGCTCATTTTAGAGCTGCTTTAATTAAACACCCTGATGTGTTGTTAACCACTCTGGATGAATGCATATGCTTCTGTTTTAATTAGGCCAGACTAACACTATGAAGATGCAGAGGGATGGCGGATCCAGGCGTTTTCCGTGTTACTACCACAACAGGAGGGCGTTGTGTGTTGCTCTCCCATAATAAACACACACACACACACACACACACACACGCATACGCACACGCACACGCACACGCACACGCACACGCACACGCACACGCACACACACACACACACACACACACACGCCATTTACTGTTCACACTGTCGCCTTCTCACTCTCACTGCAGGTGCAGGACTGGTAACCACAGTAAGAAATTAGAAGTCTTTTGATGCCAAGTTACACCTCTGTACACTAATGTAGACAAACAAACTTAGGAACCAAATTAGGTAAGTGGTGTGAGTCCATGTTTGTCCAATTGTCACTAATGTTGTTCTCACCTCGCATCTACCATGATAGATTCCAACACACAGTTTAAAGGACAGGATATGAGAGGGGCGATTAATTGTAAATACCTGAAGTATAATTCCCAATCACTTGTATAATTCTAAATCCCTTTTTTGAAACCTTTATTTATCTAGGCAAGTCAGTTAAGAGCAAATTCTATTTACAATGACGGCCTACCATTGAGGGTTAAAGAGAAACCAAGATTACTCTGAATCACTTGCTCTGTTAGTCACATAGGCCACATGAAAACGGAATGGTATATGTTCTCTAACATTACCAAAGACACTGATCATTATTTGACATGTAATCCTGCAGTTGAATATGCAGACCCAATACAACCTGCAGATAACAAATTAATCACCTTGACACCTGATACTAACGAGACCTGGGTGGCGCTGGAACAGTGTGGAGAGAAGTGCGGGTGGCCATTCCTGATTGCTTTTCTTCATAGACCTATATAAGCCCGGCGCAGCTTAAAAATGGATTAAAAATGTAACATGCAGCCTGAGGTCTGTTCCCACTACAGTCAGACACCCTTGTCATTATGACTCCACTGGAGGCATTACATGGCGTGTTACTCCATATGAATCACACATATCTATTGTTATGAGTTGGACACGATACTCATAACTGTGTGAGATTCATAGTAGTTTTCCTGGTCATATGACTCGGTCGGGAAAAACTGTTCCTAATCATGATAGAGTCCAGTCTGAGAAGATTAAAGTCTCCCACACTGTAGTGTCAGCAGCACATCTGGTGGTGCTCAGCTGTTCATCCCGACATGCCACTTCTAATACCTCACCTGGTCCCTGACAATCAGCAGCAAATGACCTGGAAGGAACCGCGTGTCCCTGTGCATATGGACCTGGCCCCAAACTAATCAGATCAAATACAAGGCCAGTCCCACACACAAGACCTTCAAATAGACGAGGTGACCGCACAAGAGCAACATGACATTCTAAGCCAAATACTTCCTACATTAAATACCTGAAACCTTTTTAATATTCTACTGCCCCACTTGAATAAATCCACATTTTGTGCCACCACCCTTTACCTGTGACCCAAGAGGAACTGGCTACAACTCACCAGTGGGTCTCAAACCACCATCTGGGGAATGTAATTCAGTACCTGAGGGCCAGGAGTTTTTCCTAACCATTTGACCTCACAGCACATTTGGTTCCTTGGAAGTTGCTAGCTAGGTTGGGTTAACTGTTTTGAACTACAAACACAGATAGGACACATGTAAATTCATTTTTTCTTAGGCATTGATCATGCAACTACATTTCTTTTTGATTTGATGTTCTCAGTGAGATTCAAACCTAGGATCTTCTGTTCTCTATTCATGGAATTAGTCCACTGCGCCACCCCGATGGAGCTAGCATACCATGTTCTTTACGCACACAAAGTTGTTCATTTCAGTTTATTCAAACAGACCCCATTTCAAAGGAATAGAGGATAGAGAGAGAGTTTTGTTGATGCTGAGAATGGAATCGCCTTACTATCACCCTCGTGCACTTAAGGAAATCAAAAATATCATGGATATATTGGAACTAGTGGATATATGGAGGCTTAAATATCCTGACCTAGTGAGATATACATGGTGGAGGCTCAATCAAGTTAGTTGTCTTGACTACTTACTACTTATGTCATTCTCGTTGGCACCAAACGTTTAAAAAGTGTTGATAGGTGACAGAATGCAGTCGGATCAAATAATTGGCATATACACTACTCGTACAGAATTTCCACGTGGGCCAGGGTATTGAAAATGTAATCAAAGCATACTGGATGACAAGTTGTTTTTAACCACTGACTTTTTCCAACATAACATTGGTAAAGCAGATCCTCTTATTGTATGGGACACATTTAAATGTGCCTTTAGAGGCCATGCAATTCAATATTCATCTTTAAAACAAAAGCAATGGAGGTCAAAAGATTTCATATTAAGAACAGTACTGTCACGTGTGCTCCCTCTCTGGCCTCTAGGTCACCAGGCTGCTCGTTAGGGCACACATCTGTCACCAGCGTTAGATGCATAATGACACTCACCTGGACTCCATCACCTCCATGATTACCTGCCCTATACAGTGGGGCAAAAAAGTATTTAGTCAGCCACCAATTGTGCAAGTTCTCCCACTTAAAAAGATGAGAAAGGCCTGTAATTTTCATCATATGTACACTTCAACTATGACAGACAACATTAGAAAAAAAAATCCAGAAAATCACATTGTAGGATTTTTAATGAATTTATTTGCAAATTATGGTGGAAAATAAGTATTTGGTCACCTACAAACAAGCAAGATTTCTGGCTCTCACAGACCTATAACTTCTTCTTTAAGAGGCTCCTCTGTCCTCCACTCGTTACCTGTATTAATGGTACCTGTTTGAACTTGTTATCAGTATAAAAGACACCTGTCCACAACCTCAAACAGTCACACTCCAAACTCCACTATGGCCAAGACCAAAGAGCTGTCAAAGGACACCAGAAACAAAATTGTAGACCTGCACCAGGCTGGGAAGACTGGATCTGCAATAGGTAAGCAGCTTGGTTTGAAGAAATCAACTGTGGGAGCAATTATTAGGAAATGGAAGACATACAAGACAACTGATAATCTCCCTCGAGCTGGGGCTCCACACAAGATCTCACCCCGTGGGGTCAAAATGATCACAAGAACAGTGAGCAAAAATCCCTGACCCACATGGGGGGACCTAGTGAATGACCTGCAGACAGCTGGGACCAAAGTAACAAAGCCTACCATCAGTAACACACTACGCCGCCAGGGACTCAAATCCTGTAGTGCGAGACGTGTCCCCCTGCTTAAGCCAGTACATGTCCAGGCCCGTCTGAAGTTTGCTAGAGAGCATTTGGATGATCCAGAAGAAGATTGGGAGAATGTCATATGGTCAGATGAAACCAAAATATAACTTTTTGGTAAAAACTCAACTCGTCGTGTTTGGAGGACAAAGAATGCTGAGTTGCATCCAAAGAACACCATACCTACTATGAAGCATGGGGGTGGAAACTGTCTGAGCTGTTGAATTGCGACTCTACTTTGTCTCTATACTGGCACTTAGCGTGTTTGATTGCCTTGCGGAGGGAATAGCTACACTGTTTGTATTCGGTCATGTTTCCGGTCACCTTGCCCTGGTTAAAAGCAGTGGTTTGCGCTTTCAGTTTCACGCAGATGCTGCCATCAATCCACGGTTTCTGGTTTGGGAATGTTTTAATCGTTGCTGTGGGAACGACATCGTCAATGCACTTTCTAATGAACTCGCTCACCAAATCAGCGTATTCGTCAATGTTGTTGTTGGACGCAATGCGGAACATATCCCAATCCACGTGATCAAAGCAGTCTTGAAGAGTGGAATCAGATTGGTCGGACCAGCGTTGAACAGACCTGAGCGCGGGAGCTTGCTGTTTTAGTTTCTGTTTGTAGGCTGGAAGCAACAAAATGGAGTCGTGCTCAGCTTTTCCGAAAGGAGGGCGGGGGAGGGCCTTATATGCTTTGTGGAAGTTAGTATAACAATGATCTAAGGTTTTACCTGCCCTGGTAGCACAATCGATATGCTGATAGAATTTAGGGAGTTTTGTTTTCAGATTAGCCTTGTTAACATCCCCAGCTACGATGAATGCAGCCTCAGGGTGTGTGGTTTCCAGTTTACAAAGAGTCAGATAAAGTTCGTTCAGGGCCATCGATGTGTCTGCTTGGGGGGGGGGGAATATATACGGCTGTGATTATAATCGAAGATAATTCCTTTGGTCGATAATGCGGTCGACATTTTATTGTGAGGAATTCTAAATCAGGTGAACAGAATGACTTGAGTTTCTGTATGTTGTTATGATCACACCACGTCTCGTTAATCATAAGACATACACCCCCGCCCCTCTTCTTACCAGAAAGATGTTTGTTTCTGTCGGTGCGATGCGTGAAGAAACCAGCTGGCTGCACCGACTCCGTTAGCGTCTCTCGAGTGAGCCATGTTTCCGTGAAGCAAAGAACGTTACAGTCTCTGATGTCTCTTTGGAATGTTACCCTTGCTCGGATTTCATCAACCTTGTTGCCTTTTACACCGGCTGGGATCAGATCCATTGTACTGGGTGGAAGGCAAAACACAGGATCCGCTTCAGGAGAGTCATATTCCTGGTTGTAATGATGGTGAGTTGACGTTGCTCTTATATTCAGTAGTTCCTCCCGACTGTATGTAATGAAACCTAAGATTACCTGGGGTACCAATGTAAGGAATAACACATAAAAAAACTAAATACTGCATAGTTTCCTAGGAACGCGAAGCGATCTCTGTCGGCGCCGGAAGTCACATGTCACAAAGCTGACCCATCCCCTAAATTTTTTTTTCGTAATTTACATGTTTTTAAATAACATGCTTAGAACGTTCTTTGAATGTTACTAATGTTTGCTTGCTGTTTTTATGGAACGTTTTCTTAATGTTCTGAGAACATGACTTAAAATAGAATCATTAGGAAACCTGCAGAAAAAGTTATGCTGAAGTACGGAAATTCTCACCTAAGAAACATATGGTTCTCAGAACGTTATGTGCTTGCTGGGTATCCTGCACCATTCCCAGAACTTTGTGTATGGAAAGTAACCATATGACAACCACACTCTCACCAAATTCTAAGAAACATATGGTTCTCAGAACTTTATGTGCTAGCTGGGCTGGTCTGTAAAAACTCTAGGCTCTAGTTGTAGCACAGTTATCAGCAGTGCAGTACATGAACCAGTCTTGACACAATGTGTTAATATAAGGTGACAAGTGTCTCAATTTCCCCCAAAAAGTCAGGATACCACATTGCATCCCTCTGTAAATCACAGGCCCAGAAGTGGGAGAAACCAATTACGTGAGCGAAAAAGCCTCCTCACTGGCACAAGAGAGGAAATACAAATCCTCCCTTCCATCACTCCCCTCCTCTGAGTACAATCCCATTTGGGAGACATTATGTTAGTGTTTTGTCATTGATTTCTATGATTGAGCTGGCCCCCCTGGGCGGAAGGGACTTCCTCTTGATTTAAAACAAATTACATGATGATGATCTATCCGAGGATGCTGGGAAGCCAACCTGCCTCCGTGGGCCTGGCCAGGAGAGAGTGGGCCGACAGGATAAATCACCAGACAGTGGCGGCCGGGGCACTCCCACCAGTCTATCTATTTCCTTTCTTCACTTCTGTTCTGTGGCTTGCTGAACTGTGATGCCTCTGTCCTAGACAGGGTGAAATGACTGCTTGCTTATGTTTTTTTGTTGTTGTTGAGTGGACTGTTACTTTAACTTGGAAAGTCACATATCTGTATCAAATAAAATACAATTTGATTGAAAGTGCAATTAAAACATTTTAATACAACAGTAAACACAATAAAAGACAACATGTGAGATCAAAACCAAGGCAACTTGTTTACTTCAACTTTCAACTGGACAGTATCTGACACATGCAGTTACAAATCAGAGCAAGCAGTAGCCTGCGTCCGACTGCATTGGACCAACATGCCAGTGGAGATTGTAAACTCCTGTGAGCGTATTTATTTCGTAATATCTCTCCAGTAAGTATTTGGAACACTTGAGTTTGAAATCCTGCTTGATCTGATATTCATGAAAATTAATCCTGGATTACACAAAGCCTGTTTATGGCTTCTCTGCTTATTGAATGTCAAATAATCACACATATCCTGCCGTAGTCCCTAGACGCCTACGACAGTCTTCAAGCTAATTATAAATAACTCTGTTACTTAAAAAAGGAGGGGCGGGGGGGTGTTAAAGGAGATTACTCATATCGTTATTCCTATTTAGAACACATATAAACAAAACATTCACCTTGCGTTCACCCCACGGCGTCGTGTCAACCGGGACCTGGCGCTTTGTGGCCACATTGGCATCCCTAGATGATCTTTCCTGCAACTCATTCAATCATTCCACAGCTCTTTGAAGAATGTCAAAGTTTTAAAAAATAATTTGAGAGCATCCATTTATCCGGGGCCAAATGTAGGTCAATGTTTATCGCCTTTTTACACAACTTAGTATTGTCTGCTCTTTCATCAGACGTATTCTTCATGTTAGTTTTAACATAAACCACTGTCTCCCCAGAGTCCTGTATATTTATTGGATGTAAGTACTCTGAGTACCTCAGTGCTTTCAGTCTGAGTACCTCAGTGCTTTCCTATCCTCTCAGGTGCACACCTAGGCCACATCCCAATTGTCTTTACTTCCTTCCAAAATGTGAACTTCACTTCCCTTCATGGATTTGAAAATAAATTACTGCTATGTATTTAGATTTGTGGGACACATCCCTAGTGTAGGCCTACTACAGCTGATACTTCCACTCTGTAAGTCCTTTACAACATGGCGCCTCTATCCATGCCTCTTTATTTAACAGCTTACCTGTATTCTCCGACGGAGCAGGAAATCTATTTATCTTAATTATAAGCTGCACTGACATCTGTGTGTTAAATACCACTTCCTTAAACCTTGGGGTGCCTTTTGGAATACATTAGCAGCGCGCGCAGTGTGAGTGTGAACCCAATGCCGCCACCCCGCAGTATTCCACTTGCCTTTGTCTTGCCTGAGTCAACTGGGCCGGATGGTCAGAGGAACTCCCGGACCCTGAAAGGAGACTTTAGAAAGCTGCTTCCCCCCACCACTAAATCACACACGGATTCCAGCAGCAGACAGAACAGAGAGAAGAGCTACTAGTCCGATATTATCCTGTCTCTCCACCACCAGCGGTTGGTTTATTAATGCACCTGGAACCAAAACTAGTTCTTCAAAGGGTTCTCCTGTGGGGGACAGCCGAAGGACCCTTTTAGGTTCTAGATAGCACCTTTTTTTCTAAGAGTGTGGTGCACTACTTTTGACCAGGGCCCATAATGGGTTGCCTGACAATGTCACAAAAATGTTGCAGGCGCATCGATGAGGCAAAAGGCCGTGTTGTTGTGATTCTGAACGGTCAGGTAGCGAGCAACAATGACAAGGAGTTGCCATGTGGGGAATCGTAGGTGGCTTGTATCAGCTGGTTGTATCTTGTTCTTGATGCCATGTCATGTTTAGAGTTGTTTTGACTTATGTCACGTCTATGCTTATATGGCAAAATGTTGCTAAATAGCTAACCAACAACTCTAACGATGTATTTGAGAGACAACAAGTGCTTATTGTGCCAATGTATTTATGTTTTCAATAAAAATTTGGAAACTAAATATAGTTTGCATGTTGTCAATAATCCTTGACAGTTGTTTTGCACCAAAGTTGGGAATGCATCAGATGTTTTGCAAAACATCTCAACTCAACTCAACTCAACTCAAAACAAATTCTATTTGTCACATGTGCCGAATACAACAGGTTACAGTTTCACCTTACAGTGAAACGCTTACTTACAAGCCCTTAACCAACCATGTAGTTTTAAGAAAACACCTTAAAAAAGTAAGAAATAAAAGTAGCAAATAATTAAAGAGTAGCAGTAAAATAACAATAGCGAGGCTATATACAGGGAGTACCGTTACAAAGTCAATGTGCCGGGGCACCTGTTAGTCGAGGTAATTGAGGTAATGGTGTTGATGTGAGCCATGACTCACCAGTCTATAGGGCTCTGGTCAAAAGTAGTGTTGTATATAAATGTATGGAAGAGGGTGGCATTTGGGATGTGACCATGCTGAGTCAGCTGTCCCAGCAGGGCACGACACGGTCATGTTGTTTAGCATACAACCCAGGAGATATTTGCTCCAATGTCCCAAAGCTACCTCTTTCCTGGTCACTCACAGAGATAAGATGTGTCAGCGATGCAGGATGGTTTCTGGATTATAATTTGTATAGTCGCGAAAGGCTCGAAGCATAATGCCAGCTCTTTTTTAAACTGTATCTGGTTCACATATCCCTCAGCCCTCATCTGTTAAAACACGTCCTTGATTTAATGAAGGTTTAAACGTTTTATGCAATTTTATTTCTAGAGAGAAGGGTCACTTTATGGTCCTAGTTGGCACAGCTAATCCCAAGCCTTTTCTCTTGTCTCCAAATTTCCTTCCATCATTATATCCCACAGATTCTTCCAATCATATTAATGCGATCACACTAAACTAGAAATGGATGCTAATATAATAGGCTACCCGACTATTTGATACATGAGCTGTGGATGAAGTACTTTATTCGTAGACAATAAAAGCAATCATCACATTAATCATTTACTTCCCCGAGACCGTAAAAAAAACACGTATAAATTATCGCCTGTTTTTAGTCTCCTGTAAATCCAGCAACAGCTCAGACTCATTCTCTTAAAAGCCATAAAGCTCTAATGTGGGTCTCCCAACAGCTCATTGAACCTTCAGACAGAAGTAATTGAATGTAATGGACAGAAAGAAATTGTTCCTCATTTAGCTTTATTGCTGAACCTTGGGAGAACAGAAAGAGACACTTCATTAGGCTTCTTTTTAATAGGTTAATCTAAATCAGATGCGAGCCTTAATGGTGGCACACTACTATTTATATTTGATATGGAATGTTTAAAATCCCAGAGTCATCATCAACCATTTGAACCTGACATTTCAAGCACATTTCCAAGCACTGTCCTCTGTCAAAGTGGATTATTAAACTTTAGTAATCTGCCCGCAGAGTCCATTTTTCCACGTGATTGCGAAAAGGAAATAGTCTGACGAAAAAGGGAAATATTTCTTACCATTCGAGTGGTCAGCCTCCTGAGGCTGAGCTCCTCCCAGAGGAGAGGGCCTGTGAGCGTTGTTTGAAAATAGTCTCAGTGAGCTGTCAGTTAAATTTGTGAGATGTCATCATTTAAAGGCTGCTAGCAGTGGGCCTGGGGCCCAGGCTGAAATCACTGAGCCCTCTCCTACAGTAGCTCCTCCAGGGGCCAGGTGCACCAACCGCCACTGTCCTCAGAGTGCAGTTGTGCAGGGTCGCCCCACAGCATAGAACTCTGGGATATGTGGCTGACCGCCTGACCTTCTGTCATTCATGCTCGAGTCAACATGAAGTTTGTAGAGGAAACTCTTTGGACTCCAGGAAACCTTGTCCGACCCATAGTGCAGGAGCACGTCTCCTGTTTCTGTAGGGTGAGGAAACTTTTGACTATACTTTTTCATGTTATAAAAATGTATGTCTCCAACTCAACGCATTTTATCTAGCCAGCTTGACACCAATATACACCGAGTCTACAAAACATTAAGAACACCTACTCTTTCAACGACACAGACTGAACAGGTGAATCCACGTGACAGCTAAGCTCCCTTATTGATAAATCCACTTCAATCAGTGTTGATGAAGGGGAGGAGACAGGTTAAAGAAGGATGTTTAAGCCTTGATACAATGAAGACATGTGCAAGACAAAATATTTAAGTGCCTTTGAAAGGGGTATGGTTGTAGGTGCCAGGCGCACCGGTTTGTGTCAAGAACTGCAACGCTGCTGTTTTTTTCTAGCTCAAGAATGGTCCACCCCCCAAAGGACATGCAGCCAATGTTCCCTCTATGCTGCGTGTGTGTGGTGCGCAGCTTCCCCAGGTACTGCTGTGCAGAAGAAAAATCAGCCTGCACAGAGAAGCAAGAGATTAAACTTCACTCAACTTTCTAGAGTTTTCCTGTTTAGTTAACACTATCAACGTTTCCCTTTACTGTGGGAATTGTGATCGAATCAACGCAATATTAGCCACCTTCAATGCAACATACCAAAACAAAATGAACTATGCAAGACTTAGTACACAAAACTAACTACGCAAGAGATGTTGTTGTAGGCAGAGCACATCGGAGTAGGATTCAATTGCATTGACATGCATGATTCAGGTACTCTACACAGACCGGTGCGCCATAACCAATCAGAGCTGCAGTAGGCCTATATGTAAATATACCATTGCCATATATGGATTTGTGCCATTCACTTTCAACTGGATTGTTTTACAGCATGAGTGGTTGCGATTATCACATGCTTGTTTTGAGATCAAAGTAAGAGCTGCATGTAGCCACGTGTGCACATTTGTTCATATCCTTTGCTAGTTAGTGAGTTATTAGCACAGTTATAACTCATTTGTAGTCAGAAATGTGGGAGTGATTGCTTCCTACAAGAGCACCAAACGTGTGCCTTTCTTGCCATCTTTGAAAATGGATTCAGGTAGAACCATATTTGATGTCTTCAAAGGGCAGTGTTGTATTTTCAGACAGGCTTGAATAAGCTAAGTAGCCAATAGGCAGAGGGTAGCATCATTTGTCTGATTCTCTGTAATAGTGGTATGGGAATACTAATGAACTTTATTTTGTAAAGTGGTTTCTTGCATCAAACAACACAACAAAATGTTCAGTCAACTCCTCGTCTGAAGGACAAGCGGATAAACAGGTTAATGTCAAGCCCTGCATGTTTTTTTTCAAAAGTGTCATGGAATGTAGTCCTACATTGAACACACATTGGCTGCTACTGTAGGCTGAATGATAGAACCGCTATTTCCATGTTGAAATGTTATGGGATGCATTTTCTCCATTGTTTCTGATGGTAGGCCTACATTATGATCAAATAGCCACAGAAGCCTTCTTGGCCACTGTTTAAACAGTCAATTTAAAGTGGGTACAGCAGAGGTGTTCACAGTAAACGTGCGCCGGAAGTTGCACGGACATTTCCCAAGGTTCACGTTTGTAATCAGCAGACCTGAGGGGGATCCAACTCAATATTAGGAAGGTGTTCCCACTGTTTGGTGTACTCAGTGTAAGAAAAGAATCTGAACTC
The DNA here is from genome assembly GCF_029448725.1 of Salvelinus fontinalis. Taxonomy (NCBI): domain Eukaryota; kingdom Metazoa; phylum Chordata; class Actinopteri; order Salmoniformes; family Salmonidae; genus Salvelinus; species Salvelinus fontinalis. The sequence continues at coordinate 51,683,785 of NC_074666.1, forward strand.
ATATTATGTTGTCGATAAAAACAGTGTCGATACAGTATAGTAAAACGCGGACATGTTTTGCCATCAATATGTATTGATTGCTGATGCCTTCTTGGCCAATAGATAACCAATTCCAATGGCCTCTGGCTTTGTAATACGGGTGACGAACAGAGTGCCTTGAGATGCAGCACATCAGTATATTTTCTGCACTGACAATCAATACCTGAGTGCAATTATTGACTCCCTTCTCTCTCCCTGATACTAAGTGCATTACATAGATTTGCCACGATTAATGAAAAGGGGACCTTCCTGTGAAGTAATCTCCAGAGCCATAGCCCTACTCATCTACTCATCTCCTTCTGACAAGGCTGCGGTGCAATACGGACGGACACAGGAGAGGCTATCATTTCACTATAGACGCGCTGTACTTATGAAATCGACCAAATCCAGTGACACATTTCTCAATGTCTTTAACACAGAGCTCAGCCAGACCAAGGTAGTTGCTATCCCACCATACGGGGCTGTTACTGGAACACTGGAGGTGAACATATATAAGTAGCCACATCAGATGTTTGTGTTATTGATTATTATCATTTACTGTAATCCATGATGGTTTATTACAAATACTAATAGCATTCACAACCAACTGCAATTTGTTGCCTAATTACCAACGTGGCGTTTTCTATACTGTAGCCTAGGTCTGTACGTAAGTGAAGAATCTTATTCAGCGTGTAGAATTACCTTGGAAACCAACTTAATTACCGACTGCAGGCAATTCAATTTGAAGTAGTTAACATTCATGTAATCCTCATTGATTTCTGTGGAATACGTGAGCCCACATGAATAAATCCTTTTAATTGCTTTCCTTTCTCTTTGGTTGGTAAATGTAGTAGACATCGCTGGCAATAGGTTCTAAGAGCTAGCTAGTGCTTTTACAGTACACTAGCACAAGATTTACGATCATCCCTGGATTAAAATGTCATTAGTGTTATCTCTGAAAAACAATATAAATGTACTCTTCTTTAATTACTATGGAATTATTTTGTTATTAATTAAAGCTCGTATTTCCATAAAATGAGCACACTTCAACTCTCCCAAAATGAAAAGTAACACACGATTCATGAAATGCATTGGATGTTTTCTTTCTTCCTTTCTGATTCAACGTTCACTTCTGCCTGGCCTTTTCACAATGTTCTTCAACTCCTGTTTGACTTTTTTTTTTTACCCCCTTCCTTTCTTCCTTCCTCCTTACAGTACTGACTTTGTGATTGAAATGTGAATATTTTATACTTATGAACAATTCAGCTGATTGTAAACAGTAGTTAAACTCCCCTGTCCTCTGGGTTCACTAGAGTGTCCTTGTATGAAAAAAATACCCCCAAAATACTATCTGTTCAACAAGATATTAATGCTAAATGCTGTCGTGCACGGAGGTTGTACTTTTCTTTTGAAGTATGAAGTTGGAGTGAGAATAAGGAGTTGTCCCATTCAAACTTTGTAAAATACGCGTTGAAGGTAATACTGGGGATGATATGCAAAGAGAAATATTAAAGTGGACAAATATCCTGTCAAAGCAAATCAGGGAATTGAATGGTGAAGTAATAAAGTCTATCTGATGTTTGAAAATAAAGTGTTTACTTTACTCTCAAATTGACAATTTTGGTCCAGTTTAAGGATGCAAATTATGAGACAGTTTCCACATAATTGCACCAGTACCTCGAAAGAAATTCAAATGCCAATGATTATAAGTGGTGAACGTACTTTATATATTTCACAACATAACCTTGCAAACCAAGGGAGCATACTAACATAATTCTGAAAGGAAATCTATACTCCACCTACATCCATCATTAGCATATTGGATTTTCAAATATTGAAATAGTAAACAGTGCGAGAAAATGCAATGCATTCATCATGAAATTGGATATCGGCAACATTCTGTGTGAGTGCAACTCATGCACTCTTCTGTTTGACACTATGAAAGGAAAGCCACTTTGACATGAAGGTCTTTACTGCACTCTCTCTCTCTCTATCAGAGAAGGCACTCAGAAGCAGTCATTCACTCTCCGCTCAGTAGGAGCTGAAGGACACACAGGTTTTCACAGGCACAGCTCTGCTCAGGGGAGTTACATTGGCAACGGTTCATACTGGCCAAGTGCATTTCCTACCCTCTATAACCTCTCTTCTTTCAGTTTGAAAGTGCACCTTGCGGTGGAGTCAAGAGTAGAGGGGGAGGCAGACAGAGAGAGCGCTTGAGGTTTAGCAAGAGCGAGACCGCGAGAGTGCGCACGAGAAGGAGAGGGAGTGAACGAGTGTGAGAGAGACGAGAGACAGAGATAAAAACAAAGACAGAGAAAGAGACGCAGCTTTGTGGGGAGAGGCCGGGTTCATTCAAATACTCAAACTGTTGAAAAATCTAAAGTCAAAAGGTCATACATAAATAGAAGAGTGGGAGCTGAAGAAGAAGAGAGAGCAATAACAACAGCAGGTAAGAGAGGGAGAGATAAAAAGGAAGGAGAGAGACCTGTCAAAGAAAGCGAGCGATAGCTCTCGAAAGAGAGAGAGAGAGAGATGTGAAAGAGAGACAAACATCAAGGAGAAGAGTGTGAGTTGAATTTGTGCCCTGTTAACATAATGTACAGGTTACCACTCACCCAGCTTATCAATGTCTTTAATCCTCATTTGGGCGGTTTGTAATGCAGGGCCTCTTCACGTTATACCCGACCCTGCTCAGCTTCTGCTTCTGCACTCTTAGAAAAAAGGTGCTATCTAGAACCTAAAAGGGTTCTTCGGCTGTCCCCATAGGAGAACCCTTTGAGTAACCCTTTTGGTTGCAGGAAGAACCCTTTAGCTTCAAAGTAGAACCCTTTTGGGTTCCATGTAGAACCATTTCTACATGGAACCCAAAAGGGTTCAACTTGGAACCTCAAGGTGAACAAGGTGCACTTTCAAACTGAAAGAAGAGAGGTCATAGAGGGTAGGAAATGCACTTGGCCAGTATGAACAGTTGCCAATGTAACTCCCCTGAGCAGAGCTGTGCCTGTGAAAACCTGTGTGTCCTTCAGCTCCTACTGAGCGGAGACAAGGCCTATTTATTGCTTTACCTCCCTAATCTTACTACATTTGCACACACTGTACATATATCTTTCTATTGTGTTATTGACTGTATGTTGGTTTATGTGTAACTCCGTGTTGTTGTTTTTGTCGCACTGCTACGCTTTATCTTGGCCAGGTCGCAGTTGTGAATGAGAACTTGTTCTCAACTGGCCTACCTTGTTAAATAAAGGTGAAAAAAAAAATAATAATAAAAAAAGACAGCTGAAGAACCCTTTTGGAACCCTTTTTCTAAGTGTGGTTAAGAAACAGATGTCAACAAAACCAATTAACCTTTTCTGAGCTCCTCTCCGTCTCTCGCCTCCCCTGCTTACAGTGGCTGACACCCTGAGTGTCACGTTCCTGACCTGTTTTCCTTTGTTATGTATTTGTTTTAGTTGGTCAGGGCGTGAGTTGGGTGGGTTAGTCTAGGTTTTCTATTTCTATGTGGGGTTTTGTGTTCGGCCTGGTATGATTCTCAATTAGAGACAGGTGTGTATCGTTTGTCTCTGATTGAGAGTCATACAAAGGCAGCCAGGGTTTCACTGGTGTTTTGTGGGTGTTTGTTTCCTGTCACTGTGTTTGTGTTCTGCACCGGATAGGACTGTCTCGACTTTCACATTTGTTGTTTTTGAATTGTTGTAAGTGTTTCACCGTTTATGTTCAATTAAACATGTTGAACACTAACCGCGTTGCATTTTGGTCCTCTCCTTCACCTCAGGAGGAAAGTCATTACAGAAACACCCACCAAACCCGGACCAAGCAGCGTGGCAACGGGCAGCAGCAACAGCAGCAGCAGTACAAGGAGGAATGGACATGGGAGGAGATTCTGGACGGAGAAGGACCCTGGGCAGAGCCAGAGGAGTGTCGCCGTCCCAAAGCGGAGCTGGAGGCATCAAAAGCGGAGAGGCGTCATTATGAGGCGCTTGCAAGGCAGAGTGGCTGGAAACCCGAGAGGCTCACCCAAAAATTTCTTGGGGGGGGGCTAAAGGGGAGTGTGGCGAAGCCGGGTTGGATACCTGAGCCAACTCCCCGGGCTTACCGTGGAGTGAGAGGGCGTCGTACTGGTCAGACACCGTGTTATGCGGTAAAGCGCACGGTGTCCCCAGTACGCGTGCTTAGCCCAGTGCGGGCTATTCCACCTTGCCGCACTGGGAGGGCTAGGTTGGGCATCGAGCTGGATGTCATGAAGCCGGCCCAACGTATCTGGCCTCCAGTATGTCTCCTCGGGCCGGCGTACATGGCACCAGCCTTACAGGTGGTGTCCCCGGTTCGCCTGCATAGCCCAGTGCGGGCTATTCCACCTCGCCGCACTGGCAGGGCTACGGGGACCATTCAACCTTTTAAGGTTGGAGAGGCTCGGTGCTCAAGAGCACGTGTCCTCCTTCACGGTCCGGTATATCCGGCGCCACCTTCCCGCCCCAGCCCAGTACCACCAGTGCCTACACCACGCACCAGGCTTCCAGTGCAGCACCAGAGCCCTGTTCCTCCTCTCCGTACTCGCCCTGAGGTGCGTGCCCTCAGCCCGGTACCTCCAGTTCCGGTACCACGCACCAGGCCTATAGTGCGTCTCAGCCGGCCAGAGTCTGCCGTCTGCCCAGCGGTGCCTGAACGGCCCGTCTGCCCAGCTCCGTCTGAGCCATCTGTCTGCCCAGCGCCGTCTGAGCCATCTGTCTGCCCAGCGCCGTCTGAGCCATCTGTCTGCCCAGCGCCGTCTGAGCCATCTGTCTGCCCAGCGCCGTCTGAGCCATCTGTCTGCCCAGCGCCGTCTGAGCCATCTGTCTGCCCAGCGCCGTCTGAGCCATCTGTCTGCCCAGCGCCGTCTGAGCCATCTGTCTGCCCAGCGCCGTCTGAGCCATCTGTCTGCCCAGCGCCATCTGAGTCTTCCGTCTGCCACGAGCCATTAGAGCCGCCCGTCTGTCCCGAGCCAGTAGAGCCGTCCGTCAGTCAGGAGCCGCTAGAGCCGTCCGTCAGTCAGGAGCCGCCAGAGACGCCCGCCAGTCAGGAGCCGCCAGAGACGCCCGCCAGTCAGGAGCTGCCAGAGACGCCCGCCAGTCAGGAGCTGCCAGAGACGCCCGCCAGTCAGGAGCTGCCAGAGACGCCCGCCAGTCAGGAGCTGCCAGAGACGCCCGCCAGTCAGGAGCTGCCAGAGACGTCCGACAGTCCGGAGCTGCCGTACAGTCCGGAGCTGCCGTACAGTCCGGAGCTGCCCTACAGTCCGGAGCTGCCCTACAGTCCGGAGCTGCCACTCAGCCCGGACCTGCCGGAGTCCCTCAGCCAGGACCTGCCGGAGTCCCTCAGCCAGGACCTGCCGCCCCTTATCCCGGTGCTGGTCCTTATCCCGGTGCTGGTCCTTATCCCGGTGCTGCCCCTTGTCCCGGTGCTGCCCCTTGTCCCGGTGCTGCCCCTTGTCCCGGTGCTGCCCCTTGTCCCGGTGCTGCTCCTTGTCCCGGTGCTGCCCCTTATCCCGGTGTTGCCCCTTGTCCCGGTGCTGCCCCTTGTCCCGGTGCTGCCCCTTATCCCGGTGCTGCCCCTTATCCCGGTGCTGCCCCTTCATTTAGGTGGGGTTAGTGGGAGGGTGGTCATTGGGCGGGGGATACGGAAGCGGGGAGTGACTATGGTGGGGTGGGGACCTCGCCCAGCGCCAGAGCCGCCACCGTGGACAGACGCCCACCCAGACCCTCCCCTAGACTTTGTGCTGGTGCGCCCGGAGTTCGCACCTTAAGGGGGGGGTTCTGTCACGTTCCTGACCTGTTTTCCTTTGTTATGTATTTGTTTTAGTTGGTCAGGGCGTGAGTTGGGTGGGTTAGTCTAGGTTTTCTATTTCTATGTGGGGTTTTGTGTTCGGCCTGGTATGATTCTCAATTAGAGACAGGTGTGTATCGTTTGTCTCTGATTGAGAGTCATACAAAGGCAGCCAGGGTTTCACTGGTGTTTTGTGGGTGTTTGTTTCCTGTCACTGTGTTTGTGTTCTGCACCGGATAGGACTGTCTCGACTTTCACATTTGTTGTTTTTGAATTGTTGTAAGTGTTTCACCGTTTATGTTCAATTAAACATGTTGAACACTAACCGCGTTGCATTTTGGTCCTCTCCTTCACCTCAGGAGGAAAGTCATTACACTGAGAGAGTGACCGGGAGAACCTGCATGTGACGCTCTTGAGGAACTACTGAGGACTGTTAGCCAGTAAAGATGGACTGGTAAAAGTGGGCCAGGTGAGGAAGTAGTGACCAACCAGCCATAATCTAAAGTCTGATATTCATACATACACACTGAGTATACCAAACATTGGGACCACCTTCCTAATACTGAGTTACAACCCCACCGTTTTGCCCTCAGAACAGCCTCAACTCGTTGCGACATGGACTCTACAAGGTGTTGAAAGCATTCCACAGGGACTCCTGTGCTTCCCACGGTTGTGCCAAGTTGACTGGATGTCCTTTGGGTGGTGGACCGTTCTTGATACACATGGGAAACAGTTGAGCATGAAAAACCAAGCAGCATTGTAGTTCTTGACACAAACCGGTGCCTTTGGCACCTACTACCATACCCCGTTCAAAGTCACTTCAATGTTGTATCTTGCCCATTCAAACTTTGAATGTCACACATACACAATCATGTCTCATTTGTCTCAAGGCTTTAAAATCCTTCTTTAACCTGTCTCCTCCCCTTCATCTACACTGATCGAAGTGGATTTAACAAGTGACATCAATAAGGGATCAATAGCTGTCACGTTCTGACCTTAGTTCCTTTTCTATGTCTTTATTTTAGTGTGGTCAGAGCGTGAGTTGGGGTGGGCATTCTATGTTGTTTTTCTATGTTTTGTTCTGTTGTTCTATTTCTATGTGTTTGGCCTAGTATGGTTCTCAATCAGAGGCAGGTGTTAGGCATTGTCTCTGATTGGGAGCCATATTTAGGTAGCCTGTTTTCCTTTGTGTTTTGTGGGTGGTTGTTTCCTGTGTCTGTACCATACGGGACTGTTTCGATTTTCGTTTGTTCATTCACGTTGCTATTTTGTATTTTTGTAGTGTTCAGTTTTATATATTAAAATGGACACTTACCACGCTGCACATTGGTCTGATATCTCTTACTCCTGGTCAGTCTATGTCATGGAAAGAGCAGGTTTCCTTAATGTTTTCTATATCCAGTGTACAACACAACCCCCCCCCCCCCCCCCAAAAAAAACGTCCACTATACAAAGTATTCTCTAAGATGGTTAACAAACGATTTCCAAATTCTGTCATATATGTCTGGTTTATGTTTGATTTTGTAATATATAGAGTTTCATGAGATGTAGCTATAGATAGTTCAGTCTTCCAGTTTGTTATTGAGGGTGGATATGAGGATTTCAAATTGATGGCTATACATTGAAATGGGCAAGCTCTGGAATAAATACATCAACCTTGGTAATATATTCATTTTGATTATCTTGACATTATCTTAACATAGAAATAGGGCGAGAACTCCATCTCTGAACATTCAATTCAATCCTATCAATTAAAGGAGAGTAATTCATTTGATAGGCCTCCCCCAGAAGGCATGGTATCAGTACACCCAGGTATTTATGTGTCTGTCCATTTCCACTTCAATGTAATTTCTAAGCATGAGAAGTCGTAATTAGAAATGGTCATTATTTAAGTTCTCTCCCAATTCCCTTTGAACTTGATACAGCATCCAACAGTAGTAAAATAAATGACAGAGAGTGTTCTGGTTCAGAGGAAACCTGGCACCATCCCTACGGTGAAGCATGGTGGTGGCAGCATCATGCTGTGGGGACGTTTTTCAGCAGCTGCGACTGGGAGACTAGTCAGGATCGAGGCAAAGATGAACAAAGTAAAGGCCAGACAGATCCTTGATGAAAACCTGCTCCAGAGTTCTCAGGACCTCAGACTGGGGTGAAGGTTCACCTTCCAACAGGACAATGACCCTAAGCACACAGCCAAGACAATGCACGAGTGGCTTTGGGACAAGTCTCTGAATGTCCCAGCCAGAGCCTGGACTCGAACATCTCTGGAGAGACCTGAAAATAGATGTGCAGCAATGCTCCCCATCCAACCTGACAGAGTTTGAGAGGACATGCAGAGAAGACTGGGAGAAACTGCCCAAAAATTAATTTTTATTTAACCAGGCAAGTCAGTTAAGAACATTCTTATTTACAATGACAGCCTAGGACCAGTGGGTTAACTGCCTTGTTCAGGGGCAGAACAACAGATTTTTACCTTGTCCGCTCGGGGATTCGATTTAGCAACCTTTTGGTTACTGGCCCAACACTCTAACCACTAGGCTACCTGCAAATACAGGTTTGCCAAGCGTTTAGTGTGATACCCAAGAAGATTCAAGGCTGTAATGGCTGCCAAAGGAGCTTCAACAAAGTACTTAGTAAAGGGTCTGAATACTTATGTAAATGTGATATTTCAGGTTAAAAAAATATATATAAATGAGCAAAAATGGCTAAAAATTAAATTTTCCAATAAGGCTGTAATGTAGCAAAATGTGGAAAAAGGCAATGGGTCTGAATAATTTCTGAAGGCATTGCACATTCAGAAACCCAGTCAATTAAAGAAAGTGAACAACAAAAAAGTCCATTCTTGAATGTGAGTTGTGGACGTGAGAGTAATAGGAGTATTGTCTTTCAGTTGGATGTTTATATCTCCACAGTTCACATGAACCATCTCTTTGATGTTGTGGTTTGATGCCTCTGGATGCCTCTTTGATGCCTCTGGATTCCTCTGGATCTTCATGAGTAGGTGGAGGATAATGCCAACCCACCCCAAGCTCGCCCAAACTTTTCACTTTCTATTGCTGATAGGTGAGTTTCTTGTAAAAAACAGATTTTGCCTTTATACTTTTTCAAATAAGAAAATACCTTAATTATTTTAGCTGGCTGCACAATTCCATTGACATTCCATGTCACACATGTCACGTATTCATATCTTAAGTACTATCCACAACACGTGATATTGTGATGAGTCTTTACATATTATTGGTCTCATATTGACTTCATACATGATGTAAGGTATTGATTGATACACTACATAAACAGCTACAATTAAAATAGTGTTGATCAATCCTCAGTCTTCTCAGTAGGCATGTAATTCACAAGAAATAAAAAAAGAATCAAAACAACTCCTCCCTTTTCCCCTTTGATGCTTCCCGCATGAATCTGTCCTGTACTGTTGCACAGGTGAGAGAGGGACCCAATTGGTGCCTCCATTGTGGCCGTTCCCTTTAATGCAGGTTATTAGTCAGTAACTATGTCTCTATGCAATACAAAGAAAATATATGTATAGTCTTGGCCATATGTATACATATATACTTACTATATACTGCATATAGTCTGATAATCGAAGTCTACCAAATTCAGCAGGTCAAGATGTGTCTGTAAAGAGGGCGTGGTATGTGTATTACAGTACGCTGTATAGAGGGTGTGACACAGTACGCTGTATAGAGGGTGTGGTACAGTACGCTGTATAGAGGGTGTGGCACAGTACGCTGTATAGAGAGTGTGGTACAGTACGCTGTACAGAGAGTGTGGTACAGTACGCTGTATAGAGGGTGTGGTACAGTACGCTGTATAGAGAGTGTGGTACAGTACGCTGTATAGAGGGTGTGGTACAGTACGCTGTATAGAGGGTGTGGTACAGTACGCTGTATAGAGGGTGAGGTACAGTACGCTGTATAGAGGGTGAGGTACAGTACGCTGTATAGAGGGTGTGGTACAGTACGCTGTATAGAGGGTGTGGTACAGTACGCTGTATAGAGAGTGTGGTACAGTACGCTGTATAGAGGGTGTGGTATAGTACGCTGTATAGAGGGTGTGGTACAGTACGCTGTATAGAGGGTGTGGTACAGTACGCTGTATAGAGAGTGTGGTACAGTACGCTGTATAGAGGGTGTGGTACAGTACGCTGTATAGAGGGTGTGGTACAGTACGCTGTATAGAGGGTGTGGCACAGTACGCTGTATAGAGGGTGTGGTACAGTACGCTGTATAGAGGGTGTGGTACAGTACGCTGTATAGAGGGTGTGGTACAGTACGCTGTATAGAGGGTGTGGTACAGTACGCTGTATAGAGGGTGTGGTACATTACGCTGTATAGAGGGTGTGGTACAGTACGCTGTATAGAGGGTGTGGTACAGTACGCTGTATAGAGGGTGTGGTACAGTACGCTGTATAGAGGGTGTGGTACAGTACGCTGTATAGAGGGTGTGGTACAGTACGCTGTATAGAGGGTGTGGTACAGTACGCTGTATAGAGAGTGTGGCACAGTACGCTGTATAGAGAGTGTGGCACAGTACGCTGTATAGAGGGTGTGGTACAGTACGCTGTATAGAGGGTGTGGTACAGTACGCTGTATAGAGGGTGTGGTACAGTACGCTGTATAGAGGGTGTGGTACAGTACGCTGTATAGAGGGTGTGGTACAGTACGCTGTATAGAGGGTGTGGTACAGTACGCTGTATAGAGGGTGTGGTACAGTACGCTGTATAGAGGGTGTGGTACAGTACGCTGTATAGAGGGTGTGGTACAGTACGCTGTATAGAGGGTGTGGTATGTGTGGTACAGTACGCTGTGTGGTACAGTACGCTGTATAGAGTGTGTGTTATGTGTGGTACAGTACGCTGTATAGAGGGTGTGGTATGTGTGGTACAGTACGCTGTATAGAGGGTGTGGTATGTGTGGTACAGTACGCTGTATAGAGGGTGTGGCAGCAGCCATGGACCCAACGATGACAAAGGGACTATTTTCACAAGGGGACAATTCTCACTTACCCTTTTCATCCTCAGACGGGGAAGAAGTATAAGACGTGAGAGATGGAGAGACTGGAACAGACAGGTGGGCGAAGGTTTGGCAGAGGAAGAGAGATGAGACTGGAGATGACAGCTAACACACAGCAGAGTGTGAATTACACAGACTGACTGATGCAAGGAGCCAGAATACTAATGGAATAGCACCTGACAGAAGCTGATAAAGGACTTACCAGGGCGCCAACTGCCAGCGACAAAGGCAAGGGCAAACTCATCCTGATGGATAGATATATGATACCTACAAACGAAAAGTATACGTACTGTACATACAGGTAACTGCAAAAATGAAGGAAACACCAACACAGTGTCTTAATAGGGTGTTGGGCCACTACAAGCCGCCAGAACAGCTTCAATGTGCCTTGGCATAGATTCTACAAGTGTTTGGAACTTTTTGGAGGGATGTGACACCATTCTTCCATGAGAAATGCCATAATTTGGTATTTTGCTGATGGTGGTGGAAAACGCTAAGGCAGGCACCGCGGGCCATGGTAGCCAAAGTAATTGGCAATTGCATTTTTATACATGAGCCTAAGCATGATGGGATGTTAATTGCTCAACACCTGTGTGGATGCACCTGCTTTCAATATACTTAGTGTCCTTCATTTACTCAAGTGTTTCCTTTATTTTGGCAGTTACCTGTAGACTACCACTGATTTAGAATACATATTTTACACTACACGTTGTTGGAAATAGATATGTTGCTGTGGCCTAAACTGATTCTGGCCGATTACTTTGGTTAAATGTGAATCTAATTTAATGTGAGAAGTTTCATCCTGATCCATTTCATATACCGTGACATTTGCATATTTCTTGCTTTTCATGTTGAGGTACGCTGAGATTGGCCACTTCCCCTGTAATATGTGGTTGGGAAGGAGGAGTGTCCCGGTAGTTATCCGGGCTTTTGTTGTACTGTATATCTTTCCCTGCACAATGACAGCCATCTTTATCAGCCATCCTTATCAGCCATCAACAGCTGTTCAGACTGTAGGATGGTTTCACATAGCCACCCTCCTAGATAGGATGCTGTTACGACCAGGTCACACTCACTGTGCACTGTGAAAGTGGAATCATTTAATAGTTTCAATAATGTGCAGTTCCTGCTCCTCAATTCTTTTCCCATTATGCTCAGTCTACCTTGGCAGGAGTGAAACGCTTTAATTTTTCAGTGTAACATTTCTAGCGTTGATTCGGGATTCAAATTGACTCTGCAAGAGTGAAATTAACATCAGTGGTTTAAAATAACCCCCAGTGTTGGTGATAATAACCAGAGTTTCTGTTTCACACTGTGGGGAGTAAAACAGTCCCATCAAAACCACATCCATCATGATCTAATTTCCCAGCATGCTCTACTGTAGGTAAATGTTTTGGGGATTGTTTTTCATATCTGGGTTTTTGCATGTACACTGATTGATTGATCAATCTTATTCTACACAAAGATAAATAACCTACATTTTCCTACACTAATCCAATCAGTTAGTTAGATTTATTGCACCCATTATTGAAATGGTTATTCCGGTTTCAATGCTTTAGGTAGTCTTATTAAGTCCTACCCTGACTGTCATTCTGAATGCAGGTTGCGGGTGAATAACAATTACAACTGTTGAATATCCTAACTCTGGTTTTGATTCCAATAGGAATTACACATCACTTTGCAAGTCAGCATATTGTGACTTGCAGGCCTAATGTGGCCTGTAAACCAGGAGTTTCCTAACACCACTGTGTTAGGGTAAAACTAGGCCATCAAAGTAAGGCCTTACGATATACAGTACTTACATTTTAGTCATTTAGCAGACACTCTTATCCAGAACAACTGTGCCTTGCTCAAGGGCATATCAAAAGATTTTTCACATGCTTAGCTCGGGGATTAGAACAAGAAATGCTTCAGTTACTGGCCCAACACTTAACCACTGGGTTACTTGCAACCCTCTTATTTACTGTTGCAAAGTCACTAACAGACCATATCAACAGTGATGGTGGGATAATCTTATTTTAACGTTTGGGCAATGTCTAATTGACCATGGCTCGAACATGCGGTGCATTTTTTAAATGAAAATGGGATGTGTGTAGACGAATATTTCCATGTTGAAGCCAATACATATTACTAGATTGGCTGCATTTGTGTTATAACTGGGACAATATGATTACTGTATACTATTTAATAAACTATCTTCAATGGTTAGGACAAACATCCATTCCCTCCTGCCAAGAGCCCTTAGGCCTATGTGCACACATTGCCAAGAGATGCGATTTAGGATATCTTGCTTCTGATCCGATCCTATTTATGAATATTGTTGTTGTTTTAAAAAACAGATTGATTGTTTTGATTAAAACCAAAATAATTAGAAAGATTCACTGACCATGGTTTTATGTTAAGAATGTACTTGGCTCGAATGCAATGCAATTTTGTCTGCTATTTCTGGAGAAGTGGAAATATGATCTGTAAGATGGCTCCGTGAAGTTTATTTGGGAGCAGTATAAGGGTGTGTGGACATTCCCCCTTTCTCTTTATATTGGATTGTTGTCAAGCTCCTGTGAAAGGTTTGGATGTGCGTAAAACCCTTCATGGTCTAAGTTGCCTTGTATGTATTATACGCCCACGGGGAGTAATTATGGTGCGCGTAACTGTAATTAGACATAGCCTATTTTCGTTTTTTATTCGAATTTGATTACAATTATACACTGTCTTTTAAGCCCTTATCAATAGCCGAGTGAATCTTGCTTATTGACTACGTTTGACATGTCCAGACTGCAATTTACAGTAGGCCTAGCCCCTATATCAGTGTGAATGCTATAACCTATGTATAAACATGTATTTTCATGTTGAATTTGTGCAGTTAGAACACTGTGGACTGCAAACATGTTCAACATATTTAGCAAATATGGGGCAGGCTATTTAATGAACTAGGCTATATGGACTAACATTTGAATTTTAGATGATGACAATACAATACATAAAATACCATAAATACACAACCTAAGGCAACCACTTACTTAGCCATGGAGAATGTTCTGATTGGCCAATGACGTGTTAAGCCTCGACACACCCACAATTTGTTTATTCATCAAAACCCAGCCCTTTCGCACCACTGCTAACTACTGCGCCCATAATTCCTGCTGTGAAAATAGCAAACGTATTTCTGACAAACCCCGAACCTATTGCGCTACCGCCAGTGCTAAGATTTACCATTGCCTTAGGTTTGTTAAAATAAAGTGTTAATTATCCTATAGTATAACATTTTAGTAACACTGGCAAGTGTAATGCAGTGTTAGTTACACTAGTGTGTTACATTCCACAAGTCTGGTTCATCCTTGGAAGCAATTTCCAAATGTCTGGAGGTAACATGTTCATCTGTATAAATAATAGTACGCAAGTATAAACACCATGGTACCACGCAGCCATCATACCGCTCAGGAAGGAGACCCATTCTGTCTCCTAGAGATGAACGTACCTTGGTGCGAAAAGTGCAAATCAATCCCAGAACAGCAAAGAACCTTGTGAAGATGCTGGAGGAAACAGGTGCAAAGGTATCTATATCCACAGTAAAACGAGTCCTATATCGACATAACCTGAAAGGCCGCTCAGCAAGGAAGAAGCCACTGCTCCAAAACCGCCATAAAAAAGCCAGACAACGGTTTGCAACTGCACATGGGGACAAAAATTGTACTTATTGGAGAAATGTCCACTGGTCTGATGAAACAAAAATAGAACTGATTGGCCATAATGACCATAGTTATGTTTGGAGGAAAAAGGGGAATTCTTGCAAGCCGAAGAACACCATCCCAACCGTGAAGCACGGGGGTGGCAGCATCATGTTGCGGAGGTGCTTTGCTGCAAGAGGTACTGGTGCACTTCACAAAATAGATGCCTCATTAGGAGGGAAAATTATGTGGATATATTGAAGCAACATCTCAAGACATCAGTCAGAAAGTGAAAGCTTGGTCGCAAATGGGTCTTCCAAATGGACAATGTCCCCAAGCAGACTTCCAAAGTTGTGACAAAATGGCTTAAGGACAACAAAGTCAAGGTATTGGAGTGGCCATCACAAAGCCCTAACCTCAATCCCATTGAACATTTTTGGGCAGAATTGGAAGAGCGTATGCGAGCAAGGAGGCCTACTAACCTGACTCAGTTACACAAGCTCTGTCAGGAGGAATGGGAAGCTTGTGGAAGGCTACCCGAAACATTTGACCCAAGTTAAACAATTTAAAGGCAATGCTACCAAATACTAATTGAGTGTATGTAAACTTCTGACCCACTGGGAATGTGATGAAAGAAATAAAAGCTGAAATAAATCATTCTCTCTACTATTATTCTGATATTTCACATTCTTAAAATAAAGTGGTGATCCTAATTGACCTAAGACAGGGATTTTTTACAACGATTAAATGTCAGGAATTGTGAAAAACTGAGTTTAAATGTCTTTGGCTAAGGTGTCTGTAAACTTCCAACTTCAACTGTAGATATTGACACCATTAATTGTTTTAATCAACCAGCAATAGAGCATACTGGGAAAGTATGATAATGATGGGCGTGGTTTTGGTTGAAATCTGGTTATTTACACCAACACTGTTTTTTTTAACACCAACTCTTTACAATGTTAACTTCTGAATGAACACTACAAATGTTACCCTGAAAAATCAACACAAGTTAAAACTTGCCAATTTGCTGTGTGCTATGAAAGGGACACATCTGCAAGTTGTTGCAACCCCTATTAAAATTGTTGAAACCCCTATTACTAGCCTATTCAACCTCTCTTTCGTATCTTCTGAGATCCCCAAAGATTGGAAAGCTGCCGCGATCATCCCCCTCTTCAAAGGGGGAGACACTCTAGACCTAAACTGTTATAGACCTATATCCATCCTGCCCTGCCTATCTAAAATCTTCGAAAGCCAAGATAACAAACAGATCACCGACCATTTCCAATCCCACCGTAACTTCTCCACTATGCAATCTGGTTTCCGAGCTGGTCATTGGTGCACCTCAGCCACGCTCAAGGTCCTAAACAATATCATAACCACCATCGATAAAAGACAGTACTGTGCAGCCGTCTTCATCGACCTGGCCAAGGCTTTTGAATCTGTCAATCACCGCATTCTTACCGGCAGACTCAATAGCCTTGGCTTCTCAAATGACTGCCTCGACTGGTTCACCAACTACTTCTCAGATAGAGTTCAGTGTGTCAAATCGGAGGACCTGTTGTCCGGACCTCTGGCAGTCTCTATGGGGGTGCCACAGGGTTAAATTCTCGGGCCGACTATTTTCTCTGTATATATCAATGATGTCGCTCTTGATGCTGGTGATTCTCTGATCCACCTCTACAGAGACGACACCATTCTGTATACATCTGGCACTTCTTTGGACACTGTGCTAGCAAACCTCCAAACAAGCTTCAATGCCATACAACACTCCTTCATGGCCTCCAACTGCTTTTAAATGCTAGTCAAACTAAGTGCATGCTCTTTAACTGATTGCTGCCTGCACCCTCCCGCCCGACTAGCATCACTACTCTGGACGGTTCTGACTTAGAATATGTGGACAACTACAAATACCTAGGTGTCTGGTTAGACTGTAAACTCTCCTTCCAGACTCACATTAAGCATCTCCAACCCAAAATTAAATCTAGAATTGACTTCCTATTTCACAACAAAGCCTCCTTCACTCATGCTGCCAAACATACCCTCGTAAAACTGACTATCCTACCGATTCTTGACTTCGGCGATGTCATTTGCAAAATAGCCTCCAACACTCTACTCAGCAAAGTGGATGTAGTCTATCACAGTGCCATCCGTTTTGTCACCAAAGCCCCATATAATACCCATCACTGCGACCTGTATGCTCTCGTTGGCTGGCCCTCACCACATATTCATTGCCAGGTCATCTATAAGTCTATGCTAGGTAAAGCCCCGCCTTACCTCAGCTCACTGGTCACCATAGCAACACCCACCCGTAGCACGCGCTCCAGCAGGTATATTTCACTGATCATCTCCAAAGCAAACACTTCCTTTGGCCACCTTTCCTTCCAGTTCTCTGCTGCCAATGACTGGAACGAATTGCAAAAATCACTGAAGCTGGAGTCATATCTCCCTCTCTAACTTTAAGCATCAGTTGTCAGAGCAGCTTACCGATCACATTTTTTTACATTTACATTTTTGTCATTTAGGCCTCTATGGCCTATTTATTGCCTACCTCCCTACTCTTCTACATCTGCACACACTGTACATAGATCTTTCTATTGTGTTATTGACTGTACATTTGTTTATCCCATGTGTAACTAACTCTGTGTTGTTGTTTTTGTCGCACTGATTTGCTTTATCTTGGCCAGGTCGCAGTTGTAAATGAGAACTTGGCCAACCTGGTTAAATAAAGGTGGAATAGATAATAATTTAAAAAAAGAACTGTAGATGCCACGTCAAAGAACCCCACACTTAACTCAATGGTTCTTTATCAGGCAAGAGTCCTCCAACGAACCTTAAGAGCTGAGGAACAACCATTTACAGTGGGGCAAAAAAGTATTTAGTCAGCCACCAATTGTGCAAGTTCTCCCACTTAAAAAGATGAGAGAGGCCTGTAAATTTCATCATAGGTACACTTGATGGCGGCGTAGTGTGTTACTGATGGTAGGCTTTGTTATACCATAATTTGCAAATAAATTCATTAAAAATCCTACAATGTGATTTTCTGGATTTTTTTTCTCATTTTGTCTGTCATAGTTGAAGTGTACCTATGATGAAAATTACAGGCCTCTCTCATCTTTTTAAGTGGGAGAACTTGCACAATTGGTGGCTGACTAAATACTTTTTTACCCCACTGTATGAACCTTCATTTCTTTCATTTCATGTCCAACCAGGAATGCATGATTCTAAATATTTTGATATGCAACCTTATCCAGTAATTGTCATGAATTTTGTGTTGACAATTAGGCAAACCATTTTTTGTATTTTACAGTCAAAATAGGGCTCCCTAAAAAAAAATTCTATATAAAATAATTGTCCTTCATTTGTATGTGCACTAATATTATATATAGGCCTCATTCAAAAATCAAAAACATTAGCTTGATCTCTAACTTAGGGGCGTCAGTTGGGTATGGCAATGTATGCACAAGACCAAACATTTAAAAGTAGGCAAAAGACCCTCCAATCACAATTAAAATGCAACAGCTGTTTAGTGTAGTATGTGGCTCACTTTAGGACCATGCGGAGCATCGTTCAGAGAGAAACTGCCATCCTCAGCCTTGTAAATCTCCCAGCCAGCTGTTTCATGCACCGGTTACTTTTACATTGATTTCGACAAAGGTGGCGTGTCCAATAGGCTAGGGGAAGATAAGCTTCCCATAAATGAAATTGAATTAAATTTGCCAGAATTATCTATATAATTACTGGTGCGTATACATAAAAATAAAAAAAATCTTCAAAATGCTACACCAGAGAGCATGATTTGGCCACAGAGGATCATTACCTTCTTTTAAAAATAAGCTGTGGATTGTTTTAAGCTCACAATTTGGGCAGTGTGTGAGGCAAACAGCCTACCAAATAGCTGATTGTTGAGTTGCAGCTTTTTAATAAGCCTAGGCCTATCGCAATATTTCAAAATACAATCGTAGGAAAAACACATTTTAGATAGCAAATGCTATTGCTGAAAATTCTCAACTCCCAATTGAGCGAACAGTAGCCTATCTCATTGGCACCAGCAGAGAGGATCGGACATATCGGCGAGTGCACACATATTAACCTTTATCATTGGATCAGAACCACTGGAAAGTTTTGGGGGGAACAATAATTTCCTCCTCCAGACTAGATGGAAGTCATGTTGTACAATTTGTCTCCCCTTTTTCGTAGGCCTAGATTAGATGGTTGCATTCAAGACAAGGTTATTTTTTACTGATCTGCTTGTCAGTGTCAGCAGAGTAGGCTACTAATTTGTGTCGTATTTAAAAATATGTTTGTCTCCAGTCATAAATTGTAGTAGAATTGCGTTTAAGAAATGTGTTTCTAAATGGCCACATTTTTCCCGCGCAAAGAAGGGAAGAAACGTCTCTGATTAGGCCAACTCTGTCAATACGTGCGTAATGAATACTCAGGGAGAAAAAAAAGTGTAGATTCACACGCAGAGCGTGGCAGGTGTATATTTCACCTTCACAGAAGTTAGGAATCGTGGTCACAGGCAGGAAATGGTCATACACCGGTAGGCAAACAGGCAGGGAATCAAAACTAGGACTGAAGGCTGTAACTGGATCTCACAAATGAGCTAAGAAAAGGCTTAGTAGAGTCAAAACGAACAATACCTCACAAAGGCACAAACAGAATGAACTGAACTAAATAGGAGCTGAAGAGACCAGGTGAGTAACTAACACAGGTGAAATCAATGAGCAAAAATGAAAGACAGGGCTACGTTCAAGAACACAACGAAACAGAACACACGGTTGACAAAGAAAATAAATACAGAACCTTACAACATGCTCAGGCATGCATTGTTCAGTATTGTCTGTTTTCCTAACAGTGACTGAGTTAAATTATTAGCCTAAATTATGACTATGCAATCTACTCATCACATTAGAATTAGTAGCCTATATTACATTAGTCTGCAAATGCGATGATAGATGCATGCAATTAAAGGTGCTATTTTAGGGTGAAACAATTGCTTGACACTCAAGTATGGATGTTGGCATTTGAAGTCAGCCTTGTCGTGACTTTATAGCGTATATTATGCATCTATTTCATGTTGCACTGTACAGTCATGGCCAAAAGTTTTGAGAATCACACAAATATTAATTTTCACAAAGCTTGCTGCTTCAGTGTCTTTAGATATTTTTGTCAGATGTTACTATGGAATACTGAAGTATAATAACAAGCCCTTCTGTCACGTCCGCCTTCCTCCTCGCCTGAGGAGGAGTAGTTGGAAGGATCGGAGGACAAATATGCAGCATGGTAAGTGTTCATCTTGATATTTATTTAAAAAGAGAACACTGAACGAACTATACAAAAATAACAAACGTGACGCTGTCGACTAATAGTGCTGACACAAAACACTACACATAGACAATCACCCACAACCCACAATGACAAAACAGGCTACCTAAATATGGTTCCCAATCAGAGACAACGACTAACACCTGCCTCTGATTGAGAACCATATCAGGCCAAACACAGACAAACTAGACATACAACATAGAATGCCCACTCAGATCACACCCTGACCAAACAAAACATAGAAACATACGACGCAAACAATGGTCAAAGGCTTTTAATGACAATTACATGAAGTTGATGCAAAGAGTCAATATTTGCAGTGTTGACCCTTCTTTTTCAAGACCTATGCAATCCGCCCTTGTAACGGCTCTCTTTCGGTGAGTGAGTTGACCAAGGCGCAGCGGGTTGTGAATACAATATGAACTTTATTTAACAAGACGAAACTAAACACACGAAGAACACTTGAATAATTTACAAAACAACAAAACGAACTAGACAGACCTAAACTATGAACTTACATGAAACGAGGAACACATAAACAGGAACGACCGAACGAACGAGACGAGACAGTACCGTGTGGTGCAACAAACACAGACACAGTGACAATCACCCACAAACAAACAGTGAGAACCTCCTACCTTAATATGACTCTCAATTAGAGGAAAACGCAAAACACCTGCCTCTAATTAAGAGCCATACCAGGCAACCCAAAACCAACATAGAAACGGAAAACATAGACTGCCCACCCAAAACCCACGCCCTGACCATCACACACATACAAAACAACAGAAAACAGGTCAGGAACGTGACAGAACCCCCCCCTCAAGGTGCGAACGCCGGGCGCACCAGCACAAAGTCCAGGGGAGGGTCTGGGTGGGCATCTGACCACGGTGGTGGCTCAGGCTCCGGACGCTGTCCCCACACCACCATAGTCACTCCCTGCTTCTGTATTCCCCTCCCAATGACCACCCTCCAACTAAAACCACCTAAATGAAGGGGCAGCACCGGAATAAGGGCCAGCACTGGGATAAGGGGCAGCACCGGGATAAGGGGCAGCACCGGGATAAGGGGCAGCACCGGGATAAGGGGCGGCAGGTCCTGGCTGAGGGACTCTGGCAGGTCCGGGCTGAGGGACTCTGGCAGGTCCGGGCTGAGGGACTCTGGCAGGTCCGGGCTGAGGGACTCTGGCAGGTCCGGGCTGAGGGACTCTGGCAGGTCCGGGCTGAGGGACTCTGGCAGGTCCGGGCTGAGGGACTCTGGCAGGTCCGGGCTGAGGGACTCTGGCAGGTCCGGGCTGAGGGACAGCTCCTGACTGTGGGGCAGCTCATGACTGTAGGGCAGCTCATGACTGTAGGGCAGCTCATGACTGTAGGGCAGCTCATGACTGTAGGGCAGCTCATGACTGTAAGGCAGCTCATGACTGTAAGGCAGCTCATGACTGTAGGGCAGCTCATGACTGTAAGGCAGCTCATGACTGTAGGGCAGCTCATGACTGTAGGGCAGCTCATGACTGTAGGGCAGCTCCTGACTGTAGGGCAGCTCCTGACTGTAGGGCAGCTCCTGACTGTAGGGCAGCTCCTGACTGGCTGGCGGCTCTGGCAGCTCCTGACTGGCTGGCGGCTCTGGCAGCTCCTGACTGGCTGGCGGCTCTGGCAGCTCCTGACTGGCTGGCGGCTCTGGCAGCTCCTGACTGACGGACGGCTCTAGCGGCTCCTGACTGACGGACGGCTCTAATGGCTCGGGACAGACGGGCGGCTCTAATGGCTCGTGGCAGACGGATGGCTCAGAAGGCGCTGTGCAGACGGATGGCTCAGAAGGCGCTGTGCAGACGGATGGCTCAGAAGGCGCTGTGCAGACGGATGGCTCAGAAGGCGCTGTGCAGACGGATGGCTCAGACGGCGCTGTGCAGACAGATGGCTCAGACGGCGCTGGGCAGACAGATGGCTCAGACGGCGCTGGGCAGACAGATGGCTCAGACGGCGCTGGGCAGACAGATGGCTCAGACGGCGCTGGGCAGACAGATGGCTCAGACGGCGCTGGGCAGATAGATGGCTCAGACGGCGCTGGACAGACAGATGGCTCAGACGGCGCTGGACAGACAGGCAGTGCAGAAGGCGTTGGGCAGACGGCCGACTCTGGAGGCACTGGGCTGGAGACACGCACCATAGGGAGAGTGCGTGGAGGAGGAACAGGGCTATTAAAACGCACTGGAAGCCTGGTGCGTGGTGTAGGCACTGGTGGTACTGGGCTGGGGCGAGGAGGTAGCGCCGGAAATACCGGACCGTGCAGGCGTATTGGCTCCCTTGAGCACTGAGCCTGCCCAACCTTACCTGGTTGCATGCTCCCCGTAGCCCGTCCAGTGCGGGGAGGTGGAATAACCCGCACTGGGCTGTGTTGGCGAACCGGGGACACCATGCGTAAGGCTGGTGCCATGTAAGCCGGCCCAAGGAGACGTACTGGTGGCCAGATATGTAGGGCCGGCCTCATGACATTTGGCTCAATGCCCAATCTAGCCCTACCAGTGCGGGGAGGTGGAATAACCCGCACTGGGCTATGCACCCGTACAGGAGACACCGTGCGCTCTACTGCGTAACACGGCGTCTGCCCGTACTCCCGCTCTCCACGGTTAGCCTGGGAAGTGGGCGCAGGTCTCCTACCTGCCCTCGGCCCACTACCTCTTAGCCACCTTGCTTCCGTGCTGCCTCCTCATAACGTCGCCTCTCCGCTTTCGATGCCTCCAGCTCCGCTTTGGGGCGGCGACACTCCACTGGCTCTGCCCAGGGTCCTTTACCGTCCAGGATCTCTTCCCATGTCCAATCCTCCTTTTCCCACTGCTGCTGTCGTTGCTGTCCGTTAACTCGCTGCTTGATCTGGGTTTGGTGGGTGATTCTGTAACGGCTCTCTTTCGGTGAGTGAGTTGACCAAGGCGCAGCGGGTTGTGAATACATTATGAACTTTATTTAACAAGACGAAACTAAACACACGAAGAACACTTGAATAATTTACAAAACAGGTCAGGAACGTGACAGCCCTGGCATGCTGTCAATTAACTTCTGGGCCACATCCTGACTGATGGCAGCCCATTCTTGCATAATCAATGCTTGGAGTTTGTCAGAATTCGTAGGTTTTTGTTTGTCCACTCACCTCTTGAGGATTGACCCCAAGTTCTCAATGCGATTAAAGTTTGGGGAGTTTCCTGGCCATGGACCCAAATATCGATGTTTTGTTCCCTGAGCCACTTAGTTATCACTTTTTCCTTATGGCAAGGTGCTCCATCATGCTGGAAAAGGCATTGTTCATCACCAAACTGTTCCTGGATGGTTGGGAGAAGTTGATCTCAGAGGATGTGTTGGTACCATTCTTTATTCATGGCTGTGTTCTTACGCAAAATTGTGAGTGAGCCCATTCCCTTGGCTGAGAAGCAACCCCACACATGAATGGTCTCAGGATGCTTTACTGTTGGGATGATACAGGACTGATGGTAGCTCACCTTGTCTTCTCCGGACAAGCTTTTTTCCGGATGCCCTAAACAATCGGAAAGGGGATTCATCAGAGAAAATTACTTTACCCCAGTCCTCAGCAGCCTGTTCCTGATGTTTTTCCTGGAGAGAAGTGGCTTCTTTGCTGCCCTTCTTGACACCAGGCCATCCTCCAAAAGTCTTCGCCTCACTGTGCATGCAGATGCACTCACACCTGCCTGCTGCCATTCCTGAGCAAGCTCTGTACTGGTGGTGCCCCGATCCCGCAGCTGAATAAACTTTAGGAGACGGTCCTGGCGCTTGCTGGACTTTCTTGGGCGCCCTGAAGCCTTCTTCACAACAATTGAACCGCTCTCCTTTAAGTTCTTGATGATCCGATAAATGGTGGATTTAGGTGCAATCTTACTGGCAGCAATATCCTTGCCTGTGAAGCCCTTTTTGTGCAAAGCAATGATGACGGCACGTGTTTCCATGCAGGTAACCATGGTTGACAGAGGAAGAACGATGATTCCAAGCACCCCCCTCCTTTTGAAGCTTCCAGTCTGTTATTTGAACTCAATCAGCATGACAGAGTGATCTCCAGCCTTGTCCTCATCAACACTCCCACCTGTGTTAACAAGAGAATCACTGACATGATGTCAGCTGGTCCTTTTGTGGCAGGGCTGAAATGCAGTGGAAATGTTTTTGGGGGATTCAGTTCATTTGCATGGCAAAGAGGGACTTTGCAATTAATTGCAATTCATCTGATCACTCTTCATAACATTCTGGAGTATATGCAAATTGCCATCATACAAACTGAGGCAGCAGACTTTGTGAAAATTAATATTTGTGTCATTCTCAAAACTTTTGGCCACGACTGTATGTGCCGTTCAACAGGTAAATTTGTGAATTTATGATGAGGTTGAGTAATGGTTGACATTGTACACACCATTCCACAGACCTTTAAACCTAATATTGCGGTGATAATGGCTGGGGTCGTTTTTGTTTGATTTTGGTGTTCTCCAAATAGCATTGTAGAGTTTTTAAATTGTGTAGAAATGCATCATATTCCCCCAAAATTCCTTGGAAGTGGAATTTTTGCAATATTGTATATTTTGCTGAACTGACGCCACTGCTCTAACTCTAAATATAACACATACTGCTAGTAGCCATGTATTAATCTCAGTAAATGTAATGTAGATAAAATCTCAGTAAATAAAATGTAACTTGGATGGCCTATGCACAATTTCGCACCCTCCGTATATCAAAGTCATATCAGATATCTTGATTGTAGTGTGCTTTGATCTCAGTAATGATCAATAATGATTTTTGAGGACTAAAAATTATACCTACAGAAAGCGGAGACCCTCCTCTCTGTAATATACTACTTGCTTCCAACATGTTTTTGTCCCTGCAATTGTATTTTGAAATGTTACACAATCAGAATGTGCAGCTCGCACCAGTGCAACCAATTAAAAAAGTTACTTGCATAGCCAAGTTAAAGGGTCGCAAAATATGACAAAATGGTCACAGTCTGGAGCCCTGTTGTAGGTTTCTGGAATGCCTGAAAAGATACCTCTGTGCGTGTGTGTGAGTGTGTGTGCGTGCCTGTGTGTGTGCAGGCCTACATTGTGTATGGGGTTTGGGTTATTTCAAAATGTTTTTCTATGTAATTCAAGGCAGCTGGAGTGACCGAAAATGGGTTTATGAAGGCTGTACAATACTCCTTTGGTACCAGCGGTGTACGATGGAAAATCAATTGATATGACTGTATCAAACAAGGCTGGAACTTCGGATTTATTGTGTCTCCCGGCAGCAGGCGATTCTTATAAAAACAAATGGCCTCTTTGGTTCCCCACTTGTCATGAATGTGTTTACACTATCTTGGGTTTAAATCATAAAAGATTCAATTCCAGTCACAATAAACTGTGATTATGGAAGCGTTGATTGTGCTTTGATATGAAATAAGAGTAATGCACTTCTTCCCCTTCAATGAGAACGCCTTATTAACAAACACTACCGTACACAGCTTGAAGCACATTTGATGTGGCCGATCTTGATTTATCATGCTGCGAGACAGAAATGAAGGCCATTTTCTCTTCTCCAATCTGCTTAGTTCACAAAGCTCTTTGAGAGTACGTTCACGGGGAAACATCCTCAGGTTTAAACTTAGAGATCAAATATCAAATAATGTATTCGAACAAAATCCACGTCAGACTTTTGTGTAGTGTTTGTGCAGTTTGTCCATAGTCTTGTAAATGCAAGAACAAAGGCAGTTCCTTATATCGCTGCGAATATCAGTAATGTTATGAAAATAAATAAATCATATCCTCAGGAAAAATGAAAAGCATCCAGCAGTAGATTATTCAACTGACATCGCCTGGTCGCCAAACCTCCAAGTGCATGCATCACAGATGGTATGTGTTCGTGCAACCTGTAGATGTCTGTTGGTCACGTGTATCGCGTGAGTCAATAGCTTTGTTCCAGGGCGTCAGTGTGCTTTGTTCCAGGGCGTCAGTGTGCTTTGTTCCAGGGCGTCAGTGTGCTTTGTGCCAGGGCTTCAGTGTGCTACGCACATACCAGTCAGCGCACTATCTCTGGTCAAGGCCGTTATGTTCACCACTGTGGCTTGTGCAGCTAGCTAGTACACACTATCTGCGTCCAAAATGCAGTATTTGCAGCATACTCTAACTGCAGTTATACAGTGTATGGCAGTTATACTGCACTCTGACTGCAATATTTTTTCATAAGGGCACTAGCTAGCTAGTACACACTATGTAGCTAGCTAGCACACCCTAGCTAGCTAGCTAGTACACACTAGATAGTACACACTAGTTAGCTAGTACACTTTACAGTAGCTATTACACACTAGCTAGTACCTAGCTTTTAATTTGAAATGTAATTTCAACATGCGTGGCGGTAACGCACCATCCTCTCTGGCACCATTAGACCTGCCTGAGCTCCTATGTCTCACAGTGTCTGTGTCCTGAGAAGGTATCTGCTGGAGCCAGACCCTATCGGGGAAAATGGATAACCTCTTAATGCTAAACAACAACAGCTCCAGGAGGCTATACAATGAATCCTTCTAGTCATTTAGAAAGAATCCTAGTTCTCAAAACGATCGAGTCTTTGAGGTTATTAAAATCACAGGGCTTCTTAGCTAACAGGCAAGGTTTTTTAAACTAGTTTGAATATGAAATGCCAAAGTTTTATCTGCGGGAACGTTCATATTCTGGACCATTCAGGTGTAGAGGCTAAGATTAAAAAAAAGGATAGGCAGGAAAGCAGGTATGTTTAAGGTCAGGTCACATGGTCAGGAATAGTGCCTGCATGGCCATGGATATACTGCAACAATCTGTTCGGAACCTATGGTTCTCTTGCTGGGTCAGAGAGGGCACTAAAAGCCACTGCGGATGAGAAGTGGTGAACGTCCATGGGACAAAAACACCCTTTGACTTGCGGAGTGCACCTGCAGATCACACATGTTTTCTCCCTCTCGTTCCCTGTCTCTCTCTCGCTGTCCATGTCTCTTTCATTGTACTCATTCCATCCCTCTCTTCCTCCACTTAGCAGCGCGTGATGGGGTTGAAGGAGCCAGAGAGTGACTGACACGGCTATGATGGCCATCTCTGTCACGTCCTGTCAGGCCATAACAGGCCCAGGGACACAGCTGTCCACCTCGTCACCTCTCTCTGTATGGTCCAATTTAGATGTTGAGCATCACAAAGAGCCACAGCATGGCAGCTATGTACAGAAAACATACCTCACTACAGAACACAGGTTGTGCATATGTTTCAGTCTCACATCCACCATGTCAACCAAAATGTTGACCAAGAGGCAAGATTATCTTAAAAAATGGTGATTCACCTGCAACATTGTAGTCACTAATACAGGTGTTGGGCTACATTTTTCCCAAACATAATTTCAGTATATCCATTGCAAACCAACCTTCCATCAAATGAACTAACCCCAGCTAATCCCCTGGACCTGTCTAATTGAGAAGCTGCGTTCCCAGCGACTCCATTAGAGGGAGAGTGAGGGGCTGTCAGAGTGATGCCTGGCCTGTCACAACTGAGAGTAAGGACTCACCATACACACTCATCCACAGAGAGAGAGAGGCTGCGTTCCAAATGGCACCCTGTTCCCTGTGGGGCCATAGGGCTCTGGTCAAAAGTAGGCCACCATATAGGGGATAGCGTGCTATTTAGGTTGCACAGAGAGAAGAGGAGGAGAGGGATGTGGAGAAGGGGGAGAGCGAGGAGGGACAGGGGCGGTAATAACTATGCTCTTATCTCTGCCCGGCGTTCCCAGCTTGGAGCCGTGCAGTGGCTGCATGGCCTCTGTGTGATGGAGGGAAATTAATGACCACAGTCATCGGGATCATGTCTCTACAGGTCGCAGCACTCCCTGACCTTCACCACCGACACCACAGATTGCACTCTCAAAGCTCTGTCGGATCCCGGCTTTTTTTGGCCAATCAAAACAGTGTGGGAGACGACGCACGGCTGTCGTCCAAGTGGTGACGAATAAGTGCACTATTATGTTTTTTATGTAAAGATCATTACATGAATTCTTCAAATCAACAGTATCATGTTGAAATAGCTGTTTATATGACGAACAAGCAAAACGCCTCCACCAGAGATGGTACAATTTGTGTAGAGTTACAGAAATGGTATTGGGTGAAACTATTGCATCACCATTGAGAAGGAAGTTCATGCGTACCCCCATGACATAGAACACTTTGCCTGACAGCTGTCAGTGGGTAATATCCATGACAAATGACTAGTCCAGAGCTGAGGGTACTGTGCTCAATGTCAAACCTTACCAAGGATGTTCTGCTACATTCCTCTACCTGGGAACAGTAATCAGGGAGTCAACAAGCCACATGGCAAATTGGAGCACCACTTCAAATACAATCTACCACCCTGCCAGAAAGATTTATGGTGGTGTGTAGGTCTGAAAGAGTTCAGCTTTTAACTTGAGGAGACACAGTGAAAATGTTCCCCTTAGACTTCTGTAGTTATGGGCTTCCAACACACTAAATAGCTCTAGCAGGTCAACACCTGAGGCCCTTTTTTCCCCATGGTTTATTGGTGTGGCTGCTGTAGGGTCTGTTTGGATCTGAAGAGAAGATATGTCCCTCAGTGTATTATCACCAGTTCCATGCAGAATTATAACGTGGACATGATCAATTCCGATGTCTGCTAAATGAGTGAGGGGAAAGTAGGGGCATTCTCAGTTATGAATTTGATACCCTGATGTGGTACTCTAGTGTGGTTCCCTGGTGCGGTTCCTAAGATGTGCACTTAGCTTGAACCATACAGTATGTTGTGCTGCCACAAAATTATATAATGACAGCTTACATAATGACTGTTTAGGATTAATTGCCTCACGCAATCTAACCAAAGCTATGATTACACAAGCAATTTGTTTTCATCCCTGATCTAAACACATAGGAGCGATAGACACACCGCCTCATAGCGAAATCAACATGGCGATAGACACACACCGCCATGTAGCGAAATCAACATGGCGATAGACACACACCACCTCATAGCGAAATCAACATGGCGATAGACACACACCGCCTCATAGCGAAATCTACATGGCAATAGACACACACCGCCTCATAGCGAAATCAACATGGCAATAGACACACACCGCCTCATAGAGAAATCAACATGGCGATAGACACACACCGCCACGTAGCGAAATCAACATGGCAATAGACACACACCGCCTCATAGCGAAATCAACATGGCAATAGACACACACCGCCACGTAGCGAAATCAACATGGCGATAGACACACACCGCCACGTAGCGAAATCAACATGGCGATAGACACACACCGCCTCATAGCGAAATCAACATGGCAATAGACACACACCGCCACGTAGCGAAATCAACATGGCAATAGACACACACCGCCACGTAGCGAAATCAACATGGCGATAGACACACACCGCCTCATAGTGAAATCAACATGGCAATAGACACACACCACCTCATAGCGAAATCAACATGGCAATAGACACACACTGCCTCATAGCGAAATCAACATGGCGATAGACACACACCGCCTCATAATGAAATCAACATGGCAATAGACACACACCGCCTCGTAGTGAAATCAACATGGCAATAGACACACACCACCACGTAGCGAAATCAACATGGTCTTAGAGGTTGGCTGGGACCACACCAGGAAACAAGAAGGAGGGATTAACTTTCCCTTCTCACCATAATGAAAGAGCACCTTCAGTCCACTCACAAAAGACTCATTTGTTGCCACTGTACAACAATGTGGAGTCTTTGTGTGGAAAGTGCTATTTCCATCAGAGCACACAAAAGGCCAGACACAATGTGGTTTAAAAAAAGAAAAGAAGAGGTAAAAAACCCAAGGCAAGATTGGGGCCTGGTCCCCTCAGTGTAAAAACGAACGCTTTCTATTATCGCAGGTGTTGGGCTGAACAAAGGGGAGGTGAGACAGGCTCTCCACTATGTTCACTCAGGACCCTGAAGGTGATTTTATACTGAGCCTGAATCAAACCCACTAGATCAATTCCCACACAAGGGAATAGGAGACAGGGGGAAAAAAAAAATATATATAAGAGGCAATAGTTTTTCTCTTTTTCCTTTATTTTCCGCGGCCGCACTGAGCCACCTAGCCGCCTCAATGATGGCTGACGCTTTGCGTGGATCCCTGTAGGCCAGGGACCCAAAAGAGGAGTCCCAGGAGTGTGCCTGACTTAAATTTGCTGTGGAGAACCACTGAGAAGAAAAGCAATATCTCTCCTAGCAGCTACCACTAAATCAAATAATTTGCTATAACTGAGGTGTGATTGGAAAGACCACACCTCAATACTTCCCTCCAACCTCTGGTTATACAGTGTATATACAGTATTTTTCCATATCCATCTGTCATTAGGCTCCTTGTTGTTTTTGACGACCTAGCATAAATGAAGAGTAATCTGATCTACAATAGATTGCAGCATATGGAATTCCATCACACATGAAACATTCTTTCCCCATTCCATTGAGCTACGAAATATTCCATGAAATTCCACTTCATTTTTCAAACTTTTTTTGTGTCAATGACAACTACGAGGCTTTTATGATGAGCTTTCCAACATCAAATAATCAATGTTTTTTGTGTTCCTTATATGCACTGTAAAAGTTTGAGTGACAAATCACATGTACTTGCATATACACAGTGCGTTGTTTGTATGGACAGATAAAACATATCGTCAGGTAAACCACGAAGACTGAATTCTTACAACTCTTCCTACAAAGGGCACCATTCAAATATCTGTTTTCATTAGTTTGCCTTCCCCAGGGTCTTTGAAATGGCCAGACCAATCAATGATGGATGTTGAATCGGACTGCAATAGCCTATAGATTAGCCACCAATTTAAACATTGGTTTTAATTAGAGTGAGGTTTTAAAGCCTGGGGTGTTGGACTGGCGGCATGCAGCTGTCCAGAGAGTAGAGGAGAGGAGGGAAGAAGAGAGGAGAGGAGGGAAGAGGAGACTCCTGATTGCAGACCCAGTGTGAGAGAAGGAGCACCATGGCGAGGACTGGGGACACAAAGTCACCTTGAGGAGATAATTAGATACTCACGCAGGTGTATTTTTGGTCACTTGTAGGAGCTTAACATGAGAAGGATTTTATACCTGCTACTTTTTTTTTTATTTTTTTTTACCAGTGTTGATATATTGTAATTATATAATTAAGGAAAAGTGTGAGTGTAATAACATGTTAGTGCATTGCAATTATTCTGTGATTACTTATAATGGTACATTTTACAGTAATTAAAGCAGGGACCCCTTTCTCTGTAACATGCTTTACAAATACATGGGTATAAGAGCCCTTTAACAAGAATGATAAGAGTACATATTAGATCCATTCCCATTCACATGCTAAGGGTCATACAGTACCTGTCACACCCTGATCTGTTTTAGCTGTCTTTGTGCTTGTCTTCCTCATTATCCCCAGTGTATTTATACCTGTGTTCTCTGTTTGTCTGTTGCCAGTTTGTCTGGTCTTGTCAGGTCTTACTAGCGTGTTTTCCCTTCTCCCTGCTGTTTCAAGTTCTGTTTCCTAGTTTCCCCTGTTCTGACCATTCTGCCTACCCTGACCCCGAGACTGCCTGCCGTTCTGTACCTGCCTGACTCTGACCCGTTTACGAACAACTGCCTGTCCTGACCCCGAGCCTGCATGCTGTTCTGTACCTTATTGACTCTGCCCTGGATTACGGACCTCTGCCTTCTTTTGCCTGGCCCCTGTTTGCATCAATAAACATATGTAACTCTAGCTGTCTGCATCTGGTTGTTATCCTGAGTTCTGATAGTACGTTTCTGTTTTAATGCAACTAATGCTCTGGAAGGGAGTTCTCACCTGAAGCAGTACCACTACATTTCTCTTTGATGGCTAATTCTTCTGTTCTGCTTTTAGTTAACTATCTGGCCACATACAGTACAGAGCAAAAGGGCAGCTATCATGTCGGCTTACAGCACAGCACTAATAGGGGTCAATACCAACACATCTTGGTTGCGTCCCAAATGGCAGCCTATTTCCAACGTAGTGCACCACTTTTGACCAGAGCTCTATGGCAGAATATAGGGAATAGGGTTCCATTTGGGATGCAGGCCTTGTGGTCAGTCACTGATGTAAGTAAGTACATCCTCATCACATTGACTGCTCAGGAAACAATTTACTCTTTAAATGCCTGAGGTAGGTGCATCCCTATGGCAACCGTGGTATTGACCATATCATCCTTAAGGACATCCAGGCCTGTCTTCTCTCCAATGATCTCTATAAACAGTGTATATCTCATCTTAATTAGTTATCGAAGTTCTTTAATTAAAACATGATCTCTGACTGAAATAGTGAACAACACATCTGCTCAATGTTGTTTTAATTAAATGGGGAGAAATAAACAAATATAAATTAATACATAGTTTCAAGTTATGTATATTATACATTTGTATTTTATTTTATTCATTGTATTCATTTCCTTATCATTTTTTAAAATCATTTTGTGAAAATAATTTGCGGAGACAGACATGGTGACTTACACATTACACATTCGTGTCTGAATCTCAGGCAATGCAGCACACAATATCAAAAGTGTCATGTGATGACTAATAATAGAGCAAGCTGTATTACTTTGACGTAGCAAGTGGCGCAGTAGACACCTTCTCTGAGATTAGCTCGATGAATTGCCAACAAAGTCTATGAAATATGGTGTTTTTCATGTAATCAGAGTATGTAATCATTGGAATGTTTTTTTTTTCGTTGCCTGATTTCGCCCCTATTTTCGAAGTTTCAATACGTTATATCATGAGGTAAAGCCATTAAAGATAGCTTCTAAATTAAATTGCAGGTTAATAATGGGTGGTATTCCTCAATGCAGCCATTAGATACAGAAACAAAAGTTTCAACTCATATGGACCCACTGCAATTCACTGTCCTTTCATCTATTACTCAGACAACTGCAATCATCTCCACAACTACTCATAATAATGAACGAACCAGAGAAGGGACATTCGGTGGATATATAGTGCATTCTGAAAGTATTCAGACCCGTTCCCTTTTTCCACATTTTGTTATGTTACAGCCGTATTCTAAAATTGATTAAATACATTTTTTCTTCATCAATCTACACACAATATTTACATA
The DNA here is from genome assembly GCF_029448725.1 of Salvelinus fontinalis. Lineage (NCBI taxonomy): Eukaryota > Metazoa > Chordata > Actinopteri > Salmoniformes > Salmonidae > Salvelinus > Salvelinus fontinalis. The sequence goes on from NC_074666.1 coordinate 51,716,770, forward strand.
AGCATTCAGACCCTTTGCTATGAGACTTGAAATTCAGCTCAGGTGCATCCTGTTTCATTCATCATCCTTGAGATGTTTCTACAACTTGATTGGAGTCCGGCTGTGGTAAATTCAATTGATTGGACATGATTTGGAAAGGCACACACCTGTCTACATAAGGTCCCACAGTTGACAGTGCATGTCAGGGCAAAAACCAAGCCATGAGGTCGAAGGAATTGTCCGTAGATCTCGGAGACAGGGTTCTGTCGAGGCACAGTTTGGAACCACCAAGCCTTTTCCTAGAGCTGGCTGGCTCCAGAGTTTCTCTGTGGAGATGGGAGATACTTCCAGAAGGAAAACCGTCTCTGCAGCACCACCAATCAAGCCTTTATGGTAGAGTGACCAGACAGAAGCCACTCCTCAGTAAAAGGCACATGACAGCCCGCTTGAAGTTTGCCAAAGGGACTCTCAGACCATGAGAAACAAGATTCTCTGGTCTGATGAAACCAAGATTGAAGTCTTAAGCCTGAATGCCAAGCATCACGTCTGGAGGAAACCTGGCACCATCCCTATGGTGAAGCATGGTGGTGGCACATTCATGTTGTGGGGATTTCAGCGGCAGGGACTGGGAGACTAGTCAGGATCGAGGGAAAGATGAACGGAGCAAAGTACTGAGAGATCCTTGAAGGAAACCTGCTCCAGAGCGCTCAGGACCTCAGACTGGGGTGAAGGTTCACCTTCCAACAGGACAAAGACCCTAAGCACACAGCCAAGACAAAGCAGGAGTGGCTTTGGGATAAGTCTCTGAATGTCCTTGAGTGGCCCAGCCAGAGCCCAGACTTGAACCCGATCGAACATCTCTGGAGAAACCTGAAAATAGCTGTGCAGTGACGCTCCCCATCCAACCTGACAGAGGTTAAGAGGATCTGCAGAGAAGAATGGGAGAAACTCCCCTCCCCAAATACAGGTTTGCCAAGCTTGTAGCGTCAACCCAAGAAGACCCAAGGCTGTAGTCTCTGCCAAAGGTGCTTCAACAAAGTGCTGAGTAAAGGGTCTGTATTCTTATGTAAATGTGATATTTCCGTTTTTTATATATAAATTTGCAAACATTTCTAAACCTGTTTTTGCTTTGTCATTATGGGGTATTGTGTGTAGATTGATGAGGGAAAAAAACAATTTCACCCATTTTAGTGTAAGGCTGTAATGTAACAAAATGTGGAAAAAAGTCAAGGGGTCTGAATACTTTCCAAATGCACTGTACTTCCACTCAGTTCCCTCTGATCTCTTCTTCCATTCTGCCTTGTTTTGGTTCTGCTCAGATGTGCAGAGCATTTTATTGCAATTGTAATAGAAGGCTCTGGTTCTACTGCTTACCATGTAAACCAGGACCCTGTTCCTGGAGACCTACCCTCCTGTAGGTTTTCACTCCAACCCAAGTTGTAACTAACCTGATTCAGTTGATCAACCATGTAATCATTAGAATCAGGTGTGCTAGATTAGGGTTGGAGTGAAAACCTACAGGACGGTAACTCTCCAGGAACAGCGTTGAAGAGTCCTGATGTATACAGACTACAGTACGGGTCCTTTCATCATCAATGACCCTATTGATCCTATACTGACGCTGCTAGCTGTCCTACACCCTTTTGTTAATGGGTGCGTCCCAATAGCGCTGTATTCCCTATAAGGTGCACTACTATTGACAACGGGCCCTTAGTGCACTATGAAGGGAATGGGATGCCATTTGGAATGCAGATTGTCTCTCTCTCCACCCAGATGTACAGCTTCTGGTGAAATCTTCCTAAAAGCATACAACTTTGATCCTCTCCTGCACAGCTGGTGTTGATGTCTCTTTATTATTTATTTTATGTTCCGGATTTTGGAAAATTACCAACCTCCTCTGGCAATTTGGCTGGCGTGTATCCATGAAGAATACCCCCGCTCTGTTTCCCTCTCCTTGTCTTTGTCCCATTATACAGAAATGACTCAGTTGAAAAGAGGAATGCTTGTCTGCTGCTCATACAATTACTATGCTATGGTACTAATTATAAAACGGTTGTTTGGATCCTGGATGCTGATTGGTTGATAGCAGTGAGTTATTTAAGACAATCCCCGGGTAAAGCCTGTTTAGAATTTCATTTGAATGATTAATGTGCATCCACTTTCCCACAGCCCAGCCAGGCAATTCATAAGCTTAATCTTCCCTGGGAAAAAAGGGCCATTATTTCCCCACGCCTTTAGCGTAGCATTTTGGCAGGCAACAGTTAGTTTTTTCTAAATCTTGCTGCCTGCCTCTCCGATCTGTGCAACAATGTTGCAGTTTTTTTGTTGTTGCGATCTCCACTGTGCCATAGAGAATTAACGTGTCTGGATGAGGCTGACAGCTTCTCTGAGCCAGGCAAATTAATTTATCAGGATCATTATAATGGATATATCCAAAGAAAAGGCAATAGAAACAAAGCTAAAGCTAATGAAAATGCACATTTGTCGTGTCTTTGGCTATGCCGGATTAAGTGATATGACATGCTATTCTATAAAATTATTTCTCTGTCATTACTATTACATGATTAAGCTAATCAGATAAATGTAATTAACTAGAACGTCGGGGCACCACGAAAGAATGTTTATAGAGCTGTTATCTTCCGAATAAACTCTTAAAGACCTAGTAATCTTTTACATCAGTAGATGTCAATATTTAATCGTCACTTTATTCAATCTCATCTGAAAGTTGTAAATTCTTCTCTTCTTCACGAACCCTGGCTAACAAGTTGAATCACAAAATTTGGTTTAATTATTTATTTACTAAATACCTAAATAATCACACAGAATTACATATACTGTGGCAAAGAAGGGGGTCGAGTGATAAATGGCAGATATGTGAGAGCAGAACTAATAAACGGGCTCTGCCCGATCACTAAAATGGCCACCCCGATCAGAACTACAGATCACAAAATGGCCGACTGCCAAAACTACAAGTCCCAGAAGCAAGGGGAACCCTCAGAAGGTGGAGCCGACACAGATAAAGGGTCAAGAAAAACCAGGAAGAGAAAGAGAGGGGTGGAAGGATCTATGAACCGTAGAGAAAGAGACAATAGATATTGGCTGGATTTACCGTGTATGAGCTGGACTGTTTTGGACTTACCTGTTGGCGTTTGGACCTGGACATACCGAGAACCCGATTCGTGTACCGAACCCTGCTATCCTTGACCTTGCCTACGACCTGGGTGGACCATGACGGAGAAACAAACACACAGGTACTGTCCTGTTCGAAAGAACTCTCATTCTGGGGTGATTTGGTGACAGTTTTCCACTTAATTTGTGACAAACGCTCATAACCTTGAAGAGGTTTGCCACACGTGGTGGAGAATGTGGGCATATAGACTAACCATTCCGCTGGTTAGGTAAAAAGAAAAAAAGAAAAAAAAAATTCAGTTAGCACTCCAAAGGGGAGTCAGGTCTTTTTTTTTTTTTTGTGTCTTTGTTTGGTTAGGACAGTTTCTCAGGAAAATTAGTATGGAGGGAGCCATACAAGCCCTGTTACAAGCGGCGGCCACCCAAAAAGAGGCAACTAGAGCTCAACAAATAGCTCATCAGGATGCAATGCGAATGTACCAGGACACGTTACAGGTCCAGCACCGCACCAACCAGCTGCTCAGAGAAGAGCAAGAGAGAAACACCCGGGAGTTAAGAGAAGGCCTAAAGGGGCTAGCGGACCAAATTGGGGCTCAATTACCAGCTGCAAATACCCAGAGGCGGGCCAATCATTTTCTTCAAAAAATGACAGCACAGGATGATGTGGAAGCATATCTTACCACCTTCGAAAGGACTGCAGAGAGGGAGAAGTGGCCGAAAGAAGAATGGGCAGGGCTTCTGGCACCATACCTGGCAGGGGACGCTCAAAAAGCGTATTTCGACCTGGAGTTGACAGATGCACAGGATTACGATAAACTAAAGGGAGAGATTCTGGCAAGACTGGGAGTGACCGATACCGTGAGGGCACACCGCTTTCACCAGTGGTCCTACCGATCTGGACAACCTCCCCGAACACAGATGTTCGACTTGATTCACCTGGCACGGAAATGGTTGCGACCGGAGACCCGTTCCTCCGCCGAGATTGTCGAGACCATCGTACTCAACCAGTTTCAGCGAGGTCTACCCCAAGAAGTGCGACGATGGGTTGGCCAGAACGAGGTACTTTCCGCCGACCATCTCGTGGGCCTAGTTGAACGGTATTGTACGGCAGGAACAGCTGAGCAGGCACAGGAGGAAAGATTCCCATTCCCCAGGCCTGGGCGAACCAGCGGACAGGGTAAGACTGTCCCAACAGGTGGAGGGGGAAGAGAGCAGCGTGGGGGCATGAGGAAAGAATCAGAATCGGGCCGAGACACTAAGGGAGAAAACGGAAACCGGGACCGGGGGTCGAGGGGGTCTCCCGCCCGAACGCCTATTATTTGTTACAATTGTAATCGACCAGGACATATTGCAGCCTACTGCCCTATTAAAGAAGAGCCAATGCAATGTAACCTCGGTGAAAAAGAAGATGATATGTGGTATGCATGTCCTGTTGTAACCACTGTACTTGAAAGATCAAGAAACAAACATATGTGCAGGGTGACGGTTGAAGGGAAAGAGGTTGAAGCACTGCTGGATTCCGGCAGTATGCTAACCCTGGTCGTTGCAAACCTAGTGCCAACTCATAAACTGGATACAAGTCAGGATATCAGTGTTACATGCATTCATGGGGATACCCGTCTGTACCCCACAGCCTTAGTGAGCATACAAACAGAGGACGATCTGCTGGATTGTGAGGTCGGCGTGGTCCCAAAGATGCCATATGATGTAATATTGGGTAGACACTTTCCTAACTTTGCGAAGTTAGGCCAAAAGAATGGCATATTTGAGAAGCCAACAACCCTGACCAAGCAGGAAGAAGCATGGGGCCTTCAACCAAAGCCAAGAAAAGAGGTCTCCCAGGGGCCAACCTCACAGGTGCTAGTAGGGGAGGATGAGGATGAAGTGGCAAACCTCGTTGACAACGAACAGCCCGGTACTACTGGGGCTGGGGTCGATCTGAATCCAGAGGATGACGATCTAGAACCAGCAGACCTGGCAGGGTCCTTGACTAATTTCGGGACGGCCCAAAATCAGGATCCAACCCTGCAGCAAGCCAGAGCAGACGTGCAGGTCGTCGATGGTACTCCCATAAATGATGGGATGAGGCCAAATAGTTTTCCCCACTTCATTATGAAAAAGGGTTTGGTGTACAGAGTCTCAAAAATAGGGGTTGATGTGGTTGAACAGTTGTTGGTCCACACCCGGTACCGGAGGACAGTACTGGATCTAGCTCATGGGCACATTCTGGGTGGACACCTTGGTATCGATAAAACCCGAGACCGGATTGTAAGGAGGTTTTACTGGCCAGGAATTCAGGCTGAAGTGGCTTGGCATTTTGGAGAGTGCCCGGAGTGCCAGTTAACAGCTCCCCGACCAGCTGTTAGAAGCCCGTTAGTGCCACTCCCCATAATCTAAACGCCATTTGAGAGGATAGCGATGGATATAGTGGGCCCACTACCCAAGTCCGCCAGAGGACACCAATACATTCTGGTCATTCTAGATTATGCCACTCGCTACCCAGAAGCCATTCCCCTTCGGACGATGACTTCCAAAAATATTGCCAAGGAATTAGTGCTCTTGTTCACCAGGGTAGGGATTCCAAAGGAGATCCTTACTGACCAGGGGACCCCCTTTATGTCCCGCCTTATGGCGGACCTTTGTAAATTGTGGCAGGTGAAACAGTTGAGGACATCGGTTTACCATCCTCAGACGGACGGGCTGGTTGAGAGACTCAACAGGACCCTGAAGTCAATGCTCAGGAAGGTAATCGATAAGGATGGGAAAAACTGGGATTGCATGTTGCCGTATCTGATGTTTGCCATTAGAGAGGTTCCTCAAGCCTCACTGGGGTTTTCTCCCTTTGAGCTGGTATATGGGAGGCACCCCCGGGGAATCTTAGACATCGCCCGGGAAACCTGGGAGCACCAATCCACCCCGTATACTAGTGCCATAGAGCACGTCACGGCAATGCAAGACAGGATAGCCACAGTCATGCCCATCGTCCGAGAGCACATGAGACAAGCACAAGAGCACCAGCGGCACACTTATAACCGGCAGGCTACCCTGAGGGAATTTCAACCGGGAGATAAGGTGTTAGTGCTGATCCCCACGGTAGAGTGCAAACTACTAGCCACATGGAAAGGACCATATGAAGTACTGGAGAGAATAGGAGAAGTGAATTATCGGATCCAACAGCCAGGTCGACGGCCACAGGAACAGATCTATCACATAAACCTGTTAAAAGCATGGAGAGAGAGAGAAACACTAATGGTCACATACCCTACACACACTCAGGGGGCAGCCGAAGTAAATATTTCACCTACTCTGTCCCCAGCACAAGTACAGGAAGTAAAGACCCTGATCCAGAAAAACAGAGATGTGTTTTCAGAGGTACCCGGCCGAACTGAGGTTACGGCTCACGATATCGTTTCCCTACCAGGGTACCCGAGGCTCGACAGGCCGCGATTAGAGCAGAGACAGAGAAAATGTTGACAGCTGGAGTGATCGAGGAGTCACATAGTGAGTGGTCTAGCCCAATTGTGATGGTCTCCAAGCCCGATGGGTCTTTGCGGTTCTGTAACGACTTTCGGAGGGTAAATGAAATCTCCAAGTTTGATGCCTACCCCATGCCCCGAGTAGACGAACTACTGGAGAAAGTTGGTAAAGCTCGGTACATTACGACCCTGGACCTGACAAAAGGGTACTGGCAATTCCTCTGACCCCCAGGGCCAAAGAAAAGACAGCCTTTGCAACCCCTGACGGTTTGTTTCAATACACCGTCATGCCATTCGGCTTACACGGGGCCCCAGCCACCTTTCAATGGCTCATGAACAAGGTCCTAAAACCGCACCATGCATACGCCGCAGCTTATTTAGATGACGTGGGAATCTACAGCCTTGATTGGGAATCCCACTTACCCCGGGTACAGGCGGTGTTAGACGCCCTTAGAAAGGCAGGGCTCACGGCGAACCCTGCCAAGTGTTATGTGGGGTTAGGGGAAACAGAGTATCTGGGATACACCGTGGGAAGAGGGTTAAACAAACCCCAACGTAAGAAGGTGGAGGCAATTAGAGAATGGCCGAAACCAGTAAATAAGAAGCAAGTTCGAGCGTTCCTAGGGCTGACTGGTTACTACCGGAAGTTCATCCCAAGTTATGCCACAGTGGCCGCCCCACTCACCGATATGACTAGAGCCAGAGGGCCTAACATGGTCAAATGGGATGAAAGGGCCACCAAAGCATTTAGGACATTACAGGAGGCTCTCTGCTGTAATCCAGTGCTGGTGGTACCAGACTTTGAGAAAGAGTTTGTGGTTCAGACGGATGCCTCGGAGGTCGGCTTGGGAGCAGTGCTATCCCAAGAGGTAGAAGGGGTGGAACACCCCATCCTGTTTTTAAGCAGGAAGCTGGAACCACGGGAAACCAACTACGCGGTCGTTGAGAAAGAGGCGCTGGCAGTAAAGTGGGCTCTAGAAAGCCTGAAATACTACCTGCTGGGGCGCCACTTCACCCTCATCAGTGACCATGCCCCACTCACCTGGATGCATAGGGCTAAAGAGAAGAACGCTCGGGTGATGCGGTGGTTTTTGAGTCTCCAACCGTTTCACTTTGACTTGAAACACAAAGCAGGGAAGGAAATGGGAAATGTGGATGGCTTATCCCGCATGCACGCATATTTTGCTGCGGTAGCCCGACCTAGGGGGTCGGATCTAGGGGGGGAGATGTGTGACAAAGAAGGGGGTCGAGTGATAAATGGCAGATATGTGAGAGCAAAACTAATAAACGGGCTCTGCCCGATCACTAAAATGGCCACCCCGATCAGAACTACAGATCACAAAATGGCTGACTGCCAAAACTACAAGTCCCAGAAGCAAGGGGAACCCTCAGAAGGTGGAGCCGACACAGATAAAGGGTCAAGAAAAACCAGGAAGAGAAAGAGAGGGGTGGAAGGATCTATGAACCGTAGAGAAAGAAACAATAGATATTGGCTGGATTTACCGTGTATGAGCTGGACTGTTTTGGACTTACCTGTTGGCGTTTGGACCTGGACATACCGAGAACCCGATTCGTGTACCGAACCCTGCTATCCTTGACCTTGCCTACGACCTGGGTGGACCATGACGGAGAAACAAACACACAGGTACTGTCCTGTTCGAAAGAACTCTTATTTTGGGGTGATTTGGTGACAGTTTCCCACTTAATTTGTGACAAACGCTCATAACCTTGAAGAGGTTTGCCACAATACACAGAATGTATCATACATTGATTACAAATTATGTCATAAAGTAAAACGTCCCTAGCGGACGGAATATATGTGACGGCTGGTTACACAAAGAAAGGGGGTTGGGTTTGAGTGAAAGAGCGGGAAGACTGAGGAGCAAAAAGGTTTTGTGTCTCTATCGGGCCGTAGGCAGCTATGCTATCGTAATTACAGTATCATAAGCAGTCTAAATAACCGCCCATTTGAAAAAGGAAAATGCAATAAATATTTACTCTGAGCTGCGCTTCGGAAGATTGGTCATAGATAGAAGGCGGGGTGGTCCAGCATGGATCTCTGTTCCTCTGAAGAATGTCTAGTGGTGAACTGGAGCTTGGTAGAATGGATACTCTGTCCGTCCTCTCCTAGCCCAAGTCTACAGTTGCTGCGCTAACGCAATGGCTAGGAGGTATCACTTCTTTAGTGAATAAAAGTTCAAAGTTCATACCAAGTTGCCATACTTTAAGCTCATGCTATATTCTGGCTGGTATAGTCAAAATTCATCCTTTCGGCATGTGGATCGTCATCTTCACGTTGAAATTCGATGCTAATTTCGTTAGGTTCTTGTTGTTCAACCAGAGCTCACGCTGAGGTTGGCTTAGTTCTGTAGGTGACCTTGTCCTTTTTAACGCCGGGACCACAAGTCCTCGCGTCCTTGGAACCGGAAGCTGAATTTTTGTCAACGGGTTTATATAGTGGTGAAAGAAGGACGTGTTTCATAGTTTTACAACCCACGTCTGTTCACTCTGAGTGAGCATAGTGTTGTTCTTATGACAAACCGTTCTCTCATTAAGAAGCTAAAAATTACATTTCATCTTTTCACAAATAGTTTCATATTTAAACATTTAAATTGCACAACAATTCCATGTGAATCTGATAACTAGAATGTGTATATTTTCCAAGATACAGTTTATGTCGTCCTATCATCAGTAATCATGTCTCAGACGCCAACTGATCTGACATCATATTCAGTAAGTACCAACGCATATTTTCAACTGGTTGGATTACCAAAATATGGTTCCGTTTCCCACCTTTTAATGTTCCCAGAATCTCTATGTTAACAAAGGGCTTTTCAAGAGTCAACTCTATAGAGTAGAGAGAGAGAAACGGGGGGAAGGTATTTATGGGGGTCATAAACCTCCCCAACAGGCCAACATCATGACACATTGTTTGCTGTAATTTCAGCTGCTTGATGTGATTGTGTGTTCGCTTTAGTCGGCTAGCAAGCAAAAGAGAAGTAGCCAGCTTGCATAGCAACCTTTTTTTGCTTAGAAGGAACGGCCAGTCCGCTTGGTGAGCAACCATGCCAATAGACCGGCAAAGTGGACCCATAAAAGTGGACCCACAATACCCATAAAACTTAGCGGCAAAACCTGGTAATGGTTCCAACTGTTTTTCCCCCATTATTTTTTGTGTCTGGAATTTTAGAACTACTTCATATAAGGTCTGAGTTTCGTGTAGGCTTACCCGGTTCTGACCTTTTGATAGCCATGTACAGTGCCTTCGGAAAGTATTCAGACCCCTTGACATTTTCCACATTTTCCTACGTTACAGCCTTATTCTAACATTGATTAAATTCTATTTCCCCTCATCAATCTACACACAATACCCCATAATGACAAAGCAGAAACAGGTTTTTAGATTTGTTTTTGCTAAACATACCTGTATTTGGGGAGTTTCTCCCATTTTTCTCTGTAGATCCTCTCAAGCTCTGTCAGGTTGGATGGGGAGCGTTGCTGCACAATAAGTTGCCTGGCTGGGCTGTTGAGACAGTCGATTGCGCAGTCAGATGGAACAGAGTAAATAGGCATTTTAACGTCATAGATTTAGCCGATGGCAACTTGTGGAATAGACACTGACTGGAATGCGGTTTTAAGCAATCAGCATTCAGGATTAGACCCACCGTTGTATAATTCTTTATACTTGTCAGATAGGCTACTGTGTCTGCTATACAGATATAGGAGTACAGCATGAGGCTAATTCCTACATTTTCAATTTGAATATTTTTTTTAAGGCTAAACATCATGATGTTCGATTATAGGATTAACTCTGGTAGGTGGAAAACATACCTCCACACCTCAAGTTCAACTGTCGAAGTCATTTGGAGCGCCTGTGTGCACTGCATTCATAGCACAGGCCTGCAGTATGATAGGACTTACAGCCACACCACACCAAACCTTAGCAAAAGATACAAAACTTTACTAGGGTAAAAGAGAGTCAAGCCATTGTTTATAAGAAATATAGGAGCACGATATTTTATTGCGGAAAACACAACATTACTGTTGGAACTTAATTTGGCCAAAGAAAATGGCTCAACAGAATGAAACAAAACACTTGCGAACTGATTTAACCTTCACAAAAGTTTTGAACAGGCTATATTGGAGCAATTACCAAGAAAGGCTAGCCAAGAAAGGCTACCCAACAAATGACAGCAATAGCCTAATGCTATTTATTTTACAATAGGCCTACTTATAACCTATCCTAAAGTAAATACGGAGCAAACAATTAAAGAAAATTAACAGAATGAAACAAAACACGTTTTACATATTTAAAGAGCTGGTTTGGATTAATAAATAGGCCTACAACAATAAAAATGCTAAACTCAAATGATTATACATACGAGAAAAAAAAAGAAAAAATAAGTTCCAAAATTGCAACCTACCTGAATAGGCACAATAGCCTGCTTTGGCCATGCCAACAGTCTTTTCATGTTTGTTCACTACAATATCACAACTTTTCCATAAGGAGGACATTCCCTTTGTAGCAGGGCTCCAGACCAACATATTCCCCTGGTGGCACTCGTGCCACTAAGTTTCAATTGGTGGCACCAGCCCATGATTTGGTCGCACCCATTTCTTTTGCAGCTTCACGCAATAGAAAAAATTGGTGGGCCTATCATCTTATAAAGTCACAGTGCTTTATTAAAAAGTGTAATAGACAAATGAGATGGTATTGAAGAAATACGTTATTTCATCATCTTGTGATGTTGTAATATTATAAATATTTAAATGTGCAACCTAATCCAGTGATTGTCATGCATTTATGTAGACAATTATGCTATTATTGACATATTTTACTGTTATATTTTACTGGGTTCCAGAATGTTTTTTTTCTCAATAGATTGATTTGCCTGCATCTTTATGTGCTCTAATGTCATAGGCTCATTTATTTGGGGCTAATTCACCACCTGAGTAAGTGGAAACTCAAAACACATGGGCTAGATCACGAACTCTAAAGATAATACCTACTCATAGTTGCCATGTATTAAACGAACAGTACATTTAATGTCCAAAACAACGTTACAGTTGTAGCCTACCTTCTAGTGAGGCCTACACACTCGCAATGGCCAATAAACATTTCACATTCTATATCTCAAAGCCCTATCAAATATCTTTGTAAAATAGTTGCTATTGAGCTCATAATTGAGAGTTGAGAAATAACAACAGGATTGGTGTGTTTCACAGCAATTGGATTTTAAAATGAAACTTTTCTTTCTCCCGTAGCATTTTTTTCCCCCAGGAAGGAGAGAGAGAGAGAGTGGCTTGCTCGACACAGCAGCAGGCCCCAGTGAAACAGGTACAGGGTCAGAAAGGCAGACACTTTCATTACAGGAGTCTGCCTTGTAGGCTTTTCACTGTAGGCATACTCGCTAACTTTTGTTTTACTGAAATGAAAAAGGCCTCCATCTTCGCAATCAACAGTAGCCTAGGCTAAGGCTCCTCGCTCGCTTTCTTTCTCTCCTCGGCAGCAGGGCAGCCCGACTACAATTTTATTTATCAGATTTTCATTTATTTTATGGCCAAAAGCTGGCAATTACCAGCTAAAGGAATCCCTGCGCCCCAAAGGCTTTCAATAGCCCACTTACACACACAGCGGTGCGCTCTGTCCATTGTGCTGACAGCACAGCGGAGATAGAGATTTTGCGCCAACCTGTCACTCAATCATTTGAACTTTATTTATATTTTTATACAGGGACATAAAACTAAAACTGAGGGGGATAAGCACCCTTTTGCCCCCTTGTGGTGCCGGGTACGCATTGAACCCCAGGCTGGAGTAACGCTTCAGCACTAAGATCCCCATCAAGGGAGAAGCAAATTTTTTTTGTACATGACATTCTTATGATGACTACAGTGCATTCGGCAAGTATTCAGACCCCTTGACTTTTTCCACATTTTGTTATGTTACAGCCTTATTCTAAAATGGATTACATTTTTTCTATCAATCTACACACAATACCCCATAATGACATAATGGCAGCCATTACGAATACCTGGTCATAATATATGGACTTACCAACGCCCCTGCTGTGTTCCAGGTCCTGGTTAATGACATTCTCTGCGGCATGTTGAACAGGTTAGTTTTCGTCTACCTCAATGACATCCTCGTTTTCTCTCACTCAGCCTAAGAACACGTGCTCCACGTCCGACAGGTCCTCCAGCGCCTCCTGGGGAACCAGCTTTTTCTGAAAGTGGAGAAATGAGAATTCCATCACTCCACCATCCCCTTCCTTGGTTACATCGTCACTGCAGGGAATGTACAGATGGATCCCAGGAAGGTGAAAGCGGTGGTGGATTGGCCCCAGCCTACGTTCAGAGTGCAGCTGCAACATTTCCTGGGATTTGCCAACTACTATCGCTGCTATAACAGTACCTGTAACAGTACCTTGGCTTCCCCCCTGTCTGCACTCATCCCTCCCTAAGGTTCAGTTCACATGGTCCCCAGCTGCTGACCGGGCGTTCCGGGACCTCATGCACCGCTTCACCACTGCTCCCATAATGGTTCATCCTGACGTGTCCCATCAGTTCGTGGTGTAGGTCAATGCTTTGGATGTCAGAGTGGGGGCTGTCCTGTCCCAGCGTTCTGCCCTGGACCTAAAGTTACATCCCGTCCCTGGTCTCACCGTCCCTGGTCTCACATATCCCTGAACTTCCCCTGTCTGATGGCAACACCGCCATCCTGACAGTAGTGGACCGGTTTTCCAAAGTCATTCCTCTCCCCAAGCTACCCTCTGTCAAAGAGACTGCCCAGCTCATGGTGCAGCACGTCTTCTGGATCAATGGACTCCCTCAGTTCTAGTCCCGGTTCTGGAAGGCGTTCTGCACATTCATTGGGTCATTGGCCAGCCTGTGCTCCGGGTTCCACCCGCAGTCCAACGGCCAGTCGGAGCGAGCAAATCAAGACCTGGAGATGACTCTTCGCTGCCTTGTCTCTGCCAACACCACCACCTGGAGCAAGCAACTCGTGTGGGTTGAATATGCCCGCAACACCCTCCCCTGCTCTGCCACTGGGCTCTCGCCTTTCGAGTGTTCCCTGCGTTATCAGCCCCCGCTCTTCCCCTAGCAAGAGGAAGAGGTCGGCATACCCTCGGCCCAGATGTTTGTCCGTCACTGTCGCGGATACCTGGAAGAGAGCCCGCTCGGCTACTTCTCAAGACCACCTCCAGGTATCGATGACACGCGGACTGCCACTGGACCCCGGCTCTCCGGTATCATCTCGGGCAGAGGGTATGGCTGTCCACTCGTGACCTGCCCCTCCGGGTGGAGTCCCGTAAACTTTTCTCCCGCTTTATTGGCCCTTTCCCCATCTCCATGATCATTAGCCCCTCTGTTGTTCGTCTTCTGTTGCCCCATAACCTCTGTATTCATCCCACATTTCATGGGTCTAGGATTAAACCCGTTTAATATGGCCGCTGTCAGTAAATGTCGGCAGCACAGTCACAGTCACCAACGCTGTGGATAACATGAAAACAGCCTAACCAGCTCTGCTATGGCAAGTAAAATGGTCAGATTGAGGTGTTTTCTCATTTGTGTCTGGAAGTAGCTAGCCAGTTAGCTTGTGATGGTCAGAATACTCGGATCAAGCCTACTCCTCGGCCAGTATGCGCTCTGAACGCTCCGAGACGGGAAACACTCAGAATCTAAAAATTGACAATCTGACATCACTCTGAATTTAAGAACGCCTAGAGCGCACTCTGGCACTCCAGATTGAATTTATGAACACAAAAATGTTTAGCTAGTAATGTGTTATGCGGTCCTCATAAGAGCCAGTTTCATCATAGTGCTTGATAGTTTTTGCAACTGCACTTGAAGAAACTTTCAAAGTTCTTGAAGTATTCCGTGTTGACTGACATTCATGTCTTAAAGTAATGATGGACTGTAATCTTTCTTCGCTTATTTGAGCTTTTTTTTGCCATAATATGGACTCAGTCTTTTACCAAATAGGGCTATCTTCTGTATACCACCCGTACCTTGTCACAACACAACTGATTGGCTCAAACGCATTAAGAAGGAAAGGAATTCCACAAATTAACTTTAAACAAGGCAAACCTGTAATTGAAATGCATTCCAGGTGACTACCTCATGAAGCTGGTTTAGAGAATGCCACGAGTGTGCCAAGCTGTCATCAAGGAAAAGGTTTACTACTTTGAAGAATCTAAAATCTAAAATATATTTTGATTAGTTTAACACTTTTTTGGTTACTACATGATTCCATATGTGTTATTTCATAGTTTGATGTCTTCACTATTATTCTACAATGTAGAAAATAGCAAAAATAAAGAAGTGTGTCCCAACTTTTGACTGGTACTGTAGGTAAACTGAGAAAATAATGTAAACACAAGTAAATGAGGGATACAAAGTATATTTAAAGCAGGTGCTTCCATACAGCAATTACTATCCCAACATGCTTAGGTTCATGTAGAAAATGCTTGGCAGGCCATTATTTTGGCTTCCATGGCTATGCCCCCATTGGATGACAATGCCCCCATGCACAGGGAATGAGTGGTCACTGAAGGGTTTGATAGGCATGAAAACGATGTAAACCATTTGCCATGGCTGTCTCAGTCACCAGATCTTAACCCAAATGGAACACTTATGGGAAATTATAGAGCGGCGTCTGAGACAGCGTTTTCCAAGACCATAAACAAAACACCAAATTATGTAATTTCTCATGGAAGAATGGTGTTGCATCCCTCTAATAGAGTTCCAAGGTGCATTGAAGCTGTTCTGGCTCGTGGTGGCCCAACGCCCTATTAAGACACTCAGGGTTGGACTATCCCATTTGGGGCCACGGGGCACTGACCTCCGGAATATTTTTTTGGGAAAATCGACTAACTTCCTGCTTTTCAACACATTTAGCCATGGTGAAGAGAGAAAAATGTGCTGTTTTATAATGCTATTCTATACAGTTTATCATAAGGCTAAGAGTTGATTTTGCAGTTTTAAAGCTAATTCCCTGCGATTCGACACTTTTTGCCATGGGACAAAAATATTTTTTTATAGCACAACTCATGCTTTTGTTGGCTGAGAGAGTTTTGCAGTTTTAAAGCTTATGTTACCCTGGCCTTTGCATTCACTGCCTTTTTTCCCTAGTTGCAAGTTTCGTCTTCTCAGGAATTCTATCTTATCTGTATCACCAGTCCCTCATCTCAACACCTCTGGGAGACAGAGATGCTGTTGGTCTGTTGGTCCTCTAGGTCTGATAGCTGTTCACTTTTTATGTTCACTTTTACAGTATGCTGTTGGTCAACAACTCAGATTTGAAATACAAACAGATCTAATCATTATAAAATGGTCTTTGATTAATTGTCTCTGCAACGGACAATCTTTCTCTCCCTCTTGGATCATACCTAGATTATTAATATATTGTAATGCTGTAACTTGCCTTGTATAATGGAATCCATTTGTTTTACCATGGTACTAAATACTTGTTTAAAATTGTATTTCCTTTCTTCATAATCTATTTCTGTAACTCAACAATAGACCTGTTGTATCTTAATGGAGTCAAATAATATACACTGAGTGTACAAAACATTAAGAACACCTTCCTAATATTGAGTTGCACCATGATTTTGCACTCAGAACAACCTCAATTCGTAAGGAGAATAGACTCTAAAAGGTGTCGAAAGTGTTCCACAGGGATGCTGGCCCATGTTGACACCAATGCTTCCCACAATTGTCCAATTGGCTGGATGTCCTTTGGGTGGTGGACCATTCTTGATAAACACGGGAAACTGTTGAGCGTGAAAAACCCAGCAGCTTTGCAGTACCACGCACCTACTACCATACCCTGTTCAAAGGCACTTAAATCTTTTGTCTTTCCCATTCACCCTCTGAATGGCACACATACACAATTCATGTATCATCTACAATTATCAAGTGACATCAATAAGGGATCATAGCTATCACGTGGATTCACCTGGTCAGTCAATAATGTTTTGTATACTCATTGTACATTTTAATGGACTTTGTTAATATACAAATTACATGGTCTTATTATGGGTCGCAGGTGAGGTATATACAGTGCATTCGGAAAGTATTCAGACCCCTTGACTTTTTCCACATTTTGTTACATTTCAGCCTTATTACATTCTAAAATGTAATAAATTGTTATTTTTCCTCATCAATCTACACATAATGTGAGGACAGACACTGGGAGACGAGAAGCAAGTACAGGGAGTGAATATTCAAGAAGTAACCGACATGAAACAAGACAGCATCTGGACAGGGGAAACAAAACAACATTAATGCTGACACAGGGATGAAACAGAGGAATAAACAGATATAGGGGAGGCAATCAACAAGTGATGGAGTCCAGGTGAGTCCAATGAAGCTCTGATGAACGTAACGATGGTGACAGGTGTGCGTAATGCCAGCGAGGGGGAGTGGGAGCAGGTTTGACACACAATACCCCATAATGACAAGGTAAAAACAGGTTTTTAGATATTTTGCAAAATTATAAAAAGAAAAACTGAAATATCACATTTACATAAGTATTCAGACCCTTTACTCAGTACTTTGTTGAAGCACCTCTGGCAGCGATTACAGCCTTGATTCTTCTTGGGTATGATGCTACAAGCTTGGCACACCTGTATTTGTGGAGTTTCTCCCATTCTTCTCTGCAGATCCTCTCAAGCTCTGTCAGGTTGGATGGGGAGCGATGCTGCACAGCTATTTTCAGGTCTCTCCAGAGATATTAGATCGGGTTCAAGTCCGACTCTGGCTGGACCACTGAAGGACATTCAAAGACTTGTCCCGAAGCCACTCCTGCGTTGTCTTGGCTGTGTGCTTAGGGTCATTTTCCTGTTGGAAGATGAACCTTTGCTCCAGTCTGAGGTCCTTAACCTGCTCCAGAGCGCTTTCATCAAGGATCTCTCTGTACTTTGATTTATTCACCTTTCTCTCAATCCTGACTAGTCTCCCAGTCCCTGCCACTGAAAAACATCCCCACAGCAAGATGCTGCCACCATCATGCTTCACTGTAGGGATAGTGCCAGGTTTCCTCCAGACGTGAAGCTTGGCATTCAGGCAAAATAGTTCAATATTGGTTTCATCAGACCAGAAAATCTTGCTTCTCATGGTCTGAGAGTCTTTAGGTGCCTTTTGGCAAACTGAGAGGTTGCCAAGCCCAATGTGATGTCATGTGCCTTTTACTGAGAAGTGGCTTCAGTCTGGCCATTCTACCATAAATATCTGATTGGTGGAGTGCTGCAGAGACGGTTCTCCTTCTGGAAGGTTCTCCCATCTCCACAGATAATATCTGAAGCTCTGTCAGGGTGACAATCTGGTTCTTGGTCACCTCCCTGACCAAGGCCCTTCTCCCTCGAATGCTCAGTTTGGCCAGGTGGCCAGCTCTAGGAAGTGTCTTGGTGGTTCCAAACTTCTTCCAATTAAGAATGATGGAGGCCACTGTGTTCTTGGGGACCTTCAATGCTGCAGACATTTTTTGGAACCCTTCCCCAGATCTGTGCCTCGACACAATCCTGTATTGGAGCTCTACAGGTGATTCCTTCGACCTCATGTCTTGGTTTTTGCTCTGACATACACTGTCAACTGTGGGACCTTATATAGACAGGTGTGTTCCTCTCCAAATCATGTCCAATCAATTGAATTTACCACAGGTGGACTCCAATCAAGTTGGAGTCCACCATCTCAAGGATGATGAATGAAACAGGGTGAACGTGAGCTCAATTTCGAGTGTAATAGCAAAGGGTCTGAATACTTATTTAAATATGTTATTTCAGTTTTTTATTTTTGAGAAATTAGCGAACATTTCAAAAAATTTGTTTTTGCTTTGTCATTATGGGGTATTTATGGGGTCGTTATGGGGTATTGATGAGGAAATATGTAATTTAATTCATTTTATAATAAGGCTGTAATGTAACAAAAAATGTAAAAAGTCAAGGGGTCTGAAATCTTTCTGCATGCACTGTATACAAATATTACTTCACTACACATGCACTGATTGTGCTGTTTTAAGACCCTGAAAATAAATGTATTCTGTATAAAGGCAACATATAGAAAATGAGCAGTCAATCTCTTCTGTCCAAGACAATAATATGCTGCTCATTTTGGTTCCAGCCAGGTGCATGGACAGCCATTCATTTCCCTGGCCACCATGCTCTCTCTGGCCAGCTCTGCTCTCATAAACAAAGGGAATAAATTATGATCTACCCTCAGGCTATCTGCAGACTTGAGCCCCCATCTCACCTGTTTACAGTGACCATGCATTCACTTGGGCAATATTTGCTTTATTAATGTTGTCCGGTAGAATAATTAATCTCCTCAACGAAGGTACCATCTGGCTGACCCAAAAATGCAATTATACTTCCCCAATCAGTGATTAAGATGAATTTCTCAGAGAAGGCAAAATGTGTAAACAAAGAAAATGCATGTTGAGGGATGAGCGAGCCTCTCCTCCTCTCCACCCTCTTTCCCTCTCCTCCAACACCCCCTACACACCCCTCCGCAGTGCAGTGCATGCAAAGAGATAACCTCTGTAATGAAAATGAATGCTGCCCCTCTGAATCTAATAGATTTCTTTTATGAGGTCTATTTGTTGGGGGTGTGATGCCCACACCAGCTTTACTTGTTTCTCCTCTCTCCTTTGGGCCTGTTCCATTGAAAACAGTGGCACCACAGTCTAAAGAAGGCTAATCTCTTGGAACAGCCCACGTCGTCAGAGTAGTGGCGTAGGCAGAATTACGTTGATGGCAGGGGCAGCTAAAATGTTGGTGGATCAAAATGCAGGCACTCAAATCGTCATTACATTATCATAAAAACATAGCCTATCCTATACCCTACTGTAATTAATCGCACACAACAAACCATTTAATATGTGATTTTGCATTACAGACCAATAGTTTGCAGGCCTACGTAAATCCATGACCCCTTCATTTAACATGTGACTCATATAGACCTACACATAGTAAACCATAGGCCTATAATTAATAGACTATGAGACTAGAACATAATGCCCTGATATAACAGTAATAATCACATTAGGCTTGGCAACCTCTCTGGCTCAGCGACCAGGAGAGAGTAGGCTAGGCGGCCAATAAATGTAACCATTTAACACTAGGAGAGCAGTGAGCTTCATATTGACTCAAAACAAATGTACTTTTTAAATTACTCCTCCATTTTTAATTACTCCCCCCTGTCCTTGACTTTTCTAAATAAGTGTCACGGCACTTATTTAGAGAGGGAAGACTTATTTAGAGAGGGAAGGCTGCCCTGAAGAGAGGGCAGCCTTCCCTCTCTTCACTAAAAGAGGGGGTGAAACAGGGATCGGACCAACACGCAGCGTAGCCAGTGCTCAACATGTTTAATTAAACAAAAAACAGTGAACACTTACAACGAACAAAAAATAACAAAGTGTGGCAAACCGAAACAGTCCTATCTGGTGCAGAACACAAACACAGAGACAGGAAACAACCACCCACAATCCCCAACACAAAACAAGCCACCTATATACGATTCTCAATCAGGGACAACGATTGACAGCTGTCTCTGATTGAGAACCATATTAGGCTGGACACAGAAACAGACTAACTAGACACACAACATAGAATTCCCACCCAGCTCACGTCCTGACCAACACTAAACAAGCAAAAGACATAAGAACTATGGTCAGTGACAATAAGTCTAACAAACTGTCTTTGTTAGAATCTTAACATCACTAACATAATTTTTTATTATAAGCAGTTTTAAGAGGACATGTCATTTTTTTCCGTTGCCTGTGCATCTGATAATGGCCCATTGCAACTACACCTAAACTATATCAAAACAAATTGCACACATATAATAATAGAGTTAGTGCAAAGACTAAAGATTAAATTGACAATCTGACGGATGAGAATATTATTAAATTGTATATGAAGAATCTGATGAACAGAGCAGCTTAGAATTGACACAGAGGCAGGGAAAGTAAATGGAGTGCCATAAAGTGACTTTGCTAATTCTCCTACAGAGTCACTAGCAGGTAAGACATGTTGATGTTTATATTGTATCCCGAAAGAGCAGATTCTGCAGTTTCCAAATCACCTATCCTTGGCAAACAACTCTTAAAAATGACCCTTTGAGCTCTGTTTCAAAATATACATTTTGGGAAGAATTACCGCTATTACATGCTGCAACACTCAAAGCACAGTAATATATTTAAACAAAAAAAATGCCAATCTATTCTTTTGAAAAACATTTTCTTTTAAATGGGCAGTACAGTTAAACTCTGATTTTCACGTTTTTTAGGATGATATCTCCACACTATGAGGTTGGAATAACACTGAAATTGTGTAAATTATGATAATGCCCTTTTTGTGTAAGAGCTGTATGATTTTTTTTTTTTTTTTTCACATTTTCAAACTGTCCATTTATATTTTCCAATGGGGCTATACATTTGGGGGATTTTTTTTTCTCGGGAATTCCACTAACAGTATGTAGCCAAACGTAGCTGCTGCTCATGTTGGTATCTGTATCAATGGCGCAAAAGCCATGACGGGGTAACCTAGTGGAGTGGTAATGCACGTGCAAGCAGTTGCTCCAACTTCACTTGGGTACACTGCAGTATCCACCGAGAGGCTCTTGCTGCTAAGGCCCCTGAACTCTCGTGTATTTTCTGCTCTATGCAATGATATGGGCAGCAACCATGGTAACGCTTTTACAACATACATCATTTTCACTTGTCTGACCGATTGCATGATGACGGGTTTCTTACACGACTGGCCTATCTGGGTGATGTTTTTTCTCACCTGAATGATCTGAATCTAGGATTACTGTCACACCCGAATCTGTTTTATCTGTCCTTGTGCTTGTCTCCACCCCCCTCCAGGTGTCGTCCATCTTCCCCATTATCCCCTGGGTACTTAAACCTGTGTTCTCTGTTTGTCTGTTGCCAGTTTGTTTTGTTTCGTCAATCCTACCAGTGTTTTCCCCTCTGTTCCTGTCTATTGATTGTTCCTCTTTACCCGGTTTTGACTTTTTCTGCACGCCCTGACCCCAAACCTGCCTGTCGTCCTGTACCTTTGCCCCACTACTCTGGATTATCGACCCCTGCCTGCCTTGACCTGTCGTTTGCCTGCCCCTGTTGCTGTAATAAACATTGTTACTTCAACACAGTCTGCATTTGGGTCTTACCTGAAACGTGATCATTACAGGGACTCTCCACAACTATATTCAATGTGCGGGACAAAATTGAGGCTATGATTAAGAAGTTGGAGCTCTTCTCTGTCTGCATTAACAAGGACAACACACAGGTCTTTCCATCATTGTATGATATTTTGCATGCAAATTAACTCAAGCTTTCGGACAATGTCAAATGTGATATAGCGAAGCACCTGATTGAGTTGGGTGCGCAATTACGCGGGTACTTTCCCGAAACAGATGACACAAACAACTGGATTCGTTGTCCCTTTCATGTCCCTTTCGTTGTCCCCACCAATGTGAGAGTGGATTCCCGGCCCTCACTAGCATGAAAACTAAATACAGGTACAGACAGTGTGTGGAAAATGATTTAAGAATGAGACTCTCGCCAATACAACCCAACATTGCAGAGTTATGTGCATCCATGCAAGCACATCCTCCTCATTAACCTGTGGTGAGTTATTCACCATTTTCGATGAACAAATAAGGTTTTATATGCAAGATGGTTAAATAAAGAGTAAAATTATTGAATATTATGATATTATTAATTGTACCCTGGGTTGTGACTAAAACTCACACTCATTCTTATGTTTAATAAATGTATCGTATAGTGTGTGTGTGTGTGTGGCAGGCTTACAATGATGGCAAAAAATGTTTGAAGGGGTATGGGACTATATAAAGTTTGGCAACCACTATAAAAGACCAATGATTGTTAATCTCGGTAAGGAAGTAGGCTTTAGACCACCCATCAGCCAATCAGGGCTGTGCATGTAAATATCTTCAAATTTGTTTCATAATGCCCACACGATCAGACAGCATTTCAAGGGACAAAGGAGGCTCAGGGAAATAAATTATGCAAAAT
Source organism: Salvelinus fontinalis (assembly GCF_029448725.1). Lineage (NCBI taxonomy): Eukaryota > Metazoa > Chordata > Actinopteri > Salmoniformes > Salmonidae > Salvelinus > Salvelinus fontinalis. The sequence continues at coordinate 51,739,393 of NC_074666.1, forward strand.
ATATTTGAAGTTATTTTCATCAAATCAACACACATAGCGATTTATCTTTGTGATGGTGTTTATTTAATGGATTTTAACACTTGAATTGTGGTGTTATAGTGTTTTTTTTCATTTGTACATATACATAAACTAATGTAAATGCTATTATGTTCTTTGAAATACATTTTCCTTCATATTCTAATGTTTCTTAAGAACCTCATAAACAACCAAATTATTATTCTTCCGATAACATACATGAAATGTATTCATTAGACTGTTAGAATGTTGATGTTCAAAAGATACTGCAAATTAATAAACAATTATATAATGGACAAAAGAATACCAGCATTGGTTTTAGAATTTATTGCCATTATATGCAAACATAGTTTAGAAATATGCACTGGTGGCCCAGGGAGGAATCTCTTTGTTTGAATGATGGCCCACGCCAACTCTGGCTGACTTCTTTACAATACAATACAAATTTGTCCATTAGTTACAGCGAACAACAAAACTGTGTCTTCTACTCTGTTCTAAAACCCCCAAACAGCAGCCCTTACACATACAGTTGAGACGAACACAGGTTCAAGCTGCAGTGCAGCACCCTGGATGGTGAGCATGTTGTGGGGTTAATGGCCTAGCTTAAGGTTAATTTGCCTTGCTTAAGGGCCCAACGGTAGGGGAATGTTTCGAGGAATTAAACCCAGCAACCCTCCAGTTGTCAGATGTCAATTCTGCATGTTTTTTCCAGCTCTGGCCCGGGATTCGAACTGGACACCTTTCGGCCATAGGTCCAACTTCTGCTACAGGTCCAACTCCTTAGCCGGTGGGCTGGGGAAGGGTACTAAAACAGATCTGGGGAAGTGTACTAAAACATTTCTGCAGCATTGAAGGTCCCCAAGAACACAGTGGCCTCCCTCATTATTAAATGGAAGACGTTTGGAACCACCAAGACAAGAACCCGATGGTTCAGGGCCCTGGTCAGAGAGGTGACCAAGAACCCGATGGTCACTATGACTGTCACAATCGTCGTTCGGTGAAAGAGAGGACCAAGGCGCAGCGTGATATAAATACATCTTCGATTTATTAGAAGATGAAATGAACACTAATACAAACTAGAAAAAAACAACAAACGACCGTGAAGCTAACAAACAAAAGTGCAGACACAAGCTACTAACGTCAAACATAGACAATTACCCACAACATACCTAATGCCCATGGCTGCCTTAAATATGGCTCCCAATCAGAGACAACGATAGACAGCTGTCTCTGATTGAGAACCAATCCAGGCAACCATAGACTTACCTAAACACCTACACTGAACACAACCCCATGAACTCTACAAAACCCCCTATACAATACAAACACCCTAGACTAGACAAAAAAAACACAAACATCCCCCATGTCACACCCTGACCTAACTAAAATAATAAAGAAAACAAAGATAACTAAGGCCAGGGCGTAACAATGACAGAGTTACAAAGTTCCTCTGTGGAGATGGGAGAACCTTCCAGAAGGACAACACTCTCTGCATCACTCCACCAATCAGGCCTTTATGGAGGAGTGGCCAGATGGAAGCCACTCCTCAGTAAAAGGCACATGACAGCCCGCTTGGAGTTTGCCAAAAGGCACCTAAAGACTCAAGAGAAACAAGATTCTCTGGTCTGATGAAACCAAGATTGAACTCTATGGCCTGAATGCCAAGCATCAGGTCTGGAGGAAACCTGGCAGCCTCCCTACATTGAAGCATAAGGGTGGCAGCATCATGCTCTGGGGATGTTTTTCATAGATCCTTGATGAAAACCTGCTCCAGAAAGCTAAGGACCTCACTGGGGCGAAGGTTCACCTTCTAACAGGACAACGACCCTAAGCACACAGCCAAGACAACGCAGGAGTGGCTTTGAGACAATTCTCTGAATGTTCTTGAGTGGCCCAGCCAGGGCCTGAACTTGAACCAGATTGAACATCTCTGGAGAGACCTGAAAATAGCTGTGCAGCAACGCTCCCCATCCAACCTGACAGAGCTTGAGAGGATCTGCAGAAAAGAATGGTTGAAACTCTCCAAATACAGGTGTGCCAAGCTTGTAGCGTCATACCCAAGAAGACACCATGCTGTCATCGATGCCAAAAGTGCTTCAACAAAGTACTGAGTAAAAGGTCTGAATACTGATGTAAATGTGATATTTCAGCAATTTTTGTAAATAAATTAGCAAACATTTGCAGAAACCTGTTTTTGCTTTGTCATTATGGGGTATTGTGTGTAGGTTGACAAGGGGGAAAAATGATTTGATACATTTTAGAATAAGGCGTAAAGTAACAAAATGTTGAAAAAGTCAAGGGGTCTGAATAGTTCCCGAAGTCACTGTAGATAAGGTCATTTTCACATTTTCATAAATTCTTGGAATGTTTGGGAATTACGTATACTAAAACATTTGTGAAAATTCTATAGCAATATAGAGTGGGAAAGCGGCCATGGGCTTGGACAATTAATAGACACTGCAGTTAACAAAAACAAATAAAAACATGTATTTTCCAGTACTGGTCAATACAAAGTTGACTTTTCAAATGTCTTTTTTTAATAATGTTTTTTTTAATCATTGTTGCTGAACATTTTTGGGTAGATTTTTGTTTCCATTTACCTTTGTTTCATATGGCTATGAGCACACTGGACAATAGTGCAATATTGCATACAGAGTTTTTAAGAAGACATGCAAAACAGGTCTGCTGAAACTTTTGAGGCCTACTGGGATATACAGTACCAGTCTAAATTTTGGACACACCTACTCATTCCAGGGCTTTTCTTTATTTTTGCTATTTTCTACATTGTAGAATAATAGTGAAGACATCGAAACTATGAAATAACACATATGGAATCATGTAGTAACCAAAAAAGTGTTAAACTAATCAAAATATATTTTCGATTTTAGATTCTTCAAAGTAGCCACCCTGTGCCTTGATGACTGCTTGGCACACTCTTGGCATTCTCTCTACCAGCTTCATGAGGTAGTCACCTGGAATGCATTTCAATTAACAGGTGTGCCTTCTTAAAAGTTAATTTGTGGAATTTCTTTCCTTCTTAATGCGTTTGAGCCAATCAGTTGTGTTGTGACAAGGTACGGGTGGTATACAGAAGACAGCCCTATTTGATAAAATGCCAAGTCCATATTATGGCAAGAACAGCTCAAATAAGCAAAGAAAAACGACAGTCCATCATTACTTTAAGACATGAAGGTCAGTCAATGCAGAAAATGTCAAGAACTTTGAAAGTTTCTTCAAGTGCAGTTGCAAAAAACATCAAGCACTATGATAAAACTGGCTCTCTGTAACAGCTTTCGTCGGTTGAAAGAGAGGAGGACCAAAATGCAGCGTGATGATAATCCATAATTTAATTAGGATATTTAAACGACGAACAAAAACAACAAACTGACAGAAGGAACCGAAAACGCTACAGTCCTGAACATGGGAACACAGAACAGATGAACACACGAACAGAAACAATCACCCACAAACAAACAGTGAAAACAGGCTACCTTAATATGGTTCCCAATCAGAGACAATGACAAACACCTGCCTCTGATTGAGAACCATATTAGGCCAAACAACAAACCCAACATACAAACACAAAATATAGAATGCCCACCCAGCTCACGTCCTGACCAACTAAACAAAGACTAAACAAAGGAAATAAGGTCAGGAACGTGACACTCTCATGAGGACCGCCAAAGGAAAGGAAGACCCAGAGTTACCTCCGCTGCAGAGGATAAGTTATTTAGAGTTACCAGCCTCAGAAATTGCAGCCCAAATAAATGGTTCATAGAGTTCAAGTAGCAGACACATCTCAACATCAACTGTTCAGAGGAGACTGAGTGAATCAGGCCTTCATGGTCGAGTTGCTGCAAAGAAACCACTACTAAAGGACACCAATAAGAAGAAGAGACTTGCTTGGGCCAAGACACATGAGCAATGGACGTTAGACCGGTGTAAATCTGTCCTTTGGTCTGATGAGTCCACATTTTAGATGTTTTGTTCCAAACGCCATGTAAGACGCAGAGTAGGTGAAATGATGATCTCCACATGTGAGGTTCCCACCGTGAAGCATGGAGGAGGAGGTGTGATGGTGTGTGAGTGCTTTGCTGGTGACACTGTCGGTGCATTCTGCAGCAATATGCCATCCCATCTGATTTGCGCTTAGTGGGACTATCATTTTCTTTTTCAACAGGACAATGACCCAACACACCTCCAGGCTGTGTAATGGCTATTTGATCAAGAAGTAGAGCGATAGAGTGTTGCATTAGATGCCCTGGTCTCCACAATCACCCGACCTCAACCCATTTGAGGTGGTTTGGGATGAGTTGGACTGCAGAGTAAAGGAAAAGCAGCCAACAAGTGCTCAGCATATGTGGGAAGTCCTTCAAGAATATTGGAAAAGCATTCCAGGTGAAGCTGGTTGAGAGAATGCCAAGAGTGTGCAAAGCTGTCATCAAGGCAAAGGGTGGCTACTAAGAATCTAAAATCTAAAATATATTTTGATTTGTTTAACACTTTTTTGGTTACAACATTATTTTTACTATGTTCTACATTAAATATTGAAGACATCAAAATTATGAAATAAGACATATGGAATAAAAAAAAAACTTGAATGAGTAGGTGTGTTCAAACTTTTGACTGGTATTGTACCTGGGCAACCTACTCTGCACCGGGGCATTATCTGAGCAGACTCATTCCTACTGCTGCTTTCATTCTTCCACTTGACATTGTACCTTCCAGTTGATATTGTGCCTTGGATGATTTTGGACTACTGCCAAACTCGAACTCCACTTGGATTTACTCTTTTTCCCTCTCCCGTGTCCCAGGGTAGCGTTTGTCACCCTCCCGGCTTTCCACCGACCTGTATTGGAAACTACATCCCCTCCAAGGTACTTCTCTCCTGGCTATCATAACACGGCCTCCATTGCTTTGCTGATGGGACCCAGCATTCAATCGCATTGAATGCTGGGTCTCTCCTTGCTCTTCTAATGCTGGCGAGTTTTGTGCCTTGGTTGTGTTTATTGTTGGTTAGAGCGCTGGCTGGCTTGTAGTCTGTGGATGGGTTCTGGCTTGCTGCCTATGACTGTGGTGATCCTACAAACTGTGTGATTAAATTTAGCTGACTATCACACTGTGTGGATTGATTGACTTTTAGAGGATTTCTTGACAACCTATTTTATATGCGTGGATTTTAACAGAATTGTTCCAAAATGGCATCTACCACTTTCCGAATTACGGGGAAACTGACGTTTTGGCAGCAACCACCTTCAGAGACTACGGTGAACGTTTCATCCCATGTAGGAGCTGCACCTACATTTCACTGTTCCCGGGATGAAAATGTCCGTCCAAAATTCCAATGTGGAAACTATCAGCTTATTGAGGAATATATGTCTGAGCTGGACGTCCAAAGTTAGCAAATTGAGACATTGCAGCGTATCCTGTATAGGTCTAAGACCTTTTCCTTTTCTACTACTCAGCCTGGTCGTCGTGCCACTGCCTCACCACCATGTTGCCACTCTCTGTCTGACTAGCCAAAGTTGGCCAGCAGAAAACCCTCCCTAGTAAAGTCACCTCTCCCCTTCCATCTCACCTGCCCTCCTCATCCTACCCCGACCTCCCATCCCAGCCCCCCACCCCCCTCTGTGAATAAAGGAGCAAGGACGATTTATGAGGAGCTGGAGGATGCCACGGTTATTGATCCTGCATCCCGCACGTCACATACCGTAAGCCCAGTGCAAGGCAGCGGTCTTTGATGAATGGGGCTGAAATGGATCGCATCCTGCTGACCAACAGTTTCGCCCACCTCCTTCAAGAGATTCCTGCTCTTTTATCCTCTACCCTGTCTCCAGAGCAGGGGGTCTCTACCACATATACTACAGCCGGCTCTGGTCCATCGGGCCCTACCGCCCTTCGGTACTCGAGGGGTCTTTTAAACCACTCGAGGCGAAAGATCGGCCGGACCTCCCCGGCTGTTTCCCCAGCAGTCATCATCGGCAGCTCTATGGTGAGAAACATCTCGGTTCCCAGTGCAAAAACCCTGTGCTACCAAGGAGCACGAGTATGAGACATTACAAGGCTGCTTCCGACTGTTCTACGACAGATGCCGGGAGCTGACGCTGTTGTAGTCCATGTGGGGTCAAACGACATCAGGAGGGCTAGAACTGATTCTAGCATTGAAAGATTCCAAAAAAGCGGCCAATCATTTCAGGTCCGGTACCATCTTTGGGCCGCCGGTGTGAAAACTTCAGCAGGCTACTGGCATTACACATCTGGCTAAAAGATTACTGTCGCTCTGTTGGATTCACTTTTATAGATAACTTTGACACCTTCTGGAAACAGAAGATACTCTACAGGAATGACGGAGTCCATCCAAATCATCTTGGCTCCTGGACTCTGACCACACATTTCAAGGCAGCGTTAAGACAATGACTTCCCGATGACTCACGACCAGCTCAGTTAATCCCTACCATTGTGACAATGAGTTGTCATAATGCTGCATCAAATGTTCATTATCCCAGGGGCGTTGGCAGACACAATGCAAGTAACTGAATTTATATCCCTCTAACTGCCTTGAATACCTCTGGTGATCCTACAGCTATTGTATGCAGTAATCATGTGCCTATGAATCAGAGTTACACTGTCAGCACTGAGGCGGTGTGCCCTAGTAGGAAGTCCATTGTGTGCAGCTCGCCGTGCACTATCAGCTCCAATATGAATAACATGAGCAAATCTACTTCTAAGTTTCCCAGTAAAGCAATCAAAACAATCAAGCAAGGTGCTAAAGAGTGCTAAAACAAGCCCATATTAACAAATGTAGCCTAAGAAACAAGGTTCATGAAGTCAATAACTTTCTTGTAACATATGACATTTATATTCTGACTGTCTCTGAAACTCACTTAGATAATACTTTTGATGATACAGTGGTAGCAATACATGGTTATAACATCTACCAAAAAGACAGAAATGCCAACGGGGGCGGTGTTGTGGTCTATACAAAGAACCACATTCCTGTAAAGCTTAGAGAGGATCTCATGTTAAAGTTGTTGAAGTAATATGGCTACAGGTCCATCTGTCTCACCTAAAGCCCATTATTGTGGGAAGCTGCTATAGACCACCAAGTGCAAACAGTCAGTATCTTTATAATATGTCTGAAATGCTTGATAATGTATTTGATATCAACAGAGAAGTATTTTTTTCTGGGTGATTTAAATATTGACTGGCTTTCATCAAGCTGCCCACTCAAGAAAAAACTTAAAAATGTAACCAGTGCCTGCAACCTGGTTCAGGTTGTCAGTCAACCTACCAGGGTAGTTACACATAGCACAGGAATGAAATCATCAACATGTTGTAACGATCTGGGTGTAGTGGGTGCGAAGTCAGGCGCAGGAAGCAGAAAGTTCAGTGGTAGTGCTAATTTAATGCACTTAACGGTGAACATAAGCCACCCCACAAAACACAGAGCGCACACAAAACAAATGCCCCAAAACCAGGGACTGCAACAGTCCAGCAAAACCCACGAAACACGTATACCTCAAACGTGCACCCTAGTTACACAAACAATCCCGCACAAATAGCAGGCGGGCCTGCTGGGTAATATAGCCCAACTAATTAACCAAACACAAAACAGGTGAAACCAATAAACAGAAAAGGGGAAAAAGGATCAGTGGCAGCTAGTAGGCCGGTGACGACGAGCGCCGAGTGCCACCACGAACAGGGGAGCCACCTTCATTAGGAATCGTGACACATGTATTGATCACATCTTTACTAATGCTGAAATTTTCTTTAAAGCAGTATCCAAATCCATAGCATGTAGTTATCACAATATAGTAGACATATCTAGGAAAACCAAGTTCCAAAGGATGGGCCTAATATAGTGTATAAGAGGTCATACAATTAGTTTTGTAGTGATTCTTATGTTGAGGATGTAAGTAATATTTTCTGGTCTGTGTTGTGTAATGAGAAGTAACCAGACACTGCACTTGACACATTTTTGAAATAGCTTATTCCAGTTACTAATAAGCGTGCACCCATTAAGAAAAGTACTGTAAAAACTGTTAAATCCCCTTGGATTGATGAGGAATTGAAAAATGATATGGTTGAGAGGGATGAGGCAAAAGGTATAGCAAATAAGTCTGGCAGCCCAATCGATTGGCAAACGTACTGCATATTAGGAAATCATGTGACTAAACTACATACACATAAAAATAAACTATACTATGAAACAAAATAAATGAAATAAAGAACAATAGTAAAATGCTTTGGAGCACCTTAAATAACATTTTGTGAAAAAAGGCATACTCGACTCCATCATTCATTGAATCAGGTGGTTCATTCATCACAAAACACACTGATATTGCCAACTACTTTAATTACTTTTTCATTGGCAAGATAAGCAAACTTAGTCATGACACTACTTATCCAAGTTTAACTGACCAAATTATGAAAGTCAAGCATTGCACCTTTTGAATTCTGTAAAATTAGTGTGGAAGAGGTGAAAGAATTATTGTTGTCTATCAACAATGACAAGCCACCGGGGTCTGACAATCTGGATGGAAAATTATTGAGGATAATAGCAAAGAATATTGCCACTCCTATTTGCCATATTTTCAATTTAACCCTAAAAGAAAGTGTGTGCCCTCAGGCCTGGCGGGAAGCAAGAGTAGTTATTCTACCCAATGATAGTAAAGCCCTCTTTACTGGCTCAAATAGCAGACCAAACAGTATGTTACCAATCCTTAGTAAACTTCTGGAAAAAATGGTGTTTGACTAGATACAATGCTATTTTACAGTAAACAAATTTACAACAGACTTTTAGCAGGCTTATAGGGAAGGAATTCAACAAGCACAGAACTTACACACATGTCTAATGATTGGCTGAGAGAAATTGATGACAAAAAGATTGTGGTGACTGTTTTGTTAGACTTCAATGCGGCTTTTGACATTATCGATCATAGTCTGCTGCTGGAAAAATGTATGTGTTATGGCTTTATACGCCCTGCTATATTGTGGATAAAGAGTTAATTTTCTAACAGAACACAGATGGTGTTCTTTAATGGAAGCTTCTCCAACATAATCAAGGTAGAATCAGGAATTCCCCAGGGTAGCTGTTTAGGCACCTTACTTTTTTCTTAATGCCAGTGTGTCTGTATGCAGATGACTCAACACTATACACGTCAGCTACTACAGCGACTGAAATGACTACAACACTTAAAGCGCTGCAGTTAGTTTCAGAATGGGTGGCAAAGAATAAGTATGTCCTAAATATTTCCAAAACTAAAAGCGTTGTATTTGGGACAAATCATTCAGTAAACCCTAAACCTCAACTACATCTCGTAATGAATAATGTGGAAATTGAGCAAGTTGAGGTGACTAAACTGCTTGGAGTAACCCTGGCTTGGAGTAACTGTCATGGTCAAAACATATTGATACAACAGTAGCTAAGATAGGGAGAAGTCTGTCCATAATAAATTGCAAGTCTGCCTTCTTAACAACACTATCAACAAGGCAGGTCCTACTGGCCCTAGTTTTGTCACACCTAGACTACTGTTCAGTGGTGTGATCAGGTGCCCCAAAGAGATTGGCTCAAAACAGGGCACAACGCCTGGCCCTTAAAAGTACACGGAGTGCTAACAATAATGATATGCATTTCAATCTCTCATGGCTCAAAGTGGAAGAGAGATTGACGTCATCACTACTTGTTTTTGTAAGAAGTGAGCTGTCTGTTTAAACTACTAGCACACCACTCGCACTTCGATACATGCCTCACAAGACATGCCACCAGAGATCTCTTCACAATCCCCAAGTCCAGAACGGACTATGGGAGGTGCACAGTACTATATCGAAATGACTACATGGAACTCTATTCCACATCAGGTAACTGATGAAAGCAGTAGATTCAGATTTTAAAATACACATCATGGAACAGCGGGGACTGTGAAGAGACACACACAAATGCACAGACACATGTATGTGCATACATTGTAATATTGTTGTATGGTGGTATTGTACATTTTGTAATGTAGATATGTAGTGGTGTAATAATGTAATATGACGTACTGTTTTATCTTTTGTGTTATATGTAATGTAAATGCTTCAATGTGTTTGGACCCCAGGAAGAGCAGCTGCTGCCTTCCTAATAAATAGAAATACAAACAACGACCGGTGCGCTATAGCCAATCAGAGCTACAGTAGGCCTTTATACAAACAAGCCATTTGCCACACGTGCCTGCCATCATTCACTTTGAACTGGAATGTGTGTTTACAGGCAGTTGCAACAGCGCTACTTTAGATCATTAGAATGCATTCGCCAAAAGCCACAAAATGCACCTGAATGGATTTCTGCAAATATGTAAACACCACGGGAGTCCTCTTACATTTTGATCAATAGTCCTATTGATCAAACAACCATGACAAGGTAGGCTCTCTCTCCCTCAGTTATGCACATCAACTAGAACAACAAATAATGCTAGGCAGAGAAAGACGATCTAACATTTACATTTACATTTAAGTCATTTAGCAGACGCTCTTATCCAGAGCGACTTACAAATTGGTGCATTCACCTTATGACATCCAGTGGAACAGCCACTAAAATCTAATGAAGAAACATTAGATAAACCCTCTCAAACGTTTTCAGCTAGTTGGCCATCAAAATTGCACTGATAAACTATGTGGAATTGTAGCCTCCTCGACCTTCTGCAGCCTGCCTAACAATGCATGCTTGTCCCAACCAAGCACCCAAGCTAACTAGCTAAAGTTGGCTAGCTTTCTAGCTAGCTATTTCTAGACACAAATGAGAGAACACCTGACCCTGACCATTTTACTCGCCATAGCAGAGCTGGTTAGGCTGTTTACATGTTATCTAGAGTGTTCTTGACTAACTACAAATTTTCTGTCTATTTTTATGGATACCGGTCATGTTCAGGATTCAGATGAGTGTGCTGTGAAATCGGAGTAGATAGCCAAAGTTAATTTGTGAACGCAAATAAATATGCTAACTGGATAACAGTCGTTCAAGTTCTTGCTAGCTAACCTAACTGACACCTGCATCTCTAGCTGTGTATATCCACTGAAAAATGATATGCAGGGAAAAAAATCAGTCTCTCACCCACTCCTCCATTGGCATGACATCTTCCTAACAGCTAGCTAGCTAGCTATTTAGCTAACGTTAGGCTCCGTGTTTTTAGCTTGTTATATAAATAGATACGCTAGCTTATTAGCCATATTATGACTGACTCGTGATTATTGCCCTTGCTAGTTTAATTAATTGTATTGACATTCCCAGCATTATTTACATTAGTCCGTTTTTGTCCAGAATATTGAGTCATTGAAACTAAGAGTGCATCAAAAAACATTTCACGTTTAGCACACAAAGTAACCGGTGACCTTAAAGAGGAACTGAGTTTTTACTACCTTGCAGGTATGAAACAAAAAGACAGTCATAATATCAGTCAAAAATATCAAATTTTATGCTACAAAATGTATATAATTCACCAATACATTTCTTGATAGTCCCAAAAATATTGCAAAAATATTGCTATCAGGTTGTAAATCACAGCTGGTCTGGTACATTGTTTGCTGCCTCCATTCGGGATGCACTGTTTTAGTTTCAATGACTCAATATTCTGGACAAAAACGGACTAATGTAAATAATGCTGGGAATGTCAATACACATACTCTGACTCATCCAGCTGTGACGGTAATGGGAGCAGACAGATGTCTCAGACAGCTGCTGCTAATGGTTCCCCCATACTGGGAGGAGGCTGACCTGGGCACTGGTTCTCTCCCTCCTCTCTTTTCCCTCTCCACCCAAACCCCCATGGATCCCCTCGTATGATGACCCCCATCAGCTAGGTAGAAGAGAGGGGAGGAGAGACGCGGCTAGATTTAACTGTGGTCAGTAGGGTAGCTTGTTGTTGTTGCCGTCCAATCACAAGTCATCAAACCGGCACTAGGCAACAGTCATAGAGCTAAAGCCTCAGTGTGGAAAGTTATTAGGAGATATCTAGGCTAATCAATGGAAGATGAAAATAAAATGACAGAACTAAAAGTTAAATGAGGACAGGCTACAGCACCATGAGCCAACAAGTAGGCTGCTACTTAGTAATCTGAATGAATCTAGTTGGAAGGGGAGAAATCACACAGTTAAAATGATTTAGTCTCAATTAGCATAGCTAACTTTAGCTAGCTGACGAGTTAGCTAACTTCACTTGGTTTGATGCAGTCAAGACAGGCAGCCTACCATGTAATGAGACGAGGTGATATATAACTAGCAATAAGTTAGTATTCCTACACAAGTCGACCTAGTCACCATCTCTCTCCCCCTCCATGCTTCCTCACAGACGGTACACCGCATAGCCTCTCCCCCGCTGCCTGCTTGAGCTGCTCCTCTGCTTCTCTTTCCCTCGTGCATTACAGCTCCGGTTACTAAAGTTGCCCCCCAAAATTGTATTTTCTCCCTACCTACTATTCTCTGCACTATACATTGCTTGTTTTGTCACATAAACTGAAATGAGGCATTATTAGAATTTTAGCAACCAGTAAATGGCGGAGCGATTTCTGCATATTGCACTTTTAACAATCCCATTTTTGTTTAACCGTTTTATCGTTTAAACGTTCACACCCCTAGTGGTCAGGCCTGTCGGGGTGCGAGGTCAGCTCAGACATACTGTATCGTATGATCCACACATCTCAAAAGGTGCACCTTTTGAGATGTGTAACGATAAAACAAAAATGATTTCACCCAATTTTATCATTTTGTCATAAAGAGCACATTTGTATATATATTTATTATGGATCAGCAGCCACTCTTCCTGGGGTCCAGCAAAATTAAGGCAGTTTATACCATTTCAAAAATATTACAATACATTCACAGATTTCACAAGACACCGTGTGCCCGCAGGCCCCTACTCCACCACTACCACATATCTACAGTACAAAATCCATGTGCATGTGTCTGTGCCTATGTTTGTGTTGCTTCACAGTCCTCGCTGTTCCATAAGGTGTATTTTATTTATATTTTTAATCTAATGTGCAACTTAATAAAAAATATGTTTTACAATTGTTTTAATCTTTTACACTTTAAAGTAACAGGTTGACCATAACATGGTTTTTAATCAGCCATACGTTTAAAGGGGAAATTCACCCTGACCCTGTCACAGTATATAGTCATTACTATATTAACAACATTACATAAACATTTTTCAAACCACAAGCTAGAACAAGGAGTATTTTAATTTCACCGGTAGAATCGGTAAGTTTCTACTTGCTGTGTATTCGTCTGCTCATAGTGAACCACAAAGTCCGCATTCATAGCGGATACAGATACCGACCCGGTAGGTAGATGGGATGTGCTCACAAACTTGGTTGATGGTGTTGTTGACTTCGAACGACCAACAAAGTCATCTAAGAACTTCTCTAGGCATTTTGGGGGGAAATGTGTGTCTGCCTTCCGAATGGCACCCTATTTCTTATATAGTGCACTACTTTTTACCAGGGTTCATAGTAGGCATCTTCACTGCCGTGGATCATTTCTTAACGCTATACACCCATGTGCCTGTAGGCTGTCTGGCAAATTGTTCTCATCACATCCCCATCAGTGTAGCGCACTGATCTCAGCGCCTGCCACCCTTGCCTGCGATTAGCTTTCCTTCTGTCTCTCCCCCGTCAGCCATCTTTGGGCCTCATTAATAGTTAATGGTCCCACCGTCACCCTGTTTGTCCCATTGATTCCCGCCCTTCTTTTAACTCTCTGTTCTGGGTTGGGACTCGCATTGTACACTCATTTACCAAGGTGCCCTTATATTAACCCTGCTGGGTTGTCTTCTCTCTCCTCTCTTCATGTGATAATATATGAGGAAGCTGGAAGGGAGCAGGTAATAGACTGGTGGCAAAACAAAAGGAAGAGGCTTCAGGGCAATCACTTTATGAGCCACAAATAATGGAGGTTGGAGGAAGGAGAAAAGAAAAGGTGGCTGAACCTGGAGCTTCATCTCACGACAAGTGTGGGAGGATAGCGGATAGAACTGAGGCTGTAGGAGAGGAAATCAATCAATTTCACCTTCAAGTATGGATACTAATATGGATACTATGGATACTCCAGTCTCCTTCTCACCTCATTTAACACCCGCTTTACAAATGTGTCAGCTAGAGATGACGTGCAGGAGCTTGCAGGGATTTGTAGCCTTGCTTGATGTTTACTTTGATGCTAATTAGCATTTTAGAATCTAAGAGTAAATAGAGCCAAACATATTGATAAAAGTCACTTTGTCTGAGAGAGATTTATATGGTTATCAAAATGTCATGCCAGGGTAAGCCTACATGAAACACAGCCTTATTTTAAGTGTTTCTAAAATTCCCTATGGGAAAAATGAATGGTGGAACATTTTCCTGTTTGACTGCCAGGTTTAATGGGTATGACACCTCCACTGTAGGGGTCTATTGGAGGGCCTATGACATCACGATTTACCATCAGACCAACTCCTTGAATGCCCTACTCCCGAAGTTTGCAGTTGTGCCTAAAAAACTGTATTTTGCTCAAAACACTTTTTTTCAACCTTCAATGTGTGTTCTTTAATGTATTTACAGTGCCTTAGGAAAGTATTCAGACCCCTTGACTTTTTCCACATTTTGTTACATTACAGCCTTATTCTAAAATGGATGAAATAAAAAAATCCTCAACAATCTACACACAATACCCCATAATGAAAAAGCGAAAACAGGATTTTAGACATTTTTGCAAATGTGTAAAAAAAACTAAAACAGAAATACCTTATTTACATAAGTATTCAGATCATTTGGTATAAGATTCGAACTTGAGCTCGGGTGCATCCGGTTCCCATTGATCATCCTTGAGATGTTTATAAATCTTGATTGGAGACCACCTGTGGTATTTCAATTGATTGGACATGATTTGGAAAGGCACAAACCTGTCTATATAAGGTCCCACAGTTAACAGTGCATGTCAGAGCAAAAACCAAGCCATGAGGTCGAAGGAATTGTCCTTAGAGCTCCGAGACAGAATTGTGTCAAGGCACAGATCTGGGGAAGGATACCAAAACATTTCTGCAGCATTGAAGGTCCCCAAGAAAACAATGATCTGTGTCATTCTTACATGGAAGAAGTTTGGAACCACCAAGGCTCTAGAGCTGGCCGCCCGGCCAAACTGAGCAATCGGGGGGAGAAGGGCCTTGGTCAGAGAGGTGACCAAGAACCCGCTGGTCACTCTGACAGAGCTCTAGAGTTCCTCTGTGGAGATGGGAGAACCTTCCAGAAGGACAACCATCTCTTCAGCACTCCACCAAACAGGCCTTTATAGCTGAGTGGCCAGATGGAAGCCACTCCTTAGTAAAAGGCACATGACAGCCCGCTTGGAGTTTGCCAAAAGGCACCTAAAGACTCTCAGACCATGAGAAACAAGATTCTCTGGTCTGATGAAACCAAGATTGAACTCTTTGGCCTGAATGCCAAGCGTCACATCTGGAGGAAACCTGGCACCATCCCTAAGGGGAAGCATGGTGGTGGCAGCATCATGCTGTGGGGATGTTATCAAGCGGCAGGGACTGGGAGACTAGTCAGGATCGAGGCAAAGATGAACGGAGCAAAGTATAGAGAGATCCTTGATGAAAACCTGCTCCACAGCGCTCAGGACCATGGACTGCGGCGAATATTTACCTTCCAACAGGACAACGACCCTAAGTACACAGCTAAGACAACGCAGGAGTGGCTTCGGGACAAGTCTCAATGTCCTTGAGTGGCCCAGCCAGAGCCCGGACTTGAACCCGATCTATCATCTCTGGAGAGACTTGAAAATAACTGGGCAGCAATGCTCCTCATCCAACCTGACAGCGCTTGAGAGGATCTGCAGAGAAGAATGTCAGAAACTCCCCAAATACAGGTGTGCCAAGCTTGTAGCGTCATACTCAAGAAGTCTCAAGACCAAAGCTGCTTCGACAAAGTACTGAGAAAAGGGTCTGAATACTTAAAAATGTCTAAAAACCTGTTTTCGCTTTGTCATTATGGAGTATTTTGTGTAGATTGATGATGGAAAAAATCAAATTTTAATACATTTTAGTATAAGCCTGCAACCTCAAGGGGTCTGAATACTTTCCGAAGGCACTGTATAAAAAAAATCAGAAATAGAATTCCAAATCTCTGCGCATAACAGCTAATTTTATGTTTTCTCCTTCCCACTCAGACCACTCTGACAGTTCTTGCTTGAGGAATTGCCCTTTGCTAAGAAGCATTTTCTTTTACAACTTTATAAAACAAAATCACAGCAAGGTACTTAATTGTTACCCATAAATGATTTTATATTGGAGATAAAAAGGACTGCATTGGACCTTTAATTTACAGCAACCTGATCTGCAGCCATGTATGACAGAACTAAGAGCACCTCCCCCCAGCTGACCACTGCACTGAGGATAGGAAACATTGTCACCACCGATAAATCTACGATAATCGATAGTTTCAAAAAGCATTCTTCTACGGCTGTCCATGCTTTCCACCTGGCTACCCTTACCCCGGCCAACATCTCAGCACCCCCTGCAGCAACTTGCCAAAGCCCCCCCCACCCCAACCGCCCCATTATCCTTCACCCAAATCCAGACAGCTGATGTTCTGAAAAAGCTGCAACATCTGGACCCCTACAAATCAGCTGGGCTAGACAATCTAGACCCTCTCTTTCTAAAATGATCCGCCGAAACTGTTGCAACCCCTATTACTAGCCTGTTCAACCTCTCTTTCGTATCTTCTAAGCTCCCCAAAGATTGTAAAGCTGCCGCGGTCAGTCAATCACCGCATTCTTATCGGCAGACATAATAGCCTTGGCTTCTCAAATGACTGCCTCGCCTGGTTCACCAACTACTTCTCAGATTGAGTTCAGTGTGTCAAATCAGAGGGCCTGTTGTCCTGACCTCTGTCTCTATGGGGGTGCCACAGGGTTCAATTCTCGGGCCGACTCTTTTCTCTGTATATATCAATGATGTCGCTCTTGCTGCTGGTGATTCTCTGATCCACCTCTTCACAGACAACACCATTCTGTATACATTTGGCTTCAATGCCATACGACACTCCTTCAGAGGCCTCCAACTGCTTTTAAATGCTAGGAAAACTAAGTGCATGCTCTTCAACCGATTTCTGTCTGCACCCTCCCGCCCGACCAGCATCACTACTCTGGACGGTTCTGACTTAGAATATGTGGACAACTACAAATACCTAGGTGTCTGGTTAGACTGTAAACTCTCCTTCCAGACTCACATTAAGCATCTCCAATCCAAAAATAAATCTAGAATCGACTTCCTATCTCGTAACAAAGTCTCCTTCACTCATGCTGCCAAACATACCCTCGTAAAACTGACTATCCTACCGATCCTTGACTTCGGAGATGTCCTTTACAAAATAGCCTCCAACTTTCTACTCACAAAGTGGATGTAGTCTATCACAGTGCCATCCGTTTTGTCACCAAAGCCCCATGTATTACCCACCACTGCGACCTGTAAGCTCTCGTTGGCTGGCCCTCACTACATATTCGTCGCCAAACCCACTGGCTCCAAATCATCTACAAGTCTATGCTAGGTATTGCCCCGCCTTACCTCAGCTCACTGGTCACCATAGCAACACCCACCCGTAGCACGCGCTCCAGCAGGTATATTTCACTGGTCATCCCCAAAGCCAACACTCCCTTTGGCTGCCTTTCCTTCCAGTTCTCTGCTGCAAATGACTGGAACAAATTGCAAAAATCACTGAAGCTGGAGTCTTATATCTCCCTCTCTAACTTTAAGCATCAGCTGTCAGAGCAGTTTACCGATCACTGTACCTGTACACAGCCAATCTGTAAATTGCACACCTAACTACCTCATCCCCATATTGTCATTTATCCTCTTGTTCTTTTGCACTCCAGTATCTCTACTTGCACATCATCCTCTGCACATCTATCACTCCAGTGTTAATGCTAAGTTGTAATTATTTCACCTCTATGGCCTATTTATTGCCTTACCTCCCTACTCTTCTACATCTGCACACACTGTACATATATTTTTCTATTGTGCTATTGACTGTACGTTTTTTTATGTGTAACTCTGTGTTGTTGTTTTTGTCGCACTGCTTTGCTTTATCTTGGTCAGGTAGGAGTTGTAAATGAGAACTTGTTCTCAACTGGCCTACCTGGTTAAATAAAGGTGAAATATATATTTTTTTTAAAAGAACTGTGCAAATATAAATATTAGGTTACAAAAAACATATTCTGTAACAGGAGAACTTTAACCGTTTCAAAGGACAGCAGTAAGAGTATACGTGTGTGTTCATGTGTCCTACCCAGTGACCACAGTAATGGTCCCCCTTCAGACATGCAGTCATTGTTTTTGCTGACAGGCATGTCGAGAGGCACCTCTCTCAGCTGGAGACCTGCCGCCACTGTCATTTCACAGCCCTCCGAGTAGAGGCCTCTAGAGGAGATTATATAGAGGGCGGGAGCGGTAAAGCATCATAATCACACCATTAAGGACAACAACGATTACACCCCTGTTGACTTTGGTTTTTCGTCCCAAATGACACCCTATACACTATGGGCTCTGGTCAAAAGTAGTGCAGTATATAGGGAATAGGGTGTCATTTGGGACACAAAATTGTCACAGCGCAATGATCTGTTGGAGAGACATTCTCCAAGGACCCCTGCCTGTGGAGTTCCACGACCACCACCAAGCCCTACTAATACAGACACTCTGTTCAATCGCTTATTGTGCCCAGCAAACATATCCAACATTGGGCCAATGTGCCTTTGCTCATCAGCTCCACGTTGCCCCCAAGGCATAGGGTGGCAGGTAGCCTAGCGTTTAAGGACATTGGGCCAATAACTGAAAAGTTATTTGAATCCCTGAGTTGACTACATTTTACATTTTAGTAATTTAGCCAGAGCGACGAGTGCATTCATCTTATTAATAGCTAGGTGAGATAATACATCACAATCCTTATCACCAGATGTGGCAGAACGGAGTGCTCGGGTTGGGATGTAAGGTTTGAGCATATGTGAAAATCTGTTGATGTGCCCTTGAGCAAGGCACTTAACCCTAATTGCTCATGTAAGCGACTCTGGATAAGAACATCTGCTAAATGACTAAATTGCCCCAGTGTGGGCAGCCCATATCTGGTGAAGGCAGCCATCGCTTTGCATGAGATAATCCCATCTTTTTCCAGCAAACATGCACACATTGGTACAATTAAGGAACTGTTAAGTTTCTCATATGTCATGTACACTTTTTAAAAGTATTTTTAAAGACTTCATAATTGGCAGTGTATAAGATTTTTTTAAACATGGGCATCTCCACACTCTCCGTAGCAGTTACACAAAAGAACCGTGTGCAAAATACACACACCCAAATAATAAAACACTCTGGCTGGGCTTGGTGAGGGCTAGCACGTTTCGGGCTTGGTCACATAAAAAAATTGCATTGTATACTATGTTAGAAATACTATAGTATTCACTGTAGTGTTTTTGCAAACCTTACTGTAGTATTCACTGTATTATTTACTGGAGTATACTGTATTATACTGTAGTATTTACAGTTAACGATTGTCTAAATACTGTAGTATAAGAACTGTAGTATATATTATAGCAAATAATGTAGTGTTTTGGCTGATTGCAGAATACTGTAGTATTTACTGTATTATTTTTGCAGACTGTACTATATTGTAGTGTTTACTGTAGTGTTTTTGCAGACTGTATTATTTACTGTATTTTTTGTAGACATTACTGTAGTATTTTCTGGATTTTGGTTTTATTATCTTTGAGATAGAAGTGGAGACTTTCTCCTTCATGAAACCAACTGGAAAAATATTAAAAGTCCACATTTTCCATTAGCTGTAGGTAGAACTGAAAGCTGAACAGATAGTTCAGCACTTCTGCTCTTTACTATAATCTGTAGGAAACGCAATATATGGTGTATACTTGTTATGTATGTTTCTTACTTTTGGGTGGCACAAATTGCGACCTGGAGGAGGGGAATGGGCAGGTTATATGCAAATAAGATTATGTCGTATTTACTATACTTTAAAAAAGTGTTGTGTTTTTGCGGACTCTAGTGTTTTTGTTGACTTTTTTTTCACCTTTATTTAACCAGATAGGCAAGTTGAGAACAAGTTCTCATTTACAATTACGACCTGGCCAAGACAAAGCAAAGCAGTGCGACACAAACAACAACACAGAGTTACACATGCAGTAAAACAAACATACAGTCAATAATACAGTAGAAAAATAAGTCTATATACAATGTGAGCAAATGAGGTGAGATAAGGGAGGTAAAGGCAATAAATAGGCCATGGTAGCGAAGTAAATACAATATAGCAATTAAAACACTGGAATGGTAGATTTGACAGTAGATGAGTGTGCAAAGTAGAAATACTGGGTTGCAAAGGAGCAAAATAAATAAATACAGTAGGGGAAGAGGGAGTTGTTTGGGCTATTTATAGATGGGCTATGTACAGGTGCAGTGATCTGTGAGCTGCTCTGACAGCTGGTGCTTAAAGCTAGTGAGGGAGATAAGTGTTTCCAGTTTCAGAGATTTTTGTAGTTCGTTCCTGTCAATGGCAGCAGAGAACTGGAAGGAGAGGCGGCCAAAGCAGGAATTGGCTTTGAGGGTGACAAGTGAGATATACCTGCTGGAACGCGTGCTATGGGTGGGTGCTGCTATGGTGACAAAACAAAGGGGGGGGGGGGGGGGTCAATGCAAGTAGTCCAGGTGGCCATTTGATAAATTATTTAGCAGTCTTATGGCTTGGGGGTAGAAGCTTTTAAGGAGCCTTTTGAACCTAGACTTGGCGCTCCGGTACCACTTGCCTTGCGGTTGCAGAGAGAAAAGTCTATGACCCATTGGTGACTGGAGTCTTTGACAATTTTTTTGGGCCTTCCTCTGACACCGCCTAGTATATAGGTCCTGCATTATGGTTGGAGGCCGAGCAGTTGCCATACCAGGTGGGATGTAACCGGTCCGGATGCGCTCGATGGTGGAGTTGTAGAACTTTTTGAGGACCTGGGGACTCATGCCAAATCTTTTCAATCTTTTGAGGCAGAAAAGGCATTGTCGTGCCCTCTTCTCGACTTTCCTGGTGTGTCTGGATCCATGATAGTTTGTTGGTGATGTGGACACCAAGGAACTTGAAACTCGCGACCAGCTCCACCAAAGCCCTTCGATGTGAATGGGGGCGTGTTCGGCCCTCCTTTTCCTGTAGTCCACGATCATCTCCTTTGTCTTGCTCACGTTGAGGAAGAGGTTGTTGTCTTGACACTACACTGCCAAGTCTCTGACCTCCTCCCTATAGGCTGTCTCATCATTGTCGGTGATCAGGCCTACCACCGTTGTGTCGTCAGCAAACCTAATGATGGTGTTGGAGTCGTGCACGGCCATGCAGTCGTGGGTGAACAGGGAGTACAGAAGGGGACTAAGTGCGCACCCCTGAAAGGCCTCTGTGTTGAGGATCAGTGTGGCAGATGTGTTTTTGCCTACCCTTACCACCTGTGGGCAGCCTGTTCGAAAGTCCAGGATCCAGTTGCAGAGGGAGGTGTTTAGTCCCATGGTCCTTAGCTTAGTGATGAGCTGTGTGGACACTAAGATGTGGAACACTTAGCTGTAGTCAATGAACAACATTCTCACATAGGTGTTCCTTTTGTACAGGTGGGAAAGGGCAGTGTGGAGTGTGATTGTGATTGCGTCATCTGTGGATCTATTGGGGCGGTATTACAATTGGAGTGGGTCAAGGGTTTCTGGGATGATGGTGTTGATGTGAGCCATGACCAGCCTTTTAAAGCACTTCATGGCTACCGATGTGAGTGCTACGGGGCGGAAGTAATTTATCTTCATTTTCTTGGGCACAGGAACTATGGTGGTCTGCATGAAACATGTAGATATTACAGACTTGGTCAGGGAGAGGTTGAAAATGTCAGTGAAGACAGTTGGTCCGCACATGCTCTGAGAACACGTCTTGGTAATCCGTCTGGCCCCGTGGCCTTGTGAATTTTGACCTTAAAGGTCTTGCTCACATTGGCTACGGAGAGCGTGATCACACAGTCGTCCGGAACAGCTGG
Source organism: Salvelinus fontinalis (assembly GCF_029448725.1). Classification (NCBI taxonomy): domain Eukaryota; kingdom Metazoa; phylum Chordata; class Actinopteri; order Salmoniformes; family Salmonidae; genus Salvelinus; species Salvelinus fontinalis. Next base: position 51,761,468 of record NC_074666.1, read on the forward strand.
TGCTCTCATGCATGTGTCAGTGTTGCTTGCCTCAAAGCGAGCATAAAAGGCATTTAGCCCGTCTGGTAGGCTTGCGTAACTGGGCAGCTTGCGGCTAGGTTTCCCTTTGTAGTCCGTAATAGTTTGTAAGCCCTGCCACATACAACGAGTGTCAGAGCCGATGTAGTAGGATTCACACTTTGCCTATTTGATGGTTCGTCTGAGGGCATAGCGGGATATCTTATAAGAGGGCATAGCGGGATTTCTTATAAACATCCGGATTAGTGTCCCGCTCCTTGAAAGCGGCAGCTCTAGCCTTTAGCTCGTTGCGGATGTTGCCTGTAATCAATGGCTTCTGGTTGGGGTATGTATGTACGGTTACTGTGGGGACTATGTCGTCGATGCACTTATTGATGAAGCCGGTGACTGAGGTGGTATACTAGGCTGATGCGGCGTTGGTGTGGGCTAGCTTGTGTTGGGCTTGTTGTAGGCATGCTGTGGGTTTGGTGTGGGCTAGCCCTTGCCCACCTTGTCCATCGAATACCCACATGGGGCCAATGTGGTCATGGGATGGGATGTTATCACATAATCATAACCTGTCCTCCATTCAATTTGGCAAGCATCTACATGTGAAAAAGCCAATCATTTACCACCAGCGGGTACATGATATTGACCAGTGGAGATAAGCATTGCCCTACTCAATCATGCGGGGAGATTGGGTTTGTAACATTAAATGGTTGGACACACATAGGATAGTCTATCGTTTGCCAGCCAAGAGTATTTAGCACCTCTGAACAAAGTCCAGGACGAGGTTCGTACGTGTTCACATATATACCAGTTATCGGCAGAGAGCTCATGTAGACAATACATTCTGTGCCTGCACTAGAAATAATAATATGCCGGACCAGTAGATGGCAGTGGCCTTCCCCTTGGCCTCCCAAGGGGAAACCAGAAGATGTTGAAATGCCGTGAGAAGTGAGGAAGAAAAAAATATAGCTAAACAACTGAACACAGACGAGTGAGGCAAAAACGTCTCATGATAACACTTCGCTTCTTGGTAAGTTAGTAAAGTTTTCGAAAGAACTTGTTGAATAAGATATAATAATAGCTAGCTAGTAAGGTTAGCTGGCTAAGTAGCTTAGAGGTTAGCGCAACTTCTGTAATTTTAGTAATTAATCTATGGTAACTTTGGTCATTTCTACTTGAATAACAGTACCAGTCAAAAGTTTGGACACACCTACTCATTCCAGGGTTTTTCTACTTGTTACTTTTATTACTTATTCGTATCCATATTTTTTAAAACTGCATTGTTGGAATGCAGTTACGGGGGCTCGTAAGTAAGCATTTCACTGTAAGGTCTACACATGTTGTATTCGGCGCATGTGACTAACAAAATTGGATTTGATTTAATTATAAATGTTTTACATTGTAGAATAATAGTGAAGACATCAAAACTATGAAATAACACATATGAAATCATGTAGGGTTAAAAAAAAAGGGTTAAACAAGTCAAAATATATTATATATTTGAGATTGTTCAAAGTAGTGTTGGTTAATTTCTTCAACAAATGATCAGGTCTATATAATTATCAAACATACATTATTAATGCAAAGGAAACACAGACTCTTTGTTTAAGTATTAAAACACTCATTTTAGTAATACAATTGTAGGCAGAAGTTGGTACAGAGTACAGTATAACAGTATATGATAGTTTCTCCCCAAGTTCTCCAAAGTGTCTAAGACATCCCGTAACTCATATAGCTTCCTCAATCCCCCTTACGTAACTTTCCCTGGCAACAACATTTAATGAATAAATCTAACCTCCCCCTGACAGCAGGAACCATCTTCTCAGCAGGTAAAAACTCAAAAGTGGGTTTGACCGAAACTTGACCTTTCATCACAAGTATAGGGTCATGACAAGGTGAACGAGTGTAAGCATCTTCTGACAGAGGGCTGGTTTCATCAGGTCTGTGGCAGCCTTGTGTTCTCAGAAAACCATATAACCACAGTGGGATCCAGACAGGAGATCCAGACAGGAGGAGTCTGAATGTAGACGCCTTCTGATAGTGTCTGAAGTCACAACACTCAAAACAGGTTTTAACACATTTATCATAACGTAATTTATTAACCCTTTAAAAAGGTATAAGGCCTTGGTTTAACCCTCTTTAGTAGCCACCCTTTGCCTCGGTGACAGCTTTGCACACGAAGGAAAGGAAGACCCAGAGTTACCTCTGCTGCAGAGGATAACTAGATTTAAACTTGAATTCATTATAGCTAGTCAGCCTTATGATTACAATGTGTATTATGATCAAATTAGGCATGTTTCCCCTTCATCTGAAACGACTGACTAGCCAGGCAGATCTTAAAGGGCGACATAAATGCTCATTAAGAAACGTTAGCGGCCATGACTGAAGGCAAACGAGAGTTGTCTTGGGCGTGTGATTTGACGTGAGTGTTTCTTGGGTGTGTCTTTGCCATTTAATCACAACAAACAAGAGCAGGAAATACATTGAGGTAAGCTAAGCTAGCTTTGCTATTGAGAGAACAAAGTTTTGAAGTTGAGGAATTCTCCCCTCCTGACTGACTCGCCATCTCAAGATGGGCAGCAAATTCCGTTCTATGTTAAGGCTAAAGCCTGCGCTGACCATGTGTTTAGCCAAGCTGACAGCACCCAGCTAGCATATATTGGTGATAGCTGCAGCTGGCTATCCTGTTTAGCTGATATTTCTCTGTCAAATTAGTTATGGAAAGACAGCAAGACACTCGTTCTACAACAGCTTGCAATTTAGTTTCAATGTTTCATCACGACATGTAAATAAATATAAACTGCGAGTTGAATGCCCGGTCTTAAAGTCAGCTCAGCTGTCCTACAACACAATATTCTATGACTGGCTAGTTTTGCCTCATCTCTCCTTATGTTTACCAGGGGTTGATTGGCCACCTGGCAATTCTGGCAGATGCCTGATGGACTGGACCATTTTTAAAACTGGTGGGCTGTTCGAAATTGACACTAGAGCTCTGCTACCCGACCCGAGCCCGATGGGCCCCGACATTATACCTCGGGTTAGAGCAGAGTAAGGCATGTTTTTTCATCAATAACTATGGTAAGGATAGGGCTCAGGTATCACTAAATTGATCAATAACATTATGAAGCTGTAGTAGTAGCTAAAAGCTCTCTGATCTCTAATATCTCCCCATTGAGCAGAGCAGCCCAAGCGGAGCCGTTGCTATGGATACTCACTAAACTCAGAGCCGCCATGAGCAGAGTGCATGAAGAGCGAGCTGCCTATGTCCAGGAGGCGAGTGACAGAGAAAGAGGAGCTGCTAATGGATTTACTAACTGAGGAAGTTATTTCTGATTTTGGGTTTAGGGCAGGGACCAGCTTTAAGCATTCGGGCCTGGGTAGGGTAGGGCCTGAATGTCGCAGGGCTTAAAATTAATGCCCGTGCAGGACTCTGACACACACACAAATATTTTTTTTTTATATAAAAAAAAAAATGTCTGTTATGCTAACCTAAAATGAGCCTTTGGCTGATCAGTGGCCCCCCTACCAAGATGGTCCGGTCCGGTTTTTCTGAGCTGAGGTCACGCAAACTCCCATTCAAAGTCAAACGCAACATCAGCAAAAAGACTTGCTCCGACTCCGTCATCAGCTGGACAGCCAAGATCATGGATCGTAAACAACAGAAAGGGTGCCTATAAATATAGAAAACATCTACCTTGTCACCTCAATCAAAACGTCCTATTTTTGGTGCAGCTAAAACCATGATTTGGTCAAACATTAAACTACATGATCTTCATGATTCCTGTAAGGAATTATACAATGCAGAATCATACTGTACATTGCATTTTTGTTACACTGTTTATACACACCACATATTTATATACTGGATTCTTGACATAGCTCGCTGTAAAATACCCACTACTGTACATGTCATTATTTCTATATATTGTTGGTGTATATATGTGTAGATTGCGTTTCTATTACTGATGCAGTGTTATCTGGGCTGTTAATTGGATTTGTTCTGACATTCTTGATTTCTTGTTTCTATTTTAGATTATGTATTATTTGTGTACTTGTTTGACATTTTACTGAACGGTTAGGAGCTAGTAACACAAGCATTTTGCTGCACCCAATATAACATATGCTAAAATGTGTATACGACCAATAATCTGGTGTCTGCCCTGCCGCTGTGCCTGTTTCGCTGGGGCCTACTGCTGTGATGAGCGAGCCACTCTCCTCATACACCTGAGAGAAAAATTAGTTCTGGTTAGCTGGGTGATATGGACAAAAATCCATATTGATAAATTGACTGAATTATCACGATAACAATCCTTTTTTACTTAAATGCTGCTATATGTAACTTTTTGGGCGACCCGACTTATGTAAAAAATTAATAAAAATAAAAACACTTCTCAGTTGAAGCTGACATTTATCTCAATGAGTAGCATCTCAACATACAACGGAAATAGAACCACCAAATCACTTAGTCATTTCCAATAAAAACATACAAAAAAATAGACTGCCCAAACAATGACACAAATCAAGAATGCTATACTAGACAATCAGTGATGAACACAACACAACACTTACCCCCTCTTTTAAACTAGGCATGAAATGAAGTGATAAAGTCTTGAAGGTGAGTAGGTCTAGAGCGCACCCTTACAGGCCACATAATGGGTGCTGCAGCGACAGCAACAGGTGCCTGCTGGCACTTGTATTTCAGTTCCGGCCAAGGGAGAGTGTGCCACCTAGCTAGTACCAGCTATCTACTTATACTGAACAAAAATAAACTCGGCAAAAAAAGAAACGCCCCTTTTTCAGGACCCTGTCTTTCATAGTTCACGGTAAAAGGTTTAAACACTGTTTCCCATGCTTGTTCAATGAACAATAAACAATTAATGAACATGCACCTGTGGAACGGGCATTAAGACACTAACAGCTTACAGACAGTAGGCAATTAAGGTCACAGTTATGAAAACTTAGGACACTAAAGAGGGCTTTCTACTGACTCTGAAAAACACCAAAAGAAAGATGTCCAGGGTCCATGCTCATCTGCGTGAATGTGCTTTAGGCATGCTGCAAGGAGGCATGAGGATTGCAAATGTGGCCAGGGCAATACATTGCAATGTCCGTACTGTGAGATACATAAGACAGTGCTACAGGGAGACAGGACAGACAGCTGATCATCCTCACAGTGGCAGCCCACGTGTAACAACATCTGCAGAGGATCGGTACATCCGAACATCACACCTGCGGGACAGGTACAGGATGGCAACAATAACTGCCCGAGTTACATCAGGAACGCACAATCCCTCCATCAGTGCTCAGACTGTCCCGAGCTTGTTGTCATTGCAGGCAATCTCAATGCTGTGCGTTACAGGGAAGACATCCTCCTCCCTCATGTGGTACCCTTCCTGCAGGCTCATCCTTACATGACCCTCCAGCATGGCAATGCCACCAACCATACTGCTCGTTCTGTGCATGATTTCCTGCAAGACAGGAATGTCAGTGTTCTGCCATGGCCAGTGAAGAGCCCGGATCTCAATCCCATTGCGCACGTCTGGGACCTGTTGGATCGGAGGGTGAGGGCTAGGGCCATTTCCCCCAGAAATGTCCGGGAACATGCAGGTGCCTTGTTGGAAGAGTGGGGTAATATCTCACAACAATAACTGGCAAATCTGGTACAGTCCATGAGGAGGAAGTTGCACTGCAGTACTTAATGCAGCTGGTGGCCACACCAGATACGGACTGTTACTTTTGATTTTGACCCCACCCCCTTTTGTTCAGGGACACATTATTCCATTTCTGTTGGTCACATTTCTGTGGAACTTATTCAGTGTATGTCTCAGTTGTTGAATCTTGTTATGTTCATGCAAATATTTACACATGTTAAGTTTGCTGAAAATAAAACGCAGTTGACAGTGAGAGTTTCTTTTTTTGCTGTGTTTGCAAACGCAACATGCAACAATTTCAGTGATTTTACAGTTCATAGAAGGAAATCAGTCAATTGAAAAAGTTTTATTAGGCCCTTATCTATGGATTTCACATGACTGGGCAGGTTTGCAGCCATGGGTGGCCTGGGAGGGCATAGGCCCACCCAGTGGGGAGCCAAGCCCAGCCAATCAGAATTAGTTTTTCCCCACAAAAGGGCTTTATTACAGACAGAAATACTCCTCTATTTCATCAGCTGTCAGGGTGGCTGGTATCAAATGATCCCGCAAGTGAAGAAGCCACATGTGGAGGTCCTGGGGTTGCGTAGTTACACATGGTCTGCGGTTGTGAGGCCAGTTGGACGCTCTGCCAAATTCTCTAAAACGACGTTGAAGTTGGTTTATGGTAGAGAAATTAACATTCAATTATCTGGCAAAACCTCAACTTGAAACATCTGTGGCATTGTGTTGTGTGACCAAACTGCACATTTTAGAGTGACCTTTTATTGTCCCCAGCACAAGATGCACAAGATGCACCTGTGTAACGGCCATGCTGTTTAATCAGCTTCTTGATATTCCACATCTGTCAGGTGGATGGATTATCTTGGCAATGGAGAAATGCTCACTATGTAAACACATTTTTGCACAATATTTGAGAGAAATAAGCTTTTTGTCCTTATGGAACATTTCTGGGATATTTTCTTTCATCTCATGAATCGTGGGACCAACACTTTACATGTTGCGTTTTATATTTGCGTTTTATATTTTTGTTCAGTATAGCTAAAGTACTGTACTCACCAACACCAGTGGGTTGACAGGCAGAAGAAGTTATCGTGTCAAATGTTATCCATTCCTGGCCATCTGGCAATATTGTTGAAATGCATTGGTAGTTTGCACCAACTTTATGGAAGCCTATTTTCACTCCTATTTGCTGTGCGAAATGTGCGTGCGTTACACCCATATGCAGACTTGAAAATAAATGTCCACATGGCAGCTGGGGCGGACCACAAAGTGTTGTCTCTGGGTAATTGGGCATCATTGGCAAAAGTTGGCATGTAAGTAATCCATAACCACTTCTCCAGTAAGTCGTTACGAACTGACTTACAAAACTCTGTCCTCAACTGGCAGCTTCATTAAATAGTACCCACAAAACACCAGCCTCAACATCAACAGTGAAGAGGCGACTCAGAATGCTGATCAGAATGCTGATCTTCAGTTTCTGACTTAGGACTCTAGGCGCAATTTAGAGTTTGGCCACTAGACGGCAACAGGTTATCTACAAAGTTTTAGACTGATCAAATGAACCATTGCATTTCTGTTCAAAATGTTGTATCAAGTCTGCCCAAATGTGCCTAATTGGTCAATATATACAGTTTCAAGTACATAACTGTGCACTCTCCTCAAATAATAGCATGGTATGTTTTCACTGAAATAAATACTGTAAACTGGACAGTGCAGTTAGATTAACAAGAATTTAAGCTTTCTGCCAATATCAGATATGTCTACGTGCTGGGAAATGTTCTTGTTACTTAGAACGTCATGCTAATCACATTAGCGCATGTTAGCTCAACCGTCCCGAGGGTGGGACACCTATCTGTAGAGATCCTTAAGACGTTTTAAAGAAGGATTTTTAAGCCTTGAATCAACTGAGACATGGATTGTGTTTGTGTGCCATTCAGAGGGTGAATAGGACAGACAAAAAATGCAAATGCCTTTGAATGGGGTATGATAGTAGGTGTCAGGCGCCCTGGTTTATGTCAAGAACTGCAACGCTGCTGGGATTTTCGCTCTCAACAGTTTCCTGTGTGTATCAAGAATGGTCCACACCCAAAGGACATCCAGTCAGCTTGACAACTGTGGGAAGCCTTGTAGTCAACATGGGCCAGAATCGCTGTGGAACTCTTGACACCTTGTAGAGTTCATGCCCGATGAATTGAGGCTGTTCTGAGCTTAGTTTGACTGCCGTAACCCATCACAACACAATATATAAGCTAGTTTTACTCCAATGTTTGTAAAAAAAAAAAAAAAAAACGTAAACAAACACTATATAGCTTTAGAACATGGTTAAAACTATAATTTTGATATCATGGACGGTCAGTCCTTGCATCTATAGCTCATATTTATGAATTTGAGAGTGCTTACATTTCTCCAGCCCCATCCCGTAGCTTTGTACCGAGGAAGGGGTGGGAAGGACGCTTTGTTATTGTCTCAAGTGCCGATTGCCGCTTTGATGGTTGAACTGCCATGTCCGTTTGCGATATTACAACAACAAAGAAGTTACTGCAAACAACATACACGGTTTTGTTCCCTCTGACATTCTTGCACACGCTATAGGAGAGCAGCATATGTACTGTAATGTTTTTCATTTTTTATTTACTGCTATCTTCTGGATGGGTTGGCTGCTTGAACACTGCGGAGTTGTGTATAGTATTTCTTGCAATGCAATGTCCTTATGAGTTACAGAATAATACGATTCATTCCATTGCAGGAGTGATTGCCATTTGATGGCACCCATTGTTCATATTCATGACCTGCAAACAGTTTTTGTTTGAAGACTTCACAGTGGTCATTGCGCTCATGCTAATTCAATTTTGTACCAAATTAGCGTCTCTCTGCAATGGAATACACATTTATCAGCAAAATAGGCAAATGGTGGTTTTGGTTCATCCCCCCTTTGTTTTCCTTCATTTGTCTCTATTAGCACATCCCAGTCTAGGAATTAGGCGCACCGATAATGCTTCACAGACACATTTTCTATGCTTTATAAGCACATGGTGTCATGGCAAGCTTGGTGAGTAACTTCAAACATGCTCTCACATGTATTCTTCATTATAATATCAATTGTCATTTGGAGCTTTTCCTGTGGCAATGGTCAATTTTGGTTTAACGTCTCACTATGGAACTATCTATCGGAGTTTGGAACTAGACACACCAGCCACACACATAAGGAAGTTCAGAAACCACATTCTACTGACGAACCCTAACGTCAGAGGTTATCAGTGTGTCAACTATGTCAATAATGACTCAATCCCTTGTATGGATGTTGCACAGACCCCATTCGCATCCCAGTCCCTGCATCTTTAGAATATTTAGAAACATCCCTGTCAGTGACACACACACACACACACACACACACACACACACACACACACACACACACACACACACACACACACACACACACACACACACACACACACACACACACACACTGCAGTCTGCTGTTCATCCTCCCATCCTGCTATCAGTCCGGTCCCTGGGATGGTGTTGCAGATAAAGCAGAGACCAGAAAGGAGGATATTATACCTTCAGCTGGTGGATGCAGGCCAAGAACTCATGCATGCATGAATTTGTAGCCTCTCAGATAGGGAATGTAGCCGGTGATTAAAACATACAGGTTCATGCCTTCACCACCACCACCAAATGAATTGGGTGTAGCAAACAGACACGGTGTTTTAGCGACGGGGAATGGAGTGTTTTGAGAAAGCAATGCACTAGCTTGTGCTGTTAGTCTACAAAGATGAGCTGGTGCTGTACCGTCGCAGTGGATACAGCAATGAGTAGGCAGACAAAGATATTATGTTTTTCTGCCTGAGCTGAATGCTTTTATTTGCAAAGTGGAGGATAATAGCTGTCAACAATACTCCAAATATGTACAAAATAATAAACAACAAAGAGCATCAAATGGACTGAAAACAATAACACAGGCCTCAATAACACCACGAGCAGCAGCAAGTATAGCCCAGCCTTCCCCTGTCTGGCCACAGCAGAAACTGAGGGGTTGAAATACTATTTTCCCATAATGCAATTCACCACAGAACATACCATTACACATTGATGATCAATTAACTTCAAAAAGGTTTACTTCATAAACTAAAAGGTATAAACATATTCAGGCAACAAACATACTGTACATATAACAATAGCATGCATTTCAACAAAGGTGCTAAACCATGCCTTTAATCACATATTTAAGTGTTTAGCAAAAATCCTCCCCCTGGGACAATTAACAGGTTGGCATGAACCACAACGCAGCGAAAGCCATTTGCTTGAAACAGAGAGAAGGAAAGATGGCAGAAGCAGGTGTTCTATTTGAAAATGCTGGCGTGTCGATTGGAGATGGTAGCGAGAAGGAATGGACTACAGTGGCGAACAAAAAGGGAAACAAGAGAGGTAAAGTGGTGGTGGAATCTAGTCAATCCAAGCATAGTTCTGACTCTGTTTTTAGTCAGAGTGAGGGATTTGAACAAATGGTCACCTGCGAGACCCGTTTGACGTCTTGGTGAAAAAGATCGATGCATTGGATGAGGCGGCGTCAGTGAGAATAACAAGAAGTCGTTTTGTTGTGTGTCTGCGGAGCAGAAGGAGCGGGCCTTTGCACCTAAAACAAGATATCAGATTGGAATGTCCCCAGGGTGCTGCAAATAGTGAGTACAAAGGATATACTGTAACTGAAGAAATAGATGGAGTGGTTGGTGCACACCTTCTGACCCGCATGGTGGATGGAGTGAGGAAGCCCACTCCATCCATTCTATTGTTCTTTGAAGAGTCTCTCCCTCCTCACATATTTTGAGGTTATATGAGATGCCCTGTAAGAGCCTTCGTGCCAAAACGCACGCAGTGTGATACATTCGAAATGGCTGAGGTTAAATGCTTCAATTGTGGTAGCGAACATGCGTCCAAATTCCTGAAGTCTCCTGTTAGGGTGAAGAACAAGGGCTGTCTAGTGTGTCTCATATCCATAGGTGGTGGAAGAAGGAAGTGATGTTGAAGGAACAATGGTGGCAGGAGTAGAGACACCAGTGAATATTCTTTGTCAACAGAGGGATCCTGATATGTTGCGTGTCAACAAAGTGGACGTCATGTCCTTTATTGCAAGGGTGATATACTGCACAATGCAAACAGAGAAAAGTCTGAGAAAATAGGCATCATTGTGAGTGCGCCTGTTTTATGGGAATCAGGGATTTGACAGCAAAGGCCGTGCAAGGAATCCTGTCGACGAAGGTACTGTGAGGACAGGCCCCCTGAGTCTGCAGGGATGTGATTTGGATTCGACTGTGACTGAAGAAGTGGTATGTTTGTGATTGATCTATTTTTGTATTTTGTGTGATGCCTTAGAGAGCACACCACAGATTATCCATTATATTGACCAGATATAAAGTGTTTGTTTTTTTCAAAGTTACTGGGATGTCACGTGTCCTACTTATATCAGTACAATAGTAACAACCTAAGCATTATGAAATGTATATTTGATCAAATAAGCCCCACGTAGCAAATAAGCCATTACATTTGTTGTTAACCAAATTTGACACTCTCTCATTGACCTCCATACAAACGATTGGTGAGCAAAAAAAACTAAAACAAACGCCACCTGCTGGAGAAGACCGATTTTGGGCCCAGTTATCCCTCTCGCATCGCCACTTTCTCGCTGACCACACACACCGCACCAAATGTTGATCTGCCGATCGTCTGACGCTCGTTCGCTTGCTGACTGTGTGGCGTGTTTTGGGGACCACCCACCGATAGCATCTGACTGACGACATTTGCTAGTGTTTCTACATGTAGAGTCAGTTTCCCTACGGCTAGAGACATGTCTGCTCTGAGCCAATCAGAGAATGCGAGATGAGAGCAGATGTAATGATCAACGAGAGCAAGAAAATAGGGAACTTTCCGGTGCGCCATTTAACTAGCTAACTGCGTCTAGCTAGCTTAGTAACCACAAGATGGCACCATGATTTTGGACTGAAGGCCAGGAATAGATCTTAATCTCAGACTATGGTGGAGAAGAGCGGCTATATATTCAGTCGGTAGGACTGACAGAGAGACAGACAAACCTCTGACACAGGCAGCTGATTGCAAACCATCTGGGCGTTCGTGTAAAGCCCCGTCTCATAGTTAACATTCGTTGGCTAACTGGCTAGCTAGCTAAATGACCCCTACAAACTCTAGCTTGATTGACACTTGTTATAAAGTCCGTTGAAGCTAGCTTTGATAAGACTTTTTTTGTTTCTTTGTTCGTAAACTAAAGGATAGGGCTACCACACACAGGGCTATGGCAGACAACCCCGAGGCTACGACTGAGGACAGGAACAAGTACAAGAAGTCCCACTATGACCTCCGCCGGGTCATCAGATGAGAAAAAGGACAATATAGGAATAAGGTGGAATCATATTACACAGGCTCCGACGCACGGCGCATGTGTCAGGGGCTAACGTCCATTACAGATTACAAAGGATGACCAGCCTGCCCAACGATGCCTCTCTACCAGACGAACTCAATGCATTTTCTGCACGCTTTGACAATAACAACACCTTGCCGGGTGTGAGGGCCATCAGCGACCCAGAAGATTGGGTGATCTCGCTCTCCAAGGCCAAAGTGAATAAAATCTTTAATCAGAACAATAGCCGCAAGGCTGCGGGGCCCGATGGTGTTCCACGGTGCGTTCTCAGGGCATGCGCAGAACAGCTGGCAGGTATATTCACTGTAATTTTCAGCCTCTCCTTGTCCCAGTCTGTAATCCCCACACGTTAAAGAATCATTCCTATTCCCAAGAACTCTAAGGCTTCATGCCAGAATGACTACCGCCCTGTAGCACTCACATCTGTAATGAAGAAGTGCTTTGAGAGGCTGATTATGGCACACATCATCTCCATTTGTATTTAGTAGGGATCCACATTAGCTCTTCCTGGGGTCCAAACACATTAAGGTACTTACATCAAACATAAAACAAAATATAAAACAGTACATCATATAACATTATTACACCACTACGTATCTACATTACAAAATGTATAATACCACCATACAACAATATAACAATGTACTCTATGTGTGTGTGTAGAGTGCGTGTGTGTGTGTGCATGTGCGTGTGTGTGTGTGTGTGTGTGTGTGTGTGTGTGTCTTCACAGTCCCCTCTGTTCCATAAGATGTTTTTGTCATTTTTTAAAATCTGATTCTACTGCTTGCATCAGTTTAGACCTAGACAGTACATCATATAACATTATTACACCACTACATATCTACATTACAAAATGAATAATACCACCATACAACAATATTACATGATGTACTTCCCCCCCAATTTCCATACTGCCCCAACAGATCCATAGACAACACAATCTCAATTGCACTCCACACTGCCCTCACCAACCTAGATAAGAGGAATATACCTACACTACCGTTCAAAAGTTTGGGGTCACTTAGAAATGTTCTTGTTTTTGAAAGAAAAGCACATTTTGTGTGCATTAAAATAACATCAAATTGATCTGAAATACAATGTAGACATTGTTAATGTTGTAAATGACTATTGTAGCTGGAAACAGCATATTTTTTTATGGAATATCTACATAGGCGTACAGAGGCCCATTATCAGCAACCATCACTCCTGTGTTCAAATGGCGCATTGTGTTAGCTAATCCAAGTTTATCATTTTAAAAGGCTAATTGATCATTAGAAAACCCTTTTGCAATTATGTTAGCACAGCTGAAAACTGTTGTTCTGATTTAAAGAAGCAATAAAACTGGCCATCTTTAGACTAGTTGAGTATCTGGAGCATCAGCAATTCTGGGTTCGATTACAGGCTCAAAATGGCCAGAAACATAGAGCCTTCTTCTGAAACTCGTCAGTCTATTCTTGTTTTGAGAAATGAAGGCTATTCCATGCGAGAAATTGCCAAGATAATGGTCTTTCTCTTGCATTTCAAAGATGATGGAACAAAAAAATACAAAAAAACATGTTTTTTTCTTTTTGTATTATCTTTCACCAGCTCTAATGTGTTATATTCTCCTACATTAATTTCACATTTCCACAAACTTCAAACCTATTTCCTTTCAAATGGTATCAACAATATTCATATTCTGGCTTTAGGTCCTGAGCTACAGGCAGTTAGATTTGGGTATGTCATTTTAGACGAAAATTGTAAAAAAGGGTACGATCCTTTAAGCTTTTTTAACCTGTCTCCTCCCCTTCATCTACATTGAGTGAATAAGGGATCATAACTCATTTATAAGTCCAAAAATGGATTTATATTATTTAACCATTGAATTTACTCCTTGGAAAAAAGAAACACACACACACACACACACACACACACACACACACACACACAATTTTAGAGTGAACAACAACATGAGTGAAAGATGAGTTGTTCTGTGAAAGCAGGATCACAGGTCTCGTTCTATAAAATTCATGTTCTGTATTAAATATCAGGATAGTAGTCCATCTTTCCAATGAAAGCGCCTTTGGAACCAATGTTTTACTTTGACTGCAATTCAGACGGCTGCTGAAGATGACCTCCAACACAAACAGTGACATAACAGAGACATAACAGTGACACAACAGACACATAACAGGGCAAGGTCTCATGCATAATGGATCTGGGCTCTCACAAGACAAAAGCTTTTTAATAGAAGGCAATAGAAAAAAATTGAAATGAATTAATATTGTGTGGAATCTAGACATCTTGTTCAACATAATTCCACAATGATAAAGATTATGTTTCGATATTGATTGTGGTTTTTCAAGCAGGAGAACACGTTTCATTTCACGAGCAGTCAAGGTCATACATGTAATAAATGTATTTTGTTTTTTATAAAGTGCTATTTTTATTCCTTTCATTTCTGTATTTTAAGAATACTATAATAAAACTCACCAATTGCTGCATTAGCAAATGTGGTTTATTTCGTATTTGATGAGGTCTCCAAGCACAAGCATGGCCTGCGTTCGTTAGCTCTAATCAATCTTGAAAACACATGACATTATCTTCAGTACTAGTAACTAGCTCACATTCAGAGCTGTACCATTCATTGTGGATTAATCAGTTATATACTGGAAAGCACTGAAAGGAAGCAAATTGTATCAAAACTGGCTGTGATTGGAAGTTCCATAGGGCAGTGCACCATTGGCCCAGCGTCCTCCAGGTTTGGCCGGTGTAGGCCGTTATTGTAACTGACTTGCCTAGTTAAATAAAGGTTAAACAAAAATTAAAAAATTGCTTGAAAACAAACATGAGGTAAAACACAGCTGACACTAAAGCCTGTGTGGAATTTACTGTGCCTTTGGAAAGTATTCAGACCCTTTTTGTTATGTTACAGCCTTATTCTAAAATTGATTAAATTGTTTTTGTCCCTCTTAAATCTACACACAATACCCCATAATGACAAAGCACAAACAGGTTTTTAGACATTTTGCAGATAAAAAAAACTAACAAAAACAGAAATATCAAATTTACATAAGTATTGAGATCCTTTACTCAGTACTTTGTTGAAGCACCTTTGGCAGCGATTACAGCCTCAAGTCTTCTTGGGTATGACGCTACAAGCTTGGCACACCTGTATTTGGGGAGTTTCTCCCATTCTTCCCTGCAGATCCTCTCAACCTTTGTCAAGTTGGATGGGAAGCGTTGCTGCACAGATATATTCAGGTCTCTCCAGAGGTCTCTTCGATCTGATTTCTGTCCGGGCTCTGGCTGGGCCACTCAAGGACATTCAGAGACTTGTCCCGAAGCCACTCCTGCATTGTCTTGGCTGTGTGCTTAAGGTCGATGTCCTGTCCCGCAACAGTCTGAGGTCCTTAGCGCTCTGGAGCTAGTTTTCATCAAGGATCTCTCTGTACTTTGCTCCGTTCAACTTTGCCTCGATCCTGACTCGTCTCCCAGTCCCTGCCGCTGAAAAATACCCCCACAGCATCACACTGACCAGAAAAGCTTTCATCAGACCAGGAAATCTTGTTTCTCATGGTCTGAGAGTCTTTAGGTGCCTTTTGGCAATCTCCAAGCGGGTTGTCATGTGCCTTTTACTGAGGAGTGGCTTCCGCCTGCCACTTTACCATAAAGGCCTGATTGGTGGAGTGCTGCGGAGATGGTTGTCCTCCTGGAAGGTTCTCCCATCTCCACAGAGGAACTCTAGAGCTCTGTCAGTGTGACCATCGCCTTCTTGGTCACCTCCTTGACCAAGGCCCTTCTCCCCCGATTGCTCAGTTTGGCCAGGCATCCACCTCTAAGAAGAAGCTTGGGGGTTCCAAAGTTCTTCCATTTAAGAATGATGGAGGCCATTGTGTTCTTGGGGACCTTCAATGCTGCAGAAATCTTTTGGTACCCTTCCCCAGATCTGTGCCTAGACACAATCCTGTCTCTGAGCTCTAATTCCTTCGACCTCATGGCTTGGTTTATACTCTGACATGCACTGTCAACTGTGGGACCTTATATAGACAGGTGTGTGCCTTTCCAAATCATGTCCATTCAATTGAATCTACCACAGGTGGACTCCAATTAAGTTGTAGAAACATCTCAAGGATGATCAATGGAAACATGGGCACCTGAGCTGAATTTCGAGTCTCATAGCAAAGGGTCTGAAGTTTTATCACATTTGCAACAATTTCAAAAAGAATCTTCGCTTTTTCATTATGAGGTATTGTGTGCAGATTGCTGAGGATTTTTAGTTATTTAACCCATTTTAGAATAATGCTGTAACGTAACAAAATGTGGAAAAAGTCAAGGGGTCTGAATACTTTCCGAAGGCACAAATACAGGTATGCCCTGTAAAGGAAGCACATGTACTTTATGCTCTCTTAATGTGCATCTGATCTTTAGCCTACAAGGCGTGCAGCAGCACACAGTACCAACTGGGCTCATACACTACATGACCAGAAGTATGTGGACACCTACTCGTCGAACATCTCATTCCAAATCATGGGCATTAATGTGGAGTTGGTCCCCCCTTTGCTGCAATAACAGCCTCCACTCGTCTGGGAAGGCTTTCCACTAGATATTGGAACAATGCTGGGGGGACTTGCTTCCATTCAGCCACAAGAGCATTAGTGAGGTTGGGCACTGATGTTGGGAAATTAGATCTGGCTCGCTTTCGGCATTCCAATTAATCTAGAAGGTGTTTGATTGGAGTTAAGGTCAGGGCTCTGTGCAAGCAAGTCAAGTTCTTCCACACCGATCTCAATAAACCATTCTGTAGGGGCCTCGCTTTGTGCACGGGGGCATTGTCATGTTGAAACAGGAAAGGGCCTTCCCCAAACTGTTGCCACAAAGTTGGAAGCACAGAATCATCTAGAATGTCATTGTATGTTGTAGTGTTAAGATTTTCCCTCACTGGAACTCAGCGGCATAGTCCAAACCATGGAAAACATCCCCAGACTATTATCCCTCCTCCACCAAACTTTACAATTGGAGCTATGCATTGGGGCAGATCGTGTTCTACTGGCATCCACCAAACCCAGATTTATCTGTCAGACTTCCAGATGGTGAAGAGTTATTCATCACTCCAGAGAATGTTTCCAATGGCAGCGAAGCTTTACACCACTCCAGCCGACGCTTGGCATTGCGCATGGTGATCTTAGGCTTGTGTGCGGCTGCTCGGCCATGGAAACCCATTTCATGAAGCTCCCGACGAACAGTTATTGTGCTGATGTTGCTTCCAGAGGCAGTTTGGAACTCGGTAGTGAGTGTTGCAATCAAGGACAGTAGTTTTTTACGCGCTATGTGCTTCATCACTCGGCAGCCCTTTTCTGTGAGCTTCTGTGGCCTACCACTTCGCAGCTGAGCTGTTGTTGCTCCTAGACGTTTTCACTTCTTAATAACAGCACTTACAGTTGACCAGGGAAGCTCTTGCAGGGCAGAAATTTGACGAACTGACTTGTTGGAAAGGTGGCATCCTATGACCGTGCCATGTTGAATGTCACTGAGCTCTTCAGTAAGGTCATATTTACTGCCAATGTTCGTCCATGGAGATTACATGGCTGTGTGCTAGATTTTATACACCTGTCAGCAACAGGTGAGGCTGAAATAGCTGAATCCACTAATTTGAAGGGATGTCCACATACTTTTGTAGTGTACATCAATTCAACGTGTATTCCACGTTGGTTCAACGTAATTTCATTGAAATGCAGTGGAAGTAACGTTGATTCAACCAGTGGGTTCCCAGTGGGTAGCAGTGTCCCGAATGGCACCCAATTCGCTATATAGTGCACTATTTTTGACCTGAGCCCTATGGGCCCTGGTTAGCAGTAGTGCTCTATAGGGTTATCGGCAATAGATTGCCATTTGAGATGCAACCAATGTTTCTTAAATCCCCTGACTCAATGTGCACACAAAATCCTCATTCACCTCTAAAGTGACTTATTAACTAGCTATTGATTGGCCCTCCTAGGCACCACTACAGGCCATGTAGAGCTGTCGGAAATCACAAGATAAGAGGGGAAATGAAAATAAATCAGTCCTCGCAGGGCCCAGACACTGACCGGCAACAACAAAATAGTCACCTGGGATATTGCCATCGAACAGCCCAAGCCCAGGCCTCATTTCAAATGGAAATTCAATGCGCCCGGATATCGCTACATGCACCGCCACATCAATGAACATAGGTAAGCACACTTCAGAGGACAGGGGATTGCCGATAGGTCATTATGGCCCCCATACATACATTATGGCAGTGGTTTTGTGAT
Source organism: Salvelinus fontinalis (assembly GCF_029448725.1). NCBI lineage: Eukaryota > Metazoa > Chordata > Actinopteri > Salmoniformes > Salmonidae > Salvelinus > Salvelinus fontinalis. Next base: position 51,779,833 of record NC_074666.1, read on the forward strand.
TGTGCCAACAGACATCATTTGTTGTACGTACAATGGGAAGATCTTGTGCAGGAAAATAGTAAGATTTTGTTTATTGTTATAACCCTAATGATACATATTCAGATGAGATCATTCATTAGCAATAGTCCTTCTATGTCGCAGGCACAAGTCAGTTGTTATTTGCTTTTTTAGAGAACCAGCTCATATTTTGTGAATATGGTGTTTATTTGAGTTGCAGTGGACATTCATTTAGTAACTGCCTTTTATGGTTACTTTTGCATGTTTTTGTTGGTTTGATGCGTCTTTCTCCCTTCTTTGCATTTTCCCTAATTTCTTTATTTAGTCCCGCCCCCCTTGGCTGGTCTCCTTGGAGATGGATGCTTCCCTGAATTGGCACACCTGTGTTGATTCACCCTAATGAGCCACTGCACCGCTTGAACGGAGAGCTCAGAGATATTTCCAGAGACTGAGGAAGCATGTAGAAATCAGAGATAGCCAGACTTGTAAAGTGGGCTAATTAACAGAAGTTGGGTTTTGGAGAAACACCGTCGGTGCGCGCTTTGTAAGCAATGCAGTGGATGAAGACGCGGCAAGAGTGTGGTGAACAGCTAGACGTGGTTATGCACAGTGAGGAAGAAGAAGAGCCGAGTGTGTGTTGAGGAAGAATGGTGTCAGACATGATAAAGAAGAATCTGGACCAGTAGGAGTGAAATCTTTGGAGAAAGTGGACCCCTTCCCTTTTGGCAGATCCATTTGTGGTTTCAGGGTGGGTGAGAAAGGAGTTGGGTGTTGTTGAATCAGTAAAGGTAACCTGTAGTGGACTTGTGATATTTGTTTGTGTTACTTCTGACCAGAGGCAGAAGGCGCTTCGTGTCACTTGGGTCAAGATCTGTTTCTTGCTTTGCTCTTAGGAATAGGGCACAATTGAAAGGAGTGATTTCTGGAGTAGCGTTAAGTGTGGAGGGGGAACAATTGAAGTTGAAAGTTCCTGTTGTTTGTGATGCCCGCCATTTGGTGTGACGCAGACCTGGTGGGGAGCGTGGTGAAACACAGGAGTCATTGTCCTTTTGAGTTTTGAGTCAGAGTCTCTACTAGACAAAGTCATGTTAGTATACATCAGTTATCCTGTTAGAGCCATTGTGCAGAATCCACTGCGCTGTTTCAGATGCAACGTTATAGCCATGATGCAGCAGTGTGTAGGAGGGATATTCCAAGATGTGGGAAGTGTGCAGGAGGGCATGGGATGGAGGATTGTGTAGTTGGTGGATGAAGTAAGTGGAGGAGGATGGGTCAAGAGTGAAGTGAGTAGTAGATTTGTGCCAGTACAGAGGGATAGGGTAACGAGTGAAATATGAATCAATAATGTTGGCTTATTAGCGTTTATAGCAATGGTTATCAACTATACCTCAGAAATGGAAAGTAAATCACAGAAAATAGATATTGTGGTGGCAGCTGCAGAGAAGGATTTGGGGATATGAGATAATTTAATGTAGGTAGGCCGTGACTGGCCTCACACTTTAGTAGACTAGGTGACGGTGTATGCACCTTTTAAATTGGATGAGATCCACCAACCCAATCCCGAAGAAAAATAATTTCCGGAGACTGCTACTTCTTGGGACAGACTACTATCGCCGCCACAATCACCAGTGTGCAAAGCTGTCATCAATGCAAAGTGTGGCTACTATGAAGAATCTAAAATCTCAAATATATTTTGATTTGTTTAACACTTTTTTTTGGTTACTACATGATTCCATGTATTATTTCATAGTTTTGATGTTCTACGATGTAGAAAATAGTCAATATAAAGAAAAACCCTTGAATGAGTAGGTGCGTTCATACTATTGACGGGTACTGTATATGAAAATTAGTTTTTTAGCAAAACTATATCCATCATGTCACGCCCTGGCCTTAGTATTCTTTGTTTTCTTTATTATTTTAGTTAGGTCAGGGTGTGACATGGGTAATTTATGTGGGTTTTGTAGTGTCTAGGGTGGTTGTAAGGTTTAGGGGGTTTATTTAGAGTAGTTGGGTTTATGTTTAGTATAGTTGTCTAGCTGTGTCTATGTTGTGTGTAGTTGTCTAGGAAAGTCTATGGTTGCCTGAATGGGTTCCCAATTAGCTGGTTTCTGTTGTCTCTGATTGGGAGCCATATTTAAGGTAGCCATAGGCTTTAGTTTGTGGTGGGTAATTGTCTATGGTGAACGTTTGTAGCCTGTGTGTGTGCACTACGTTTATAGCTTCACGGTCGTTTGTTGTTTTGTTAGTTTGTAAGTGTTTTGTTTCGTTTTTCCTTCTTCACAATAAAAAGAAGATGGCTTATTTTCCACATGCTGCGTTTTGGTCCGTCTCTCCCCCACACGATCGTGACACATCATTTAGCTGGAATGGAAAGTTTGTATCATTTTTTTCACCCAGGTTTTTTAAAGATGAATGTACTTACTGTAAATCGCTCTGGAGAAGAGCATCTGCTAAATGCCCAAAATGTAAAATGTAAATGTTTTAAATACACATCTCATATTTTATTGAATTATAATTGAAAAAAAATTATATTGATCAAAGCAATTCAAACGTATTGGTCACATGCACATGGTTAGCAGATGATATTGTGAGTGTAGCGAAATTCTTGTGCTTCTAGTTCCGACAGTGCAGTAATATCTAACAAGTGATCAAAATAAATCCACAACAACTACCTAATACACACAAATCTAAGTAAAGGGATGGAATATAAATATATATACATTAATTTATGAAATTGCTTCTTCCAAAAATGAATAAACATGCACCTGTTAAGAAACTGGCTGTTAAGGCTCCATGGCTGGATAAGGAATTGAAAAACTGTAAGGTTGAAAGAGACGAGGCAAAATGAGTGGCTAATAAGTCTGGTTGCACATCTGACTGGCCACCTTACTGCAAATTGAGAAATGATGTGACTAAACAAAACAGAAAGAAGAAACTGTATTATGAAGCCAAGGTGTCAATGATATAAAGAATGATGGGGGAAAAAACGTTGGAGTACTTTAAATGAAATTATGGGCAGAAAGACAAATTCAACTCCGTCTTTCATTGAATCAGATGGCTTATTCATCACAAAACCATTTGATGTTGCCAATTATTTTAATGATTATTTCATTGGCAAAGCGGGCAAACGTAGACAGGAAATGCCAACAGCGAACATTGAGCCATCGTATTCATGCATAAAAAAACAAATAATGAAAGAAAAGTATTTTAAGTTTGAACTTTGTAGTTAGTGCGGGAGAGGTGGAAAAATTGTTATCAACAATAATGGCATACCGGACATTGACAACTTAGATGGAAAGTTATCAGCTAAAGCATATCTTTAATCTGAGTCTATGTGAAGGTGTTTGTCCTCAGGCCTGGAGGGAAGCCAAAATCATTCCGCTATCCAAGAGTGATAAAGAGGCCTTTACTGGTTCTAACAGCAAAGCTATCAGCTACCTGCCTGTTCTTAGCAAAATGTTGGGAAAATGGTGTTTGACCAAATACAATGCTATTTCTCTGTAAACAAATTAACAACAGACTTTCAGCATGCTACCCAAGAGTGATAAAAGCAGCCTTTACTGGGTCTAACTGCAGACCTATCAGCTTACTGGTCATCTCTGTATACCCGTCGCAAGACCCACTGGTTGATGCCTATTTATAAAACCCTCTTAGGACTCACTCCCCCCTATCTGAGATATCGACTGCAGCCCTCATCCTCCACATACAACACACGTTCTGCCAGTCACATTCTGTTAAAGGTCCCCAAAGCACACATATCCTCTTTTCAGTTCACTGCAGCTAGCAACTGGAAAGAGCTGCAACAAGCACTCAAACTGGAAAGTTTTATCTCAATCTCTGCATTCAAAGACTAAATTATGGACACATTTACTGACAGTTGTAGCTGCGTCGCGTGATGTATTGTTGTCTCTACCTTCTTGCCCTTTGTGCTGTTGTCTGTGCTCAACAATGTTTGTACCATGTTTTGTGCTGCTACCATGTTGTGCTGCTACCATGTTGTTGTCATGTTGTGTTGCTACCATGCTGTGTTGTCATGTGTTGCTGCCTTGCTATGTTGTCCTTTTACATCTCTCTGTATGTACTGTTGTCTCTCTTGTTATGATGTGTATTTTGTCCTATATTTATATATTTAAAAAATATATATATAATAATCCCAGCCCCCGTCCCCACAGCATGCCTTTTGCCTTTTGGTAGGCCATCAGTGTAAATAAGAATTTGTTCTTAACTGATTTGCCTAGTTAAATAAACAATAAATAAAATATTTTTTTATAGAGAAGGGCACTCAACATGTACTGCACTGACAAAAATGACTGATGATTGGTTTAAATAAATTTACAATAAGAAGATAGTGGGAGCTGTACTGTTAGATTTCAGTGTAGTTTTTGATATTATTGACTATAACCTGTTGTTGAGAACTTATGTTTTAGGGCTTTTCAACCTCTGCCATATCTTGTATTCAGAGCTATCTATCTAATAGAACTCAAAGGGTTTTCTTTAATGGAAGCTTCTCTAATGTCAAACATGTAAAGTGTGGTGTACCGCAGGGCAGCTCTCTAGGCCCTCTACTCTTTTAGATTTTTAGACAAAGCCTGTGTGTCCATGTATGCTGATGACACAACCATACATGTGTCAGCAATCACAGCTAATGAATAACAAGGGGTTGCAGTCAGTTTTGGAATGGGTGGCCAGTAATAAACTGGTCCTGAACATCTCTAAAATGAAGAGAATTCTATTTGGTACAAATCATTCCCCAAGCTCTAGACCTCAGCAGAATATGGCAATGAATGGTGTGACTGTTGAACAAGTTGAAGATACTAAATTACTTGGTGTTACCCTAGATTGTAAACTGTAATGGTCAAAACATATAGATGCATTGGTTGTAAAGATTGGGGAGAGATATGTCCATAATAAAGAGATGCTCTGTTTTTTTGACATCACACTCCAAAAAGCAAGTCCCGCAGGCTCGGGCTAGTTTTATCTTATCTTGGTTATTGTCCAGCCATGTGGTCAAGTGCTGCAAAGAAAGACCTAGTTAAGCTGCAGCTGCACGTCTTGCTCTTCATTGTATTCAGAGGGCTAATCTCTCTTGGCTAAGAGTTTAGGAGAGACTGACTGCATCACTTCTTTTCATAAGAAATATTATTGTGATAAATAAAAAATTCTTTGCATAGTCAACTTACACACAGCTCTGACACAGAGCTGATCGTGGACTACAGGAAAACATTAACATCGACGGGGCTGTAGTGGAGCGGGTCGAGAGTATCAACTTCCTTGGTTTCCACATCACCAACAAACTATTATGGTCCAAACACACCAAGACAGTCGTTAACAGGGCACGACAACACCTTTTCCCCCACAAGAGACTGAAAAGATTTGGCATTGGTCCCCAGATCCTCAAAAAGATCTACAGCTGAACCATTGAGAGCATCCTGACCGGTTGCATCACTGCCTGGTACGGCAGTAGGCTTGATCACCATCAACGGCGAGACAGCACTCGGAGTGTGGTGTCAGGAAAACAACCTCTCACTCAACGTTAACAAAACGAAGGAGATGATCGTGGACCTCAGGAAACAGCAGAGGGTGCATCCCCCAATCCACATTGACAGGACAGCGGTGGAGAAGGTGGAAAGTTTGAAGTTCCTCGGCGTACACATCACGGACAAACTGAAATGGTCCACCCACACATGCAGTGTGATGAAGAAGGAGCAACAGCACCTTTTCAACCTTAGGAGGCTAAAGAAATTGACTTGTCACCTAAAACCCTCACAAACTTTTACAGATGCACAATTGAGAGCATCGTGTCGGGCTGTATCACCAACTGGTACGGCAACTGCACCGCCCACAACCGCAGGGCTCTCCAGAGGGTAGTGCGGAATGCACAACATATCACTGGGGGCAAACTACCTGCCCTCCAGGACACCTACAGCACCCGATGTCACAGAAAGGCCAAACAGATCATCAAGGACAACAACCACCTGAGCCACTGCCTGTTCACCCCGCTATTATCCAGAAGGTGAGGTCAGTACAGGTGCATCAAAGCTGGGACCGAGAGACTGAAAAATAGCTTCTATCTCAGGGCCATCAGACTGTTAAACAACCATCACTAACACAGAGAGGTTGCTGCCTACATACAGACTTGTTATCATTGGCCACTTTAATAAATGGATAGTCACTTTAATAATGTTTATATATCTTGCATTACTCATCCCATATGTATATACTGCATTTCATACTATCTATTGCATCTTGCCTATGCCGCTCGGTCATTAGTCATCCATATATTTATATCAAGTGCAGCATCTGGAAGCTCCCATCAGACCAACAAATATTTTTAACATCATCCACTTAAGTCACAGCAAAATCGTCCCTCTTATACACAATGTTAGGCCCAAGTGTTGGAACTTTGACTTTCCTGGATATAACCATTGTGATCACTGCATTCAATGGGTACGGATACAACTTTAGAACAAAGTTCAACAGTATTAGTAAAAATGTGATCATTTCACGTGGACGATCTTGTTCCTGTAGTGTTTGTAAACACCCTGGTAGGTTGATCCATAACCTGAACCAGAATACAGGCCCTAGTTACAGTGAGAAGCTTCCTCTTGAGCGGACAGCTTGATGAAAACCAGTCAATATTCACGTCCCCAAGTAAGTAGATCTCTCTGTTTACATCACTTACACTATCAAGTTTTTCCACACACATTATTTAGATTCCGACTGTTAGAACTTGGTGGCCTATAGCAACACCGTCAAACGAATAGGCTTTAGATGAGGCAGGTGAACCTGCAACCACAGCACTTCAACAACATTTGACATGAGATCTTCTGTAAGCATTACATGGATATGGCTCTGAGTGTATATATACTGTAGCAACACCTCCCCCATAAGCATTCCTGTCTCTTCTATAGATGTTATATCCTTGTATTGCTACTGCTGTATCATCAATGAAATTATCCAAGTGAGTATTAGAAATGGCTAATATATGAATGTTATCTGATGTTAGAAAGTTATTTATTTCAATAACCTTATTTATAAGGCTACACGTATTAATATGGGGTATGTTAAGCCCTTTCCTGGGTAGCTAATTACTTACACATTTTTTGTGTTCCAGGTCAAACCCTTTCCACAGAGGGTTCTACATGGAACTCAAAAGGGTAGTACCTGGAAACAAAAAGGGTTCTCCTATGAGGACAGTCGAATAACCCTTTTGGAACCCTTTTTTCTAAGAGTGTAGTTTAACAAGTCATTGCATGTAGGCTATAGATAATTTTTTTACTTGATTTAAGACTTGACTTGAAAAAATGCACGACTTGGACTTGACTCAACTCATCCACTTCTACTTGGGACTCGACTCAGGACTTGAACCTTGTGACTTAAGACTTGCTTGTGACTCAAATAATAGTGACTTGGTCCCATCTCTGACCAATGAGCAATAGATATGGTTGTTTCCCAAATTGCACCTTAATTCCCATTATAGGGAATATGGTGCCATTTGGGACACAGTCTATCATCTCAGTCTCAGCTCCAATGCTTCATCACGTCTAATCCAATTTTGAACGTTCACTCTTTTTTTCCCCTGGGACTGAAATCAAATGTATTTTTCTCTTATCTACTAAGTCTCTGAGCATAGCAACAGCATTTGTTTTTGACGTAATGCCTCTCGATGACTTACAGTACATTAAACAAGTCTGTTCAAGGAAACAGCTATCCTATTACTGAAAACCACGCTCATGGGATCCATGTTAGCTCTCTATGTATAGTAATCAACTTGATTGCTGATATGATATATGATATCCCTTCCAAGAGTGGGATTCAGACATTACCTAATTCAGAAGCAGCTTGTGTAGTTTGAATTAAAATCACTGTTGGTGTATGAATATGAAACTATTCTAAATGGGCCAGCTCACCAACTGACAGAAAATGTGCTAATGATTAATTCTTCCATTCCTAGCCTGAAATTCCAAGCAGTAGTGTGGAAAAGTAGGCCCTTAACCTGAAATAACCTCAATAAAGCTGCCCAAGATATAGGCTGAAAATTGGAAATATAAAATATTAATATGGGATAAGGCCTCCCCTGACCATGAAATTGTGTGTGGATAATATCCACACTTCCTGAGCTCAAGGGAAAATATACACTTTGGGTAAAATGAAAAGGTTAGCGTTCAAATCATTGCAGATCTTTTTGAAAGTTAAAACGTTTGACATTGACAATGACACTGACGATATTGCGACATCCAAAAATCCTATTATTGGTGTACTTAATCCCACGATTATTTAAATAATAAAACAAATCTTTCTTCTTGTTAAGTATTGACTGGCTAGCAGTTTTACTGGTCCAAGCTGTAAACACGTTTTACAACTCTTGAGTTGAGCTTGAGTTTATTTTTACAGGGACAGTGCACATTAACTCTTAACTCTCACATTAACTCTTCTGGAATCCCTGTAATGCTTGTGTTGTTTTCATATACTGGACCTCAGTCTGGGTGGCACTGACTCTTGACCCAGTTTCCTGTCCATCAATAAACTGCCTGCAATCCATCCTAAAAAAAAACATCTGTCTGCATCCCAAGTGGACAATAGGACTCTGGTTAAAAGTAGTGCACTATATACTGTACACTCTTAATAAAAAAGGTGCTATCTAGAACCTAAAGAGTGTATGGAATAGGATGCCATTTGGGGTGTACTCTTCTGAAAAACACCACAGTGAAACATTTCCCTCTGCCTCCACAGAATTATGCCCATGAGAATAAATTGTTATTAGGGACTGCATTTCATGTCTTGAGAGTGTTATTGTATTTTGTCATCCTGCCTCTCTAAATCATGTACTGCAAAAGAGAGACAACTGCCACTGGGCCACTCTGAGAGTAAGTGAGCTTGACAGACAGCACAAAGCCTCATCTATACACCATCCACCATATCATCTCACTACATGTACAGTGCGTTCGGGAAAGTATTCAGACCCCTTGACTTTTTCCACATTTTGTTACGTTACAGCCTTATTCTAAAATGGATGAAATGTTTTTCCCCCCCATCAATCTACGCACAATATCCCATAATGACGGAGAAAAAACAGGGTTGATTTTTTTTGAAAATGTTTAAAAGAAATTGAAGTATTCAGACCCTTTACTCAGAACTTTGTTGAAGCACCTTTGGCAGCGATTACAGCCTTGAGCCTTCTTGGGTATGACGCTACAAAACTGTCACACTTGTATTTGGAGAGTTTCTCTCATTCTTCTCTGCAGATCCTCTCAAGCTCTGTCAGTTTGGATGGGGAGCGTTTTTCAGGTTTCTCCAGAGATGTTCGATCGTTTCAATTCCGGGCTCTGGCTGGGCCACTCAAGGACATTCAGAGACGTGTCCCAAAGCCAGTCCTGCGTTGCCTTGGCTGTGTGCTTAGAGACGTTGTCCTGTTGGAAGGTGAAGCATCGCCCCAGTCTGAGGTCCTGAGCGCTCTGGAGCAGGTTTACACCAAGGATCTCTCTGTACTTGGCTCCGTTCATCTTTCCCTCGATCCTGACTTGTCTCCCAGTCCTTGCCGCTGACAAACATCCCCACAGCATGATGCTGGCACCACCATGATTCACCGTAGGGATGGTGCAAGGTTTCCTCCAGACGTGACGCTTGACATTCAGGCCAAAGAGTTCAATCTTGGTTTCATCAGACCAGAGAATCTGGTTTCTCATGGTCTGAGAGTCCTTTAGGTTTGCTCTGACATGCACTGTCAACTGTGGGAACTTAACTAGACAGGTGTGTGCCTTTCCAAATCATGTCCAAACAATTGAATTTACCACAGGTGGATTCCAATCAAGGTTTAGAAACATCTCAAGGATGATCAGTGGAAACAGGATGCAGCTGGGCTCAATTTCGACTCTCTTAGCAAACGGTCTGAACACTTATGTAAATAAGGTTTCAGTTTTTTTTCATTTAAATACATTCGCGAAAATGTCTAAAAACCTGTTTTTGCTTCGTCATTATGGGGTATTGTGTGTAGAATGACGAGGAAACATTTTTATTTAATCCATTTTAGAATTCGGGTGTAACATAACAAAATGTGTACAATGTCAAGGGGTCTGAATACTTTCTGAGTGCACTGTATGTGTGAGGCATCTGAAAATGAGCATCATAATCAATTACAATGCTACAAGATTAATTTAAAACATACACTACATGACCAAAAGTATGTGGACATCTTCTCGTCGAACATCTCATTCCAAAATGCTTTGCTACATTAACAGCCTCCACTCTTCTGGGAAGGCTTTACACTAGATGTTGGAACATTGCTGCGGGGCCTTGCTTCCATTCAGCCACAAGCGCATTAGTGAGGTCGGGCACTGGCGTTGGGCGATTAGGCCTGGCTCGCAGTCGGCGTTCCAATTCATCCCAAAGGTATTCGATGGTGTTGAGGTCAGGGCTCTGTGCAGGCCAGTCAAGTTCTTCCACACCGATCCCGACAAAACATTTCTGTATGGACCTCGCTGTGTGCACAGGGGCATTGTCATGCTGAAACAGGAAAGGGCCTTTCCCAAACTGTTGCCACAAAGTTGGAAGCACAGAATCATCTAGAATGTCATTTTTTTGCTGTAGAGTTAAGATTTCCCTTCACTGGAACTAAGGGGCCTCGTCCGAACCATGAAAAACAGCCCCAAACTCTTCTTCCTCATCCACCAAACTTTACAGTTGGCACTATGCATTGGGGCAGGTAGCATTCTCTGGCATCTGCCAAACCCAGATTTGTCTGTCGGACTGCCAGATGGTGAAGCGTGATTCATCACTCCGGAGAACACGTTCTACTGCTCCAGCGTTCAATGGCAGCGAGCTTTAAATCACTCCAGCCAACGCTTGTCAATGTGCATGGTGATCTTAGGCTTGTGTGCAGCTGCTCAGCCATGAAAACCCATTTAATGAAACTCCTGAGGAACAGTTATTGTGCTGATGTGGCCTTCGGAGGCAGTTGCGAACTCAGTATTGACAGGCGATTTTTACACGCTACGCGCTTTAGTACTTGGCGGTCCCGTTCTATGGACTTGTGTGGCCTATCACTTCGCGGCTGAGCCATTGTTGCTCCGAGACGTTACCACTTCATAATAACAGCACTTACAGTTGACCGGGGCAGCTCTAGCAGGGCAGAAAGGTGGCATTCTACAGTACTGGGCTCTTCAGTAAGGCCATTTTATTGCCAGTGTTTGTCTATGGAGATTGCATGGCTGTGTGCTCAATTTTACACACCGGTCAGGAACGGGTGCAGCTTAAATAGCCGAATCCACTCATTTACAAGGGGTGTCCACATACTTTTGTATATATCGTGTAGATACATGATCGATAATCTCTGCCACTTTGCTGAGAGATGAAAATATTCTCAGGCCAGAGGTACATTCACAGCAGATTGGAAAGGGACTGTAGGGCCCACAGGCAAGAGCAGCAGTAAAACTAAAGTTTCCATTTAAAGTGGAGGGACATGCGCCGATAAACTCTTTTCAGTCAGGGATGTGATCTGCTGAGGAGGTAAAGTGTTATGTCCCTTCTGGGCTAGATTTTGGCAACATCTGCTGGTTGTCCACAGCGCTTCTTCCACCCTACCCTACTATAGGTCTGAAACACCATTAGCTTCCCGCTGCTCTCCTCCTATAATGCCAGCCCACCGCTGCTCTCCTCCTACAATCACAGCCCCCCAGATGCACCTCTTCTCTCGTCTCATTCTCGTTCTCGTTCTCTCTCTTTCTTGTTCCTGTTCTCTCGCTCTCTCTTCCCCTTGCTCTTGCTTCATGAAACTGGTGAAATGTGAAACGTTTGTCACCTCCTGGTATTGTTTTGCAACGGGTTACCAACGTCTTCACCTCTTCCCTCTCTTTCCGTTGATGATCGGTTGCCTGACCTTGATGATACTGAGACAGCATTATTTCAACTACGTTTGTTACCTTCTGTAATTAGACATTTTCATACGTTGACCAATGGCTGCTCCTCTTTTCCAGACCTCTACTAAATCATCTGTAGATAATTAAAGGTCTGTATGTTTTTTCTATTCCTGCCTCTAAGGGTATTCTGTGTGGACAATTAGAACAGTAGGGAAACTTGTGCAGCTGTGCTCTGGAACCACAACAGCCAGGAAACACAATTAGAAGATTCATCCCGGTGGTATGCTGGGAATTACAGGCCTATTTACAGTGAATATGCTGCTGACCGCATCTTCTCTTGGATTTATTTGCTCTTTCTATTTTGACCATATCTAATCGGTAAAAAGATTACAACATGCCTCACTCAGTCACACATACAATATGTTTACAACGCTGCCGTAAAGACATGCTTGCGCCACCACATCATCACAACTTTATTGCTCTCTAGATGCTTTGAAAGCACCGTGCCAATGCCTCAGTCCGTAAACAAAAACATGCGGCCATTTGGGACCCAGACATGCTCTGTTCCTTCGAGAACATTTCTCCTACGATTATCACCTTATATTTGGCAATGGAAGTGTGTATGTGTGTGCACGCGAGGTGTGCTTGTAGGTGTGTGACAGAGAGTGCAGGGTGGTGTGATGTGGCAGTGGGACTGTAGCCATGGGGGTGACACGTATGGCAGCATCTCGGTGATTTACATCACCTGGCTGTTCTGTGTGACCATTCACGCTAGAAAATATGGCAGTGGGACACCAGGGCGCTAAACAAGTGGACGGGAGGTTGCACTTCATTAACAGGTAGCCTACTCTCTTCGTAGGCTCACTCTCTCTCTCTCTTTCTCCCTCCCTCCCTCCCTCCCTCCCTCCCTCCCTCCCTCCCTCCCTCCCTCCCTCCCTCCCTCCCTCCCTCCATCTCTATATCTCCCTCCCTCTCTATATCTCCCTCCCACCCTCCCTCCCTCCCTCTTTCTCTCTCTCTCTCTCTCTCTCTTTCTAATGGTCTGTCTGTGACGAGACCATGCTGACTAACAGATGGAGTGGCAGTAAACAACAGGAGAGGAACCAGAGTCTACGCCAGGGGCCAAGACCAGATAGTGCTAAAGAATAGCTGCAGTTTATGTTAGCCAAATTGCAAGCAACTTGAGTAGTTGGCTATCACATGTGTTGGAGTTGATTCACTAACTGAACTAAAATGTCAAGACCTCACGGTGAGGCTACACCTTCTGTATTACTGTATCTACGAAGTGGGATATGATGCATGGTAGGTGTAACTCCAGAAAGCAATACTTGTCTACCTGTCTATTGGGTATTCAATTGGGCTGACGATTCTCCTCAGCTTTCTTTGCTGTCTCTACCAGAACCTGTAAACCATGCGGACAGTCACAGTATGGTTCAATTGCCCAAATCAAGAGTCTCAAACCCCACTAGGGGGTGATGAAGAGCTTCCCTTCTCTCTCTCTCTATCTTTCTGTGTTAAAATGCCGCCTCATTACAATAAACATTGGGTACATTCACACAGTTATATGATTGTTGTGAACAATAACACGATTATTGTGAATACTCAGATTAATATGATAGTTTGATTCAAATGTTTGCATGCTTTGCAAGAACAACGAGATCCCTAATAATCCTGTTTGCATGGACACATCTGAAATCAGTGTTTACTTGACTAACGCCATACTCTGCCTACTGTCATAATGAGTTTAATATTGATATAATATATTCATTGAGTATCTCCATTCTTAACCAACATTAGATTGTGTTACCTTTCATTGTGTTTTAATTGGAATTACATAGAGTTAATTATATGCAGTGTTCTCTCTGCTCTCAGCTGTGTTACCAGGGTCCAATTACCTTCCACTAGATAATTGATCCTAGGAGGATGCCACAGACTGGTGAAGGTGCTCGGCATCAACAGTGGTAAACACATTTGTTCAAACACAATTGTGTCTGTTTCGCTCTCTCTCTGTGTGTGTGTGTGTGTGTGTGTGTGGCGCTCTGCTTTGTGGTTACTATTGAAGTGTGGCACGAAGACGTTTTATTACATTGTAGAGGGCATGATAATGTCACAAGGCAACGACTAGGATGGGCCATCTTATGACTACAGGACAAAACATATGGTAGTTAAATCTCCATATATAAATCGTATGTTACATAGACAGCATATACAGTGCCTTCCGAAAGTATTCATACCCCTTGACTTATTCCACATTTTGTTGTGTTACAGCCTGAATTCAAAATGGATTAAATTGTTTTTTTTATCTCACCCATCTACATACAGTAACCCATAACAAATTGAAAAGATGTTTTTAAAAATGTTTCTACATTTCTTGAATATGTAAAAACAGTCATGTCTAATTTACATAAGTATTCACACCTCTGAGTCAATACTTATTAGAAGCACCTTTGGAAATGATTACAGCTGTAAGTCTTTCTGGGTAAGTCTCTAAGAGCTTTCCACACCTGGATTGTGCAACATTTGCCCGTTACTCTTTTCAAAATTCTTCAAGCTCTGTCAAATTGGTTGTTGATCATGGCTAGACAACAATTTTCCGTTCTATGGGACTCTCGATCACACCCGGTTGTTATACAGCCAGGGATCGAACCAGGGTATGCAGTGATGCCTCTCACCCGGAGATGCAGTGCCTTAGACCTCTGCACCACTCAGAAGCCCTGGTCTTGCCATATACAAAAATATATATATAAACGCAACATGTAAAGTCCCATGTTTCATGAGCTGAAATAAAATATCCCAAACATTTTCCATAATCACAAAAAGCTTATTTCTCTCAAATTGTGTGCACAAATTAGTTTACATCCCTGTTAGTGATCATTTCTCCTTTGCCAAGATAATCCATCAACCTGACAGGTGTGGCATATCAAGAAGCTGATTAACCTTTACACGTGTGAGTTCCAAATATCTCTAATGGTCGCACCAGAGTTTTTTTTATTTTTTAATAAAAAAAGACATGCTGCCTGCTAATCAAATCAAATGTTATTGGTCACATACACATATTTAGCAGATGTTATTGCGGGGTGTAGCGAAATGCTTGTGTTCCTAGCTCCAACAGTGCAGTAAAATCTAACCATTCACAACAATACACACAAATCTAAAGTAAAAGAATGGAGTAAAGAAATACATAAATATTAGTACGAGCAATGTCAAAGTGCCATTGAATAAAATATAGTAGAATAGAATACAGTATATACATATGAAATGAGTAAAGCAGTATGTAAACATTATTAAAGTGACTAGTGTTCCATTATTAAAGTGACCAGTGATTCCATGTCTATGTCTATAGGGCAGCAACCTCTAAGGTGCAGGGTTGAGTAACCGGGTGGCACTCTCTCTAGTGATGACTATTTACCAGTCTGATGGCCTTGAGATAGAAGCTGTTTTTCAGTCTCTCGGTCCCTGCTTTGATGCACCTGTACTGATTACGCCTTCTGGATGGTTATCGGGGTGAACAGGCCGTCGCTCGGGTGGTTGATGTCCTAGATGATCTTTTTGGCCTGCCTGTGACATCGGGTGCTATAGGTGTCCTGGAGGGCAGGCAGTGTGCCCCCGGTGATGCGTTGGGCAGACCGCACCATCCTCTGGAGAGTCCTGCGGTCGCGGGCAGTGCAGTTGCCGTAACAGGTGGTGATACAGCCTGACAGGATGCTCTCAATTGTGCATATGAAAAAAGCCAAATTTATTCAGTCTCTGGAGGTTAAAGAGACTCTGTTGCGTCTTCTTCACCACACTGTCTGTGTGGGTGGATAATTTCAGATCTTGTTGATGTGTATGCCGAGGAACTTAAAGCTTTTCACCTTCCCCACTGCGGTCCCGTCAATGTGGATAGGGGTGTGCACTCTCTGCTGTTTTCTGAAGTCCACGATCAGCTCTTTGGTTTTGTTGAGGGAGAGGTTATTTTCCTGGCACCACTCCGCCTGTCCATAGGCTATGTTTCAACTTGTTAGAAAATCATTAGAAATTGACATGTTTTATTTTCTAACCACAGTTTGCATGTAGTTGTGTTCCTCCTCCTCGTTAATTCACATAGAAGTTGGCCATTTCACTGTTGCAGACAATTTATGTTTGAGGCTATACTGAGCTGGACAAACTTCTCTCTTTGAAGAAAGCCCAAGCATCTCCCCAATGTATGCAGACATTTGAGCAGTCTTGCACAAACTTTTTCCCCCTGGCATATTTTCTGGCTGGCGCTCGCATTGCATTAATTGTTGATTTCCTTACAAATAATAACTTTGGACATGTGTGTATTCCTATCAAAGTAAGTGCCTTAAGTTCTACATATTGTTTTGTCGTTTCTACTGTAGCATACCGTATGCATATATGGAGCATAATGTATTTACAGTTTTATTCACATTTTCAAGTACTGGTAAAAAAAAAATCATGCATTCCAATTCTTGCATAGATTGTAATAGACACATGATGTGTGTAAAATACCTTTTTGAAGGTTGTACTGATTATAATGAACTAATGCTCAGCTATTTGCCAGCTATGTGTGGCGCCATGTTTGTTGACATTATACAATGCATTCTGGGTGTCATCAGACCAAAGATTTTATTACAAAAGGAGGTGAAGGGATGGTTCACTCATCTTTTGAGTAAACTCCCGGGAAGTGAATGAAGGGAAGTACATGATGGTAGATGACGCACCCCTTCAACATGCATACTGCAAACAGATCAATCATTGGTTGATGGGAAAAAGAAACATGGTGGCGAGCATGAACTACCCATCGTCGTATTATTTTAGGTTTTTAGAAAGTGTTTTACTCAATTATTTCGATCAATGGTGAGATCACCCGTGATGTGTTAAACTGTAAATAGTAATTGCTATTAGCTAATTCATATGATCATTTCTGTCAGCTGAGAGTTGGCTAAATATGACAGTTTGTGTTATGTCAATCTTTTCTCAGTTAGCGCTAGGACTAATGTAGCCTACATTTCCCGGTTTGGATGATTGTGTTATGCTGTAGATACTTCTGTGAATGTCTGAACATGGCATCCAAAAATAAACTGGTCACATTCAGGACGTAACATTGTAAAGACTATGTTTGTGCAAAATGTTTCTGTGAAAAAACAGTGTCTACAGCAAAGAACGCTGACTGTGTTGTCAATCGAAACTGGACCTTCTAAACAATTGTTCTAATCACACCGGTTCGAGTTTATGCTGCAGGGACGACTGAAGAATGATCCCACCCGTGTGTTGCTAATGTGTCAAAGGGTTAAACAGCATCATCATAACAGATGTGCAGTTTTGTCACACAGAATCACAATGCCACAGATGTTTCAAGTTTTGAAGGAGAGTGCGATTGGCACGCTGACTGCAGGCATGTCCACCAGAGCTGTTGCCAAATAATTTAATGTTTCTTTCTCTAACATAAGCCTCTTACAATGTCGTTGTAGAGAATGTGATAATAAGTCCAACCGGCCGCACAACCGCAGACCATGTGTATGGTGTCAAGTGGGCGAGCGGTTTGCTGATGTCAACATTGTGAACAGAGTGCCCCATGGTGGCGGTGGGGTTATGGTATGGGCAGGCATAAGCTATGGACAATGAACACAATTGCATTTTATCGATGGAAATTTGAATGACGAGATCCTTAGGCCCATTGTCGTACCATTCATCCGCCACCACTACCTGCTATTTCAGCATGATAATGCACGGCCCCATGTCGCAAGGATCTGTACACAATTCCTGCAGCTGAAAATTTCCCAGTTCATCCATGCCTTGCATACTCACAAGACATGTCACCCATTGAGCATGTTTGGGATGCTCTGGATCGATGTGTACGACAGCGTGTTCCATTTCATGCCAATATCCTGCAACTTCACTCAGCCATTGAAGAGGAGTGGGACAACATTCCACAGAACACAATCAACAGCCTGATCAACTCTATGCGAAGGAGATGTGTCGCACTAAATGAGACAAATGGTGGTCACACCAGATCCAAGCCCCTACTTTTTTTTTAAAGGTATCTGTTACCAACAGATGCAAATCTGTATTCCCCGTCATGTGAAATCCCTAGATTAGGGCCATATTTCAATTGACTAATTTCCTTGTATGTACAGTCGTGGCCAAAAGTTTTGAGAATGACACAAATATTAATTTTCACAAAGTTTGCTGCTTCAGTGTCTTTAGATATTTTTGTCAGATGTTACTATGGAATACTGAAGTATAATTACAAGCATTTCATAAGTGTCAAAGGCTTTTATTGACAATTGCATGAAGTTGATGCAGAGAGTCAATATTTGCAGTGTTGACCCTTCTTTTTCAAGACCTCTGCAATCTGCCTTGGCATGCTGTCAATTAACTTCTGGGCCACATCCTGACTGATGGCAGCCCATTCTTGCATAATCAATGCTTAGAGTTTGTCAGAATTTGTGGGGTTTTGTTTGTCCACCCGCCTCTTGAGGATTGACCACAAGTTCTCAATGGGATTAAGGTCTGGGGAGTTTCCTGGCCATGGACCCAAAATATCAATGTTTTGTTCGCCAAGCCACTTAGTTATCACTTTTACCTTATGGCAAGGTGCTCCATCATGCTGGAAAAGGCATTGTTCGTCACCAAACTGTTCCTGGCTGGTTGGGAGATGCTCTCGGAGGATGTGTTGGTACCATTCTTTATTCATGGCTGTGTTCTTAGGCCAAATTGTGAGTGAGCCCACTCCCTTGGCTGAGAAGCAACCCCACACATGAATGGTCTCAGGATGCTTTACTGTTGGCATGACACAGGACTGATGGTAGCGCTCAACTTGTCTTCTCCGGACAAGCTTTTTTCCGGATGCCCCAAACAATCGGAAAGGGGATTCATCAGAGAAAATTACTTTACCCCAGTCCTCAGTAGTCCAATCCCTGTACCTTTTGCAGAATATCAGTCTGTCCCTGATGTTTTTCCTGGAGAGAAGGGGCTTCTTTGCTGCCATTCTTGACACCAGGCCATCCTCCAAAAGTCTTTGCCTCACTGTGCGTGCAGATGCACTCACACCTGCCTGCTGCCGTTCCTGAGCAAGCTCTGTACTGGTGGTGCCCCGATCCCGCAGCTGAATCAACTTTAGGAGACGGTCCTGGTGCTTGCTGGACTTTCTTGGGCACCCTGAAGCCTTCTTCACATCAATTGAACCGCTCTCCTTGAAGTTCTTGATGATCCGACAAATGGTTGATTTAGGTGCAATCTTGCTGGCAGCAATATCCTTGCCTGTGAAGCCTTTTTTGTGCAAAACAATGATGACGGCACATGTTTCCTTGCAGGTAACCATGGTTGACAGAGGAAGAACAATGATTCCAAGCACCACTTCCAGTCTGTTATTCGAACTCAATCAGCATGACAGAGTGATCTCCAACACTCACACCTGTGTTAACGAGAGAGTCACTGACATATGATGTTAGCTGGTCCTTTTGTGGCAGGGCTGAAATGCAGTGGAAAAGTTTTTGGGGGATTCAGTTCATTTGCATGGCAAATAAGGACTTGCAATTAATTGCAATTCATCTGATCACTTCAAAACATTCTGGAGTATATGCACATTACCATCATACAAACTGAGGCAGCAGACTTCGTGAAAATGTGTATTTGTGTCATTCTCAAAACTTTTGGCCACGACTGTACTGTAACTCAGTAAAATATTAGAAATGGTTGCATGTCTAGATTTAAATGGGAAGGTCACCCCAAAACACTTCTGGGCCCTTTTTAAAACACTTGCCTGGCTATTTATTATCCCCCTAGAATGTTTTTGGATCGATTGCTTGAGTATTTAGATGTAGCTTATAGTAAGCAATGTTTTTCAAAGTGTCGTGCCACAGGGATGGCCCAAATGGGAAGTTCTCTGAAGGGTAAGTGTTATGGAAATAAGTAAATATTGTATTATTACCCTCTAAGATGCAATTAATAGCTAATAGCAACCTATTAGCAACCTATCTCCCCTTCAAGTTTGTCTCACAATGACTACATGCTGGCTAGGTAAATAGTGTCTAGAACGAGTGGATACGCCATAGAAATAGAATGTATGGGATGCACACTTCACAATATGGTCTAAATAATCAATAATGTGTCCCAAACAGTGTAAGAAGTATAAAATGTTGTTTGCAATTGCCAGTCTAGTTTTTACACCACTAATATCTTGATTCGCCTGTAAACCCACACACTAAAGAGGAAGACAAACAGCCTCGCACTTGGCCACTTACACCCTTTCAACAATAAGTTATGTTGTATAGGCCGAGCCTTATTTGTTTTTTGATTGTTGTATATTACATTGTCATGTATTTATTTTCTCTCTTGTCTAGACAACACAGACTGGTTTCCTACAGGATCACTTTGGAGTGGATGCTGAGGGGAGAGGAAGCTCGCGTCATAGTAAACAAATACATGTTTTAAAGAAATAACATTATATTCCAAGTTTTTTTTAAATAAACACTTTAAACACATACAACTATTAACACATTGTAAAACATATAAAACACAACAAGTACTATGAGATTAGCACCGTCACTCGGCATTAGTTATGCTCTGTTCGTAACCAATCGACTCAGGCAGGTTGTCCTAGATCAACACATACAATTATTGTTCGTGCCACTTGTGTGACAACAGTTATGATAAAAAATCCTGAGCTATATTGACTGGCCTGGCCGCCCAAAGCCTGGACCCTGGGACAACTGTACCTGGTGGCCGCCTGCCGACAACATCATTTGGTCTTGGGTGTGGAAGCCTCCTACAACCGAGGACAACTGACAACCATGATATTATAAAACTTATGAACAGCAATATTCTTTCTGCTGTTCATTTTCTTCAAACCTTTTGACCCAAGCTCTGCAACTCAGCTTGTCTATGCCACATCTCCACCAGCCACCCCAGCTCCAGTCCTAGTCCCTCCCTCACCAGACTGTAGTGCATCTTGCTGGATGTCCGGCTGCTCCAAAAGGTACCCTGCTTGGCTGATGACGCCCTGGCGGTAGCTTCTATGGAATTGGTTTTGCTTCAGAGTATCGGCTTCATTTGTAGGGGGCACATGGGCGTCCAGATTGAACACTGGAGGGAAACAAATACAAACAGAGAAATGCTTTAATTGAGAGGTTTCTGGTACCCTGACAGATACCCTGTGTGCATAAATGTTTTGTTCAAATGAAGCGTTGTCAGTTAAGTCCTCCATTAACAAAGCCTACCACTTGAATGGACTGGAATGGTGCTGCGTTAACATTGATGGGACGGCTGTGGGGTGTGGAGACAGGCGGGAATGCAGAGCCTCGTTTAGTGAGGGGGTGGGGAGACGGAGATGTGGTTTTCAATGATTTCCACAGAAACAATTCAGGACAAGCATGTAGGACGAGTGTTAGCCGTCTCTCACCATCTGATACCAGCCAAGCACAGAGCAGCTCAACCATCCACCCACACACCTCCTGAAGGGTGGAGCAGAGGGCACCTGGGGGAAGAAGAGTTTATCTGGATATGGTCTGAGCCTTCTGTCTGTGGCTGGGGCTCTGCTGTGTGGGAGGGCTGTTGTGGAGGAGTAGACAGTTCTATTTCCATTTTAGCAAACGACTCAGGCAGGTTGTCCTAGATCAACACATATCATTAGTCAGAGCCGCTTGTTTAGCAACAGTTATGATAAAGAATATCATTTTTAAAAATAAACAATAACCACATTATCCACTACCATAATAGGGCAGAGTAACATTTCTTTCTTCTTATTTCTTCATATAAACAAAGCCCCACAATCCCTGACCAAAATGAGACCTGAGTATTATTTGCTACAACCTAACCCTCGGAAGCCAAACTCCCCAATACGTTGTAGCTACTGGAATGTTGGTGTGCATCTAAAGATCGCTTGAGCAAGCTGTGAGCTGTGTATCTGTCGCACGTCTCATTGATTCAACCTCCCATTCTCATGGAAAAAAATGAAGTCAGAATGGAATACCATAAAATGGCAATTACAGTCTGCTGTCTACCTAGTGTTTGGAGTAACGTTACAGTCTGCTGTCTACCTAGTGTGTGGAGTAACGTTACAGTCTGCTGTCTACCTAGTGTGTGGAGTAACGTTACAGTCTGCTGTCTACCTAGTGTGTGGAGTAACGTTAGTGACACGGTTGATCATGAAATATTACTTTCTAAATTGCATTATTACGGTTTTCTTGATTATACATATATTTGGTTATATAGTTACAGTGGGGCAAAAAAGTATTTAGTCAGCCACCAATTTTGCAAGTTCTCCCACTTAAAAAGATGAGAGAGGCTTGTAATTTTCATCATAGGTACACCTCAACTATGACAGACAAAATGAGAAAGAAAATCCAGAAAATCACATTGTAGGATTTTTAATGAATTTATTTGCAAATTATGGTGGAAAATAAGTATTTGGTCACCTACAAACAAGCAAGATTTCTGGCTCTCACAGACCTGTAACTTCTTCTTTAACCTCTAACGAGCCCCTACCCCGGGTCCGGGAGCACCCCCCCCCCCCCCCACACTGATTAGCATCGCTAGCATAGCGTCACAATTAAATAGTAGCATCTAAATATCATTAAATCACAAGTCCAAGACACCTAATGAAAGATACAGATCCTGTGAATAAAGCCACCGTTTCAGATTTTTAAAATGTTTTACAGGGAAGACACAATATGTAAATCTATTAGCTAAACACGTTAGCAAAAATCACCATTTTTCTTGTCCACCATTTTCTCTCAACACCAGTAGCTATCACCAATTCGGCTAAACTAAGATATTGATAGCCACTAACCAAGAAAAAACCTCATCAGATGACAGTCTGATAACATATTTATGGTATAGGATAGGTTTTGTTAGAAAAATGTGCATATTTCAGGTAGATATCATAGTTTACAATTGCACCCACCATCACAAATGGACTAGAATAAATAAATAAAGCAACGTGTATTACTGTAACGGTCCTGACCTGTTTTCTGTTGTTTTTGTATGTGTTTATGGTCAGGGCGTGTGTTTTGGGTGGGCAGTCTATGTTTTCTGTTTCTATGTTGGTTTTGGGTTGCCTGGTATGGCTCTTAATTAGAGGCAGGTGGTTTGCGTTTTCCTCTAATTAAGAGTCATATTTAGGTAGGGTGTTCTCACTGTTTGTTTGTTGGGTGATTGTCTTCCGTATCTGTGTTATGTCTTGCACCATACGGGACTGTTCGGTTGGTCGTTTCGTTTCGATGTAGTCTGTTCCTGTCCGTGAGTTTTACGTTAGTTAAGTAAGTTCATGTTCAGTTTTTCGTCTATGTCGTTTTCTTGTTTTGTATTTTGAAAGTGTTTTGTTTTCGTGTTGCCGTCGTTAATAATAAAAGATGGCTTATTTCCCGAATGCTGCATTTTGGTCTGATGATCCTTCTCTCCTCTCCTCGTCCGAGGAAGAGGAGAACGACAGCCCTTACAATTACCTAATTACTAATCATCAAACATTTCGTAAAAATACACAGCATGCACTAATCGAAAGACACAGATCCTGTGAATACAGACAATATTTCAGATTTTCTAAGTGTCTTACAGCGAAAACACAATAAATCGTTATATTAGCATACCACATGTGCAAACATTACCAGAGCATTGATTCTAGCCAAAGAGAGCGATAACGTCAACATTGCCAAAATATATTAATTTTTTCACTAACCTTCTCAGAATTCTTCCGATGACACTCCTGTAACATCATATTACACAATCCGTATAGAGTTTGATCGAAAATGTGCATATTTAGCGGCACAAATCGTGCTTACACAATGGAAATACTGTCCAACTACTCAAGCAATCTGCCCGGCGCCATCATGATAATACAACTATTTTTATCGAAAACTATTCATAAACTTGACAAAAAAAATACAGGTTGGCCATGAAATGAAAGATGCATTAGTTATTAATGCAACCGCTAAGTTAGATTTTTAAAATTAACGTTACTAGACATACAGTGTGCGTTACAGACAGACTAGTGCCGCAATAACGGCGTCACTATTCACCATTATTGAGTTTACATTTTTCCACATAAAAATGGAATAACATCATAAATAGCTCTTACTTTTCGACGAGCTTCCATCGGAATCTTGGCCAAGTGGTACTTTGTCCAAAAGAATCGTTGCTTGGTTGTAAAACGTTGCATTCAACTTCTGATATAGCAGCTAACTATAGCTAACAATTGCTAACATTAGCTATTTTTCCCCAACGTGTCCAAATCCTCAATACGCAATACTGAGGAAATTCCGAAAAATAGCAATATACTCGCATAATCTGATATAACTCAGTTTAAAATAGCTTCGTTATGATGTTTCTAACACCTATGTCAAATTAAATTACAGACTGATATATCTAAAGTTCATTACTGAGCGTTCGAAAATGGCATCCCGAGGTCTCTCTCTGCGTAATGTTCAGCATCGAAAAGAAGGCGTACCTCACTCCTTGGTCTTTTATAACCTCTGAGAGCTACCTAGGAAGCCCATTCCACTTTTCATTGGTTACTGACATCCAGGGGAAGGCGGGTGCAGTTCGTGTCGTTCCATAGGATATACACACGCCTTTAAACTGAACTGAGATCAGAGCTTCGCTCTCAGACCTTCGCAAAACCTGTCATGGATTTCGCTGTAGAAAGAGTTCTGTTCCACTCAGAGACATAATTCAAACGGCTATAGAAACTAGAGAGTGTTTTCTATCCAATAATAACAATAATATGCATATTGTACGAGCAAGAATTGAGTACTAGGCAGTTTAATCTGTAGAGACAATTATGCTAATTTGAAACAACACCCCCTATAGTTGCAAGAAGTTAAGAGGCTCCTCTGTCCTCCACTCGTTACCTGTATTAATGGCACCTGTTCGAACTTGTTATCAGTATAAAAGACACCTTTCCACAACCTCAAACAGTCACACTCCAAACTTCACTATGGCCAAGCCCAAAGAGCTGTCAAAGGACACCAGAAACAAAATTGTAGACCTGCACCAGGCTGGGAAGACTGAATCTGCAATAGGTAAGCAGCTTGGTTTGAAGAAATAAACTGTGGGAGCAATTATTAGGAAATGGAAGACATACAAGACCACTGATAATCTCCCTCGATCTCACCCCGTGGGGTCAAAATGATCACAAGAACGGTTATACTCACAGACATTATTAAGTTTAGAGTGTTTTCTATCCAATACTACCATGCATATGTATATCCTAGCTTCTGGGCCTGAGTAACAGGCAGTTTACATTGGGCACCTCATTAGTCTAATATTCAAAATACTGTCCCCTAACCAAGAGAGGTTATCATGTGTGTATGCATGTGCCTGTGCCTATGTTTGTGTTACTTCACAGTCCCCGCTGTTCCATAATGTGTATTTTTAAATCTGATTTGACTGCTTGCATCAGTTACCTGATGTGGAATAGAGTTCCATGTAGTTATGGCTCTATGTAAACTCAGCAAAAAAAGAAACGTCCTCTCACTGTCAACTGCGTTTATTTTCAGCAGACTTAACATGTGTAAATATTTGTATGAACATAACAAGATTCAACAACTGAGACATCAACTGAACAAGTTCCACAGACATGTGACCAACAGAAATTGAATAATGTGTCCCTGAACAAGGGCAGGGGGAGTCAAAATCAAGAGTAACAGTCAGTATCTGGTGTGGCCACCAGCTGCATTAAGTACTGCAGTGAATCTCCTCCTTATGTACTTCATCAGATTTCCCAGTTCTTGCTGTGAGATGTTACCCCATTCTTCCACCAAGGCACCTGCAAGTTCCCGGACATTTCTGGGGGGAATGGCCCTAGCCCTCACCCTCCGATTCAACAGGTCCCAGACGTGCTCAATGGGATTGAGATCCGAGCTCTTCGCTGGCCATGGCAGAACACTGCCATTCCTGTCTTGCAGGAAATCACGCACAGAACGAGCAGTATGGTTGGTGGCATTGTCATGCTGGAGGGTCATGTAAGGATGAGCCTGCAGGAAGGGTACCACATGAGGGAGGAGGATGTCTTCCCTGTAACGCACAGCGTTGAGATTGCCTGCAATGACAACAAGCTCAGTCCGATGATGCTGTGACACACCGCCCCAGACTATGACGGACCCTCCACCTCCAAATCGATCCTGCTCCAGAGTACAGGCCTCTGGTGAGACAAAACCGCGACTCGTCAGTGAAGAGCACTTTTTGCCAGTCCTGTCTGGTCCAGCGACGGTGGATTTGTGCCCATAGGCGACGTTGTTGCCGGTGATGTCTGGTGAGGACCTGCCTTACAACAGGCCTACAAGCTCTCAGTCCAGCCTCTCTCAGCCTATTGTGGACAGTCTGAGCACTGATGGAGGGATTGTGCGTTCCTGGTGTAACTCGGGCAGTTGTTGATGCCATCCTGTACCTGTCCCGCAGGTGTAATGTTTGGATGTACCGATCCTGTGCAGGTGTTGTTACATGTGGTCTGCCACTGAGAGGACAATCAGCTGTCTGCCCTGTCTCCCTGTAGCGCTGTCTTAGACGTACATGAGTGTATAGTTAAAGTGACTATGCATGTATGATAACAGAGAGTAGCAGCAGCATAAAAGAGGGGCTGGGGAGGGGGGGGGGGACACACACAGTGCAAATAGTCCAGGTAGCCATTTGATTACCTGTTCAGGAGTCTTATGGCTTGCAGGTAAAAGCTGTTGAGAAGCCTTTCGGTCCTAGACTTGGCACTCCGGTACTGCTTGCCATGCGGTAATAGAGAGAACAGGCTCCGACCGGAGTGGCTGGGGTCTTTGACAATTTTTAGGGCCTTCCTCTGACACCACCTGGTGTAGAGGTCCTGGATGGCAGGCAGCTTAGCCCCAGTGATGTACTGGGCCGTATGCACTACCCTCTGTAGTGCCTTGCGGTCGGAGTTGCCGTTCCAGGCAGTGATGCAAACGGTCAGGATGCTCTAGATGTTGCAGCTGTAGAACCTTTTGAGGATGCCAAATCTTTTTAGTTTCCTGAGGGGGAATAGGCTTTGTCGTGCCCTCTTCACGACTGTCTTGGACACCAAGGAACTTGATGCTCTCAATCTGCTCCACTACAGCCCCGTCGATGAGAATGGGGGCTTGCTCGGTCCTTCTTTTCCAGTAGTCCACAATCATCTCCTTAGTCTTGGTTACGTTGAGGGATAGGTTGTTATTCTGGCACCATCCGGCCAGGTCTCTGACCTCCTCCCTATAGGCTGTCTTGTCGTTGTCTGTGATCAGGCCTACCACTGTTGTGTCATCTGTAAACTTAATGATGGTGTTAGAGTCGTGCCTGGCCACGCAGTTGTGGGTGAACAGGGAGTACAGGAGGGGGCTGAGCATGCACCCCTGAGGGGCTCCAGTGTTGAGGATCAGCGTGGCAGATGTGTTGCTACCTACCCTCATCACTTGGGGGCGGCCCGTCAGGAAGTTCAGTTGCATAAGATTCAGAGGGAGTTGTTTAGTCCCAGAATCCTTATCTCAGTGATGCGTTTTGAGGGTACTGTGGTGTTGAACGCTGAGCTGTAGTCAATGAATAGCATTCTCACATAGGTGTTCCTTTTGTCCAGGTGGGAAAGTGCAGTGTGGAGTGCAATAGAGATTGCATTATCTGTGGATCTGTTTGGGCGGTATGCAAATCCAGTGTAGATTTGGCCTGGTGAAAGGTGAATTCATCTCCCAGTGTCTGGTGGAAAGCAGACTGATGTAACGTAGACGCTGGGGGTCGAGAAGCAGGTGCAGGTGGTAAGTTTAATATAACAATAAATTATATAACGCAGGAGTAGCATCTAGACATCAACAACAGAAACAATACTGCTTGGGGAATGAACCTAAGGGAGTGACAGATAAAGGGGAGGTAATGAGTGAGGTAATGGAGTTCAGGTGTGCCTAGTGATGAAGTGCAGGTGCGTGTAATGATGGTTTCCAGGACCGGCGGTTAGTGAACCGGCGACGTCAAAAGCGGGAGGGTAGGATTTGGAGTAGACGTGACAGTATCTCCCCCCCACCTGATGCACGGTACCAGCCGCAAGACGAGGCTGGCCAGAGGGACGGCCCGAGGATGAAGAGTGGGCCGGTCCGGGCTTTGAAGATGGAAATCACGGATGATGTTGTGATTCAAAATGTCCTCCACCGTAACCCAACACTGCTCCTCTGGACCGTACCCCTCCCAGTCCACCAGGTAGTGGAGCCAACCCCCAAGACGTCAGGAGTCCAGTAGGGATCTGATGGCATAGGTGGGAGATCCCTTGACGTACAGGGCAGGCAGATGGGTGTCGTGGGGAACAGCATCAGCCAGGGGACCAGGAACCACCAGCCTGAGAAGGGAGACATGAAAAGAAGGTGAGATGCAGTAGTCACTGGGAAGCTGAACGTACGTCACCTCGTTGACCCTCCGGAAAACCTTGAACGGCCCCACAAACCAGGGGCTCAGCTTCTTGTAGGGTAGGCAGAGTGGGAGGTTCCTGGTAGAGAGCCAGACACAATCCCCTGGATGGAACACAAGAGTCTCACTGCGGTGGCGGTCTGCCTGCTCCTTCTGATGGAGGACGGTGCACTGGAGTCGTGCTATAATTTCTCGGACAACCCAAAGATTCCTAGATGCCCTTCTAGAATCCCTCCGCCTACCCAAGGACATCAGAGTACAAAAATCAGTTAACCACCTAACTGAGGAACTCAATTTAACCCTGCGCAATACCCTAGATGCAGTCGCACCCCTAAAAACAAAAAACATTTGTCATAAGAAACTAGTTCCCTGGTATACAGAAAAGACCCAAGCTCTGAAGCAAGCTTCCAGAAAATTGGAACGGAAATGGTGCCACATACTGCATGGTACTGTTTTTCCAAGCTAGTCGGAAGACTTCAGTTTGGTACTGGAAGTCTTCCGACTAGCTTGGAAAAACAGTACCATATAGTATCGAAGAGCTCTCACTGCTGCTCGATCATCCTATTTTTCCAACTTAAGAGGAAAATAAGAACAATCCAAAATGTATTTTTGATACCGTCACAAAGCTACCTAAAAAGCAGCATTCCCCAAGAGAGGATGGCTTTCACTTCAGCAGTGATAAATTCATGAACTTCTTTGAGGAAAAGATCATGATCATTAGAAAGCAAATTACGGACTCCTCTTTAAATCTGCGTATTCCTCCAAAGCTCAGTTGTCCTGAGTCTGCCAGGACCTAGGATCAAGGGAGACACTCAAGTGTTTTAGTACTATATCTCTTGACATAATGATGAAAATAATCATGGCCTCTAAACCTTCAAGCTGCATACTGGACCCTATTCCAACTAAACTACTGACGGAGCTGCTTCTGTGCTTGGTCCTCCTATGTTGAACATAATTAACAGCTCTATCCACCGGATGTGTACCAAACTCACTAAAAATGGCAGTAATAAAGCCTCTCTTGAAAAAGCCAAACCTTGACCCAGAAAATATAAAAAACTATCGGCCTATATCGAATCTCCCATTCCTCTCAAAAGTTTTAGAAAAAGCTGTTGCGTGGCAACTCACTGCCTTCCTGAAGACAAACAATGTATACGAAACGAGACTGCACTTGTGAAGGTGGTAAATTACCTTTTAATGGTGTCAGACCGAGGCTCTGCATCTGTCCTCGTGCTCCTAGACCTTAGTGCTGCTTTTGATACCATCGATCACCACATTCTTTTGGAGAGATTAAAAACCGAAATTGGTCTACATGGACAAGTTCTGGCCTGGTTTAGATCTTATATGTCGGAAAGATATCAGTTTGTCTCTGTGGATGGTTTGTCCTCTGACAAATCAACTGTACATTTCGGTGTTCCTCAAGGTTCCGTTTTGGGACAATTATAGTTTTCACTATATATTTTACCTCTTGGTGATGTCATTCGGAAACATAATGTTAACTTTCACTGCTATGCGGATGACACACAGCTGTACATTTCGATGAAACATGGTGAAGCCCAAACATTGCCGTCGCTGGAAGCCTGTGTTTCAGACATAAGGAAGTGGATGGCTGCAAATGTTCTACTTTTAACCCAGACAAAACAGAGATGCTTGTTCTAGGTTCCAAGAAACCCTCTGTTAAATCTGACAATTCATCTTTATGGTTGTACAGTTGTCTCAAATAAAACTGTGAAGGACCTCGGCGTTACTCTGGACCCTGATCTCTCTTTTGACGAACATATCAAGACTGTTTCAAGGACAGTTTTTTTCCATCTACGTAACATTGCATAAATTTGAAACTTTACGTCCAGAAATGATGCAGAAAAATTAATCCATGCTTTTGTCACTTCTAGGTTAGACTACTGCAACGCTGTACTTTCCAGCTACCCGGATAAAGCACAAAATAAACTTCAGTTAGTGCTAAACACGGCTGCTAGAATCTTGACTAGAACAGAAAAAATGATCATATTACTCTAGTGCTAGTCCCTCTATACTGGCTTCCTGTTAAGGCAAGGGCTGATTTCAAGGTTTTACTGCTAACCTACAAAGCATAACATGGGCTTGCTCCTACGTATCTTTCCGATTTGGTCCTGCCGTACGGTCTACGGTCACAAGACACAGGCCTCCTTATTGTCCCTAGAATTTCGAAGCAAACAGTTGGAGGCAGGGCTTTCTCCTATAGAGCTCAATTTTTTATGGAATGGTCTGCCTACCCATGTGAGAGATGCAGACTCGGTCTCAACCTTTAACCTCTCTAGGGTACGTGAGACTGTAGCGTCCCACCTCTTCAACAGCCAGTGACACTGCAGGGCGCCAAATTCAAAACTACAGAAATCCCATAATTAAAATTCCTCAAACATACATGTATTTTACACCATTTCAAAGATACACGTGTTGTAAATCCAGCCACAGTGTCCGATTTCAAAAAGTCTTTATGACGAAAGAAATCCAAAAGATTATGTTAGGTGAGTGCCTATTCACAGAATAACACAGCCATTTTTCCAGCCAAAGAGAGGATTCACAAAAAGCAGAAATATAGATAAAATGAATCACTAACCTTTGATCTTCATCAGATGACACTCATAGGACTTCATGTTACACAATACATTTATGTTTTGTTCGGTAAAGTTCATATTTATATCCAAAAATCTGAGTTTACATTGGCGCATTACGTTCAGAAGTTACAAAACATCCTTTGAATTTGCAGAGAGCCACATCAATTTACAGGAATACTCATAATAAACATTGCTAAAAGATACAACTGTTATGCTTGGAATTTTAATGCAACCGCTGTGTCAGATTTCAAAAAAGCTTTACGGAAAAAGCAAACCATGCAATAAACTGAGTCGG
The DNA here is from genome assembly GCF_029448725.1 of Salvelinus fontinalis. NCBI lineage: Eukaryota > Metazoa > Chordata > Actinopteri > Salmoniformes > Salmonidae > Salvelinus > Salvelinus fontinalis. Next base: position 51,810,921 of record NC_074666.1, read on the forward strand.
CGCTCAGAGCCCAATCAAGACACAAATATATCTGCCATATTGTGCAGCCAACAGAAGTCAGAAATACATTCTGTATTATAAACATTCACTTACCTTTGATGATCTTCATCAGAATGCACTCAAAGAAATCTAAGTTCCACAATAAATGTTTGTTTTGTTCGATAATGTCCATCCTTTATGTCCAAATTCCTCCTTGTTGTTCTAGCGTTCAGTACACTTTCCAAACTCACGACGCGCAGGCAAGTCCAGTTGAAAAGTTGAAAAAGTTACATTACAGTCCGTAAAAACATGACAAACGAAGTATTGAATCAATCTTTAGGATGTTTTTAACATAATTCTTCAATAATGTTCCAACCGGAGAATTCCTTTGTCTTCAGAAGTGCGATGAAACAGAGCTCGCTCTCACAAGAACGCGCATGGTCAGCGCATGTTCAGGTCATGGTAGACCTTACTCAATCCCCTCTCCTTCGGCCCCACTTCACAGTAGAAGCATCAGACAAGGTTCTAAAGACTGTTGACATCAGGAAGCCTTAAGAAGTGCAACATTACCAATATCCCACTGTATCTTCAATAGGAGATGAGTTGAACATCGACCAACCTCAGATTTCCCACTTCCTGGCTGGATTTTTTATCAGGTTTTTTCCTGCCATGTGAGTTCTGTTATACTCACAGACATCATTCAAACAGTTTTAGAAACTTCAGAGTGTTTTCTATCCAAATCTACTAATAATATGCATATTCTAGCTTTTATGGCTTTGTAGCAGGCCGTTTACTCTGGGCATGCTTTTCATCCGGACGTGAAAATACTGCCCCCTACCCCAAAGAAGTTAAGTCTTTATTGAAGACTCATCTCTTCAGTAGGTCCTATGATTGAGTGTAGTCTGGCCCAGGAGTGTGAAGGTGAACGAAAAGGCACTGGAGCAACGAACCGCCCTTGCTGTCTCTGACTGGCCGGTTCCACACTCTCCACAATTTATCTCTGCAGGGGACATACACACGGATACAATTTCTGTGGAATAAATCAAATCAAATTAAATGTATTTATATAGCCCTTCGTACATCAACTAATATCTCAAAGTGCTGTACAGAAACCCAGCCTAAAACCCCAAACAGCAAGCAATGCAGGTGTAGACGCACGGTGGCTAGGAAAAATTACCATGTCGTTGAGACAGAACTGACCCCACACCCACCTCTGAAGTGGCCACCTCCACCACAAAGGATATTGTGGGATGTAGGTGTTTGAGAAATTGGGTGGAAGTGAAACGTCCCTTGAGTTGGCGGAAGGCCTCGTCAGCTGCTGGACTCCGCACCAAACAACTGGGACCACCCTTGAGGAGAGAGGTGAGAGGAGCAGCGATGGAGCTGAAACACGACTAAATGTGGAAAAAGCACCAAGGAGTGTGAATTCCTTTCTGAAGGCACTGTATAATCAGTATCCAGTAGGTAAAAGCAATACCATGTATTTGAATTCAGAGTTACATTGAGTTAATAAATAATACACCCTTGAATAGTTCAGTCTGAGAGTTACATACAGTGTATATATTTGTCTCTTAGTACGCTGTCTCATATATTTTCCTGCTGCGACCCATCGACATTTTCTTCGCTATTGATATTTATATAATCTCATAAATTGATTAAATTATGTCATTGAAATGCATAGCTGGCCATGGCTGCATCGATCGGAGATTCATAGAACTTTTCTGACAGCTTATTAATTCATAGGGGCAGCCAGGGAACAGAACAACATTCATAATTTGACATGAAGGATTTTGAATGTCTTATGTGCTTTCAACTGGGCTGCATGGGCTGAGCTGGGATAGGCTGGGATGGGTCAGGCAATGTGCTAGCCTACTGTTATGTGATTATGTGATGACACAGGGAAACCATATGGATTCATAAAGCATGATGGAGTTACAGTTGAAGTTGGAAGTTTACACGCACTTATGTTGGAGTCATTAAAACTCGTTTTTCAATCACTTCACAAATGTCTTGTTAACAAACTATAGTTTTGGCAAGTCGGTTAGGACATCTACTTTGTGCATGACACAAGTCATTTTTCCAAAAATTGTTTACAGACAGATTATTTCACTTATAATTCAATGTATCACAATTCCAGTGGGTCAGAAGTTTACATACACTAAGTTGACTGTGCCTTTAAATTCCAGAAAATGATGGCATGGCTTTAGAAGCATCTGATAGGCTAATTGGCATCATTTGAGTCAATTGGAGGTGTACCTGTGGATGTATTTCAAGGCCTACCTTCAAACTCAGTGCCTCTTTGCTTGACATCATGGGAAAATCAAAAGAAATCAGTCAAAATTCTGGTTCATCCTTGGGAGCAATTTCCAAACGCCTGAAGGTACCACGTTCATCTGTACAAACAATAGTACGCAAGTATAAACACCACGGGACCACACAGCCGTCATACCGCTCAGGAAGGAGATGCATTCTGTCTCCTAGACATGAATGTACTTTGGTGCAAAAAGTGCATATCAATCCCAGAAAAACAGCAAAGGACCTTGTAAAGATGCTGGAGGAAACCGGTACAAAAATATCCATATCCACAGTAAAACGAGTCCTATAATCGACATAACCTGGAAGGCCGCTCAGCAAGGAAGAAGCCACTGCTCCAAAACCGCCATAAAAAGAGTGTGCAAAGCTGTCATCAAGGCAGAGGGTGGCCACTTTGAAGAATCTCAAATATAAAATATGTTTTGATGTTTAACACTTTTTTGGTTTCTACATGATTCCATATGTGTTATTTCATAGTTTTGATGTCTTCACTATTATTCTACAATGTAGAAAATAGTAAAAATAAAGAAAAATCTTTGAATGAGTAGGTGTCCAAACTTTAGACTGGTACTGTATATCAGTGTATTCACATGTATTCACAGAAAGTATTCACATCCTGTCACGCCCTGGCCTTAGTATTATTTGTTTTATTTATTATTTTAGTTAGGTCAGGGTGTGACATGGGGTATGTGTGTATTTTGGGGTATTATATGGTAGAGGGGGTGTTTGTTGTAGTTTATGGTTTTGTGTTGAGTGTATGTGTCTAGCTGTGTCTATGTTGGGTGTAGTTCTAGGAAAGTCTATGGTGGCCGGAATGGGTTCTCAATTAGAGACAGCTGATTTCGGTTGTCTCTAATTGGGAGCCATATTTAAGGCTGCCATAGGCTTTAGCTGTTTGTGGGTCATTGTTTGTGTATATGTATATGTCGACGTAAGTAGTTTGTGTGTGCACTTACGTTTGAAGTTTTCACGATCGTTTGTTGTTTTCGTTAGTGTTGTATAAGTGTGTCGTGTTCATCTTCGTCGTTGTTATTAAAAAGATGTATTCAAATCATGTTGCGCCTTGGTCCTCTCGTTCATGTCAACGCGATCGTGACACATCCTACTTTTTGTTGCGTTTCGGCCTGAATTGAAAATGGATTGAATTTAGATTTTTTTTGGACACTGGCCTACACACAATACCCCATAATGTCAAAAGTGGAATTATGTTTTTCAAAATTGTTACAAATGAATAAAACATTAGAAGCTGAAATGTCTTGAGTCAATAAGTATTCAACCCCTTTGTTATGACAAGCCTAAATAAGTTCAGGAGTAAAAATGTGCTTAACAAGTCACATAATAAGTTGCATGGACTCACTCTGTGTGCAATAATAGTGTTTAACATGATTTCAGAATGGCTACCTCATCTCTGTACACGTCACATAAAATGATGTGTAAGGTCACTCAGTCAAGCAATGCCTTGCAAAGAAAAAAAATCAAATCTTATTTGTCACATGCCGCGAATACATTGAACTGCTTACTTAAAAGCCCTTAACCAACAATGCAGTTTTATGAAAAATAAGTGTAATGAATTTATTTACTAAAATAAACGGAAGGAATAAATAAATAAATAAAATAAAGAAGAAAATAGAAAAATAACAAATAATTAAGGAGCAACAATGGGATAACAGTAGCGAGGCTATGTACTGTACAGGGGGTACCGGATCAGAGTCAATGTGCGGGGAAACCGGTTAGTCGAGGTAATTGAGGTAGTATATACATGTAGGTAGAGGTAAAGTGACTATGCATAGATAATAAACAGATCGTAGCAGCACTGTAAAAAGGGTGGTGGGAGTGTGTGTGTGTGATGGGGGAGGGAGGGGAATGTAGTCCGAGTAGTCATTTGATTAGCTGTCCAGGAGTCTTATAGCTTGGGGGTAGAGCTGTTAAGAAGCCTTTTGGAACTAGACTTGGTGCCCTGTTACCTCTTGTCGTGCGGTAGCAGAGAGAGCAGTCTATGACTAGGGTGGCTGGAGTCTTTGGCAATTTTTAAAGCCTTCCTCTGACACCGCAACAACATTGTAGTTACTCCACAATACTAACCAAATTGACAGAGTGACAAGAAGGAAGCCTGTGCAGAATAACATTTTCCAAAACATGCATCCTGTTTGCAACTAAAGAAATACTCCTAAAAATAAGACAAAGCAATTCACTTTTTGTCCTGAAAACAAAGTGTTATGTTTGCGGCAAATACAATATAATACATTACTGAGTACCTCTCTCCATATTTTCAAGCATAGTGGTGGCTGCATGATGTTATGGGTATGCTTGTAATCGTTAAGGACTGGGGAGATTTTCAGGATAAAAGAAAATACTGAATGGAGCAAACACAGGCAAAATCCTAAAGAAAAACCTAGTTCAGTATGCTTTCCACCAGACACTGGCAGATGAATTCAACTTTCAGAAGGACAATAACTTATAACACAAAGCCAAATCTACACTGGAGTTGTTTATCAAGAAGATAGTGAATGTTCCTGAGTCGCCAAGTTAAAGTTTGACTTAAATCTGCTTGAAAATCAATGGCAAAAGTGAAATTGGTTGTCTAGCAATGATCACCAACCAATTTGCCAGAGCTTGAAGAATTTTGAAAAGGGCAAATATTGCAAATTCCGGGTGTGCAAAGTTGTTAGAGACTTGTCCAGAAAGACTTGCAGCTGTAATCACTGCCAAAGGTGCTTCCGCAATGTACAGTATTGACTCAGGGGTGTGAAATCTTATGTGTGTCGAGGCTTGGCCGCTTACTGGCCAATCAGAACGTGCTCCATGGCAAAATATGTTGTTGCTTCAAGTTGGGTATTCACAGACTTGTATGTATTGCCTTGGAATCAACTCCAATTCCAATGTTAGTCCATTATAGTTTGTTAAATGGCTTACAGAAACAAAATAACTAAATGTAAACCTATCTTTGCTAAATACATTAACTTGAACCCATTTGCAGTCCACTTTGTTCTAAGTAATTGCATGGCTTCAATAGCATTCACACTGATATATGGGGCTAGACCTACTGTAAATTGCATTATGGCTGAGAATGGACATTCCAAACATATTCAATAAGCAAGATTAAATTCATTATTGTTAATGACTATAAAGAGAACAAATAATTCGAATCAAATTCTGAACAAAACTAAACAACAACTTGTTTTATATGGGCTATGTCACACTTACAGGCATCGTCATTTCTCACCGTGGGCATATAATATTAAAACAAGGCAGACTATGGAGGGTTTTATGCACATCCAAACTTTTCATAGTAGCTGGACAAAGATCCAATATAAATAGAGTGGGAGAATGTCCGCTCACCGTTATACTGCTCATAAATAGGCCTGTGTTTTATGAACATAGTCAGAACCATTTTACAGATCAGATCGCATTCACACATCTCCAGAAGTTGCATTTCAAGTGCACCACCGGACGTTATCACCAGGAAGATGAATCATTGTAATAAGTTTGGTTGTAATAACATTTTGCGAAAAGCAAGGTATCCGTTTTTTTTTTTTAACCCATCAACAACAATAAATAAATACATGTAAAATGTAATGATATCATAAAACCGCCAGGATAAAAAAGACACACATTGCTGTTGAACCAGCCTTAGTTACTGTATAGTAGGCCGAAGGGAAAGCTTGGGTTTTGAACATATGAAACGGAAGAAAAGCAATCTTTACAGGTTACAGATAACTTCTAAATACGAGGTTCACTGGTATTAACCATGGATCTCATCTCTTGTTTCATGATGGACATGGACACATAGTCTACATTAAGGAAGGGGTTTTACGCACGTCCAAAATCGGATCTGCATGGCTAAAATAATGTGGGCCTGCATAAAATGCATAGCTAAAAAGAAATGTCAGCTCACTGTTTTACTCCTCTCAAACTTGATATTTTAATAAAGCTTTGGTGATTCAAATTTCTTTCCAAGTGGTCTCAGGAGCCAAACCCTTCATCGAAAGTCTTGACTACTTCACGATTGCACTGGGCACACAAAAAAAGCCTTAATTGAGAGGAGGGGAAGCTATGCTTGGTTTTTAATCAAATAAAATAAAATGGGAAAAAACACATGTTTTTTTAATGTTTCTAAATAGGAAGTGTACAGGCAGCAAAAGCATTGTCACGTCCTGACCATAGAAAGCCTGCATTTTCTATGGTAGAGTAGGTCAGGGCGTGGACTAGGGGTGTTTAGTCTAGTTTATTATTTCTATGTGGGGTTCTAGGTTTATTTTCTATGTTGGTGTTTGTGTATGATTCCCAATTAGAGGCAGCTGGTAATCGTTGTCTCTAATTGGGGATCATACTTAAGTTGCATTTTTTCCACCTGTGGGTTATGGGATATTGTTTATGTTTAGTTGCCTGTTCGCACTACATTGTCATCACGGTTAGTTTATTCTTTATTTTGTATTAGCTTAAATTTCACTTTCATTAAAATATGTGGAACTCGAAGTACGCTGCGCCTTGGTCCGACCATCATTATTACGAACATCGTGACAAGCATATTAGGCTACTCTTGTTCCCTGAGTGTATGGGCAGTGTGCGTCACAGCTGGATAGGCTGCATTTGTTGTCAAAATTCATACCAATACCAACTGTGTTACCGCTAAAACCAGCTTTTGGTTGGTCTTAAATATCCCTATCAGTGCTGCCTGAAATTAGCACTTTGGATCATGTTTTTGAGGACACACCTCAAATATTTCAACCCCGCCCATCTGAGTGCAAGCCAGCTGATATAAAACAGGTAAATTGCCAAACCTGGCGGTTGGGCTGGAAAGTGGCAGTTTTTACATGACAACAGTGCAAACTAACGTGCGTTTGACACAAGCGCCACCTTAACGCCAGCCAAAAATATAGCTCACAGTTTTAAACACACACACACACACACACACACACACACACACACACACACACACACACACACACACACACACACACACACACACACACACACACACACACACACACACACACACACACACACACACACACACACACACACACAATGACACTGTGGGCTGTTGTAGCACACCTCCTTCATTCCTTCTACTCTCCCATCATTACTCAATCTGCTCAGGCATCTTTGAGCTGGCGCTCAGATTACCAATGATATGGTCTCCATTGTCTCAACTGACAAATGCCACTGGACTCCCAATCTGGTTTATCCAACACCAAACGAACTCCTTGGAGACAGAGAGACTGTCCCTCATAGGGTTACTCAACACTTGATCGAAATATATATGGCAAGTGGTGGTAGATCAACTTGATGTACCTAATGAAGAAGTGAAAGATAGCCTTTTGTCAATTTGACTTAAATCTTCCCATAACTTCTGCAAACTAAAAAAAAATAGGTTCCTCAAGGGTTCTTTGGAAAGGGTGATGGTTTTATGTGGAACCATAATGACTCAAAGGACCCTTTGAGCTCTTCAATGATTCATTACAGTTCACAAACCGGTTCTTTGCTCTTTCAGTGATAATTCCAATGTGGGGGAGGCACTCATTAAAATATTTTGGGGAGTTGTTTGCGCACCGCTATATTTGTGCAACCGTGAGTGAGAGTGTCATTCCAGTTAGTCTAATGTGTTGTGTTAAACCATTGCATATACACCTCATATACACCTATACACCTCATTTACACCTATGGTCAGTGGCTGTGTCTTGACTGCATCTTGTGATAGACTCACATTTAACCTTGTGTTAATTGTGAACAGTTGATTGAATCAGTCAGTGGTCCTCAATTCTCTTCTTAGACACCCCCAGCTGTTCCAGAGGTAGCACACTTGATTCAACTTCTCAATTTACTCAAAAATAACACCTATGGAAATTGAACGATATAATATGGCTGACAAGAATAGAAAGCCCTGTATGGTTCTTCAAAAGGGTCTACATAGAAGCATTCTCCATAATGGTTCGGGTAAAGAACAATAAAAACACGTTCTGCAGTTTAAAGCCATCTACGAACTGAATATACTTTCCTGCAACCCGCCTCACCCAATGTGGTACGGATCTGCTATTTTTGTAATTGTTTCGCCACTATGGCCTATTTATTGCTTTACCTCCCTACTCTTCTACATCTGCACACACTGTACATAGATATTTCTATTGTGTTATTGACTGTACGTTTGTTCATGTGTAACTCTGTGTTGTTGTTTCTGCTGCACTGCTTCGCTTCGTCTTGGCCCGGTCGCAGTTGTAAATGAGAACTTGTTCTCAACTGGCCAACCTGGTTAAATAAAGGTGAAATAAAATAAATAAATCCTAATAATAAAAAAAGGGTTGTAACCATAGCAGAACCCTTTTTTTGGTGTTATATATATATATATAACCTTCCTTAATGGTTCTTCATAGAACCTTAGGAAAGGGTTCTCTATAGCACCATACATGTTCCATTTAGAACCCTTATGAGCATGGTTCCTTACTGAACCTTCAAAAAAGGGTTCTACTATGGTTACAAGCCAAATAACCCCTATCTGGTACTAATTACATTTACATTTAAGTCATTTAGCAGACGCTCTTATCTAGAGCGACTTACAAACTAATCAGAATCATTATTTTTTAGTGTTTGGTTATATTTGTCATGGATAATTAACTGTAGAGCGAAGGGTCACACCGAAGGTACAGCAGTAATTGTAGTCATGGTGGAGGCTGTTTAGGCTTTTGCTCCAGGCGGTGACTACAATAGACAAGAGTCAAGAACCTCTCCTGGTGGTGCTGCTCTGTGCTCCAGAGCGCCGCAGACCGTCTCTCCTACCATGTGGCGGAGAGGATCCTTAGCTGACATACTGTATCTCTCTGTCATCGGTGCCTTCTCCGCTCCCATCCTCCAATTTAGTTGTTATTGTTTCTAGGAAATTAGAAAATGCAAATGACGGAGCGCGGTAGCCCCGCCGTCACACAGAGAATATTATTCCTCATCACTCGGCGCCTGCTAATTGGAATGATTTGCTTGTTAATACACTGCCAATTAGGGTGGCGTCCGATGTGGGGGCCCTTGACAGAACTCATTTGAGGTGAGCGAGACGTGTGGCTGCACCAAGGCTGAGTGGGCTACAGGCTGTCTGTTCCTGTTAGCATGGCGGCCATTACCGTGAGGCAGGCACTTAAAGAAGGCGCATACACACACACACACACACACACACACACACACACACACACACACACACACACACACACACACACACACACACACACACACACACACACACACACACACACACACACACCACCACCAGACACTCAGGTACTCTCATCCACTCCATTTGATTAATCCTAGAATTCACAGGCTAATGCCCGAACTGATCACATAATCAATAATGCATCGCACACAGACATGAGAGGGAGATAAGAGATTCATGTCTTCTATGCACAGCATACTCAAAAGAGCTGAGTTTGTCCATATAGATACAGTTGGTAAGTGTGTTAATATCTGGCTCGTCAGTGGACAGCTAAGCTATCATAAATGGTTAATGCTGTATCGATGTCACTATTATTCTTCATGTCTTGAATTGACTGTCAGAAGTTCAATACATAATCATAGATTTAAGATTTAACGTGAGGGTTTGTCAACTCGTGGAAAAAGTTGTCAATGCAAATCTCCATTGTGCAATAAGATGTGATGGAAATTCCTAACAATCTGAAGGCCAGTGGTGTACCCACGCAAGTGTTTCATTTCCTTTGGTTGGATTTCACATCAAATTCTCCCTTAATCTCCAAATGTGCATCTGTTTTTCCTGGAACATGTCCTGTCACAAAAGAAGCATGTAATGATAAATGATGAGACACAGGAATGCCTTGATATTGTGCTATCTGTTGTAGAAACCTCCATCTAGTTAATCAGATATCCCCCTTAAACAGCCCATTTATTCAGATGAATTATGACAACCTCTCCATGCCTTTTATGAAGCCAAGAGAGAGAGAGTATTGTGACGAGGGTTGCAAAGGAATCTTCTGTAATTTTGATAACTGACAGAACATCTATGGCAATCCATCTTAACTTTGGTAATTTATACTTGAATAACTTTTAAAACAATTATTCGTATATACTATTCATGCTATATATTTGTGTCCACATTGTACATGAGTTTCTAGTAGATAGACCATATGGTTCAAGAGAAAATAGCCTAATTAATAATAAAGCATCTAATCAACAATGGCATTATTTTCTATTAACTCTGCAACTCTTCCAACTTTTCTCACAACTGCCACCAGATTGACGCTAAAACATTGACAACAAATACATATTGACATATATATATATATACATACATACATATATACATATATACAGTACTATATATACACTACCATTCAAAAGTTTGGGGTCACTTAGAAATGCCCTTGTTTTTGAAATAATACTTTAGCTGCATTTGGCGAGGAACTCTATAAAAGAGTAGAGCGGTACAGTAAAGTGCTCACTCCCTCCCTGAGAATGAGTACGAGGGGGAAGACTTTGAGCGTGGCACAGTGGAGAGAGAGAGAGGGGGGGGGGGTTAATTAGTTTACATCAGTGGCTGGGCCAACAGGGCTCTCCGCACCACCCCTGTGAATAGAGCACCAGGGAACCTATCATGTTTACAACTCCGACTGGGGGGACTACTCTGTATAAATGCTAAAGTACTTAAGCACCGTCAAGACACGCCTATGTTCATTAACAATAACATAACAATAACAATAACACAGTGGTCCCGTGTGGCTCAGTTGGTAGAGCATGGCGCTTGCAACGCCAGGGTTGTGGGTTCAATTCCCACGGGGGGACCAGGGTTCAATTCCCACACGGGGACCAGGATGAATATGTATGAACTTTCCAATTTGTAAGTCGCTCTGGATAAGAGCGTCTGCTAAATGACTTAAATGTAAATGTAAATTTACCACATCTAAAGATGTCCTGGCTGGCTGTTTTGTCCCTGGGATAATAACATGGCAGCAGACAATGCACCCAGAGGAATGTCGGATGAGTCCTGGGAGGGTTTTAGTGAGTGAGAAAGTTACAGAGCGTCAAAGTTCATACCCCGAACCAAAACATAACCTGCCCTGTTATTGGTAGTAGTGAGAGGTTAGCATGTCTTGGTGTATGATCTTTGACCCTCTGTAACTTTCTCGCTCATCATTACTCACAATTAATTCCTGATTATCCGTAATCATGGCAGTATCCACATGATTGTAGAAGTGTTTAGAAACATATTATATTCTCATTTATAATAAACGGGACTCCAAAACGACACAATACATTATTTACCATTTAATTTCTATTGGGAGCAAAATAATCTGAAAAACAACCAAAGCAAAGTGCAAATGCATCCAACAAATTTGTAGAGTCACAAGCTTGATGTATTCATTGCATGCTAGGAATATGGGACCAAATAGCACTTTATTTATAACAATCTTTAGGGGTGTCAATCATTTTGACAGCTACCTTTTTGAGAAATAACATATATTACTTGTTAAAGAAAATCTCTTTCTCTGAGCAATTATATTAGTATGAAATAATTTAATTTCTTATTTTTTCCCATACAATATAGCTCAGAATTTGACTGATTTAATTTTATATAGTCATTTTTGCTCATCTTTATCAAGGGTGTCAATAATCTCAGACCCCACTATAGCTTGTTTATCCTCAGCTTCTTTAAGGGTAATGAAATAAAGTGGACTAAGAGTGTATATCTATCAGATGGCGAGGCATATACAGTAGTGACTTTACAAGATACTGTGGGATCATTAGACCCTTTAAGCCCGATGGGATATAGTGTTTTTATGAGCTCTCGGCCGTAATCCATTCATTGGTTTGACAAACCATTAGAGTTTATCGATGTCCAATGGGTTGGCTCACAAGAAAACACCATTATTTGTCATGATCAAAGTTTAACATTGACAGAGAATGTTTTAACATCAGCGTGAAGCTGCTCTTAACCTTCAAGGACAGTGTGATAAAATACAGGGAGAGATCTACAAGGCTATCGCTCATTTTGGGGCCCAAAATACATTTTAGACTTGAGCCTTCACACAGTTTTTGAGGAGTAAAGGAAATGGATGTGGTTAGTAAAAGCGTAATATTCAACAGTAGATCTCAGTGAATGTAGATACCGTAAATAAATGATAGGGCTTGCTTCAAACACACAGAAACAGTATATTTGGCAGACATGCCTGGAGTACTTCTTTAAGCCTTGATACAATGATTTTCTTCAGTTTCTCTTGCTGAAATCTCAGAAATGAGAGTACAATTCATATTTGTTTAGCTTTTTATTGTAATGCGGAGGTAGTACATTTTCACAGCGGTGCAGAATTGTAGAAGAATAACTGCTTGTGCAAAAATTCTGCTGCCCTCTAGGGAAATTGAACGTGTCTTAAAATGGGTTAGCGACATGAATAATTTCAAAAGAACATACAAGTGGTAATGTGGCTTTTTGATGTGCCTTAACTACTAGATAAGCATTTCGATGAGTTCTAAAGTGTTACAAAGCATAGACCATCACAATACTATATACTGTCCAGTATCGACAACATCTATAACATTGTTGAACTTTTTTCTGAGAATACTTATTATATTCTACATGATCAAGTTCCCACTGGGCACACTTTGGTTGAATCAATGTTGTTTCCATGTCATTTCAATGAAATGACATTGAACCAACATGGTTGAGATGATACAGAACTAAAGGGTACTGTACATTATTCTGATCAAAAAAAGTAACAGCGTCTTTATGTAAGCCTTTGTTGCCTGAGGTCATAGTAACAAGTAGAATACACTGTATCTAATCAAGTCGAAGTGATGATACAAAAATCGTAAAGGGTATTGTAAAGACTTCATTCGGATGAACGAAAAAAAGCTAAACTGATCATCCCTTTGTTGCCTGAGGTCACAGCACCAAAGGGCGGCCCAACAGCAGTGCTGCATGCTGGGACTCGTATGCTCCCGGAGTGTTCCACTCCGCTGGGCCACTTTGGTCATGGTTAACTCCAAGACACCATGATGACAGGTGACAGTTAGCTATTTTTACCGCTTGATATAGATCCATCAACCTCCGCTCTACGCTGCGTCTATCTATCCCCCTTTGGGGGGGACGGAAGTTCCAGGTCATCAAGTCAAGTCAAAAATCAACCAACAACCTCCTCCCCCTTATCCTCTACTCCTCGCTTCTTCTTTCCTGTCCTCTGCTCGCAGGGCCTATGGAAATGTCAGTGTGTCCCAGGAGGAGGTAGCTAATGTCAGGACATGCGGTTGGCATGAAACAGAGGCGCTCGGTGCTCCACGATGCTCCACGGTGCTCCTGTCCAGCTGTGCCGGGGACCGCACACCCCTCTGGAGTGGAACTAATTGTGAGGGTTATTGATTGGCGCCTCATATCTCCGCCTGTCCCCGGGTAAATAAGATTGATGGACTTGTCACGTTGTCATCAGGCCACAATGTGTCTCGGGGAGTGTTAACATGGTCCGGGTTCACGGTGGAACATCGCAGAGCGTGGTGGCGGTGACTTTCTAGCACATCACAGGAATATCTATGCAATGTATAAGGGGAAAGCCTGCTCTAGTTGTGAGTTTCCTGTCTAGCAAGCTCTCCAGTTTGGTGAAAAGTAAACATTGCTCTGGGCGTGGAGCATTTTTAAACGCTGTGGAGGATAAGGAAGATTAAACAAGCAAAAGGAGAGGAATGAGAAGGAGCCTTACTTGACCCTCTTGGAAATCAAGCATCCTCTTTGCCGCAAGGAGGTTTCTGGCACAAACAAATTGTTCTCAGTATGATTAGTATTTTGAATAACTGCCAGTAAGTGATTGGGTAACATATGCTACTATGAGGATGCATAAGTAAAACAATTGCAAATTGACCTAAAGTCCCATAGAATTTTCAGTTATATGACTCCGTTATATATTCAATAGCCTGTTATCTGCTGTATGCATTGACTGATACATTGTTTGTTCGGTTTACTGAGCCAATAGTTAGTCAATTATAATGAGAACAATAGAAAGGTACATATTAACTATAGGCATTGTAGTTACATGTTTATGTGGTGTATTAACTATAGGCATTGAAGTTACATGTAGTTTAGTCTAAAGAGGGCCAGTTGTATTGCTTCTTTAATCAGTATAACAGCTTTCAGCTGTGCTAACATAATTGCAAAAGGGTTTTCTAATGATCAATTAGCCTTTTAAATCGATAAACTTGGATTAGCTAACATAACGTGCCATTGGAACACAGGAGTGATGGTTGCTGATAATGGGCCTCTGCACGCCTATGTAGATATTCCATTAATAATCAGCCGTTTCCAGCTACAATAGTCATTTACAACATTAACAATGTCTACACTGTATTTCTGATCAATTTGATGTCATTTTAATGGATAAAAAAAGTGCCTTTCTTTCAAAAACAAGGACATTTCTAAGTGACCCCAAACTTTTGAACGGTAGTGTATGGGTGGTTCATTAACTATAGGCGTTGTGGTTCCTGCGTCGTATGTTCATTATGTCTCAGCTACAGGTGAGGCAGAAATGAGAGCGAGAGAAGGAAAGAGAGAGATCTCTGTTTAGGGAGTGCATATGTACAAATATTTTGTTGAATTTCACTCACACTATTTCCAGAAAATGCCGTGTGCACAACACCGACTCTTTTACAGCAGAGCCATTCATTCTGCCTCAAATAGCATTGCGTGTGTGACAAAGGAATTGAAAGTCAACAGATTATGTTTACTTCCAGAAAAGAGCTTATCAAAGAGTCATTAGGCCAGACGATGCGCTTTCTTATATTTGGGCCTAATGATCCATGTAATGTCTGTCCTCTCCCCCTGGATGTGCTGTTTTCCATCAAACCACAAGCTATTTGTGTGTGTGTGTGTCCGTATGTGGGTGCGCGTGTGTGTGTGTGTTCGCTATATTACCTAAACTGATATGATGATATATGACCCTGTCATATGTATATAGGCTTCACAATCTCTTTACAAAAGAATAGAATCAGGCATACTGAATACATTTCTAAGACTAGAGTAAATGACGTTCTATAGAAAGACTATAGCATTTCTTATAGCTTGTTAAACACAAGTGTGGGCTGTGTTGGATACCACGCTGTATCGAATATACAATATGGGATGCTTGGGACCATGTTGGTTTATGATGGCAGGTTGTACATATGGCTGAGATCAAGTAATTAACCTTGTGTTGAGATTGTCCTTCCATTGGTGTGCAGCAATTAGCCGTAAGTGTTCAGAGAGAGCAGAGAGGTACTCAGAAAACTTCCCTACAGGTTTAAAAGGTGAGCTCTCACCCCATCGTAGGCCGTGTGCATTTGCAGAAGTTTTGAAACTCTATTTATCAAATCAATGTTCTCTTCACTTAGAGAGGGAGGGTTATTTTGATAAAGCCATTATACTGTGGGGTTGCAGTATGTTGCATTAGGGTCAGCGGTGGTGGACGCCACCTCATCTCACCGGTAGAGGAAATGATGCGATGCCTTCCATTCCAAGGTCATCCCACACTACAGTGGCTCCCCCATACAGATATCTACCCTGCAAAGGAAATGCTCTGCCACATGGAAGGCCACGCTGCTGTGTGAGTTCGAAGCTCATGCAAAGAAGAAGCAATTTCCGGACATAATTCCATCAGGGACACTGAGCAAGCCATCTGTGGTAATGTGTTTGTACAGTTTGGAAAATCACTAAGTGCAAAGTGTATACTGAGACTATTGTAATGTAGTGATTTCACAACAAACCATTTCCTGGCTTTCCTGAAGTTGGGACATGCCTCTTTATTGTTTTGTATTGTCCAGACTGTCTTAGTAAAGGGAACACAAGCTGAAACGATTCACATGATACTGTATGACTGGCAGAAGCATGATCCCAACGTTGAGATGTTCTCAATCAACCCTGATGAAGTGCTTGGTTTCAGCAACTTGTCTCAGATTTACCGCCCTCGTACCAACGTTTTATCTTTACCAGCTTCTCATCAGGTCACATCTTCTGAAGAGAAACAATAAAGTAGATGTTTTTTGTGTCAGAGGGCATAAATGGTGTTGTTCCCATCTTCTCCCTTCGCTGGCTTCCTCCCGGTGAGTCTCCGGGTGTATTCCAAATGGCACCCTTTTTCCTATATAGTGCACTACTTTTGACCAGAGCCCTATGTGCCATGGTCAAAAGTAGTACACTGTAAGGGAAAAGGGTGCCATTTGGGATGCAATCACGGTTTACTGCCAGTTGTAAAAACAAGTCTCTGTGGAGGGAGCTCCTCTCTCCAGTAATGTCTCACCTGTTGGTTTGTCTCCCCTTCTTATTACCTAGAGGAATGGGCCAAGAGATTAATTTCAACTTTGCAATTGACACAGGTTTAGATGCGTATCGAGAGAGCTAGCTGCATATAAAAGCAACGCAGGAGGTTTCTGGAGAAAGACGGATGTGGTCCATAAGCTTCCTACTCAAGCCATTTATCAAAACATAACAGTGTTTGTTTACAAAGCACTCTACAGAGAAACTAGCAGGTCAAACATATCTTTCTTTCTCTCTCTACCTTTGTCTCTCTTTCTTTTGTTGTAGCCATTCTCCTGTCCATCCAATAAAATCCAGGCAACATCCAACAGATTTAAGAGCTACCCTTCTATTACCTCCTCTCCTCTGCTACTCCCCTGATAACCAGTGCCTCAATCAAGTGTGTGAGATATAACCGCTGCTGACACTGCCTGTCTGTATGCTTCAGCTGGCCTAGATGATGGAATGGCACACTTTAAATGATGGAATGTCCCTCTATGTGGCGCATGGCCACTCATCTACAGTATCTGTACACACACACACACACACACACACACACACACACACACACACACACACAGGACCAGGCAGCAGGGCAAGGGGGAATTATGTGATCCCGGGCATCAAGGCAACCAGTAACGATGGGCAGCCAGAGACACTCCCGGAGCCAGAGACTACTGGGAAACGCTACTGGGGAGATTTCATGAGAGAAGCAGTCCCTCAAAAAGACAGAATCCCAATAATCCAAACAAGAAGAAAGAGACTATGGAGGACAACTGATCAGTGACATTTAATGTGTTTTTCACAATCCTTTATTGATAACATGGGCAGTGACATGTGGAGAGATTAGGATTGCAGGTCAATGTGTCAACCTTTTTGAAGATATAGAGTAGTTAAGATGTGCTGTACCTGAAGATACTGCTTAATATAACCACCACAGTAAATAGCAAACAGTTGTACTTGGAAGCAGATTGTCATCTGATTAGTTAAATAACAGATAGAGGGAAGGACAGGGACTAATGAAGGCAATGCTGTGGCCCTAATAATCCCTCTCTGTCATGTTGTCACACCCTGACCTTAGATATCTCTGTTTTCTTTATATTTTGGTTAGGTCAGAGTGTGACTAGGGTGGGTACGTTCGTTTTTGTATTGTCTAGTTTTTTTTTGTATGTCTAGGGTTTTTGGAGATCTAGGTGATTTGTATGTTTATGGTGGCCTGATATGGTTCCCAATCAGAGGCAGCTGTTTATCGTTGTCTCTGATTGGGGATCATATTTAGGTAGCCATTTCCCTTTGGTGTTCGTGGGTTCTTGTCTATGTGTAGTTGCCCGTCAGCACTCGTTTTGTATAGCTTCACGTGTCGTTTTGTTATTTTGGTTAGTTTGTTCTGTGTTCATTCTTATTATATTAAAGAATGTACGCATACCATGCTGCGCCTTGGTCCGATTCATACGATGAACGTGACACATGTAGGTTCGAAGGCTGCCTTAAAGGTCCAATGCAGCCATTTTTTTTATATCAATATCAAATCATTTCTGGTTAACAGTTAAGTACCTTACTGTAATTAAAATGGTCAAAAATAGCTTTTTTAGAAAAACTATTCTCAAGCAAAAATTTTGCTAGAATTGTCTGGGAGTGGTCTGAGTGGGGAGGGGAAAACTGAAAGCTAGCTGTTATTGGCAGAGATTTGGATCACTCTTTGTTATTGCTCTATTAACCAATTTATCTCATGGTGAAACTCCCGCCCGTGCAAACTTGCTGATTAGAAGGTCCTGTGTAGATTGTATTTTCAAACAGCAACCATAAGGCATTAACACTGACTTTTTTTTGTTTACCGTGTTAGTTTCCTCAGTTGTTGTAAAATATGATATAAAAACACAGGAGAAACAGAATTTTGACTACACTGGGCCTTTAATGACGACAGTTCACGTCTATTGATTGCACTTTGGGCTTTGGCAGGAGCAACAGTCATTTATAATCCTCCCCCTCATTGGTTTTACTGTAGTGTTTGGGGCTGCACTGTTAGGCAAAATGTTCAACTCTGGTCTATCAACAACACCATTATATCTTAGACACTTCAGATGAGTCATTGGGTGTATCCCAAATGGCACCCTCTTCTCTACTGTGTGTAATGCACTACTTTTGACCAGCTCTGGTCAAAAGTAGTCCGCTATAAAGGGAATAGGGTGCCATTTGAGACACAGCTATAGACACCATAATAGAGTATCGGAAAACAGGCTAATACATTTGGAAAGATACTGTATAATAACTCATACATATTCATAATGGCAAATAATGAGGTAATCAAAACTCATTTTACTGTTATGGATTTTTAGATTCAGCTTCGTTATGGATCTTTCCTGGTAGACTTATGGATTTTAACATATACTGTATTCATTTTCTGCATGACTTCAGCGAGGTTGACATCCCAAAGGGTACCATATTCCTTACATCAGCGTTTCCCCAACTCGGTCCCCAAACTTTTGCCCTAGTACTACACAGCTGATTCAAATAACCAAACTTGATGATTAGTTTATTATTTGAATCAGCTGTGTAAAGCTAGCGCAAAAAAACAAAAACAAAACAAGTTTGGGAAACCCTGCCCTAAATAGTGCACGACTTTTGGCCAGAGCCCTATGGGCCCTGGTCAAAAGCAGTGCACTATATAGAGTCGTGGCTGAACAAGGACATGGAAAATATACATCTAGCTGTTTTTTCTATACATTGGCAGGACAAAAAGGCAGGGTCAAGCAAACTCAGGGGAGGTTTTGTGTGTCTCTTTGTTAACAACACCTGGTGAGATCTCTAATATTAAGGACGTCTCGAGGTTCTGCTCCCGAGTTAGAATACCTCATGATAAGCTGTAGACAATGTTGAGACAGCTAATACAGTGCCTTGCAAAAGTATTCACGCTCCTTGGCATTTTTCCTATTTTGTTGCATTACAACCTGTAATTTAGATGGATTTTTAATTTTGATTCCATGTAACGGATATACACAAAATTGTGAAATGGGAATGTGCAATGTTAGAATAATAGTAGAGAGAATGATTTATTTCAGCTTTTATTTCTTTCATCACATTCCCAGAGGTTCAGAAGTACACATACTCAATTAGTATTTGGTAGCATTGCCTTTAAATTGTTTAACTTGGGTCAAACGTTTCGGGTAGCCTTCCACAAGCTTCCCACAATAAGTTGGATGTATTTTTGGCCCATTCCTCCTGACAGGGCTGGTGTAACTGAGTCAGGTTTGTAGGCCTCCTTGCTCGCACACGCTTTTTCAGTTCTGTCCACACATGTTCTATAGGATTGAGGTCAGGGCTTTGTGATGGCCACTCCAAAATCTTGACTTTTTTGTCCTTAAGCCATTTTTCCACAACTTTATAGTATGCTGGGGTCATTGTCCATTTGGTAGACTCATTTGAGACCAGGCTTTAACTTCTTGACTGATGTCTTGAGATGTTGCTTCATTATGTCCACATAATTTTCCTGCCTCATGATGCCATGTATTTTGTGAAGTGCACCAGTCCCTCCTGCAGCAAAGCACCCCAACATGATGCTGCCACCCCATGCTTCACGGTTGGGATGGTGTTCTTTGGCTTGCAAGCCTCCCCCTTTTTCCACCAGACATAATGATGGTCATTATGGCCAAACAATTCTATTTTTGTTTCATCAGACCAGAGGACATTTCTCCAAAAAGTACAATCTTTGTCCCCATGTGCAGTTGCAAACTGTAGTCTGGCTCTTTATGGCGGTTTTGGAGCAGTGGCTTCTTCCTTGCTGAGTGGCCTTTCAGGTTATGTCGATATATGACTCGTTTTAATGTGGATATAGATACTTGTGTACCGGTTTCCTCCAGCATCTTCACAGGGTCCTTTGCTGTTGTTCTGGGATTGATTTGCACTTTTCGCACCAAAGTATGTTAATCTCTAGGAGACAGAATGCGTCTCCTTCCTGAGCGGTATGACGGCTGCATGGTCCCTTAGTGTTTATACTTGCATACAATTGTTTGTACAGATAAATGTGGTACCTTCAGGCGTATGGAAATTGCTCCCAAGGATGAACAGACTTGTGGAGGTCTACACATTTTTTTCTGAGGTCTTGGCTGATTTCTTTTGATTTTCCCATGATGTCAAGCAAAGAGGCACTGAGTTTGAAGGTAGGCCTTGAAATACATCCACAGGTACACCTCCAATTGACTAAATGATGTCAATTAGCTCATCAGAAGCTTCTAAAGCCATGACATAATTTTCAGTAATTTTCTAAGCTGTTTAAAGGCACAGTCAACTTAGTGTATGTAAACTTCTGACCCACTGGAATTGTGATACAGTGAATTATACATGAAATAATCTGTCTGTAAACAATTGTTGGAAAAATGACTTGTGTCATGCACAAAGTAGATGTCCTTACAGACTTGCCAAAACGACAGTTTTTAACAAGAATTTTTCGGAGTGGTTGAAAAACAAGTTTTAATGACTCCAACCTAAGTGTATGTAAACATCTGACTTCAACTGTATGTACAGTATTCACCCCCTTTGCTATGAAGCCCCTAAATAAAATCTGCTGCAACCAATGACCTTCAGAAGTCACATAATTAGATTACACACAGGTGGACTTTTTTTAAGTGTCACATGATCTGTCACATGATCTCAGTATATATACACGTGTTCTGAAAGGCCCCAGAGTCTGAAACACCACTAAGCAAGGGGCACCACCAAGCAAGTGACACCATGAAGACCAAGGAGCTCTCCAAACAGGTCAGTGATAAAGTTGTGGAGAAGTACAGATCAGAGTTGGGCTATAAAAAAATATCCAAAACTTTGAACATCCCACGGAGCACCATTAAATCCATTATATGGCACAACAACAAACCTGCCAAGAGAGGGCCGCCCACCAAAACTCACGGACCAGACAAGGAGGGCATAAATCAGAGAGGAAACATAGAGACCAAAGATAACCCTGAAGGAGCTGCAAAGGTCCACAGCAGAGATTGGAGTATCTGTCCATAGAACCACTTTCAGCTGTACACTACAGAGAGCTGGGCTTTACGGAGGAGTGGACAGAAAAAGCCATTGCTTAAAGAAAAAAATAAGCAAAAGGCATGTGGGAGACTCCCCAAACATGTGGAAAAAGGTACTCTGGTCAGATTAGACAAAAATGTAGCTTTTTGGCCATCAAGGAAAATGCTATATCTGGCGCAAACCCAACCCCATCTCATCACCCCGAGAACAACATCCCCACAGTGAAGTATGGTGGTGGCAGCATCATGCTGTGGGGATGTTTTTCATCGGCAGGGACTGGGAAACTGGTCAGAACTGAAGGAATGATGGATGGCGCTAAATACAGGGAAAATCTTGAGGTGAAATCTGTTTCAGTCTTCAAGAGATTTGAGACTGGGATGGAGGTTCACCTTCCAGCAGGACAATGACCCTAAGCATACTGCTGAAGCAACACTCGAGTTGTTTAAGGGGAAACATTTAAATGCCTTGGAATGGCCTAGTCAAAGCCCAGACTTCAATCCAATTGAGAATCTGTGGTATGACTTAAAAATTGCTGTACACCAGCGGAACCCATCCAACTTGAAGGAGCTGGAGCAGTTTTGCCTTGAAGAATGGACAAAAATCCCAGTGGCTAGATGTCCCAAGCTTATAGAGACATACCCCAAGAGACTTGCAGCTGTAATTGCTGCAAAAGGTGGACCTACAAAGTATTGACTTGACTAGTTGTGATTGACTAGTTATGCACGCTCAAGTTTTCAGTTTTTTTGTCTTATTTCTTGATTGTTTCACAATGAAAAAATATTTTGCATCTTCAAGGTGGTAGGCATGTTGTGTAAATCAAATGATAAACCCCCTCCAAAAATCTATTTTAATTCCAGGTTGTAAGGCAACAAAATAGGAAAAATGCCAAGGGGGTGAATTCTTTCGCAAGCCACTGTAGGATGGAGGTCAGACACCTGGCAGTGTGGTGCCAGGACCACAACCTCTCCCTCAACGTCAGCAAGACAAAGGAGTTGATCATGGAGTACAGGAAATGGAGGGCTGAGTACGCCCCCATTCACATCGACAGGGCTGTAGTGTAGAGGGTTGAGAGCCTCAAATTCCTCCACATCACTAAGAACCTATCATGGTTAAACACACCAACATAATCATGAAGAGAGCACGGCAATGCCTCTTACCCATCAGGAGGCTGAAAAAATTTGGCATGGGCCCTCAGATCCTCACAAAGTTCTACGGCACTATCTGCATCACCGATTGGTAGGGCAACTGTTCGGCATCCGACTACAAGGCGCTACAGAGGGTAGTGTGTACGCCCAGTAAATCACTGGGGCCGAGCTCCCTGCCATCCAGGACCTCTATACCAGGTGGTGTCGGAGGAAGGCCCTAAAAATTGTCAAAGACTCCAGCCACCCAAGTCATAGATTGTTCTCTCTGCTACCGCATGGCAAGAGATATCGGTGTGCTAACTATGGACTCTACTCCCTCACTCCAATACACATACACACACACACTGCATACGCTCACAAACACAAAACACACACTCACACATGCATATTGACCCCGCACACACACACACACACACACACACACACACACACACACACACACACACACACACACACACACACACACACACACACACACACACACACACACACACACACACACACACACACACACACACACACACACACTTTCACATTCGTTCACACTCTTCACATACACTTCTGCTACTCAGTTTATTGTTTACTATCCTGATTGCCTCGTCACTTTTAACCCTACCTACATGTACATATTACCGCAATTACGTCAACTACAGTACATTGTACCCCTGCACATTCACTCGGTACCGGTGCTCCTTGTACAGTATATGGCGTCGTTATTGTTATATTGGCGTGTTACTATTTCCTTAAAAAAAACGAATTTGTCTTACTTTTTAACTCTACATTGTTGGGAAAGGGCTCGTATGTAAGCATTTCACGGTGAAGTCTACACCTGTTGTATTGGGCACTTGACAAATACGATGAGATTTTAATGTAGTTGGTTCACAGTTGTTTTTTATATTTTAACCTGCATGTCATGATCACCTTTTTTCAATGCTGAATTGAATGCCATTGAGAAAACAGAAAGGTGTCATAATGTATTTTTATTTGCAAGCATCCTTTGTGAATTTATAATACATTTTTCAAAATGATCAGTAATCTGATTAAAATATTTCAGTTGGTAACGTAACTGATCATAGTTCGTTTAAAAGAAAATCAGATTACATGTAATCAGTTACTCCCCAACCCTGAGGGTGACATTTGGGCCATAAGTAAGAGCTGCAGCAGCATTACCGTGAGCATCGTGCCGCTGCTTTCATCTGTTAGCCCTATCTCATTGTCGTCATCTGGGGCCCTTGTGCCGCCGTCCGCCAACAAATTGGAGGCAGAGGCAGAAACATAGACCAATATCAAGGGGAGACTGCAGCTGTGAAACAAATCAATGCCCCGGTTTGTCCAGAAGACGTGTTGGCCGTGAGGTACAAAGGAGCACCGCTGCACTTTGACTATACCGCTCACGGGGAGGGGGTCATTTTACTGAAATATTGAAAAGGACACATGGCATGAGTCCCAAATGGCAACCTATTCCCATTTTAGGTCACTTATTTTTAACAGAGCCCATAGGGCTCTGGTCAAAAGTAGTGCACTATATAGGGATTTGGGTACCATTTGGGACTCACCCATGTTTTGCACAGCTCTTTTCAATAGAGAGTGGTGGGAGGGGGCAGAGCTAGAACCAGAGCAGAGTGCAGGTAGGTAAAGTAGTGGGGGAGGAGAAGGGGGGCATAAAGGAGAAATATGGTTCTATCCACTAGCTGCCTGCTAGCTGCTTCTGTCAGTGGGCTCTGTCAGCTATCCGTCTGAGTGCCACCAAGCCTTGAAGAAATACATCTATATTACTTGCGTTCAAATTTAACCCTTACCAAACAAGCAATGAGTTGGGTGAAAAATAAATATGTTTGTAAAAAATAAGTGGGACGCATCAAGTTGATATGCGAGAATACTGTCATCAACAGTCTGACCTGTATGGGCTGAGGTATTTACAGGCTCCGAGGATCGATTCCTATTTGTACCATTTAATTTGATCCTTTCCCACTCACTCCAGAGTGCTGTTGGCCTTATGAGTAGATTCCATATGCGTTCGTCAATAGCTATGGATTAAATGTGTGTGCATTGTAATGGCCAGGGACTGTTAAAGAGTGGCCTTTGAGGAATCTCTCTCTCTCTCTGAAAGTGCTATCAGTATAAAACATAGTAAAAGACAGATCCAATACAGAATGGATTTCTGCATTAGTTCTGAGGGCCTCCGTTCTAAATCTGCACCACTATCATTACTTGTATAATCAAATGGTATAATACTATATGAATATAAAGTGTTTCCCGCTGGTCTTACTACCTCTTTACTGTTAGATCAGTTGTGGTGCAGAAATATCCTACATGACATACATCACAAACCTGAATACATGATATTAGTGGCAACCAAATTGAACACTGATATCTTCTGCTGGAGGTAGTCAGTTCAGTTCGAAACGCATTAGAATCTCCAGCACCAACTTTAGAGCTGACAGACCTGGGTTATAGGGGGGCAACCGTTGAAACAGGCCGGTCAAGATGGCAGGTCCAGCTACAGTGTGTCAGAGGAGACAGCTGGAACATGTAGAAAGGCTTCTGTCTCACTTGGAAACAGTGTGTTAGACTTGACTTTCATGTCAAAGGCTTGAATCACTACTGCAGGAACAGCAGTTGACAAATAAAGCAGCCCCCCCCCCAGTCCTTCGGATAAAAAGGCTTTTTTTTGCTAGAAGGTAATCACTCCTGACACCTCAGCTTTTTGAGGGTCGTCAGGGAAAAGGAGTCTATAAAGTGGGTGAAATGTGGATCTCATTGTTATGAGGCAATGCAAGTTGTGAATAACTACCAAGGTGTTTGGTGTACAGTACCGGCCAAAAGGTTGGACACACCTACTCATTCAAGTGTTAAACAAATCAAAAATATATTTTAGATTTTAGATTCTTCAAAGTAGCCACCCTTTGCCTTGATGACAGCTTTACACACTCTTGGAATTCTCTCAACCAGCTTCCCTTGGATTGCTTTTCCAACAGTCTTGAAGGAGTTCCCACATATGCTGAGAACTTGTTGCTTGTTGCTTGCTGCTTTTCCTTTACTCTGTGGTCCAATTCATCCCAAACCATCTCAATTGGGTTGAGGTCAGGTGATTGTGGAGGCCAGGTCAACTGATGCAGCACTCCCTCACTCTCCTTCTTGGTCAAATAGCCCTTACACAGCCTGGAGGTGTGTTGGGTCATTGTCCTGTTGGAAAAACAAATTATAGTCCCACTAAGCGCTAACCAGATGGGATGGCGTATTGCTGCAGAATGCTGTGGTAGCCATGCTGGTTAAGTGTGCCTTGAATTCTAAATAATTCACCTACAGTGTCACCAGCAAAGCACTCCCACACCATCACACCACCTCCTCCATGCTTCATGGTGGGAACCACACATGCGGAGATCATCTGTTCACATACTCTGTGTCTCACAAAGACACAGCGGCTGGAGTGGTGCCCCGAGTGGCGCAGCAGTCTAAGGCACGACATCTCAGTGCAAGAGGTGTCACAACAGTCCCTGGTTTGAATCCAGGCTGTATCACATCCGGCCGTGATTGGGAGTCCCATAGGGTGGCACACAATTGGCCCAGCGTCGTCCGGGTTAGGCTGTCATTGTCAGTAAGAATTTGTTCTTACTGACAATGCTGACTTGCCTAGTTTAATAGAAATAAAATAATATATCAAATTTGGACTCATCAGTCCCAAGGATGGATTTCCACCGGTCTAATTGCCATAATATGGACTTGATCTTTTACCAAATAGGGCTATCTTCTGTATACAACCCTTACCTTGTCACAACACAACTGTTTGGATCAAACGCATTAAGGAAAGAAATTCCACAAATTAACAGGCACACCTGTTAAATCAAATGCATATCAGGTTACTACCTCATGAAGCTGGTTGAGAGAATGCCAATAATGTGCAAAGCAGTCATCAAGGCAAAGGGTACTTTGAGGAATCTCAAGTATAAAATACATAACACTTTTTTGGTTTCTACATGATTCTGTATGTGTTATTTCATAGTTTTGATGTTTTCACTATTATTCTGCAATGTAGAAAATAGTAAAATTAAAGAAAAACCTTGGAATGAGTAGGTGTGTCCAGACTTTTGACTGGTACTGTAGGTCTCTGACCAAAACATCCCACAATGTTTTTAACTCTGGATTTCTAATAAACATCTTTTTATAATGGAGAGTGTCGTGTCTCAACTTCTGATGCGTCATTATATTCTGATGCTTCATTATATTCTAATGCGTCATTATATTCTGATGCGTCATTATATTCTGATGCGTCATTATATAAGGTAGCATCTCCATTCCAGTTGTTTGAGCGCTAAACCCCCTTTTACCTACCAAGGGTTACAAATGAGTTATATTCAATGCATCGTCCAATGATGCCGTGTAAATGAAGGATAGGTGTGATTTAATTCCACTGCCAAATGGTAGTCATCGAAATATGTCCATTGGAACTTCCTAGATAAGAAATATGGTCAACACAGACTCCTTGATAGTGTTTTATCACCTTCTAGGAAAAACATTTGTTCTATTATCATTGACGTTGTACGTCTGAAGCAACCATTTTGTGCTTTGCGGTATCTAAAAGTGTCTGTTTCGTTGAGCTGTTTCAGGCAATGGAAGGCTATAAGCACTGGTTCTAATCATGAAATACTGTCTGCGAATCCATATGAAAATCCCAAGCAAGGGGCGCTAACTCCTAGGTTGGCCTGCACATAACTTGAAGTCCTCGTGACTTCAGCATCTGGAAAGGCTGTTTTGGTGTTGTCGGCACAAGGCGTCGGTAATGACGGGAGCTGTGCTTATACTGGTTGCTTCTCCTCTGTGTGTTCCTCACGCACAGCTACATACCGCCTCCTTCCATTACAACTATTGGATTTTCAAATCCAAACAACGAGAGGTCTAAACCCCCAGGAATAAAACAACAACATTTGAGAGAACCAATCAATGTGTCAGCTCAGCGAATACTGCATTTACAACGGCCTCCTGTCCAGACCATGTGACACACTGGGCTGGACAAGAGGCTGTTGTAAATGCAGTACTCTCCCTGCGCTGTGAGTCATGTCAGCCAGGCTAGCTAACTCCCCTCCAATCAGATATAACTGTGTACTGGTTCAAATATCTTCCCTGATTATCTATTTAGAAATGCAATACACTGTCCCTTTCTCTCTCCCTCTCTCCCTTTCACCAACTCCCTCCCTCCCTCCCTCCCTCCCTCCCTCCCTCCCTCCCTCCCTCCCTCCCTCCCTCCCTCCCTCCCTCCCTCCCTCCCTCCCTCTCCCTTTCTCTTTCCCCCCATCTCTTTTTCTCTTTCTCACCCTCTCTCTCTCTCTGGATCTCTCTCCCTTGTCTCTCTGTTTCTCTCTCCCTTGTCTCTCTGTTTCTCCCTCCATTGTCCTTCTATTCCTCTCTGCGTCTCTCTCCTTACGGTGGCCTTCTCTTCTTATCCAGCCTGCAGCAGTCCATGGAACCAAAAGGCTTGCACTGCTAATAAAGTTCTTTCTTTTCTTGATAAATGTTACATTGAGCATAAATATTTCAGAGCTGTATGCAATTTTGATGGAGGCCCCATTCTGGTATGTTGTAAGGATAGGTAATTGCGTCATGCGTTGTCTCTCCCCGTTTTAAAGACAATGGTTAATTGAGGGAAAGTGAGAAGGAAAAAGGAAGTGAGTGGATAGAGATGGAGATTTAAAAAGAGATCGACAAATGTGAGGAGGTTAGCTTGAGATGGAAGTGGTCTGAGATTGCCCCTAGCCACAGATCTAGGATCAGATCACCCAACCCAGGGCTGGACTTCCACTGTTGAGGCCCCGGAGTACCTATTCCTGAGACCAAGGTCTCTTTTTCAGATGTGTCCAGTATAGCACCACATTACACAATAAAATACAATAAACACATTAAACTACAAATTCATATACACGATAACATACACATTATTATACACAACAATACACAAAAAGCAAAAAAAAGCATAAAAACCAGACATTTTTATTTAAGTAAAACATCTGAAATGTCCTAGAGGCACCAATTCCTCCAATTTGAGTGTATTGAAAGGCTTAAATGAATGGTCGATCTCGATCTCATAGGCCCTTTTGAGAAGAGAACCGCGGCTGGCAACCAGTATGCCCTAACCATGCCTGATCTCTTCAGCAATTGGATAATTGCAGAACCCTTGGAGGGCAAATAGGGAACAGAGATCGCTTCAATAGTCAATAGTCACACTTATTGATTTTGGACTTGTGGAGAACATCATCACTGACTGTGTAGGGGAGTTTGCAAACGATGTACGTAGTCTTACTGTCACTGATGTCAAACATTGGTCATGAAAAGTCTAACACTTTCTAATCATAACCATGTAAGTGCTATGTTGGTCACTTTTTTTCTTTTTCAGCTCAGCGGATCCATATATAGTCACGAGGTTTGCCCAGCTAGAAGCAGAAACAGAGCTAGTATCACAAATGGAGACGAAGGATGTGATTATACAAATGCATTAGAAGTGTAGTAATTAATGTCATGTCTAACGCAAACATCTCCCCTCGTGCACAATGTGTTAACACTTCCTTGACAACTTCCTTCACAAAAGGCTGCTTCGTGAATTGCAAGAAGTATGAATGCCCCGACTTCTTCATTCGGATTTCTGACCTGCTAAAGCTTCCCCGATCAACTCTAAGTGCTGTTATTTTGAAGTGGAAACGTCTAAGAGAAACAACTGCTCAGCCGCGAAGTGTTATGCCACACAAGCTCACAGAATGGGACCACCGAGTGATGAAGTGCGTAGTACGTAAAAATCCTCTATCCTCAGTTGAAACACTCACAGTTCCAAACTGCCTCTGGATGCAACGCCAGCAGAAGAACTGTTCGTCTGGAGCTTCATGAAATGGGTCTCCATGGCCGAGCAGCCTCACACAACCCTAAGATCACCATGCGCAATGCCATCGACTGGAGTGTTGTAAAGCTTGCCGCCATTGGACTCTGGAGCAGTGGAAACATATTCTCTGGAGTGATAAATCACGATTCACCATCTGGGTTTGGCGGATGCCAGGAGAACGCTACCTTCCTGAATGCGTAGTGCCAACTATAAAGTTTGGTGGAGGAG
Source organism: Salvelinus fontinalis (assembly GCF_029448725.1). Taxonomy (NCBI): domain Eukaryota; kingdom Metazoa; phylum Chordata; class Actinopteri; order Salmoniformes; family Salmonidae; genus Salvelinus; species Salvelinus fontinalis. Next base: position 51,840,715 of record NC_074666.1, read on the forward strand.
GAATACTGATCTGGGGCTGTTTTTCATGGTTCGGGCTAGGTCCCTTAGTTCCAGTGAAGGGAAATCTTAATGCAACAGCATACAAGGATTTTCTAGACGATTCTGTGCTTCCAACTTTGTGGCAACAGTTTGGTGAAGGCCCTTTCCTGTTTCAGCATGATAATGCTCCCGTGCACAAAGCGAGGTCCATACAGCAATAGTTTGTTGAGATCAGTGAGGAAGAACTTGACTGGCTTGCACAGAGCCCTGACCTCAACCCCATCGAACACCTTTGGGATGAATTGGAACACCGACTGCGAGCCAGGCCTAATCGGCCAAAATCAGAGCTCGACCTCAGTAATGCTCTTGTGGCTGAATGGAAGCAAGTCCCCACAGTAATGTTCCAACGTGTAGTAGAAAGCCTTCCCAGCAGAGTGGAGGCTGTTATAGCAGCAAAGGGGGGACCAACTCCATATTAATGCCTATGATTTTGGAATGAGATGTTCGATGAGCAGGTGTCCACATACTTTTGGTCATGTAGTGTACTTGATTGATGAATTAAGGTCACTAATTAGTAAGGAACTCCCCTCACCTGGTTGTCTAGGTCTTAGTTGAATGGAACAACTAAAACCTGCAGACACTAGGCCAGGGGTGTCAAACTCATTCCATGGACGGCCTAGTGTCTGCGGGTTTTTGGTTTTCCCCTTCAATTGAGACTTAGACAACCAGGTGAGCGGAGTTCCGTACTAATTTGTCACCTTAATTCATCAGGAACAATGGGCGAGCGAAAACCTGCAGACACTCGGCCCTCCTTGGAATGAGTTTGACACGACACGTGCACCAGGCCCTTCACGGCATCAGTTTGACCTTCATTTCAGCACCTTCTTCAGGGAGGATTGAGGAAGCCACATATGCTGAGTCTACACAGGCAGCCCAATTCTGATATTTTTTTGCCAATTGGTATTTTGCCCAATTTATTGTTTATGCCAATAGTTCAGAATTGGCCTTCCTCATTCTATTACCCAAATAGTTGGACGTATACAGAAATGTACAAGTTTATTTTGTTGGTCAGCATCTCAATCATATCTACTCATTTTATTTGCTTTTTAAAGTGTCAAACACCTGCTATAAGACAGCAGATCACGGAGATGTGACTTGTTTATGCAGGTTTTACATCTAATGCTTTTGGTCTGATATCTGCCAGTGGGAGGATGATAGTTTTCTTTTGGATAGCCTGTAATGTCTCTTCCCCTCATACCCTGAAATAAAATCTGTTCACTCAAATCTTGGACTGTCAATTTCTGTTATCAACCTACTAATTAAGCATATGGCCATAGATTACATCAAGGGCTTTCTTTCTCCTTGGCAATATTCTGGCGACAAACTTGGAAGACACACACGCCACACAGTCGAGCCTTCAGTTAGACATTACGACATTAGAGGCCAGTGAATTGACAAATGACAATAAAAACAGGTTATTTTGAGAAATTGCAGTACCATGGGTTAGTTATATAAATCTTTAGTAGTGGTGTTGACAGTAGATTTGGCTTTACCACGAATTAGCATCGCTGCCATTTACTTTCCACTCAAAGATTGCTCCAGCAGAGAGGCTACCATGGTACTGTTGGCTTTGGGTAATGTGAGAGATGGTAGGTAAGGTTAGAAGCTAGCAAGTTGTGCTAGCTAGGTAGTGTAGCCTATCATGTGGCGCACGGAATGGCAGATAACTAGCTCAATATATTCGGTGATCAAAAGTAAGTAGTGGAGATGTGAAACAGTTGTTTATCCTCTGACTAAAACCTAGCTTTTATATTCATTTATTTAGTTATACAAACAAGCTAAAACTGCACAGCTCTGAGAACAAGCCATCTTGACCAACTGACAGCTAATTATGCTGGCTAGCTAAATCAAGGGCAAGGGAGGGTGTGAGAGACATTCACACAAGCTCAGACATTCACTCAAAGAGATGTGTGTGCAATTATTGAAATGGGAACATTTTCACGCTCTGAGAAATTTTACAACATGACGTCACAATCACAACAAAATCAGAACGATTGGGAGCTATTTCAGGCTGGGAAGATTTTTACATGACACCGGTACTCCTTGTATATAGCCTCATTATTGTTATTTTATTTTGTTACTATACAGTGCATTCTGAAAGTATTCAGACCCTTTGACTTTTTCCCCATTTTGTTACGTTTACAACCTTACCCTAAAAAGGATTCAATTGTTTCCCCCCCTCATCATTCTACACACAATACCCCATAATGACAAAGCAAAATTATGTTTTTAGAAATGTTTGCAAATTTTATACAAAATAAAAAGCTAAAATGTAACATCTACATAAGTATTCAGACCATTTACTCAGTACTTTATTGAAGCACCGTTGGCAGCGATTACAGCCCTGACTCTTCTTGGGTATGAGGCTACAAGCTTGGCACAACTGTATTTTATGGGGTGTTTCTCCCATTCTTCTCTGCAGATCCTCTCAAGCTCTGTCAGGTTGGATGGGGACCGTCACTGCACAGCTATTTGCAGCTCTCTTCAGAGATGTTCGATCGGGTTCAAGTCCGGAATCTGGCTGGGCCACTCAAGCACATTCAGAGAATTGTCCAGAAGCCACCTCAGCAATGTCTTGGCTCTGTGCTTAGGGTCGTTGTCCTGTTGGAAGGTGAACCTTCGCCCCAGTCTGAGGTCCTGAGCGCTCTGGAGCAGGTTTCATTCAAGGATCTCTCTGTACTTTGCTCCGTTCATCTTTCCCTCGATCCTGACTAGTCTCCCAGTTCATCAGACCAGAGAATCTGGTTTCTCATGGTCTGAATCTTTTAGGTGCCTTTTGACAAACTCCATGAGGGCTGTCATGTGCCTTTTACTGAGGAGTGGCCACCATCTGGCCACTCTACCATAAAGGCCTGATTGGTCGAGTGCTGCAGATATGATTGTCCTTCTGGAAGTTTCTCCCATCTCCACAGAGGAACTCACCTCCCTGACCAAGGTCCTTCTCCCTCGATTACTCAGTTTGTCCGGGCAGCCAGCTCTAGGAAGAGTCTTGGTGGTTCAAAACCTGTTCTATTTAAGAATGATGGAGGCCATTGTGTTTTTGGGGACCTTCAATGCTGCAGACATTTGTTGGTACCCTTCCCCAGATCTGTGCTCTGACTTGCACTGTCAACTGTGGGACCTTATATAGACAGGTGTGTGTCTTTCCAAATCATGACCAATCAATAGAATTTACCATCAAGTTGTAGAAACATCTCAAGGATGATCAATGGAAACCGGATGCAGCAGAGCTCAATTTTCAGTCTCATAGCAAAGGGTCTGAATACTTATGTAAATAAGATCTTCTTTTTTTTCATACATTTGCAAAACACTTTTTCCTTTGTCATTATGCAGTATTGTGTGTAGATTGATGAGGAAAATGTATTTAATCAATTTTATAAATGTTTTACATTAAGGCTGTAACATAACAAAATGTGGAAAAAGGGAAGGGGTCTGAATACTTTATGAATGCACTGTATCTAATAGCTTTTGAAACGTAATACACTGATGTTGATTAGTCATTGATGCAGTAGTTATATAAGGATCTGTGTGTTGTGACAGATTTGGCACTGCTATGACAAGGTGGAGGAAACAGCATGTCATATCAATGACAGAGCATGTCTGCCAATTCAATGCCATGCCAGTACTGTTTGGCAAGCAAATAAAACAAGTTAATGTCGCTAGACTGCTGATATTGTGTAGATGAACATATTGGTAACTTTAACACTGATATATATAATTTCTTATGATGGCATCATAATGAATTGTAAGAGTTGGCATATCATCATCCCTTGGCGAATAATCCTGCCTAATTTAGGTAACAACCATGTTCAATTTCGGTGGCTACCTGCCTGGTCAAGGTTCACAGGTCAAACATGCCACGTAAACGTGGGCACAGGTGTCGCTCATGGCGCAGAATCTGCAGATATTTGTATGCAGCTAGTGACGTCAAAAGAAGTGTAGACTGAAGCCGTTGAAATAGGGCAAGCCAGTATTGAGAGCCACTCAGAGCTTGGAGAATGGAGCGCCGCTGCTAGAAGTGCGAACATCCAACGCATGCTTATTCGCCTAATTCAATAAAGCCCGTCGCACACGAGACGAATCTGCAACCCGTCGGAGGCTGGAACTAAGAAAGTGTTTGGACACCTAAACTGAATCATACACCTGTGGTGGTATATTTGCCGGCATATTTTTTTTTTCATCACTAGTGGAATACGACTGGTAAGTAGGCAATTGTGCTTGAAGGGAAGAAATGGACAATACTTTTTAGTTGTTTAGTGATGCATTGTAGGTTGCATTTTATCTGGGCGTTTTGTAATATCTGCGCGTAATTGAGTAAGAGTACTAATGAATGAAGACAAATGCGACTGGAAATTGTAATAATTTTTCTGAATAATTGAAGAAAACAAAATGCATTCATTATGCAGTACAGGCTACTCCAAAATGTACTGTCGTAAAATTAGGTTTAAACCATTTTAAGTATCAACACATCGGTGTGATGTCAATTACAGTAATGGTAGCCTACTATACACTTATACATGTTGAGGTAGACTATTCTTCCCCGACACCGCAGCTTTTAAGGTTAACAATACGTTAGTTTTAGGTTGACTAGGCTATATGTTACCAAGCTATATTCTTATAGTATGTCGTACTCCAGGGGCTTTCTTAAGGATGTATTAGTTAATGTAGCCTATCGAGACATATCTTATATACCTTGACACCGTATAACAGAAATGTATTCCTGGACGGGAAAGGTTACTAGCACCTTTTCCTCTGTCACTGAATTCTGTTGGGATGCTCTGGATGTGCGCCGCATAGTACTAGTCAAATTACATCAGCCACCTTTAGGCATCCTCGATCCCTATAGTGTGACTCCTTGGCAGGGCACGAGGTACTCTCCTGAAACAGTCTTCAGCCCTAATGTATTTGTGTTAAACGTGAGGTGCCTCATGAAACATGTAGGCCTATAGTAAAATGATTGTACAGGGAACACGTAACAAGAGACGATAGCACTGGGTCTTACTTTTAAAGGTGTCCCGAGGCAGCGTCAAATCCATGTGGCCATACATTCTGTACACTATCCAAAACCATTGTCATTTTACAGTTACCTAGTAGCTTGTGCGAGAAGTTGGGTAGCTATGAGAAAACAGTGTGCACCAGCGTGTATGGTGTGTAGGAATGACTTTTGCGCACTTTATGGCGTTAACAATAGAGCTGTCCGTGGTGCTGAAATAAATCCGTTCACTCCTATGGGCTTCTTTCAGTCAATGCATAAGCCGTGGGAAGAAAACGTGCAAGGGGGATGATGGCTAGCATATATATTTTTAATCATACTTTTATCTTTATTCTCATCATCCATAGTCTATAGAACAACTTTAACTGCACTACTAGGTGACTCGCGGACGTTTGTTTCAGCTGAAAATCCAATTCAATACCTTATTAACTGAGAAACATTACTGTTCCGTGTCCCACAGATTATTGCCTTTGCAGTTCTATGGAAAATATGATATGTTGACTCATGCACTGTCAAAATCCTCTCCTCCAACACTATGGTTGGAGTTGAAGCGAAGTTTGTTTTCAGGCATTTACTCCATAGAGATACTTTTATCGCCCTGATTTCCACAAAGGACTTATCTTATCCCAGTGGGGAATACGTGGGCCATTATATTTGTGTTAAAGTTCTGCAGAGGGAGTGGGGGCCTTTGATTAGAAATAGCAATAGTAGGGTTGCTGCTCTCTCATTGATCATGGTTGGTAGCATGTTGAGAAGCTGAAATGGGGAGTGGATGTTACAGTTTAGAGTTGCAATTATTTTTAGGATTCGTTTTGACAAAGTCACTGTTTCTGCTCCTGTTGTACACTGTTGTGGCTAGCACTTTGACAGATTGACACAATTTTACACACAAGTAGTGAGAGTACCTTTTGAATGCAAATGTAGCCGCACTTATCTTTGCTATTTGCAATTGCTATTCGGCTGGAGCTGAAACGGATTTACATTGTAATCAGCATGATAATATCAATATGCAATCAATGTCATTATCCAATAGATTTAGGTTAGTGCTACTGTCTCTCTCAGTTGAACAGTAAAATTCTAGCAAAAAAACAATTGACCTGAATAATTTAATTTACAAAGTGGAACATATTTAATAAAGGCTCAAGTGCTAAACATAAATATTTGCTTGATGTATAATTCAAGTCACTTTGATCCTGGCTAATGTGCAATACATGTGTTTCTATTATGCATTCATATTACTAATATATTGACTCACGCACCGATATAGGAACCTGTGAGTAATAATTGAGCATGACTCACGGGCCACCGCTGCACTAGCAGAACTACCATGACTTGTTTACTTAACTTATGAAATGCCATTATTAACAATTATTTAATACGTTAATAATGTCTTAGCTACTGTAGGACATTGTATTGAAAGCTATAACATAATGAGACTGTAGTGTCTTAACTCTTATTACTTTATGGATTTAATACGTAAGACACCGAACAGAACAGAGACCAATATTACTCATAAATCCCTAAGCGCACACGTCCAATGTATGGTGAATGGCTGGTTATTCACTTGTAATTCTGATCACTTTCGTTGAACTTTTGGAATGATCTTTTCTGCTGTATCACATTTAGAGCCAATGGCTTGAGCTCAGTGCATCGCCTATACTGTTTAGATTCTGAAATCACAGAATCCGCCTAATACTGAGGAGAGCTGAGTAAGGGAGCTGTGATGGGTTGCTTCAATACCTATGTATTAGAGAGAGGGACATACGTCTCCTATGCCAGTTTCGCTGGCATATCAGGATATCAGAAAGTCCTCCGACTCTCAGACGATCACTACTTGATCTGCAAGACAAGACCACCCGGTAGTATGCTATTGCTTTACTCCCGACATATATCCTTTCATCTACTTCTTTGTTTTTTCTTCTTCTCTGGCATTAACAAGTCACGGTGTGTGTCTCCCACTAGCTGACAAGGTTTATGTGAGCTTTAACACCCTTAGGCTACAGACCTGGTCCCAGAATCTTGTCAAAAGGAATGGCAATATCAGCAGAGAGGACAGGTGTCTTCCATGGTATTAAGCTGTGTCTTCTTATTTACTGGGCCGTAGATCTCCGAGACTCTTTTCTATAGAGATGGAGCGGGGAGAAGAGCAAGTAGCAGACAATAATTAACAGTGAGGTCTCCCAGAAAGGCTATTCGCTAGCTTCTGAGGATCCTAGTTCCTATTGAAACTCTCACATTGTGTTGGAAAGCAAGTGTGTCGTCAGTCGTTATCTGTGTGCTGTTAGATGTGAAAATGCAGTTACTTGGAGAATTTGCAAACATATTTTCACCAGACTTTTAGTGTTGGGTAAGAGTTTTATCCATTCAAAACTGTGATGAGTTTTTGTGTTGTTGTAAATGTTCTCTCAGTCAGCATGTTGAGTAATAAAACAATACAACTTTGAGCGCTGTTGTTTCAATCCTGTCGCCATACAGTCATAGGGGCTCTGGCAGAGAGAAGTATCCGTTAGGGAGGCAGTCAGCCTAGCGGTAAGAGCATTGGGCCAGTAACTGAAAGGTCGCTGGTGTGAATCCCCAAGCCGACAAGGTGAAAAAATGTGTAGATGTGCCCTTGAGCCAGGAACTTAACTTTAATTGCTACAGGGTTACCGTTGATAATGGTTGAGGCACCCCACTCTCCGAGGGTGTCTCAGGGGGAGTTGGGATATGCAAAAAACACATAGGACAAATATAAGCACCCACCAAATGATTCGGGTGGTTCGAGCCCTGAATGCCTATTGGCTGACAGCCATGGTATATCAGACCGTACAGACCGTATGACAAAATATTTAATTACGTTGGTACCCAGTTTATAATAGCAATAAGGCACCCCTGGGTTTGTGATATATGGCCAATATACCAGGCACAGCCCTTTATCTGGCTTTATTACTAGCTTGAGTTACCTGGGGTGGCAGATAGTTCCATGAAGTCATGGCTCTATTTAGCACTGTGCATTTCCCAGCCTCTGTTCTGGACCTAAGGACTGTGAAGAGACCTCTGGTTGCATGTCTTGTGTGGTACCGATGAGTGTCCGAACTGTGTGCCAACTGCTTGAACAGTTCGGTACCTTCAACACCTCGCACAAAGAGCATTAGTGATGCAGTCAATCTCTCCTCAATTTAGAGCCCTCCGTGTGCATCTAAGCACAATATGTGCTGCTGTGTTCCGGACCAACTGCAATTTGCCTATGTACTTCCTTGCCTCACCTGACCACACAACTAGGGCCTGTAGGAGATGTCAAGAAAGCAGAGCAACACCTTATGATGGACGGACCTCTTCTCATTTTAGCCCCCATTGAGTCTATATGTTTTGACCACAACAGCTTGCTCTCTAGGGTTATACACAGCAGTGTATTCTCCTCATCTTGCTCAATTGCCACAAAATTCAGTAATAGATCTCGATGAGGTTTAGTTTTAGAGATATTTAACACCAGCCTATTCCTAGTTACACATTCTAAAACTGACTGGAGCTCTATGTTAAGGGTGTCAGTTCATTATTTTACTGTCATAGCCGACGTGTATACTGATGAGTCGTCAGCGTACATAGACACACAGGCTTTATTTAAGGTCAGTGGAAGGTCATTCGTAAAAACAGAAAACAATAATGTCCCAAGCCGGCTGCTCTGCGGTACACCACACTCAACCGAATTTGCGTTAGCGAGGCTTCCATTAAAGAAAACCCTCTGTGTTCTATTAGATGACTCTCAATCCATGATAAGGGAGAGGATGTATATCCATATCACCTACATTGTTTAAGTGACATCAAAAGCTGTTCTGAAGTCAAGCAAAAAAGCTCCCATAATATTCTTATTATGAATTTCTTTTAGCCAATTATCAATAATTTGTGTCAGTGGCGAGCATATTGAGCGCCCTTCCCTATAAGCATGCTGAAAGTCCATTTCCAATTTGTTTTCTGTAAAATAACATTGTATTTGTACATTGTAAATTTTTTCAAAAAGTTTGCTGAGCACTGGTAACAGGCTGATTGGTCGGCTCTTTAAACGATTAATGGGTGCTTTGCTATTCTTGCACAGCGGAATGACCTTTGCCTCCCTCCAGGCCTGAGGACACACACCGTCTTCTCGGCTTAAATTTAAGATGTGGCAAACAGGAGTTGCAATGTATTCCGCAATTTACCATCCAGGTTGTCAGTATCAGGTGGCTGGTACTTATTTATAGATAGCAAAAAATAAAATAAATAAATCACCTCTTCCGCACCAACTTTGCGGAACTCAAAACCATAGTGCTTGTCTTTCATTATTTGGTCCAATATGCATAACTATCCAAGCTCTGTGTTTGTTGTTTGCATGTCATGCCTAAGATTGCTAATCTTGTCAAAAAAAAGTTGGTTGGCAATATCAAACGGTTTTGTTATGAACACAAAAAACTCAGAGGCTAGGGGAGGCAGTTTGCTGTCAGTCTCTGTTTTAGGTGACTGGCATATTAAACCTTTACATTAGTTTAAATAGCCGTTTATAACCTTATCTCCCTGGTGCACCACAGGCTGTATACGTCCACCTTAGATACACTTCAAAATGGTTGAGATTTATCATGTTGATTTGTCATATGAAATTTTGTCGAAGAATTTATTCTGTTAAGCCGGTGTCAGTACAATAGAGGGTAAAAAATGAGTTCCCCCCCCCCCCCGTGCCTCCTGTTGACGGGCAGTTTGATTCCCCAGCTCTCCCCATGTATCTGCTGCTGTGACCCACAGAAACACAAAGCAAATGTACAAGCCATCCAAGCATTCTAAAAACAAGACAGGGAGGCAATCCCCTTGGTGGCCCTGCTCTGCGCTATAAAGACATCTTTCATTAAAGGTGCTTTCTGAAGCTGCTGCAGCGTCAGACTGGCAATATTTCTCCTCCGCTAGCCTCTGGGTTTTTATTACAGAAAAAGCCCTTCTCGCTTGCATTGGGGCAGCAGACATACACCACTATGGTCACAGATGTTATTTTTCTCTTTGGACCTCCCCCTGTTTAAGTGCTTTGCAGGGTGGAAGGCGCTGAAAGAAGAGTAACTGTTGCAACAGGCCATTGCCATTTATAATTATGCCAGAGTGCTGCAGCACTGCTTAAGACTGCCTGATTGTCTGCATATGTTCTGTTGCTTGGTTGGTGGCTCTGACCACTGTAGCTGCACGTGAGCTCGTGAGGCGGCCGTCCGGCGGGAAGAAATAGGAAGTGATGATGACAGGAGCCTATGAATGTAGCAGATGATCTGCCGCCTGTGGACAGGATCAGTTGGCACAGGAAGCCCTCATAGGAAGCCCTCACAGGAAGCCCTCATAGGAAGCCCTCACAGGAAGCCCTCACAGGAAGCCCTCACAGGAAGCCCTCACAGGAAGCCCTCACAGGAAGCCCCCTGGGACTACATGTCCGTACTGTTGTCAGGGGAGATATTCACCAGGACACATAAAAACAGAGCAGGCAGCAGCAGAGGCAGAGGTAGAGCTAGGCTAGTGGCTGTTTTGCAATGAGGAGGGACCCACCGACACTCAATGTACTGGAGGTACACGCTAAATACAACATGATGGCAATGCCTGTGCAAGGTTTACAGCCATGCTACATTTCTAACAATGAGAAGTGAGTCGTAAACTGGAGGCGTCAAGGACTTTGACTCGTGTTTGTATCTTACCCTAATCCAAGTCAAGCGTACAAATACTTGTTGAAATTTTGTTTTGCCAAACATCAATAACTTTTATATGCTTTTAAGCATTTTGAGGTATTCTAAACAATGCTGCTTGAATAATTACTTTCCCCCAAAGTTTGTTCTCGTGATGAATGACGTCTTCATTTTACAATCATCTCTGGGGGAGCTGATGTCAGTGCAGCAGCACATTAACAAACTGACTGGCAGATCTCTTTTGTTGATTCATTTCACAAGGGCAAGCTCTCCTCTCCTCTCCTCTCCCAGAACCCATCAACGCTGGAGTCTGTCCACGCTCTACAGCCTCAATGTGTTTACACATTATAGGCCTATGGTTGCAGGAAACACTGTTTATACAGGAACTGCCCACACATTGATGAGTCACTCTACAATGCAACCCTGTATCACCCTGAATGAATACACTTTGCTCAACCATCCAGCTACCACAGAGAAAAACACTCTCAAAACACTCAAAGCAACTAGATCTTTTTTTCACAGGAATATGACTGTATGGAGAGTCACATTACCAGCCAATTAAGCAGAGGGCTCCTCTGAGCTCTGAGTTAGTGCCTTTTATCCAGATTAATGAGTTGATGCGATTCTAAGTTGTCAGCCCGTGAAAGAGGGACCTGCTCTGTACTGTTGTACTGCGCTATACTGCTGTACTGTGCTATACTGTTGTACTGCGCTATACTGCTGTACTGTGCTATACTGCTGTACTGTGCTATACTGCTGTACTGCACTATACTGCTGTATTGTGCTATACTGCTGTACTGTACTGTACTGTGCTGTGCTGTAAATTGCTGTACTGTTCCATGCTGTGTGTGAGGGGCAGTAGTCAGTCAGGTGCGACGGTGTGACATTTGTTGTCATGCTCTTTTTCCTGACAGGATGAAACTGATGGGTTGGCTGTGTGTTTGGGCACTTCCTGTCCTGCTTGGAACCTTTGCCTCTGTCTGCTGGCTGGCTGAAGGGAGCAGGAGCATGGACACAGCAAACACAGCAGAGAACACCTCCCAGGGACCACAGACAAGGGTAAACATACCGTATGCGTCACTCTCTGTGTATCCCTGTCTCTTTCTGTCACTCTCTCTGTCACCCTCTTTCTCTGTCTGTCTCTTTCTAACCTCTCTATCACCCTCAACCACGCTCTGTCTGCCTGTCCCTCTGAATAAATCTCTCTGTCTGTGTCTGTTACTCTTCTCTCTGCCTGTCTTTAGAAGCCCCTTTATCCTTGCATCTGTCTGACTCTCCTCCTCTTCCTCTCTCTTTCACCCCAGCTCCCCAGAAAGTATTGTATGCTTTGCATAATAAAGCTTATATAAATATATACAGGTAACTGCTTAAATATAGGAAACATCAACATAAAGTCTTAACAGGGCGTTGGGCCACGACGAACTTCCAGAGCCGCCAGAACAGCTGCAATGCACCTTGGCATAGATTCTACAAGTGTCTGGGACTCTATTGGAGGGATGCAACGCCATTCTTCCACAAGACATTCCATGACTTGGAGTTGGGTAACGGTGGTGGAAGACGTTGTCTCAGGCACCGCTCCAGAATCTCCCATATGTGTTCCATTGGGTTGAGATCTGGTGACTGAGACGGCCATGGCAAATGGTTTACATCGTTTTCATGCTCATCAAACCATTCAGTGACCACTTGTGCCCTGTGGATGGGTATTGTCATCCTATGGGGGCATAGCCATGGAAGCCAAAATAATGGCCTGCCAAGCATTTTTCTACATGACCCCTAAGCATGATGGGAGGTTAATTGCTTAATTAACTCAGGATCCACACCTGTGTGGAAGAACCTGCTTTCAATATACTTTGTGTCCCTCATTTACTGATGTGCTTCCATTATTTTGGCAGTTACCTGTACATAGCACAATTGTTGTGTAATTGAATTGAAATATTCTCCCTGCTCAACATGGGCATTTGAGTGTTTGTCTCCTTATGTGGTACTGCAGGTGGTCTTGACAGAGGATTGCTTAGTTACCTTGCAATCACAGGCGTCCTCATCTTACCTGTCTCTCTCTCTCTCTCTCCACCAAGGAGAGGAGGCCCAGTTGGCTGCAGAGAGTGTGTTAATCAATTACCCAGCACAAACATTCAGGAGGACTCTCTCTTGTCATGCTATCATTTGTCTCTTTCAAATGTGGTTCAGAATATTTTGCATGTACACACATTTGCCCGACAATCACTTCCTTGGTATGGGTTTACAAAATATCTACGAGCCTGCCCTAAAACCCATAAAGGAGAAGTGACAATGTCTGGTTGTGATGCATGAACAGAGCTATTGGTAGAGATGTGTGAAGTTCTATTGTAGATTTGCACATTAATCACACAGGTGAAATCATTACAAGCCCTACCTCCCCCAAAACCCAGAATCAATTGTCCCACAGAGCATCTAGGAAACATTGTGTTGTCCACCCCCCCCCCGCCCCCCACCTGTCTCCCAATTCGTTGTGAAAATAAGCATGCTGTACCTCCCCTAGTCTGTTCTTGCAGTTGGCCTGGCTGGCCCGTGGGGTGCCACCGTGCCAAGTTGGAAGCCAGCAGAGGAATGTCACCGCTCAGGCGGTTCTGTCCTCTTATATCCCTCAATGCAAACAACACATTCCCTGGCATCCCCATCTATCCCAGGAAATGGGAACTCAAAAGCGGTCAATTGGCATAGGAGTTTAAAGTCATCCCTGGGGTGATGGTGGTGGTGGATCGGACTGCATCAATATGCAACAGAGCAGGAGCCTTCAGGAATGAAAAAGTGAATCAAATTAAGCCTCCCCGGCCAGCATACAGCAGAAACGATGCTAAATGTAAGCAAACATATGAAACAACTCTGACTGGCAGTCCTGAAATTAAACTTGAAAGACTGAGATAGAGATAGATGTACAGTTTCCTTAGGGCCGTCTTTAGGTAATTGTTGGGTAAATAATGAGCTGACAAATCCCAGGCAGAGCCTCCATTGTCCTGGTGCAGTCACAGCACCTGGGGCGACTGGAGAAGAGCCACCATGCTAGGCCATCAGGCCACCTGGCTCTGGTAAGGTCAGCCATAAGGCATCAGCTGCCCTCTCTCTCATGTGACCTCACATAACAGCCTCGCAGCTCACAAAGCCATATCTCAGAATCAAATTCAAATTTTACCTTTTGGATTATAATCATGATTCGCTCCGCAGAGAGGGGGACGAGAATAAACAATACGACTGAGGAGAGTATGGGAAAAAAGGAAATATGATTGAGACGTATTTAGGGAACACGGGAAAGATTAGGACGGATAAGAGAGAGGGTGAATTTGGGAAACAGTGATGTTTGAGATTAGCATGATACAGATGCAGTCTACAGTGTAACTCGTTTTTTAACCCACTCAAGCTTATAGTCAAGACATCAAGCCATGAGACCTACAGGGAATTCACTAAGACATCTCTATTTTGACATCCCCAGTGGTATCTGCATGGAGTACTTACAGATGACGATATGCACTTTGTTACTTCTCAGACATACATACCATACAGAAGAGGCCAATATACACTACATGACCAAAAGTATGTGGACACCCGCTCGTCGAACATCTCATTCCAAAATCATGGGGATTAATATGGAGTTGGTCACCCCTTTGATGATATAACAGCCTCCACTCTTTTCATGCTGAAACAGGAAAGGGCCTTCCCAAAACTGTTGCCACAAAGTTGGAAGCACAGAATTGTTTAGAATGTCATTGTATGCTGTAGCTTTAAGATGTCCCTTCACTGGAACTAAGGGGCCGAGCCCTAACCATGAAAAACAGCCCCAGACCATTATTCCTCCTCCACCAAACTTTACAGTTGGCACTATGCATTAGGGCAGGTAACATTCTCCTGACATCCGCCAAACCCAGATTTGTCCGTCGGACAGCCAGGTGGTGAAGCGTGATTCATCACTCCAGAGAACGCATTTCCACTGCTCCAGAGTCCAATGGTGGCTCTCCAGCCGACGTTTGGCATTGCGCATGTGATCTTAGGCTTGTGTGTGGCTGCTCGGCAATGGAAACCCATTTAATGAAGCTCCAGACAAACAGTTCTTGTGCTGACGTTGCTTCCAAAGGCCGTTTGGAACTCAGTAGCGAGTGTTGCAACCAGGGACAGCGGATTTTTACATGCAGCACACTTCAGCACTCGGTGGTCCCGTTCTGTGGGCTTGTGTGTCTTATTACTTCGCTACTGAGCCGATGTTGCTCCTAAACATTTCCACTTCATAATAACAGCATTTACAGTTGACTGGGGCAGTTCTAGCAGGGCAGAAATTTGGCGAACTGACTTGTTGGAAAGGTGGCATCCTATGATGGTGCTACGTTGAAAGTCACTGAGCTCTTCAGTAAGGCCTTTCTGCTGACAATGTTTGTCATGGCTGCGTGCTCGATTTTATACTCCTGTCAGTAGCTGTTGCAAGAGAATTTAAAGTTAATTTCTGTACCCTAAGCCGCCTCCAACGCTGTTTTATAGAATTTGGCTGAACGTCCAACCGTCCTCACAACCGCAGATCACGTGCAACCACCCTAGTACAGGACCTCCACATCCGGCTTTTTCACCTACGGTATCGTCGAAGACCAACCAGCCAGACAGCTGATGAAACTGTGGGTTTGCACCACCAAAGAATTTCTGCACAAACTGTCAGAAACCGTCTCAGGGAAGCTCATCTGAGTGCTCATCGTCCTCACCAGGGTCTTGACCTGACAGCAGTTTGGCATTGTAACAGATTTCAGTGGGCAAAAGCTCACCTTCGATAACCACTGACACGCTGGAGAAGTGTGCTCTTCATGGATGAATCCCGGTTTCAACTGTACCTGGCAGATGGCGTTATGTGGGTGAGCGCTTTGCAGATGTCACCGTTGTGAACAGAGTGACCCATGTTGGTGGTGGGGTTAGGGTATGGGCAGGCATAAGCTACAGACACCAAAAACAAGTGCATTTTATTGATGGCAAATTGAATTCACAGAGATACCATGATGACATCCTGAGGCCCATTGTGGTGCCATTCATCCGCTGCCATCACCTCATGTTTCAGCATGATAATGCACAGCCCCATGTTGCAAGGATCTGTAAACAATTCCTGGAAGGTGAAAATGTGCCATTTCTTCCATGGCCTGAATACTCACCAGACATGTCACCCATGACCATGTTTGGGATGCTCTGGATCGACGTGTATGACAGCATGTTTCAGTTCCCGCCAATATCCAGCAACTTCGCACAGCCATTGAAGAGAAATGGGACAATATTCCACAGGCCACAATCAACAGTCAATTCTATGCGAAGGAGATGTGTCGAGCTGCATGAGGCAAATGCCCGGTCACACCAGATACTGACTTGTTTGACACACTGAAATCTGACACACTGAACTCTATCTGAGAAGTAGTTGGTGAACCAGGTGAGCCAGTCAGTTGAAAAACCAAGGCTGTTGAGTCTGCCGATAAGAATATGGTGATTGACAGAGTCAAAAGCCTTGGCCCGGGCGATGAAGACGGCTGCACAGTAATGTCTTTTATCGATGGTGGTTATGATATCGTTTATTACCTTGAGCGTGCCTGAAGCGCACCCATGACCAGCTTGGAAACCAGATTGCATAGCGGAGAAGATACTGGGGGATTCGAAATGGTTGGTTATCTGTTTGTTAACTTGGCTTTCGAAGACTTTAGAAAGGCAGGGCAGGATAGATATAGGTCTGTAACAGTTTGGGTCTAGAGTGTGACCGCGGCAGCTTTCCAACCTTTAAGGATCTCAGACGACACGAAAGAGAGGCTGAACAGGCTAGTAATAGGGGTTGCAAAAAATGGGGCGGATCATTTTAGAAAGAGAGTGTCCAGATTGTCTAGCCCTGCTGATTTGTAGGGGTCCAGATTTTGCAGCTCTTTTAGAACATCAGCTATCTGGATTTGGGTGAAGGAGAAGCGGAGGGGGGGCTTGGGCAAGTTGCTACGGGGGGGGGGGGGGGGGGGGGGTTCGGGGGTGCAGAGCTGTTGGCCGGGGTAGGGGTAGCCAGGTGGAAAGCATGGCCAGCCGTAGAAAAATGCTTATTGAAATTCTCGATTATTGTAGATTTATGCCACTGTGGTGACAGTGTGTCCTAGTCTCAGTGCAGTGGGCAGCTGGGAGGAGGTGCTCTTATTCTCCATGGACTTTACAGTGTCCCAAAACATTTTGGAATTTGTGCTACAGGATGCAAATTTCTGTTTTAAAATGCTAACCTTTGCTTTCCTAACTGACTGTGTAGGTGCAGAGCTGTTGGCCGGGGTAGGGGTAGCCAGGTGGAAAGCATGGCCAGCCGTAGAAAAATGCTTATTGAAATTCTCGATTATTGTAGATTTATGCCACTGTGGTGACAGGGTGTCCTAGTCTCAGTGCAGTGGGCAGCTGGGAGGAGGTGCTCTTATTCTCCATGGACATTACAGTGTCCCAAAACATTTTGGAATTTGTGCTACAGGATGCAAATTTCTGTTTTAAAATGCTAACCTTTGCTTTCCTAACTGACTGTGTATACTGGTTCCTAACTTCCCTGAAAAGTTGCATATCACGGGGGATATTCGAAGCTAATGCAGTACGCCACAGGATGTTTTTGTGCTGGTCAAGGGCAGTCAGGTCTGGAGTGAACCAAGGGCTATATCTGTTCTTAGTTCAACATTTTTTAAAAGGGGCATGCTTATTTAAAATGGCGAAGAAGGCACTTTTGAAGAATAACCAGGCATCCCCTACTGACGGGATGAGGTCAATATCCTTCCAGGATACAACGGGCCAGGTCGGTTAGAAAGGCCTGTCGCTGAAGTGTTTTAGGGAGCAGTTCACAGTGATGAGGGGTGGTCGTTTGACCGCGGACCCATTACGGACACAGGCAATGAGGCACTGATCGCTGAGATCCTGGCTGAAGACAGCAGAGGTGTATTTAGAGGGCATGTTGGTCAGAATGATATCTATTGAGGGTGCCCGTGTTTACGGATTTAGGGTTGTACCTGGTAGGTTCATTGATAATTTGTGTGAGATTGAGGGCATCTATCTTAGATTGTAGGACGGCCGGGGTGTTAAGCATATCCCAGTTTAGGTCACCGAACAGTACAAACTCTGAAGATAAATGGGGGACAATCAATTCACATATGGTGTCCAGGGCACAGCTGCGGGCTGAGGGGGGTCTATAGCAAGCGGCAACAGTGAGAGACTTATTTCTGGAAAGTTGGATTTTTACAAGTAGAAGCTGTTTGGGCACAGACCTGGATAGCATGACAGAACTCTGCAGACTATCTCTGCAGTAGATTGCAACTTCTCCCCCTTTGGCAGTTCTATCTGGGTGGAAAATGTTGTAGTTGGGGATGGAAATGTCTTAATTTTTGGTGGCCTTCCTAATCCAGGATTCAGCTAGGACATCAGGGTTGGCGGAGTGTGCTGAAGCAGTGAATAAAACAAATTTAGGGAGGAGGCTTCTGATGTAACATGCATGAAACCAAGGCCGCTAGCCGTGGATAACAAAGACTAGTAGCTGGCTAGCTCCTGATGGAGGTTCCAGTTATAAGGAATAAAAATAACAGATCCGTACCACATTGGGTGAGGCGGGTTTATATTTTTGTTCAGTGTAATAGCAAGATCAAATTGACTCAACAGATTACATACAGAACCTGAGCACACTTGAAACGTGGTTCTATTTCTAATGCTCGTTTCGAGGTGTCGCATATGGGATACACCTTAGGGTAGGTCACAAGCTCGAAAAATCCAAATCACACAGTTTCTGTTCTAGACAGACAGGTCGAGTGGCACATGAGGTGAGCCCCTCTCCTAAATAAAGGGAGCCACTCGCCCGCCAACTGGTCATTGTCGACTCTCTTCCTTGCGGAAGTGACTGCGTTCTCTAAAATCTCTCCTCAGCCCGACTAGATTCCTGTCTTCCTACTAAGCGGTTCTTAGGCAAACTGTGAGGTTGACACTACCGAACGTAGAACCTCCGGTCCTGTCGATAGTGCTGAGTACTGATCGAAAGGCTTTAGCTAACTTGGCTAGATAGCTGCAAGGCTAGCTAACCACACAAAGGGCTATTTCTCGCCGCAAGACTTAGCTAACCAGTGTAACTTGCCACAAGGCTAGCTACACCAAACAAACGTTTCTACCTCAAGAGTAGAATTGTTCGCTCTCCTCTCGCGTTTAGAACAACACGCTCACGGGCTGCCTTAACTAGACTGACCCCCCTAGCTTCACAGCTCGACGGTCGAGAGACATGCTTTGTTCATCGCAAGACAAAGAACGCATGTGCGTTCTCCGGCTAGCAGCATGCCAACTAGCTAGGCTATTAGTCGCAATTCAGATGTATTGATGTCTGTAAATGGGCAGAGACCAGACTTGGTATCGACTGGCCCGCACCCGTGGTCTCGCACCATCCCGGGAAAACAGCTCCTCCCAGCGTTCCCAGCATGCGTGGCGTAAGCCAAACGTAACTGGGACAAACCCTTGTCCAGCAAATTCCAAACCAGGCACTTTGTTGGCATGGAGGAGATGGGCCATGGCAAACCGCCGGTGGTTGAGCCATCACTGGCTAGCCACCTCAACCCCAGTGCCTCGTCTATGACCGCCACTGCTCTCCCTGCGAACAAGGAGAGCTTTCACCGCCTCTATATTTCGAAAGGTCTACATGTCTGCGGCACGATCAGTACTGGCTTGAATGCAATGTCCCTACTGCTGGTGTGCCAGGCCAATCGAGCACTCTCTTAGTCAAAGGCACAGCCAGCCAAGACCAATGGGACGAGATCTTCGTTATTGCAGATCTTACCCTCCGAATCTCCAGAATTGCAATCCAAGGCTGTGGGTGCGCCATGAGCCATGTGGTGGTGGGTAGAGGGCCCTGAGGCTCAACTTGTCCAGCCTCTCAGACAAGGAAAAGGCAGATTTACTTGATGCTCCTGTCGTGTTGAAGGAACTGTTTGGGTAAAGGTGAGAACTTCTGAATCCACCCGTTTTAAACTGAGTTTTAGTTTCAACATGTCAGATATAGATTTGAAATGAGTTTACATCCCAATACTACACTTTATATACGTCACAGAAGACTGAACTATAACAAAACCGTTTGACATACACTACCGGTCAAAATTTTTAAAACACCTACTCATTCAAGGGTTTTCTTGTTTTGTACTATATTCTTTACATTGTGGAATAATAGTGAAGACATCAAAACTATGAAATAACACAAATGGAATCATGTAGTAACCAAAAGAGTGTTAAACAGATTCTTCAAATAGCCACCCTTTGCCTTGATGACAGCTTTGCCCACTCTTGGCATTCTCTCAACCAGCTTCACCTGGAATGTTTTTCCAACAGTCTTGAAGGATTTCAGACACATGCTGAGCACTTGTTGGCTGCTTTTCCTTCACTCCGCGGTTCGATTCATCCCAAACCATCTCGATTTGGTTGAGGTAATTACATATTGAAAATATGAATAACAGTCCACACATGAGGCCAAAGAGCGTGCTTTTGGTCATTGACTGCAGAAAGGCTCTACACAAAACCAACAGCAGAGAGACATCAAGGCTACGGATCCTCAAAGCTTTCTGAGAACGTTCACGTTCCGAAGGTGTACACTCAACTTGCTGGCATCAAGGCATCAAGGCGACTGGTTTATCTACATTCATATTTTTCATGTCCTTGTTCAGCCACAACTCGGTGAATCATAGGATATTACAGTTCATCAGATCCTGTTGATAGGATAGTCTTGAACAGAGCTCATCCAGTTTGTTTTCCAGTGATTGCACGTTCGCCAATAGAATGGAGGGTAATGGCAACTTATCCACTCCTATAGCAACGCCTTTGCTTCCTCTGAGGGATGGGGATTTGGGTCTGGTCTGGGAAAGGCATTATGTCCTTCGCCTCCGATTTGTTGAAATAGAAGTCCTCATCCAAATCGAGGTTAGTAATCGCTGTTTTGATGTCCAGAAAAACGCTACTTCCGATCATATGAAATGTTGGCCGAAACTTTGTCCCAAAAAATGTAGGATTAGCGCATAAAAGAGAAAGAGCCTGTAAAATGGTGGCCATCCCCTCCAGCGCCATTATACCATCAATCCACATTACTAACACCTGCTCACCAGTAGAGCTAACTACACTGCTGAACCTGTAAGATAAAATCATGCAAATAGGCATTTTTGCTTGTTAATGCAAATCATTGTTTGTAGGTCTTCCATTAAAACACAATGTGGACATACTTGCGAACATTAGAAAAGTTTACTATTTAGTTTACGGAGTGGCTGCGGATCCAACTTTTTTCGTGATGCACTAAAGTCCACTGCACATCCCGAAGCTTATGCTCGTGTGTGGATCACGTTCTGCATGTGTATTCTCTATGTGCAGAGAACAGGCTACTCAGGCAAACAGTCATGGTGCTCATTTAATAAAGTTATATCAAACCTGAATCAATGTCTGTGAGATCACATAATGATCACAGTATTCTACATAACAGAACAGAATATAATAGCCAAGTATAACATTTTTGTAAGACAAAAACACCACCACAGCATGCGCCACTAGGAAAAACACACAGGTAGGCTATGCTACGGTATCCAGATTGTCATACTGTTCCTTCATACAGACCTTGTGCCATACTGGGATATTTTCTAATACCGGCACTGAACACAAGGGGTACTATTTTTAAACCCCACTGGGCCTCTGTAATCTAAAAGTTAGCAATGCTAGCAAATACATGTACAATTCCATAGAGAATGGTAACAAAATGCTAATGAGCGGATTGCGAAAGTTTTATACGGTCTCTGACCTAAACTATTTGTAGGACAGACAAAGTTATACAAGTAACAAAAAATACTACTCACTGTTTGCTGCATGCACAAAACAAATATTAGACAGCATGGCTCTTGATCCAGGAGGGGATTCTCTGCTGTTAGTAAGTGAAGCTTGATTTTGGAAGAAGCTAACGCTTTAGGTAGCTAGATGGCTAACTAGCTACTAAATTAGCTAACCAAATCATATGGTTTGCACATTTTAGACAGTTAACTTAATAGCTATTATATCTAGCTGGCAAACATTTAGTTGTGAATTCCATAATGTAACTAGCTAGATCATCTGGCGAGTGCTGCACAACAGTGACTGACTCACAAGGCTCCGGTCTCTCATTGTTGTGTGCTTGTAAACAAACACCACGTGACGGTGACTACTGTTCATTTTTCATTCTGAAGCTTATATGACAGGTGAAATGAAGAACGCAACCTTTATCTCCCTAACGCATTGCACAAGTTGACTGCAAGTATTTATTTTAAAAGTACCTACAAATATTCAAAAAATACCCCGGAATATGGTATACCGCCCAAGGCTAGTTGCCACCACTATTTCAATGTAATTTCCTGCCCTAGAAAGAAAATGCTAATTTAGGTTCCACCTCTGAAGAATGACGAAGGCCACTTATATATATATATGAATTGAGGGGAATTGAGAATTTGATTATTATCCATTGTTGTGTCATCTTCCATAAAGCTGCTGGCAGGCAGCAAAGTCAAATCAGCCCGTGCTCATGGTTCTCACAGGGGAAGTGAAATGATAGGCTACAATGACTTTGCTCATGGTCATGCACGCCGCAAATAACACGTAACTATATATTCCTTGAATTTTCTATCACATTTGCCTCTTCATTTTCTGGATAGACACTTGCTAACGTTTTCTAGCTAACGTTACACCAATCAAAGTAGTGGAGCGTGTAGTAAAGCAAAAATGTTGTGGTAAAAACCATTCATCCTGCAAAACGCTATCATATCACTCACTTATGCCGTTCATAAAATGGTCAGATATTATTTTTAAAAAGACTCAAAAAATAAGTGAAAATTTATAAAATATCCAATGGATGATGATAATATTCAGGTAATTAAAAGTGGAGGTGCAAAAACATAAGTTTGCACCCCCTATTTTGATTTTCTCCATGGCTCAGACAGTCAAGTGGACACAAGGCCAAATCTCAGTCACGAAGAGGAATAGCTTTGCAGCTGTTTCTCATTAATTAACAATGCCATGCTGGTGGGTGGTCTCTTTTTTTTTTTTTAAACAGCCCTGAAATGAAACGTAGGCTGAAAATAATTTGTATGTCATATCATAGGAAAATATAATGTATTCACACTGGGCAGTTTGATTTGTCACGTCAAGCCTAAATATAACATACTTAAATCGTTGTGAAACATCTTGGGTAAGCTCTGGTCTTCGTCTTTCAGCTAAAGGAAGTGAATTTCTTCTGGTGTGGTTGTTTTAACACCGTCTGCTTTAAAATTCATTCACTCCATAATTCAACACAACACTGTAGGCTACTTCGAAACAATACTGTATGACTCAAGAAGATCTAAATGCGTATCCCCATGAAACTAATTGAGTTTAAATGGTTACTATGCAGAATGACGCTGCATGGATGTCTCACCGGTAAAACTATCATGCACGATTGAATGCAGTGTTTTTTTCTTAAAGTAATGTTGTACTATACTATTATAATTGGTTCGGTTATGTAGAATACTCTGATGATTATGTAATCTTGCAGACACTGATTCATCTTTGACCTAACTTTCTTAAACAAGCACCATTCGCCTGAGTAGGCTGTTGTCTGCGTGTAAAGTAAAGAATATACTCATGTGCAGAAGCTTCGGGAAGCTCCGGATCTTTGAATGCTGCTGACTAAAGATCTAGGAAAATAAGAAAAAGTGGTCCCCAAAGATGATCTACCATGTCACATACAGTTGAAGTTGGAAGTTTACATACACCTTAGCCAAATATATTTAAACTCAGTTTTTTCACAATTCCTGACATTTAATCACCACTTTATTTTAAGAATGTGAAAATGTCAGAATAATAGTAGTGATTTATTTCAGCTTTTATTTATTTTATCACATTCCCAGTGGGTCAGAAGTTTACATACACTCAATTCGTATTTGGTAGCATTGCCTTTAAATTGTTTAACTTGGGCCAAACGTTTCAGGTAGCCTTCCACAAGATTCCCACAATAAGTTGGGTGAATTTTGGCTCATACCTCCTGACAGAGCTGGTGTAACTGAGTCAGGTTTTGTAGGCCTCCTTGCTCACACACACTTTTTCAGTTCTGCCCACAAATGTCCTATAGGATTGAGGTCAGGGCTTTGTGATGGCCACTCCAATACCTTGACTTTGTTGTCCTTACGCCATTTTGCCACAACTTTGGAAGACTGCAGTGTCCATTTGGAAGACCCATTTGCGACCAAACTTTAACTTCCTGACTGATTACTTGAGATGTTGCTTCAATATATCAACACAATCTTCCTCCCTCATGATGCTATCTATTTTGTGAAGTGCACCAGTTTTTTATGGCGGTTTGGAGCAGTGGCTTCTTCCTTGCTGAGCGGCCTTTCAGGTTATGTCGATAAAGGACTCGTTTTACTGTGGATATAGTAACTTTTGCAAGGTCCTATTTCACAAAGTCCTTTGCTGTTGTTCTGGGATTGATTTGCACTTTCACACCAAAGGGCATTCATCTCCAGGAGACAGAACACGTCTCCTTCCTGAGCTCTATGACGGCTGCGTGGTCCCATGGTGTTTATACTTGCGTACTATTGTTTGTATAGATACGTGGTACCTTCAGGTATGTGGAAATGCTCCCAAGGATGAACAGACAGGTCTTGGCTGATTTCTTTAGATTTTCCCATGATGTCAAGCAAAGAGGCACTGCGTTTGAAGGTAGGCCTTGAAATACATCCACGGGTACACCTCCAATTGACTCAAATTATGTCAATTAGCCTATCAGAAGCTTCTAAAGCCATGACATCCTTTTCTGGAATTCTCCAAGCTGTTTAAAGGCACAGTCAACTTAGTGTATGTAAACTTCTGACCCACTGGAATTGTGATACAGTGAATTATAAGTGAAATAATCTGTCTGTGAACAATTGTTGGAAAAATGACTTGTGTCACGCACAAAGTAGATGTCCTAACCAACTTGCCAAAACTATAGTTTGTTAAAACAAAAAATTTGTGGAGTGGTTGAAAAACAAGTTTTAATGACTCCAACCTAAGTGTATGTAAACTTCCGACTTCAACTGTATGTCCCAATACATGCGCAACGTCATTGCTCTCTCTCTCTCTCTCTGCTGTGTGTGCATCTTGCTAGCTGTCTCTCAAATGGCGAGGGCCTGAAGCTCGTTGGCTGGAACTTGAATCGTTAGGGGGCTGGTCCACGTGGGGGGATATTAAGGGAAAATTGCGCAGCACAGCTTCCAGAAAAGTAACTTTCCAACTAGGGATGTCATGGCTATTTGAAGTAAAACAGTAATTCTGCTCATAGATTATGCATGTTTGAACTATACATTGACACATCCAGTCCAAAGCGGGAGGTTTAAAAAATGTTTAGTGGTCACCAAAGTTTCGGAGCATGTCATTAAGTTCAAGCATCAGCCAATAAAATATGTTGACATGGTTGCACGTGATCAAAGACTACATGATAGCTATTCCAATTACCTAACCTGGCCCACTATGTTATCCTCACCAGGTGGCCGTGATTATGTCCGTTTCAAATTCCGTATCAGCCAATTCAAATCGTTGACGTACTTAGACTGATAGAAAACTTTTCCATTAGAGTGTCCATAACATCAGTCAAACAGCACCATCTGCTAATCAAAGTTACTAAAGCACACATGAATGTTAAATTGGATGATTAGCTCACAGTATTGCGAGCCTGGCTCCTGGTGATTTTCGCCGTCTGCGGAAAGTTCAAATCCCAGCTGAGCTATAAAAGAAAATCTTTGAAATGTGGAATTACATATTTTGTGAAGAGAAGCGCAGCCAAAACCTTGTCAAAGAAGATTACGAATACATTTAATGAGGAGATTCTTGTTGGGAGTCCGTCTTGCAGACCGACACATAGACTATTGGCACTGCTACCTAATTAATCGTCGCTACTGTAGGCTATATTACATAGACGCGTAGGCTACATTTCTACGTGTAGGGTACAATGTTATATATGCATTATTATAATCATCCACTTTGTCACATGCGTCGACCAGCAGTTAAAATTGTTTTCCTTAACAAAAATGCTCGAAGAAAAGGGGCCTCGAACCCACGGTTAATGAGCACGATTGTTTTTGAGTCAACCACTTTAGCGGTGTGTGCCACCAGGAAAGTACATGACAGCTATTTCACAAGTCCACAAAATTCTTGACTTTTTGTTATGTTGTAGGATGAACTTCAATGTTGTATAGATCTGCTTTACCTTTTGTCGGTAAAAGCACATGGATGTACAGTACATGTCAAAAGTTTGGACACACCTACTCATTCAAGGGTTTGTCTTTATTTTTGCTATTTTATACATTGTAGAATAATATTGAAGACATCAAAACTATGAAATAACACATGTAGAATCATGTTGTAAACAACAAAGTGGTAAATCAAAATATATTTTAGATTTGAGATTCATCAAAGTAGCCACCCTTTGCCTTGATGATATCTTTGCACACTCTTGGCATTCTCTCAACCAGCTTCATGAGGTATTTAACCGGTATTTAACATTCAGATTGGGATCATGTAATGTTCCCTTATCCCTCTGTAGAGCTGTCTGGTAAGTCACCTGGAATGCATTTCAATTAACAGGTGTGCCTTGTTAAAGGCTCATTAGTGGAATTTCTTTCCTTCTTAATGCGTTTGAGCCAATCAGTTGTGTTGTGACAAGGTAGGGGTAGTATACAGAAGATAGCCCTATTTGGTAAAAGATCAAGTCCATATTATGGCAAGAACA
Organism: Salvelinus fontinalis; assembly: GCF_029448725.1. Lineage (NCBI taxonomy): Eukaryota > Metazoa > Chordata > Actinopteri > Salmoniformes > Salmonidae > Salvelinus > Salvelinus fontinalis. Next base: position 51,867,170 of record NC_074666.1, read on the forward strand.
GCTCAAATAAGCAAAGAGAAACGCCAGTCCATCATTACTTTAAGACATCTGGAACATTTCAAGAACTTGAAAGTTTCTTCAAGTGCATTTGCAAAAACCATCAAGCGCTATGATGAAACTGGCTCTCATGAGGACCGCCACAGGAAAGGAAGACCCAGAGTTAACTCTGCTGCAGAGGATAAGATTATTAGAGTTACCAGCCTCAGAAATTACATCCCAAGTAAATGCTTCACAGAGTTCAAGTAACAGACACATTTCAACATCAACTGTTCAGAGGAGACTGCGTGAATCAGTCCTTCATGGTCGAATTGCTGCAAATAAACTACTACTAAAGGACACCAATAATAAGAAGAGACTTGTTGGGGCCAAGAAACATAAGCAATGGACATTTGACCGGTGGAAATCTGTCCTTTGGTCTTATTAACATTTGGTTGCAACCGTTGTGTCTTCGTGAGATGCAGAGTAAGTGAACGGATGATCTCCGCATGTGTGGTTCCCAACATGAAGCATGGAGGAAGTGGTGTGGGGGTGCTTTGCTGGTGTGATTTATTTAGAATTCAGAGCACACTTAACCTGCAAGGCTACCACAGCATTCTGCAGTTATACGCCATCCCATCTGGTTTGCGCTCAGTGGGACGATAATTTGTTTTCAACAGGACAATGACCCAAAACACACCTCCGGGCTGTGTAAGGGCTATTTTACCAAGAAGGAGAGTGATGGAGTGCTGCATCAGATGACCTGGTTTCCACAATCATCTGACCTCAACCCAATTGAGATAGTTTGGGATGAGTTGGACGGCAGAGTGAAGGAAAAGCAGCCAGCAAGTGCTCAGCATATGTGGGAACTCCTTCAAGACTGTTGGAAAAGCATTCCAGGTGAAGCTGGTTGAGACAATGCCAAGATTGTGCAAAGCTGTCATCAAGGCAAAGGGTGGCTACTTTGAAGAATCTAAAATATTTTGATATCTTCACTATTGTTCTACAATGTAGATAATAGTACAAATAAAGAAAAGCCCTTGAATGAGTAGGTATGTCCAAACTTTTGCCTCGTACTGTATGTGAAATGGATAAGCAAAAACGTGGGATTTAGTCATATATGCTAAAACAAACCTGATGGAGTTTGTCTAAGGTAACGTTGGTAAGTAGCCTAGTCAAGGATGCGATGTTGTCACTCTGCACTTGAGACAGACCAAGTAAAGGGGAACAAAATTAAACCTTGAAACAGGAGGTTTAAATATATACTGTACCTCTGGTGGCCAAGTTGACCTATTTTAAGAAATGCCATTGGTTGGAAGATAAAACGTTTAAGATATTTGATAGGGTGATGTGGAATTTGTTACAGGAAATAATTACGGCCACCTGGTTAGGTTAGCATAGGGCTGAATGTGCCAGGTTATCTATTGGGAGCAGCTTATATGTAGCTATTGATCACGTGCAACATTGTCAACGATTTTAATTGGCTGATGCTTAAACTTAAAATAAAACTTGAACTTTTTCTAATGTTTGCAAGTATGGCCCCCAATGACTTTTTAAACCTATAGCCATGTTGTACTCGAGTCAAGGACTTGTGACTCGACTTGGACTCAACCATTGGTGACTCGGATTCGCCTTCTCGTGACCAATGTTCCCTTTTTTAATCAATGAGCAAATTTCAGGTCTGCTGAGCGCAAACTTGAACATAGTGAAAATTCTGTGTAACTTCCGGCGGGCATTTACTGTAAACACTGAGGCTAGAATTCACTTTGCAAAATAAAATGCATAATTATTCCCATACCATTATTACAGAGAATCAGACAAATTATGCAGAGGTGGAAAAAGTACCCAACTGTTATATTTGAGTAAAAGTAAAGATACCTTAATAGAAAATGACTCGATTAAAAGTCAAAGTCACCCAGTAAAATTCTACTTGAGTAAAAGTAAAAAAATATTTAGTTTAAAATATACTGAAGTATCAACAGTAAATGTAATTGCTAAAATGTACTTAAGTATCAAAAGTAAAAGCATAAATCATATCAAATTCCTTATATTAAGCAAACCAGACACCACCATTTTCTTTTTTCTTTATGGATTGCCAGGGGAACGCTCCAACATTCAGTCATCATTTACAAACGAAGATGGGGGTTTCTTGAGTCCGTCAGATCAGAGTAAGGATGACCAGGGATGTTTGGTTGATAAGTGTGTCAATTGTACTATTGTCCTAAGCACTCAAATTGTAACAAGTTCCTTTGTGTGTCAAGGAAAATGTATGGAGTAAACAGTACAATATTTTCTTAAGGAATGTAGTGAAGGAAAAGTAAAAGTTGTCAAAAATATATATAGTAAAGTAGCGGCCCATTTAAAGTGCATTCATTATTCCCTTTGCCGTGCAAGTGTCAACTCGTCAGACGTCATGAAACGTAATCAGAAGCGTCCACTTAAATTGAGGGCTGAAGGGAGAGGGTCAGTCATGTAAGTGTTTGGAGTGCAGCCTAGAAATGCACACGTTTTGTGCTCTTGTAGAAAGCAATCACACCCCTATTGCTGACTACAAATGATTGATAACTGGGCTAATATCTCAATAACTAGCAAAGGATATGAACAAATGTACACACGTCGCTACATGTCGCTCTCGCTTTGATCTCAAAACAAGCACATCTACTCTTGACCGCTCGTGTTGTAAAAAAAAAAACTAACCATTTGCACGTAGGCCTACTGCAGCTCAGATTGGTTATGGCACACCGGTCTGTGTAGAGTACGGGCCTATTGTCAATGAAATCGTGTCCTACTCTAATGCGTTCTGCCCACAACAAAATATCTTACATAGTTAATTTTGTTTCCGTATGTTGCATTGAAAGTGGCTAATATTGCGTTGCTTCGATCACAATTCCCACAGTAAAAGGAAAGTTGATAGTGTTCCCAGTAAAGGGAAAACTCAATCTTGTGCTTCTCTGCTCATGCTGATATTTCATCTGCGGTAGGATTCTGTTCTGCTGTTCTGCGATGAGTGTAGACAGACAGGCAGGCTCTGCTCAGCTGTTGTGCCCGAAAATCTCCCCCCTGCCAGAACCCCCCCCCCCCCCCACACCCTTCTAATTTCCTTAATTTTGTGGCTAGAGCCAAATACTTCTGTTGTACACATCAGGATAGGCAACCGAAATGAATAATGAATGTATGTGTGTTATATTAAACATAGAGGGAGTAAAATGTTGGCAAGCAATAAACATTTCAGAACAACTACGGGTGAATTATTATCCTTACACTTTCAAAAAATATTAGTCGAATAAGACATGGGAGAGATGACGAATTTTGGCAAAGAGATTTATTTATAGACTAATAGAAATCAGTAGCGGATTTAGGTACTGGCGACAAGGGCAGCCGCCCAGGGTGGCATCTTGCCGGGGGAGGCACGGGGCGCCCCCTTGCGCGGGTGCTGAAGGGGGGGTTCGCCCAGGGCGCCATACAATCTAGAAACGCCACATACACTTGAAACAAATAGCCAAACCAAAAACTGCAGACAGAAACGCTTTCTGCTACTACGATCAGTGAAATGTAGGCTAAACTGACAATGGAGTGAAGAGCAGAAATCTCAACTAGCAAGCAAGTCGCAACAATGAAGAACTCGATGGGGGGGAAAATTCTGTCAGGCGGGAGATTTTCGGCTCAACACCGGCAAGCTGGCAGTAGGAGTGAAATAACTGCAGTAAAGATATGTCTACAGAACCCTGAATCATTAGTTTTGCTTTAAAATGTTTTTCAGCAGAGTGTGCAAAGAGTGTGGCGCAATGTCAAATATGTAATAGAAAAATAGAATAAAAGACCGGAACCACGTCGAACTTCAAAACTCAGACTCAGTGATTCAGACTCGTGACTCGAACATTGATGACTCGGACTTGACTTGAACTTAGCCATAGGGATTCATGACTCAACTCTGACTCGAGCACATGGGACTTGGAACTCGACTCGGACTCAAGGTTTAGTGACTCGACTACAACACTGCCCAGAGCTATTATATTAAGTAGATCTCAAACTGGAGGTGTTTTCAGGTTACTACTAGGCAGGCAATGACATGGACGGGGCACGTCGGCGGCAGTCTGGGGGAAAGTTGTCCACTCCATGAGTGGAGTGGCCTGAGCACGTGGCTCCATATTAGCAGTGAGCCTGCATCCTCTCTTAGTCTGACCTGTCTTGCCCTCCCATAGGAAAGCGATTAGCACTTTAATTAGGGAAATATCTGGTAATGTAAGAAGCTCTTAAAAACTCAGTGGAACTCTTTTGTCTCCCTCCATCTTCAGGAAGTATGGCACTGTAATTACAATTAATAGGAACACTTAGAGGACAAATCATGCCCTTAAATATCAGGGAAAGCACGCAGCAACGATGCCCAACTCTCCCACTAATGACACAAATGGAATGCAGGGGGAACTTAGAATTCAGGGGAAAGTAATTTGTCAGTTGAGATTTTCCAGAATCTTCTGCTGCCAGAAGGTTTGTTACTTTAGTATTTGTCATAAGGACTTCCATTGGGAAAGGGCAATAATTGTACAACTGAATGCATTCAACTGAAAATTGTCTTCCGCATTTAACCCAACCCCTCTGATTCAGAGAGGTGCGGAGGGCTGCCTTAATCAACATCCACGTCTTCAGCACCCGGGGAACAGTGGGTTAACTGCCTTGCTCAGTGGCAGAACAACAGATTTTTTTACATGGTCAGCTCGGGGATTCGATCCAGCAACCTTTCAGTTACTGGCCCAATGCTCCTACTCGCCGGGCTACCTGCCACCCCCATTGTACCAGACACATACTTAGCTTTGTGTGATAGCCTTGTGTGAATTGAATCTGATGCAGTGCCTTCAGCCTACAGAACAGAACAGCCTACAGAACAGTAGAAAACTAGCGATCACACATGGTTAATGTTCTGAGATTTAAAAATATATATATATATATATGTATATACAGTTGAAGTCGGAAGTTTACATACACAGGTTGGAGTCATTAAAACTTGTTTTTCAACCACTCCACAAATTTCTTGTTAACAAACTATAGTTTTGGCAAGTCGGTTAGGACATCTACTTTGTGCATGACACAAGTCATTTTTCCAACAATTGTTTACAGACAGACTATTTCACTTATAATTCACTGTATCACAATTCCAGTGGGTCAGAAGTGTACATACACTAAGTTGACTGTGCCATTAAACAGCTTGGAAAATGACTGAAAATTATGTCATGGCTTTAGAAGCTTCTGATAAGCTCATTTACATAATTTGAGTTAATTGGAGGTGTACCTGTGGATGTATTTCAAGGCCTACCTTCAAACTCAGTGCCTCTTTGCTTGAAACCATGGGAAAATCAAAAGAAATCAGCCAAGACCTCAGAAAAAAGTCTGGTTCATCCTTGGGAGCAATTTACAAACGCCTGAAGGTACAACATTCATCTGTACAAACAATAGTACCCAAGTATAAACACCATGGGACCACACAGCCGTCATACCGCTCAGGAAGGAGACGTGTTCGGTCTCATAGAGATGAACATACTTTGGTGCGAAAAGTGAAAATCAATCCCAGAACAACAGCAAAGGACCTTGTGAAGATGCTGGAGGAAACAGGTACAAAAGTATCTATATCCACAGTGAAACGAGTCCTATATTGACATAACCTGAAAGGCCATTCAGCAAGGAAGAAGCCACTGCTCCAAACCGTCGTAAAAAAGCCAGACTACGGTTTGCAACTGCACATTTGGACAACATTCTTACATTTTGGAGAAATCTCCTCTGGTCTGATGAAACAAAAATGTAACTGTTTGGCCATATTGACCATCGTTATGTTTGGAGGAAAAAGGGGGAGGCTTGCATGCCCGAAAAACACCATCCCAAACGTGAAGCACGGGGGTGGCAGCATCATGTTGTGTGGGTGATTGCTGCATGAGGGATTGGTGCGCTTCACAAAATAGATGGCATCATGAGGCAGGAAAAATATGTGGATATATTGAAGCAACATCAGTCAGGACGTTAATGCTTGGTCGCAAATGGGTCTTCCAAATTGACAATGACCCCAGCATACTTCCAAAGTTGTGGCAAAATGGCTTAAGAACAACAAAGTCAAGGTATTGGAGTGGCCACCACAAAGCCCTGACCTCAATCCTGTAGGACATTTGTGGGCAGAACTGAAAAAGCGTGTGTGAGCAAGGAGGCCTACAAACCTGACTCAGTTACACCAGCTCTGCCAGGAGGAATGGACCAAAATTCACTCAACTTATTGTTGGAATCTTGTGGAAGGCTACCCGAAACGTTTGACCTAAGTTAAACAATTTATAGGCAATGCTTACAAATACTAATTGAGTGTATGTAAACTTCTGAACCTCTGGGAATGTGATGAAAGAAATAAAAGCTGAAAGAAATCAATCTCTCTACTATTATTCTGACATTTCACAGTCTTAAAACAAAATGGTGATCCTAACTGACATAAAACAGGGAATTTATACTAGGATTACGTGTCAGGAATTGTGAAAAACTGAGTTTAAATGTATTTGGCTAAGGTGTATGTGAACTTCCAACTTCAACTGTATATTTACATATAACATTTCTTACCGAGCCGTGATGCCCGCAGATTAAAGATTGCCTTTGCCGATCCCTCATCATCTTCATTCATCAGTTAGTCAATGGCTTGAATAGTTATTGACTCACTCACGCTTTGAAAAGGGCGAGGAACGAGATGGAGTCACAATCCCGCTTCGCGCTGCTCTGAGACAAGCATGAAGAAACGAAAATGTTCAAATATTCCATGATATTCCTAAGATATGTGTTGACTGAATATAAGCAAGTGATGTCTGCTAAATAATCAAGTTAGGTTTCTCCAGAAATAAATAATTCTAAATAACTGGCTTTATTTACAAATTAGTGAGAATGTCTCACCCCATGTTCAAGAATTGCCTTTTTCTCGCTCACTCTATGTTAAATGGAAACAAAATCTCCAAACTATCATTACTTTTTAAACAAAGCGATTATTATTAATTCATTTAGAATTATATAAAAGCCCCTTAGATATTCTCACAGATCCTAACAGAAAATGCCCCTTAGATATTAATATAGAGTCCTCCAATCCTTTAAATGTAATTATTGGCGGAGAGTCATATCATTGAAAGAAATATTTTTAGATATACTGTTAAAAAATGATATACTGTTAATTATTCTACAATTTGTACATTGTAGAATAATAGTGAAGACCTCACAACTGTAGCAAGTGTAGACCATCATGCAAATGTTACTTTTAGCATGACAATAGACTTTTTATAACTCGGCTACTGTAGGTGTGAACATCCCCCTACCTGCAATGTATTCGATGCTTAAGCACTCTAAAGTGTTACATTTCTAACTCAAAACAGCAGTACAGTATTTCATCTTCATGCTTTCGTGAATAAAATAAAATAACCAGAAAAAAGAACATTCAAATGCCCTTGTTTATATTTCACTTAATCTCCATTTGGGTATTGGTTAGACAAGAATTTGAAAATTAGGGTGCAGAAATGTTATGCCCTTAGTGTAACCTTTATCTAAAGTCAGTTATGAACAAATTATTATTTACAAGGAAAGCCTACTCCTTCCTCGTAAATAGCCCAGTACTGTACTGCCGACCGCCATTTTCCGTTCCAGCAAGTACCAGTCAAGAGTTTGGACACACCTACTCATTCCAGGATTCTTCTATATTTTAACTTTTTTCTACATTGTAGAATAATAGTGAAGACATCACAACTATGAAATAACACATATGGAATCAGTTAAGAACAAATTCCTGTTTACAAGGACAGCCTACTCCTTCCTCCCCAACAGGGATTTGAAACCCGGTCTCCTACGTGCCCTGCATTCTGTAGTACAGACATGGCCTGCTCTCCCTTATGTAAGGAATTAGGCACTTTCCCATGTTTACTACAGTATGTATTGTAGACTGCACAGCAGTCTAATAAACACATTTCGTCAATAAAATAATGATAAAAAATAAATACTCTTTCAAAATGCAGATGTTGATTTAGTTATGGATCCATAACGAATTACTATGGGAATAAATGTCACTGATTTACATAAATATTGGAACAAAGTTGTCTAATGAAGGCAAACAATTTAGAATCCTCCAATCCTGTAGCCTATCCCCAACTGTCATGTTGTACATCGCCATATTTTCCATTCTGTCCTAACGTAACCCCTGAGGGTTTTGTTTGTCGTTAATTAATAAAACACCATAATATTAATACAATTAATTAAGCCAAATTTCTTAAAATCAATCCCATATACTATGTTATTACAAAACAGGTTTTAAATTCTCTGGTAATGCCAGTACGGAATGACTGGTACATGTTTCGCAAAGATGCCCTCTGGTGGTCAAACTAGCAATAACTTGCAGTAACAGAAAAAACGGCTGAGAATTAAATAACGTGCCACAGAATGCTGCAGCAGCACGCAAGGTGTGCCGCAGTATGACACAACTTTTAAAGGAGGGACCACTTTAAAAGTGTGCAAAGCTGTCATCAATGCAAAGGGTGGCTTCATTGAAGAATCTCGAATATAAAATAGATTTTGATTTGTTCAACACTTTGTTGGTTAGTACATGATTCCATATGTGTTATTTCATAGTTTTGATGTGTTATTTCATAGTTTTGATGTTTGATGTTATTTCATAGTTTTGATTATCCTACAATGTAGAACATAGTAAAATAAAGAAAAACCCTTGAACTAGTAGGTGTATCCAAACTTTTGACTGGTACTGTATATCTGGGGAAGGGTATAAAACAATTTGTAGAGTGTTAAAAGTTTCTAAGAGTACAGTACATTGGTCTCCACCATTGGGAAGTGGAAAAAATATGGAACTACCCAGACTCTGCCTAGAGATGGCCGTACAACAACTCTGACACAAGTACAGAGTTCATTGGCTGAGATGGCATAACCGGCAAGAAGGACAACAGTCTCTACAGCACCAATCTGGGCTTCATGGGAGAATGGCCAGATGGAAGCGACTCCTGAGAAAAAGATACAGTTTGCAAAAAGGCACTTGAAAGACAGAGCATAAGGCAAAATATTTTATCGTCTGATGAGAATTTTTTAAAACTCTTTGGCCTTAATGCAAAGCGCTATGTCTGGAGAAAATCAGGCACAGCTCATCATCCGTCTAACACCATCCCTACTGTGAAGCATGGTGGTGGCAGCATCATGTAATGGGTATGTTTTTCACAGGCAGGGACTGGGAGACTAGTAAAGGATGGATGGAGCCAAATACAGGCAAATCCTTGAAGAAAACCTGCTTCAGAGTGCAAATGACCTTAGACTGGGGGAAAAATTACGTTCCAACAGGACAATGACCCCAAGCATACAACCAAAGCAATGCTGGAATGGCATCAGAACAAGAACGTAAAAGTCCTTGAGTGGCCCAGCCAAAGCCCAGACTTGAAGATTGCTGTTCACTGCAGCTCCCCATCTAACTTAACAGCGTTTGAGAAAATATGCAAGGAAGAATGGGAGAAAATCCCCAAATCCAGGTGTGCAAAGCTGATACAGACATTCCCAAGACGACTCAAAGCTCTAATCACCACCAATAGGGTGTGAATACTTCTGTAAACTATATTTCTTTGTATTTATTTTTCAATAAATTTGCTAACTTTTCTAAATACATGTTTTCACTTTGTCATTATGGGGTTTTGAATTCCATCTGTAACACAACAATAAGTCAAGGGGTATGAATACTTTCTGAAGGAAATGTATACCCTTGGCAATTGAAAGGTTATTTTAAATTTGATCTTCATAAATTGCAGGTATTCAACTAAGGTTTATATTGTACAGTCTGCTCTTCCTTATCAGAGTCTAATTGTTGCCGGCCATCTGTCTGCTGTCGTGTGTGTGCTGTCTAGCGAGCTGATCTGGCACAGGTAGCTAAATCACACTGTTGGCTTAAATTAAAGAGAGTGGATAAGCATATGGACCTATGAATGAGATTGGCTGCACAGCACCCTTATAGGAGAGGAACAGAGGCATACGAGAGGCATATATTCTACCAGCATCCATAATGATACAGCTTTGGCTGAATTGCCCTGCTGTTACAATTGTGCCTCTCCCCAAAGAAATGTCTGCATGGGTGCTGTGTGATGTTCAATTAAATCTATCTAGGGAGTTTAAATGGAAGCTAAGCTGCAGAAAATACACAGATATTGGCTAACTGATTGAGTCTAGACCTAGAGCATATACAGTATCTGTGTCTCTCTAAGAGCGGACAGAGTTTCCTCAGTGGTTCTGAAACCAGTGACAGTCTCTAATCAACTGAATAAACAGGACCCTCTTGAAATTATGGAAAACCCTTGATCAGTCCAAACGCTTTACTCTGCGATGATGAGGATTCACGTCTGCAATTAAGACAGGCAGATGGCATGAGACGAGGGTTTGACTTGGCCCAAGTCTCTAATCACACGGAAGCACATTCTGTTGAAAGGCAGCGGTGTCTCTTCACAGAGTCTCCAAGGACCAAGGGCTCTCTGCTTCCGCTGCCAAGAAGGCTATCAGACACATATGCTTTATCTGTCAAGCTCATTACAGGCCAGATTTAGAGTGAGGGACGCATCACGTCAAATATGGTGGACAACAGCTGGCATGCAAAGATGTAAGAGGAGACATTGTTTTGGTTTCATGGGCTGTGTGTGGACATATGCCTACTTACTATACATAAGCTGCATACTGTATGACATGGTTTCCAAAAACAGAGGTCAAATGTATTGTGCACTGGCAACAGAGACCTGCTATTTCTACACAGATGCTAAAAACAGCATGACCATGTCAAACGCAGTAAGACATCATTTATAAAACACCTAAATAGTACTTGACATTACAGTACTATTACGCACTGATTACAGTATGCACAGGTTGTTGTAGCTTTTTGTAATGTCATCTAAATAAAGCTACTGACTTTATGATGGTACAGACGAAGATCACAGTGTCATGCTTTACTTTCAGTTCTCTATTGTTTTCAACCACCCAGCCTGCAATGATTCATTTAAACTTCCTGACTGTGACCCTTCAGAGTGATTTCCATCTATTTAAATTCCCCGGCCCTTATTGTGTTTGGCACTTTAATTATGCAGATATCTTTGCCTGGCAGTGGGGGATGTACATAATCCCAACAGCTGCTCTGAGAAGCCCAAAGTGGTCTTTGTTACTTGCACTGCGGATAAATATGAACTTCACAGGCATGTTTCTTCTTGAGCTCTACATCATCCTGACAGATATACAGGCAAACTGGGATGACACCTGTCATCTTGCAAGAGGATGAATGAATTTACCTCAGAAACAGTGTGAAACCTTTCTCAATTCGACTGGTCTTTTCTCAGAGAGGAAAAACATATGTTACACGTGGCACAATATTTTGCTGAGAAGCACACCAGGGTTTTGTCTGAGGCCCATAGTAACACTTTGTGTTGTGCTCTCTCTCTTTGCAGAAGAGTGGAGAAGCTGACGGAGTTGCCGATCCATGTAAGTATCCTGTAATCAACCAAACTGCACCACTTAAATACAGTATGTTTATCGATGGCATAAACCTTTTATGTTGGTGCAGGTTATGTGAACAGCATTGATAGTACATTCTATAGAAGCCCTCTTTGGGGAAAGCACTGAAGGTTTTACGTAGTATCAAATCTACTTCTACACTACTGACACATCTTTTGGGTTAAAGATGATCATTTAAATCACATTTGGGCGATTCCACGCCAGCGTGGCCCGAAAATATTTTTGGTATCGCAGATTGTTCTGGCAATTTACATAACTTCATTGGGAGGAAGAATGTTTAACATGCTTTTTACATTTGTATCACCATTTTTTTGGGGGGGGAGGACCTATACAGTACATGCCTCCTGTAAGACCCTATGATCTGTGAACCGTACATGGTACAGACAACATCTGTCATTGTACTCCTTATGGTGTGCTCTAAAATGCAGAGTATGTCTATATTCTGAAGAAAGAAAATTCATATGAATGTATCCAACATTAAAAATATAATTATTCCTATCTCAAAAGTACCCTTTGTGATTAGATTTGTTTTGTTGATATACTCTGCACCTTGTGCTGTGGACAATAAAAGGCCACTCTAAAATGTGCAGTTTTGTCACACAACACAATGCCACAGATGTCTTAAGTTTTGAGGGAGCGCGCAATTGGCATGCTGACTGCAGGAATGTCCACCAGAGCTGTCGCCAGAGAATTGAATGTTAATTTCTCTACCATAAGCCACCTCCAATGTTGTTTTAGAGAATTTGGCAGTACGTCCAACAGGCCTCACAACCGCAGACCACGTGTTTGACGTTGTGTGGGCGAGCAGTTTGCTGATGTCAGCATTGTGAACAGAGTGCCCCATGCTGGTGGTGGGGTTATGGGATGGGCAGCATAAGCTACGGACAACGAACACAATTGCATTTTATCTATGGCAATTTGAATGCACAGAGATACCGTGACTAGATTCTGAGGCCCATTGTAGTGCTATTCATCCGCACCCATCAACTCATGTTTCAGTATGATAATGCATAACCATGCACGCCCAGTGGTGGAAAAAATACCCAATTGTCCTACTTGTCCTACTAAAAGTATTTGGTTTTAAATGTATCAAAAGTAAATGCATTGCTAAAATATACAAAAGTAAAAGTATAAATAATTTCAAATTCCTTATATTAAGCAAACCAGATGGCCAAATTTCTTGTTTTAATTGTACGGATAGCCAGGGGCATGCTCCAACACTCAGACATAATTTACAAATGAAGCATTTGTGTTTTGTGAGTCCGCCAGATAAGAGGCAGTAGGGATGAACAGGGATGTTCTCTTGATTACTGTTCGAATTGAACCATTTTCCTGTCCTGCTAAGCATTCAAAATATAACACCGTACCCAAACCGGCCAGGCACGTGCGTCATCGTGTGCAAATTGATTTTGTCCCCCCACACCAAACGCGATCACGACACGCAGGTGGAAATATCTAAAGAAACTGAACTAATTATATTATTTTGGAGACAGGTCGAAAAGCTTTAAACATTTATGGCAATTTAGCTAGCTAGCTTGCAGTTGCTGGCTAATTTGTCCTATTTAGCTAGCTTGCTGTTGCTAGCTGATTTGTCCTGCGATACAAACGTTGAGTTGTTTTTTAACTTGAAATGCACAAGGTCCTCTACTCCGACAGTTAATCCACACATACAACGGTCAACCGAATCGTTTCTAGTCATCTCTCCTCCTTCCAGGCTTTTTCTTCTTTGGACTTTATATGGTGATTGGCATCTAACTTTCATAGTTACCACGACGACCGACCGAACTCAGTTCATCTTTCAATCACCCACGTGGGTATAACCAATGAGGAGATGACATGTGGGTATCTGCTTCTATAAACCAATGAGGAGATGGGAGAGGCAGGACTTGCACCGCGTTCAGTGTCATAAATAGAACTGACTTCTATTTTAGCGCTTGGCAACGCAGACGCTCGTTGGCGCGCGCAAACAGTGTGGATGCAATAATTGAATAACATGTATGTTTAAATTTATTTTGCGACGGGAGCAGTGTGGTCAGCATGCAAGGAGTACTTTTGGGTGTCAGGGAAAATGTATGGAGTAAAAAGTTGTCAAAAATATAAATAGTAAAGTACAGATACCCGAAAAAACAACTTAAGTAAAAATACTTTAAAGTACTACTTAAGTACTTTACACCACTGTCCACGCCCCTACTTTTTTTTAAAGGTATCTGTAACCAACAGATGCATATCTGTATACCCCGTCATGTGAAATCCATCAATTAGGGTGAAATGTATTCATTTAATTGACTGGTTTCCTTGTATGAACTCAGTAAAACCTTTGAAATTGTTACATGTTGTTTTTATTTTTGTTCAGTAGAGTTTCAAGATTACAGCCAATCTCAGTGTGCATTGGAATGTTATATTCAAAGTGTGTACAGTATTTGTTGTCGATGTATAGTTTTTGTTGCCCTCACAGCAACCCTTTTGTGTATTATAGCACATAGGCTGTGTTTCTGACCTTAGAGAGAGTTAGAACACATGGCAAATGGCTTAAGTTAAGGAAACAACACCTCCCAGGTGACAACATTCTTCATTGCCATTTAAGAACAGACCGATTGTGTTAGAATGTGTTGGAATTATTCACATGGTGTGGTGATCCATCCGTCTCCTGGGACTAATTATTCACTATCTATTTGTATGCTAAACTTCCCCACCTTCAAAAAAGCATGTCTTGTCCTTTATTCCTTGTAAGGGAATAACTGCAGAAATCTCTCTCTCACCCTTTGGCTAACTGCTGCCTTGGTCTCTCCTCTCGTTCTCTCTCTCTCTCTCTGTATGGCAAGGTTTTGTATTGTCGTGTCTGCTACTAACTTGGAGATGACGGCATTAATCAAATTGCCCCGGTTTTGCTTGAGAGACGACAACATTACCTGGGAAAATTGTGGTGGTGCAAACATGGCATGGTGGTCTTCTGTCGGTTCAGACAGAAGTCATAAATAAATGACATTTTACTGGCTAGCAGCACACAACAAGCAACGGAAAAGGTCAGGCTGTACAGAGAACAGAAACAGAATGAAATGTAACGTGATCACCAGATGTTTTCTCTTTTTTGTTTAGGTAATATGCTAAATTTATATTGTCCATTTATCTTATGAATAGGTGGTGATTCATTTGGCCTTGAGTGCTTAATTTATGAACCTTTTACTGAGGATTAATCAGGGTTCGTTACCATCACAAATTAAACAATGGGAAGAGGCAAACCAAGTTAAGCAGCCCTGTGGTTCATTTAGACGGTAATTGGGTGGGAATTAGATAGGGCAAAGCAGACAGAGGGACTCTCTAACAAGCTGGAAATGACTGGAAAGGTAGGGGCAGGAGGAGAGGAGAGTAGAGGAGGGGAGGAGGCTATCCTCACAGATACCAAGGTGTGAGTGTTTTGTCATTAAACCACCGAGCCAGATAACCCATCTCCGTTTCAATTCCACAGATCCTCTCCTTCGATGTCTTAACACATTAAACTCATTCAAATTCAAAAGGAATGTGAAGTGTTATTGCTCCAAAACAGTCCTGTTTCATCACGTAATTTTACAGCCCTCTTTTTACTCAAGTATAGGAGTTCTCAGTGAACATTGGAAATAGGCTACATTTCCTGCAAATAACACACGTTCTCTGTGTGGCCTTCAATTAAACTCCGCAAGATTTGGGAGCGATCCAGATAGACAGACAGACACTTTCAGGTTCTACTTCAAAGAGTCATCTCTAATGATTAAAACTGCCGCTATGGATCATTTCACTACTGACGGTTATGAGTCACTATCAGATAGTCACGTCATAAATCTCAAGAAATATGATTTCATTATGTTGAAGAACAATAAAGATTACTCAGCATAGAGTTCATAAAATGCCGCACAGAAATCACTCCATCAGAAACGTAATCAAAATAGTTAAATATAATAGGCCTTTTGTGAAATGCCTCCACCTTATAGACTTGGTAAATGCACTTAGTAGCCCTCTGAATGGCTTTTGAGTTGTGATTTTCCCCATAAATGTTCTGATTTCCAAGTCCATTCTGATCAAGCCCAGGAATTACAAGCATTCCCCAGCATCACTATACTCAAATTGAGTAGGTACAGTAACACTTCCGTACTTTGATTTGACTTAAAGTATGAAAGTTAAAGACAAAGGGAGTTGTACCAGAAGCGTAAGCTCTGTACTTAGCATGCCCTGAGATCCAGTTGAAGGGCTTATGGAGGGCACAGCATACTCTCTGGGGATTTGGAGAGCCTTACATTGGCAGTGAAACTCTGAATAGCACTTTCCTCTGACTGGGGAGAACTGGGAGGAACCCTGCAGTGTCTGTTTGGGCTGGAGATATTAACACGGAACGCGCTAAGATCACAGAAAGGAACGGTGGGGAAAAATGACACAAAGATAGCTGTTATTTTAAAGGGGGATCAAAACAACCTTGCAACTTGGCTTTGATCTGTAAGCAGCTTGTGAGTTACAATGCTGCTCTGCTTTACAAGGCTTAAGAGACCTAACGCTGCCATTATTTGCACACTTAAAATAAGGATAAGATGACAATATCTCATTCAACAGGTTAGGTTTGCAAGTACAAGTCATCATCGCGTGATATATTTTGAAATCATAACACCATCATTATACTGTACGTCAGTGGCGGTCGGTGCCATTTAAGATGATGGAGGATGACTTTTCTTTTTTATGAACACGGCCTTATTTTTGTTGCAGCTTAATGGATGACTGTCATTCATATTCCATTCACCCAGCTCAGTGTAACATCAATAGGGTTAGTCTACTACATGATACTCTAATTTTCCCTGTACCCATCATGAAGTTGCTACAACCTACCCTATGAAGGAAAGTGTACGCGAGAGAATTTTGAGTAATCAAGGTGACCGACAGTGACATATTCAGTGACATATTCGATACCGCCTTGCACACTCTTGCCTGCATCTAGCTGTTCTAGGGTGTAATCATTAGTCCAACAGTTGCAAACAAGAGTTTCTATTGGACAAATTCAGGTATGTTTATCCCCGTTTTGTTCCATTTCCTTCAGTTTAAGAAACGTTTTCCAACAGAATTGGCGCAATGAATACACCCCTTTCACTGTCCTTCTCGCATCTATCTACAAGCTGTCCTGCTCTCACCTTTTCCCTTTGCTTGTGGACTTCAGTGCAAAAAACATCAACTGCCTTTGACCAGGAGAAAAAAAAAATCCAAGCCCAACCGTCATATCATGACCGCTAACCGCTACACATAGCCTACATCGTTGTCATGTCATAGTCATCAAAGCTACTAGAACTAATGCATTAGTAAACCCGCTACAATCATGCAGTACAGTCTACAGTCAACAGTAGGCAGTTACACCGGTAGGCAATAAATTAATCAAACCAAAAGCTTACATTGACTTGGAAGAGTTAGTGTTGGATAGCCATAGTCAGCTAGCTAACATAGCTAGCTAAGTGCATTCAATGCTAGCTAAGTAAGTGACAAATATATATACTACGAATTATAGCTAGCTCTCTCTTTCACTCCCTCTCTTTTGTTTCTCAGAACCATGAACCTCCCAAGTTTTTGTTTTGTATTGAAGTCAATGTACCACAGGATGACAGGAGCTAGTTGTCCTCCGGCTACACCATGGTGCTGTTGAGGCTACTGTAGACCTACTGTATTTATTATCGTTTTTAATGTTTCACTATTCTTTTTGAAATGAAGTTCACTGAGGAGGATGGTCCTCCCCTTCCTTCTCCGAGGAGCCTCCACTGCTGTATATGTGATCTGTGGTGATATGAAATAGGTAATTGAATTAATGTGGAAGTGAATATAAACACAATAGCCTCTGTGACTTGAGCCATCTGTGAGGTGTTCACAGATGAGACAGGTTGTGATTTAGATTTGCGTTGACTCACACTGCCTCGTCTCCGGAGGGACAGCAACACAGTGTTTTCAGCCTGAGCAGTTAGGTGGCATTACCCCGAAGATACACGTTTTACCTTTATCTTGAACTGTATTGCCTGGCGTCAACACACACCCTGCTTTATGAGGTGGGAAAATAAATGATTGCCTTGAATTCCTACAGTATGTGCTCCTATCTTCCCTGCTTCTCTGCCTGACGGAGTTCTGAGAATAAGTTATCGAGATGGGGATCTCATCCGGGCAGCAAGGTCCTTAGAAGCACTTTGTCACTCTGCAAAGGACAAAGCATATTTGCATACCTCAGGGGAAGTGGAAATATTAATAAGATGCTGTCAAGTCAGGTTATATGACTCAGTAAACACATTCTCTGCACAATGCCTGCATATGCATTTGGTGTCAGAGACACACAGTGCCATTGAAACAGTCGGAGGGAGTTTTTTCTTTGTCAGATGTGTTCATTCACGTTTTGACTGAGACTGATGCTGTTGTTTTTTCCTAGGAAATATATCTCAAGTTGTCTTTCTGAGAAAGTATCATAGTTCAGCTAGAGCGTAAATTCCATATGTGACCAAGCCTTCTACAACCACCAGCTGTAGACTGCAGGTCTAGACAGAGAAGATAGGCGTATTAAAGGTGCGGCGAAGACTTTGTCTATGTTACACTTTGAAGAGGGTTCAGGATTTTTATTTTCTTTTAAGTCGTTGCACTTTGCAAAGACAAAGAGAGTGACTTTGCCTAGCACTCCCACTCAGAGATATCCACACGGAGTGCATTCTTTTGTTCACAGGGGACAGACAGACGTGCCTCTGGCTGATGGCTTGAGGCTTAGTGATTGAAAATCACAAACTCAAAACCACTGAATTGTGCTCATGTGAGGTGAAAATGAGTTAAACGAGGCAAATAATAGAATTTGGACGGTTCTAATACAGTATTTGTATTTTCTACATCATTTTCTAAATTTGACAAGCAATTACCAGTGTCTTCATTTTGGCAGTCTGGGAGGATATGAGCCTGCCAAGATGCACGCTTTGAATGTGTGCTTTTCAAATTCAATACGCAATTTGTGCATCTCTGAAGCTCTTTAGCTACGTCCTCTCCTTTTGTGTTCTTGGCAAGTCATAGCGTAAAAGCACCCTGGTGCATCTGACAGACAGTCTGATCTTAGCAAGCGATGCAAATATTCTACTGAGATTCGTCCTAAAATAACACCATAACATAAAATAATACCGTCTGTGTTGGATCCTTGCTATGGTACTGCATTTGTATAGTGTCCATATTTACTGTTCGTAGAACCTTCGGGATGTGAATCCTGGTATGGAATAATAACCAGCTATAGAACTATACCAGTGGATGGGTAGCTCCTTTTGAGAATATCTGCGAGTGTCTTTGGAATTAAAACACTGAATTATTTATAACTCAACAAACGTGAAACTGGCTCAGGTAGGTAGCAGGGAGAGAGAACACCCGCAGCACTAGAGACAATAACGAATAAAAAAGATTGTGTTTCCCTAGTTATATCCCAAATAGCAAGCTATCCCCTATATAGTGCACTACTTTTGAAAGTAGAGCACTATATAGGAAACAGGGTGCCATTTGGGAAGCATGCCTTGTTTGTTTTGAAGACGGTGTGGGCTAACAGAGAGCATACAGAGAGTATGGATTCTGCCTGTGTTTTAGAAGAGAATTATAGAAGCATGCTGAATGAACGTAAGGAAATTCTCATTAGCAGATGATTCACTAGGAATCTCTCAACTCATTCCCCCCCTCCTAAAACACACAGCAGTGGTAATGCTATATTGGTGGCACATCAATGCTTTTTGCCCTCTACACTGAGTTGACAAAACATTATGAACACCTGCTCTTTCCATGACATAGACTGACTAGGTGAATCCAGGTGAAAGCTACGATCCCTTATTGATGTCACTTGTTAAATCCACTTCAATCAGTGTAGATGAAGGGGAGTAGACAGGTTAAAGGATGATTTTTAAGCCTTGAGACAATTGAGACATGGATTGTGTATGTGTGAATGGGCAAGGTGAATGGCTCAAGACAAACGAGTTAAGTGCCTTTGAACGGGGTACGGTAGTAGGTGCCAGGGGTACCGGTTTGAGGGTGTCAAGAACTGCAACGCTGCTGGATTTTCACGCTCAACAGTTTCCAATTGTATCAAGAATGGTCCACCACCCAAAGGACATCCAGCTAATTTGACTGTGGGAACTGTGGGAAGTATTGAAGCCATCATGGGCCAGCATCCCTGTGGAATGCTTTCGACACCTTTTAGAGTCCATGCCCCGACGGATTGTGCCTGTTCTGAGGGCAAAAGGGGGTACAACTCAATATTAGGAAGGTGTTCTTAATGTTTTCTACACACAGTGTATGATATAAAATGATGTTCTCATGTTATATAGTCCCATTATGTCATTTTGACACTGGTCCAGGTAATTTGGTGGACGACTCTCTCTCACACTCTCGTACTTTAGTAAACTGCAGTTGTGAATATGGATTTAGCCTTTAACAATATTGGACGAGGGAAGTCATGCATGTAAATGCTTGCTACAGTATCAAATTCCCTCTATTGGAGAGCAGTGAGGCTCTGAGATCCAGTGACCTGCATGGTAAGATTGTGACAGAACATAAAATGTCTTAGTCTCCCTCTCTCGCTCTGACTGATTGACATGGAAGTCCTCTGTGTGTGTTATGCGTTCACATAATATTATTATAGTCTCGGAGAATGGTGCTTGGAACCGAAAATAGGCAGGAAAAGGCACATTATCAATCTGATTCTTGTCTTGGTCAGTCCGAGTGTTAGTGGCTGTAAGTGAGAGAATGCCAGTCAGCACAATCAGTGTCAAACTCTCCCTCCCATCCTCCCGCCCACACAGTCTTAAGTTTCAGGGCTGGTTGTTACCATGCTCAATCATCACTGTGGCAACACTCTAGCTACACAGCCATGCTAGCAATTGTCATTTGACAATTCAGTTTTTTGACATTTCTACACAGTCTTGTGATTAACTTTAAGCACCGAGTTCCGTACAGTGTTTTAGATTTTTTTAAATTATTTTAGAGGATATCATCTCTTCTCAGAGGTGGGATCATATTGTCGGGGATGATGAAGAAGTATGTCTGCATGATGCAGTGTGCCATACCACACTGGGCTGACTTCAAATATTTCCCCTGAGGTTCTCCTCCCATCTCTCCTAACTCCATCTACCTACCCATCGCTCCTTTACCATTAGACCATAGTCATAAAATGATATTGCTGGTAAGATCCGCTTAAGTGCCTTATGTGACAACCCAAGGCATTGTTTAAAAATGGGGAAACGTATTGTCTTATCGGTGGAGTGGAGATGTTACAAATAATCCCTTGCCAGTGGTCTGTGTCAATATGGTCTGTGTTTCAAATGGCACCCTTTCTTCCTTTATAGTGCACAACTTTGGACCAGAGCCCTATGGACCAAGTCAAATGAATAATCTATATAGGAAAGAGGAACGTGTCCACGACCATGATAATAGATTAAATGTTGACTTAGCTCATAAGGCCTATGTTTATGTCATCAATCTGCTCTTCTTTGACATTTCATTTCATTTGAGTCACTTAGCAGACATTCTTATCCAGAGCAATTGACAGTTTGTGCGTTCATCTCAAGATAGCTAGGTGGGACAACCACATATCACAGTCATGGTATGTTCATTTTCTAGCAAAGTCAGAGCTAGTAAGGGGGGGAAAAGTCAAGTGTGAGTGTTAGTTTACAAAAGGCATGAGAGGGTGCTGTGGGATTAGTGTTTAGATGTTTTTGGAAGATGGGCAGGGACTCTGCTGTCCTAGCTTCATGGGTAATCTGGTTCCACCATTGGGGGCACCAGGACAGAGATGAGCTTAGGCTGAGCTGAGCAGGAGGGCCAAGGGAACAGAGGTGGCAGAACGGAGTGCTCGGGTTGTGGTGGAGGGTTTGAGCATAACCTAAAGGTGGGGTGGGGCAGTTCCTCTTGCTGCTCGATAGACAAGCACCATGGTCTTTTAGTGAATGCGAGCTTTGACTGGAAGCCAGTGGAATGTGCGAAGGAGCGGGGTGACATAGGAGAACTGGGGAAGGTTGAACACTAGGCTGGCTGCAGTGTTCTGGATAAGTTGCAGGGGTTTGTTGGCACAAGCAGGGAGCCCCGCTAACATCAAGTTGCAGTAGTCTAGACAGGTGCCTGGATTAGGACCTGTGCTGCTTCCTGTGTGAGGTAGGGTCGTACTCTATGGATGTCGTAGAGCATGAAGCTGCAGGAGCAAGTCACTGCTTTGATGTTTGCAGAGAACGACAGGGTGTTCTGGGAGGGGAACACCATGGAGTTGTCAACTGTGATGGAGAGGTCTTGGAGCAGGCAGGCCTTCCCCGGGAGGAAGAGCAGCTCAGTCTTGTTCAGGTTGAGCTTGAAGTAGTGGGCCGACATCCAAGCTGAGATATCTGCCAGGCACGCAGAGATGCGTTTTGCCACCTGGGTGTCAGAAGGGGGGAATGGAGAAAAGTAGTTGAGACCATGTGAGGATACGAGGGAGCTGATTAACTTGGTGTATAGAGAGAAGTCGGAGAGGGCCTAGAACCGAGCCCTGGCAAACGCCATTAGTGATAGTACGTGGTGCAGACACAGATCCTCTCCGCGTTACCTAGTAGGAGTGGCCTGCCAGGTAGGATGCAATCCAAGAGTGTGCAGAGCCTGAGACACACAGCCCTGAGAGGGTGGAGAGGAGGATTGGATCGTTCACAGTGTCGAAGGCAGTGGATACATCTAGGCTGATAGATCTGTTACGTTCCCCAGCAAGAAAAACACTTGCCCAAGAAGAGGCGGAAAATAAAAACCGTGAAGATCAGATAAAGGATTGTTATTCTAGGAATCAAATAGGGAAAGCCAACTAAAGGTGCCAACCTTCCACACCTCTAAAGACAGCTGGAGCAGTGCCAGCACAGGTGAAACACCTTCCGACTAACGAGATGGTGTCACACATACTGAGTAACCAGGTGACACCAATCGGTGCGCCCCACATACTAACGTCCAACCGAGAAATATCAATGGAAAAAACTAATTGGCCTTATCACGAACATGTGGATTTCAAGGAAAAACTCCTGCAATATGAGACTCCAGCAAATGAGACGGTGTTTCGTGGAGCTCGATTTTTGCAGGAAATGGGAAAACGAGAGGGTTATGATCAGTATAGACAACATAGGGGCAAAGGCCGAAGCATAAACCTTGATGTGTTGAAGAGCCAGTACCAATTTGAGCGTCTCCTTCTCGATAGTCGAAGAGTGTTTTTGATTTCAGGCCAATTTCTTTGAAAAATACCCCACAGGGTGCTCAACATTTTTATCGTCTTTCTGTAGGAGCACAGCCTCTGCTCCTACATCTCTGGCATCGGTGTACAAAGCAAATGGACGACGGAAATCTGGAGCAGCTGGCACCGGTGCAGAGACCAAAACGGTCTTTGTATTTCTCTATTCTGTAGGAGGCTAACCCGAACGGAAGACAAAGGTTGGAAAACAATGCATCGGGAGTGACAAAAGCATACAAGTCTTTGGAACACTTAGCAGCGCCAACACGGTCCACACAATCGTCGACCCTGGGCAAGGGTTTGAGTCCGACTTAGTAACGGCATTGAGTTTCCGAAAATCAGAACAAAACCGCAGAGACCCATCCATCTTAGGTGCTAATATACAGGGCGAACTCCACGGACTGTTCCCATGTCGTGTAATCCCGAGCTCAAGCATTAACTCCACCTCACTGCGGAGATTCTCTTTCTTTTCAGGATTCACTCAATAGGAATATTGTTTGATTGGGGCAGAGTCCCCAATGTCAATGTCATGCTCTAGTAGATTTGCCTGAGTTGGTACATCTGAGAATAAACCCTGATATTCTAAAAGCAGTGCAACAATGTCACCCTTTTCCTCCGGAGACAAGTATGCTAAAACAAGTTATTTTGAGTATGCTCTTGTGAAGACAGGAGTGTGGAGCACGCATAAAATATTACACTTGAAAAGCACTCGCACTCCCCCTACCTTATTACCTCATGCTGCACCTCTCATTCACTGAACCTACTTCCAGCCAGGACAATGGCAATTAGAGACTAAACAAGATATACACAAATCAAATGTTTTACTTCATAAATATCACCTATCTATATGTGAATTTTAATAATCTGCCTAGCCAGCAAGTTTTACATTTAAAATACAGTCTAAAACGAATGTTGTTATACAAGGTAGAAGGCCAATGTTAGGTGTGAATTATTCGTGGGTAGCTAATGCTAGCTAGCTTTTAGTTCCTCGTCAGTTAGCCTTCGTTGGTTAGCTTTAGCTAAGTGCAGATTCATGCATTGTGCATGTTAGTATTGGTTGGGATTATGGTTAATTGTTAATGTCTAAACAAATCACTCCACTATGAAAGTAACCATTTCACTGTACCATTTACACCTTCTGTATCCTGTGCATGTGACAAATAAACTTAGATTTTATTTTATATAGTGTGTGTTTAGCAGAGACAGTAATGTTAAAAACAACATGACCTGCACGAAAATCAGATTAGGATATGGGCCAATGACTAGATAGTGTATTTTTACTACTACTTTTTGCTACTACTTTCACAATTTTTGGTCTTGACATTTTTGGTTGTTTTCTCCACTAACTTACTCCCTTTGTTTAGCACATGGCCTCACATGTGAGCCCTTAAAGAGATGGGTGGGGCTAAGGCTTAAGAGGGTGTCAACAATGCTGAATGGGTGTAAACAAAGAAAAGCTCTCCAGTAGATGTAGCAAAACGTTCACAGGCCATTTTCTCAAAAGTGGGGTTACAAGTTTATCAACTTTCAAAGCAGAATGACCTTCCCATTGTTCCTCAACTGCATTGTATGATATACCATTTGCTAGCGCTGACATTCTACTTTTATGCAATGTAAAAAACACAATTTCAAATTTTGCTACGTACAACCGAATCGAGGTGGTGGGTCACATATTGTAGTCAGGCAACATACTAGGAGATGTGAATGGACTACATTTCAATCCGAAGTTTGAGTTCACTTTCTCTTGCTTCAGCACTGAACCAGCCGCCATTGTTTTCAATACTTTTTGTGCCGTTGCGTGGTTGCGTCACATTACGCCAACAATCCTGGGAATTTCAGTTGAAGCCTGCATCAATGCATGTTTCAAAATGTGTGTACAAAGTATGCATCTGAAAACTTCCCTCCGTGCTCCATTTTGCATACTTTGATTTGGACTTATACTCAGACTGTTCCGTACTCCAATTTGTGCCCGGAGCACGGTAGAATGCATATTGAGAAACACCCACTGTATTTAGTCCTCAAAACAAACGCTGTATAATAATTTACGAATCACATCGTATGACTCGGAAAAGTGCTTAAGATATACAGTAGCAATCAAGATTGCATTTTTTTCAAGCAATTACATGCATTATAGCCTTCCTACCCATCCAGCTAAAAATGCAGTAAAGAATAATGCCACTCCCATCTCAACCCTCTCAGAGGAGAGCCTTCATTCCTTTTTGCAAATGTATTTCATATTCAAACACAAATGGAGCAATTTGTGCAAATAGCATGCGTAACAGTGGGCAGGATGTATCCCAGGTGTGAAACCGTCAGTTAAGAATCCCATCCGCAGAAATAGGCCAGAGAATGAATTAGGCGTGTCATTGGGTAAGGGCATCTGTAAGGGAAAGGAAAAATGAAATTTCTGCAGGCATGCATGCATAGGATAAGGATAGTGTGAAATCAGATATAGCACTGACAATTATATGCCACATACACAGATGTAGGATCACTCTTTCTGTTCCTGAGAATTGCAGATGAGCTTCCCGATTTACATAAATTCACTGAAAACCTGCACTAGCACACTGTTAAATTGACAGTGTAGCACTTTTCATGCAGCCTACTTTTGCCCAGCTACTAGCCTCACCACTGATCGAGCGGCATAATGGACTAAACGTGAAAATCCTGTTGCTGCAGGATTATTTTGCTACGACAATAATGGTCAAATTAAGATCCTACATGTGTGTTGACTTTCAAATCAACTGTCGTAGTGTAAATGGCAATTGCAATAAGCTAAAGTCATTTAGCTTATCTATAGGAGCATATGCCGCAGATAAACGAATCAACTAGAATGTCTTCTAAAGCCGTCCTATACTGTCTAGTATGTCACTGGGTTAGTAAACAGCACAGAGGTCAAGCTGTGCAGTGTACTATTGCTTTTCTAGCACACTATTTCATATACAACGTATCCTCATATTATATTCATTGGATGACCGTTTTATATCATAAACACAGGCGTTACCATGACTTCACTGCAACTATGCCTGTTTGTAATCATTACTGTCACTTCAGTAATTGCCATATATAGTTATACAGTACCTTCCTGGTTATTGTGTGTGAGGTGTGTTTAGTGGGTAGCTGTAGAGACAGAGGTCAGGTCTCTCTCTTTCTCTCTCTTTCGCTCCGTGTTTGTGAGTGTGTGTGGCCATTTCCCTCTACAGATCTGAGATCTGCCCTCATTACTCTGGCTTTATTAATCTGAGCGCACGTGGCAGGGCCTCTGTCTAATTGCAATTTACCAACATGACATTGATGACAGCATATGCATTCATAATAGTATAGAAGCAGTTTCTCTCTCTCTTTCCTGCTCTCTGTTACACGTACACACACAATCTCTCACTCTCTCTTTCTCTCTTTTCCATCTCTCCCCCTTTTCTTTTCGGCTGCTGAGAGAACCTGATTTATACACTGCTTAGCTTGGTAACAATAAAGCAGATTTAGTAGAATATTAAATATTAATAATGCTGTCTGTGAATATTTTAACGCTGGAGTTAGCTCTGTTGCAGTCCTCTCCTCTTCCCTTGCTCTGTGTGGGATGTATAATTGTGGGCCATGTCGTTTTCCTGTGCTATATGTGTGTGGAGAGGGGGGTTTAGTTGATGAAAAACACACAAGTCTCTTAAGTTGTCGCTGAGGTGTTTAAAGCAATATCAGGGAGGATGTTAGCAGTCAGGTCTGTCGAGTAAAAGAGAGGGGGAAAAAACCTGTGACCAAAGACATGCCTTTTGCATGTTTTAGTGTTCCTTGGTTCCTTTGTCCTTGATGTTCATTGGCCGTGTTCTGAGAATGTCAGTGACCAGGGGATGACTGAAAAGTTTAGGATTGTAGTTTTTACAGGGGGAAA
The DNA here is from genome assembly GCF_029448725.1 of Salvelinus fontinalis. NCBI lineage: Eukaryota > Metazoa > Chordata > Actinopteri > Salmoniformes > Salmonidae > Salvelinus > Salvelinus fontinalis. The sequence continues at coordinate 51,893,797 of NC_074666.1, forward strand.
CAAACTTGTGCGTATTTACTACGAGAGGACTTGTAGAAACCTTGTTTAAAGGGGAGAAACAAACACTTTCGGAAATTGCAAAGTATTTGAATATGAATTTAGCATTTATCTGTATAGGACGAATGAAGTCATGTAAATGCTTGCTAGTGTCTATTTCCCTCCATTGGAGAGTAGTGAGGCTCTGAGATCCAACGGCCTGCATGTTAACTGAGTGTGACAGAAAGTTAAATGTCTTAATAAAGACTATCTCTCTATCGCTCTCTCGCTTTCAGCAGAATGACACATAAAAATGACTCTGACCTCTATTAAAAAGGGAGAAAGCATTTGAAGCAATTTATTAATGTGAGACTAAATTGATAGGAATTTAACTTTTCGCAATAATACGGCATAGCAAAGATGGACATGCTGCTCACATAGTAATAAAAAGCCTGTTGAGTCCCACTATCCCATCACTTTGTCTTATTAGAGGGAATAATGTACAACGTGTAATTACATTCATGTATAATTGATATCAAATCTCAATATTATTTAGTCAGCCAGGGACGGAGAATCGTGGATTTATATTGGACTGTCAGACAGATAAATCACACATCAATCCAAACACATCATTTTTCAATAAAGCTTTAAATATTTAAAATATTTGACTACAGAAAGATGGCAAGTTAGTGAGGAAGAGCAGATCATTTCACACAATTTTTTCATTGCTATTTGCATTAAAGGGGAAGTGACTTATTCTGGCAAACCCACCCAGCTTTAGCTTGGCTTGAGGAATAGGTCCATGTTGAAATAGCAACTTGATGAGATGGAAATGCTAAGCATACACATAAGGACTGTTAAGTCTATGACTCTTTCATGGATTCACCAATCATTGTCACCTCTACCTTTTATAGTTCGACATGGAATAGGCTACCTCCCAAATGGCACCCTATTCTCAATATAGTGCACTACATTTGACCAGGGCCAATAGAGCTATACAGGGAATAGGGTGCCATTTGGGATGCACACACAGGGGCGCAACTTTGGTTTTAGAAGTGGAGAGGACATAACATAGCATGCTGTCTAGAGGTCGATTTCTGCATTTCTACACAATCTCATATGACCCATGGCCGTCTCTATTTAGAACAACACAAAGTAAGGAAAAACACCCCCAGTCATCAAGCTAGGTAAGAGATCATTATTAAGTATGTTTAAGTGATTGATAAGACTGAACGAGATCAAAGACAATTCAATATTGTTTTGCGCCTTTAACCAATAGCCTAAGAAATGAACAACTCTTTAAAAAAATGAAATACACAGACTTAACTTTTGATTGTCTCTATTAAGATATCCTTTATATCAAATTTCAGCCAGACCGCCCAGCCAGCCCGAGTCGCCTGCACCCCCGACCACCACCATTCTAGTCAATTACTCAACTCTCTCCGACACAACTTCCTTCCCACCTTAAAAAAATAAACATCCCACAAGGGAAAGGTTTGGAAACACCTACACATATAAACAGAAACAGCACATCCTCCATATCAGTGGTTCCCAAACTTTTTATAGTACCGTACCCCTTCAAACATTCAACCTCCAGCTGCGTACCCCCTCTAGCACCAGGGTCAGCGCACACTCAAATGTTGTTTTTTGCCATCATTGTACGCCTGCCACACACACACTATAAAATACATTTATTAAACATAAGAATGAGTGTGAGTTTTTGGCACAACCCGGCTCGTGGGAAGTGACAAAAAGCTCTTATAGGCCCAGGGCACAAATAATAATATAATAATAATCAATAATTTTGCTCTTTATTTAACCATCTTACATATAAAACCTTATTTGTTCATCGAAAATAGTGAATAACTCACCACAGGTTAATGAGAAGGGTGTGCTTGAAAGGATTCACATAACTCTGCAATGTTGTATTGGAGAGAGTCTCAGTCTTAAATCATTTTCCACGCACAGTCTGTGCCTGTATTTAGTTTTCATGCTAGTGAGGGCCAAGAATCCACTCTCACATAGGAATGTGGTTGCAAAGTGCATCAGTGTCTTAACAGCTCAATTTGCCAAGGCAGGATACTCTGAGCGCAGCCCAATCCAGAAATCTGGCAGTGGCTTCTGATTAAATTACATTTTCACAGAACCACTTGTTGCAATTTCAATGAGGCTCTCTTGTTCAGATACCAGTAAGTGGACTGGAAGCAGGGCATGAAAGGGATAACAAATCCAGTTGTTTGTGTCATCCGTTTCGGGAAAGTACCTGCGTAATTGTGCACCCAACTCACTCAGGTGCTTCGCTCTTTCGCATTTGACATTGTCCGTAAGCTTGAGTTCATTTTCACACAAAAAAATCATACAATGATGGAAGGACCTGTGTGTTGTTTTTGTTAATGCAGACAGAGAAGAGCTCCAACTTCTTAATCATAGCCTCAATTTTGTCCCGCACATTGAAAATAGTTGCGGAGAGTCCCTCTCCGCAAAAAACATCACCCAGATAGGCCAGTTGTGTGAGAAACTCGTCATCATGCAAGCGGTCAGAGAAGTGAAAATTATGGTCAGTAAAGGAAACTTTAAACTCATCTCTCAATTTAAAAAAAATGTGTTAATACTTTGCCTCTTGATATCCAGCGCACTTCTGTATGTTGTAAAAGCGGTACATGGTCGCTGCCCATATCATTGCGTAGTGCAGAAAATACACGAGAGTTCAGGGGTCTTGCTTTAACAAAATTAACCATTTTCACTGTAGTGTCAAAATATCTTTCAAGCTGTCAGTCATTCCCTTGGCAGCAAGAGCCTCTTGGTGGATGCTGCAGTGTACCCAAGTGGCGTCTGGAGCAACTGCTTGAACGCGAGTTACCAGTCCACTATATCTCCCTGTCATGGCTTTTGCGCTATCAGTATAGATACCAACATGAGCAGAAGCTATGTTTGGCTACATACGGACCGTTAGTGGAATTCCCGCGAGAGAGTAACGGTTAATGTGATTGGATGTTAATTATTTGACTAGGCTACCTGTATTTGACATTGTGTTGTTATTTCGCTGAACACTAAATGGTTTCATTTTATTTTTGGCAGTGAAACGAGGCTACTCAGGCGAGAAATATAAATGGACTTTGAAAATGTGAAGAAAAAATGTGAAACATTTTTATTTGGCGAACCCTTGACGGCATTATGTGTACCCCAGTTTGGGAATACCTGCTCCACATAATTAATGTCATATGGCCAAATAGTACTGTAGAGCTTTTTTTTATATAGCTGGGTAGCCCCGTCCTGCCACTAGCAGCACCCCAACTCAACACACCCAAATCAGCTTTAGGATCTTAGTCAAACAATCATTATTTGTTTCAGGTGTGTTAGGCCAAGGCCAAAGTGACAACCCACAGGACGGCCTGGCCAGGACCCAGCAGCTATTAAAAACGTGACGTGGGAATGTTATCAATGCAGACTCCTTTAGTTGTACTGTATTCCATATAAGGCATTCAGACCTTATGAAAGTTCCCACGTTTACCATTAATCTAGTAATAATTCAAATCTAGTGATATATAAATTCACATTTCTGCCATTCATTGTGACATTGTGGGAGGATAACCAACCATCCAATTAATGGTAATGCATTTCTTAGCAGCTATAAATGCTACATTACACAGTTTCTTCTAATAAGGCTCCAGTATCAATATTTCCAAGCAAACAAAAACAGGGAGAAGGGAGAATCTGTAGACATGCTGAGATAAAACAACATACTCTTTGCCAGATTTCAGCCAGCCTTCACACGACCATAACAATCAGACATGTCCGTGGTACGGACAACTTGGTTGCTGATTGGCTTTCAAGGTTGGGCAGTCAATAAGCTTTGAGTTTTGCATTTAGCCAGTGTGTAGCCCTGGCTCAAAATTTATTTTGACTGCGCACTTTGTAGTTTTGGATTCATTTTGTTTTGGTTGGGCTAGTTCCAAGGGGATGGGAGTTATAGAAAAGTATGTGATTTTACCCATTTCTCAAAACTTCAGCTTTAGGCAGTTATAGAATGAAAATAACAAAAAGTATGCCAATAGTGTTCAAAGCTGTCATCAAGGCAAAGGGTGGCTACTTTGAAGAATCTAAAATATATTTTGATTTGTTTAACACTTTTTTGGTTACTACATGATTCCATGTGTGTTATTTCATAGTTTGATGTCTTCACTAATATTCTACAATGTAGAAAATAGTAAAAATAAAGAAAAACCCTTGAATGAGCAGGTGTGTCCAAACTTTTGACTGGTACTGTATATTTACAAAAAATGGTGGCTGTTCAGTCTGGTATTTAAGTATTGACAGCCAGTAGACATCATATGTATTCTGGAGAAGGCGACACATTTAAGTAGCGATGCATTTAAATTGATCATGTTGTGAGATGGAAGTTATTTTCTGTTGGTTGTGAGCAAACTTGTCCAACAAAAATATAGGATATATTTGCTGTCTTAAGAGGGAAAGTGTTACAGGCTTTGGTTTTTCAATTTGGACGTTAGCACCTTAGCACGTGGGGTGCACCGATTGGTTTCACCTCATTAGTCACTATGATGACGTATGTGTGGGTTACTTTGACAGAGAAGATGTTCTAATGAGGAAATGGCGTTCTTGTGCCACTTCTGGGCAAATAGATTGGTCTAGTGCAGTCCTCGTTGGTGTCACACTTTTGCCCCAGCCCCAGCTAACTAACCTAACTCCAAAAATCAACTAATCATGATCTTCAGTTAAAAATGCAATTAGTTGAAATCAGGTGTGTTTGCTAGGGATCGGGGGAAAAGTGCGACACCAATCAGGCCCCCGAGGACTGGAGTTGCCCAGGCCTGGTCAATCTCAAATTGTCGTTCCAGTTACACTTTGACAAGAGATACTGAGTTTGGTTCACCATGGTAGTATGGTATGCCATCTTGCGCAACTTCTTCATGCCGGAACAGACAATCTGACAATGCTCGGGATTTACAAAGGCCCAGAGTGCACTCTGGCACTCCAGGATGAATTGACGAACACACACAAAATCGTAAAATGTTTAGCTAGTCATTTGTTAAACTAACAAGCTCGCGGTTGCATAGCAACGGCATCAACTTCCAGTAGACAGGCGAAGCTCTAGTACGCTCAACTGAAACGATACCGTTCGTTTCCAGTATACTAAAATGAACTAATAATTTATAGAATGTAGTATATACTCATTAAGTATGTAGTATACAGTATGTTAGTTTGGGTATTCGAACACAGTTCATGTTTATATTGGAGAAGGTGTCACGTTCCTGACCTGTTTTATGTTATTTTTGTATGTGTTTAGTTGGTCAGGGCGTGAGTTGGGGTGGGCATTCTATGTTTTGTGTTTCTATGTTTAGGTCACTTGTAATTAGCCTTATATGGTTCTCAATCAGGGACAGGTGTTTGACGTTTTCCTCTGATTGAGAACCATATATAGGCTGGCTGTTCACACTGTTTGTTTGTGGGTGATTGTCTTCCATGTCTGTGCACCACACGGGACTGTTTCGGTTTGTTTGTTCGTTCGTTAGTTGTAGTCTGTACCTGTTCGTGCGTTCTTCATGTTTTATGTAAGTTCTCATGTTTTAAGTCAGTCTACGTCGTTTGTTGTTTTGTAATTTTCCAAGTGTTTTTCGTGTTCGTCGTTGTCTTTCAATAAATTCATTATGTATTCACAACCCGCTGCATTTTGGTCCTCCGATCCTTCTCTCCTCTCCTCGTGATGAGGAAGATCTAGACACCCGTTACAGAAGGCTACGCATTTAAGTTGATCATGTTGTGAGATGGAAGTTATTTTCTTGTTAGTCAGTATGTATTACACCTGTGCTGGTTGTTCATCTTGTTAGCGGGAAGGTATTTCACCTGTGCTGGACCAGGTGCTATCTAAGAGTGGCCGGCCCAGTGTTCCAGTTGTCTTGGGAGACGTGGAGGGTTGGCTCGCCCAATTTGATTTCTGGACAGGCTATCCTTTATCTGATCATCCCTGTTTCTGTTTTGCTCCATTTTTTGGTTTGCTTCCTGTCTTTAATTTTGCTGTGGGTTTTTATTTTGTTTGCCTCTTCTTGGGTAAATTTAGTGGGTGCTCATGGTGGGTGTCTTTAAGGTTCCAGTTCTTGCTAGTCAACTTTCAGTGGACACCCCTCCTAAAACCCCACCTGTTGAATTTTTGTTGTTGTCAGTTACTTTTTTAGTTCCCCTTTCTGTTTTGGTGACAGTTTTTGTTTTTCTTGATGGGGAGCGTAACATGTTTTACACCTCTAGCAGACTAATAACATTTCTGAGTGCATGTTATTTGGTTTCACGGGCGTATAGTACGTTCTATAGGTGGTCTTAAACTGAAGTCATTTATCTATGAGACTATATGAACATGACTGGGCATTCAAACATATCTGTATTCATTCATCATTTCCCAGATCTTCCTCACATTTTAGTTTGACATGTTTTGTGTCATCGTGAAAAGCCTCTATCAACCCTTGAATCAACTTTAGAGGTTTGTCAGACTGCTTTAAAACAGTTTGTCTTCCCGGTCTGCTTGACCCTGCTGAGACCCCTGTCACCATCTGATCCTGTTAAGATGAGGCATGAAAAAGAATGACCTTGGTGCACATTTATACATTATATTATCCAATAATAAAATCAATGGTTAAATAATTGAAATGACTGTTATTCCCAGATTCCAGACTGTAGTTTTAAATGTAATCCCCTGTGATGTAGCAACTATAGGCCTACCCATCAACTCAAGATGGAACTTTGTATGCAGTCACTGATTTTGTTATAATATAGGCCTACTGAAAAATTCCTCTGAGCTCCGTAGACTGGTCTTCCCTGGCTGTCTGACCCTGCTGGGACACCTGTCACCATCTGATCCTGCTAAGACATGAGCATAGTGTTGTGCATGACTGTGAAGCCTGTAGAGATGTTTAAATAAAATAAAATGTTATTAGTCACATGTGCGGAATACAACAGGTGTAGACCTTACAGTGAAATGCTTGCTTACGAGCCCCTAACCAACAATGCAGTTAAAAAAATAAGAATAAGAATAAGAAATAAAAGTAACAAGGGTTTAAAGAGCAGCAATAAAATAACAATAGTGAGACTATATACAGGGGGGTACCAGTAGAGAGTCAATGTGCGGGAGCACCTGTTAGTCAAGGTAATTGAGGTAATATGTACATGTAGGTAGAGTTATTAAAAGGACTACGCATAGATGATAACAACAGAGAGTAGCAGCGGTGTAAAAGAGGGGGGGCAATGCAAATAGTCTGGGTAGCCATTTGACTAGATGTTCAGGAGTCTTATGGCTTGGTGGGAAGAAGCTGTTTAGAAGCCTCTTGGACCTAGACTTGGCGCTCCGGTACCGCTTGCCGTGTGGTAGCAGCGAGAACAGTCAATGACTAGGGTGGCTGGAGTCTATGGCAATTTTTAGGGCCTTCCTCTGACACGCCTGGTATAGAGGTCCTGGATGGCAGGAAGCTTGACCCCGGCAATGTACTGGGCCGTACGCACTACCCTCTGTAGTGCCTTGCGGTCAGAGGCAGAGCAGTTGCCATACCAGGCAGGGATGCAACCAGTCAGGATGCTCTCGATGGTGCAGCTGTATAACCCTTTGAGGATCTGAGGACCCATGCCAAGTCTCCTGAGGGGGAATAGGTTTTGTCGTGCCCTCTTTATGACTTAGTGTGCTTGGACCATGTTAGTTTGTTGGTGATGTGGACACCAAGGAACTTGATGCTCTCAACCTGCTCCACTACTGTGTTTGTGTGAAAAGTAGGGAATTAGCTAGGGAAACTGACTATACATTGTTATACTGACTGTAATATCTCACATTGCGCAAAAAACCCCATCAGAATATCGGTCTTCAATCGTTTTGATGCTAGTTTCATTGTTTGATTCAGGTTTAACGTAAGTGTAATTGAGGCAAAATAATAGCTAAAGTTAGACAAATTTTGGCTAGCTCTCTCTCTAACCAAGTTCATTTACTTCTGTTGAAACGGGACAAAACAAAGGCTACAAAACATTTCCATACAACAGCTGTTAGATAGTGTTATAATATAGCCACTTCGTAATACTATAGTCTAGAGCTGAACTGGTTGTGGTAGCTACTATTAGCTAGCTAATTCATTCCCCTCAGTCGAGAGGGGATAAAACCTTAGCTAACATGTCAGTTACACTTTCTAGCTCAGCACTGGGAATAAACACTTCTTTTTTTCTGTTAAGTCAAACAGCAGTTACCTTGCCAGCTACATCAGTCAACTAAAGAGTAGCCAGTTTATGCTCTGCTTGCTTTTACAACTCAGAGAAAGAAGGAACGCAACACATACACACTGACAGCAGCTGCCTCTGTTCAACTCTCCCATGCCGGTCCTAAGCCAGCATTTCAGAAGCTTTGCCTTCACACAGCCTGTCGGCATGGTCCTAAATCCAGCAGGCTGACACCGCCAAACAGCTTACCCGACCACTCTGAGGCGTCTTCATGGTCCTAAAGCACACTGATACTGGTTTTGTATCACAGTGCAATGATATAACAGGAGGGGAGACAAAAATTCAATTTCAGAATGTGGGGCAGGGCATGGCACCCCTGTTCCCAGTGAAAGTTGCGCCCCTGTGCACACATACAGTACACCTAAAACATTGTTTCCATGGACCACCAACATTATGACCATAAATAGTAAATGCTTCTATTTGGCATTTGACCCTATGGAATAACAATGCACAACGGGCCTCTATAGCTGTTCCCTGTTTGTAACTCCATCCCTATGCAGCCCAGCCAGACCCAAAGCTGCTGAGAGCAGTTTGCAGCTTCCCAGCTCCAACTCTCACATCTACTTTAGTGCCAAGGTGGAGATATTGATCTTTATTGGATTAGGTCGGTGCACAGTAGCTAAACTTAGAGGTTAACCCCAAAGGCACCTTAAGTCTCTCTGACGTTTCTAGTGACTTCACCAGCGTGTGGAAATGAATGAGCTGATGCTGGCGCCCAAAGACAACTTCAGCACAGCTCCAGTAAGGGACTGTGCGTTATTTGTGATGAGGGATACCTGGAGAAAATCGGACCCTTCCTAAAGTGGATGACCCTTCCTTCAGTAAAGAACATTTTACCCGACCTTCCCTGAACTGTTAAAAAAACAAACAAGTGACCCTCCCCTATACCCAAAATAATAATTAAAACATAGAAGTGGATAGCAGAGAACATGCCTACCGTTTACTCTCACTCCTAGGACAGAGCAGAGCCTTAGATATGCAGTTTTGGAAGCAGGTTTTTGTTTTGTAAGCATTACATGGCAAAGTAGCCAGAAGGTTGTGGATTCACAGACCAGGGTAGTGGTGAAAAGATATTCATTATAATAAAAACATTGAATGAATCTAGGATCTTATTTGCGATCTGCAAAAACATTGCCTTTTATAAATGCATTTCATGCAATTCTATGTCATTTTACATGACTGGAGACGAGCAGAATATATTTGAATACCACAACAGAGCATGACAACGAATGAGCGCATGCTGCAGCACCGGAGACGTTATGATTTCTATACAGGGTATTGTTCAAAAAGAAGATAGTCTAAGTTTGGAACAGTGCTAAAGTTGTCTATCAACCGTAAGAAATGTTGTGGAACAGAACCAGTTACAACTGAAGTATCTGCTCATCAATGAATTCAAGACAAAGCCATTCGCTGTTTGAACACAGCAGCCGCATACCACCAGGTAGGCCTGTATGCACCTTTTTTTTCATTTGGGGAAACTATCATTTTGTCATTTATTCTATTTTATTCCATGATGTTGTTGTTACAAAATATATCTGTGTTGACCGTGATTAGGGCACGGGAATATCATTTAGCCTAGCAGATGCTCTTAACAAACTGGGAATGCATAGCTCACCACATGATCCTCAAACCAAAGACTGGCCAAACTCGTGTTTCTAAAAGTGAATTCAAAGGCATTGTAGAATGACTGTATAGCCTAATGAGGCATTTTTGTGTAATTTATTGATTTACATTTCAATTTATACTGCCTAAATATGAAATTTATAGGCATTGTTTTGAAGTGCTGTTGTTGATGTGTTATTGAAATGCTGAGTGCTCTAGCCAGCCTGTAGTGTGTAACAAATGCTTCACAATTGATTTCTTAAATGGCAGGCTAAAGACTTGAATAATAATAATATAGCGTAAATAATACATTTTCTTTCCTTCTTAGGCTACCTGGCTTGCACCTGACTGATTAGAGTTAGTATGTTGTTTAATAGCCTGTTGAAATGTCAAACATCAATTGATAGTGACAGAATCACACATTACTTCCCAAGCAAAGTAAATGTTTTGTCTCCTCGGCTATAGAAGGCCTCTGAATGTCATAGAGACAAACCAAAGATATCTGATATGCATCGGAGTCACGTTTTCCCCCGGCATTTTACAGCTCGTTTCTAGCATAAAGCATTCATAAAGCTCCGGGTAACAGTTGTGTAAATTTCGACCGCTCCCTAAGTAGGTCTCATTTCTCAGTCCTCTGTAAAATGCTCAGTGGTGTATGAACCTGGAGTAAAGGTAGAATATGAGAATAGATGAGAGGAGCAGTGTAGTAATTGGTTTTATTGGTTGGGCGGTGGACAATGAGTTCAGCCCAATTGGCACCCTATTCCCTATAGTGTGCACTACTTTTGCCAGAGCCATATGACCTTAGTCTAGCATACTAGTATACTGTGCCATTGTCTCAACATAATGCACTGCAATGACTCTATGCTCCTCCACAGGTCTCTATCCACTCAGACACACACACACACACACACACACACACACACACACACACACACACACACACACACACACACACACACACACACACACACACACACACACACACACACACACACACACACACACACACACACGCTGCTGCTATAGGGAGTATATGGATTACGATTACCGTGACGCTGCTGCTATATTGATTTATTATATTTACATATCTACATCAATTTCCTCGTACCGCTGCACATCGACTCGGTATTGGTACCCCATGTATATAGCCAAGCTATCATTGCTCATTGTGTATTATATTCCAATTTTTTCCCTGTTATTATTATTTAATTTGTTTGTGTTCACTGTTAGTGTAAACCTGTTGTTTACGAAGCATGTGACAATTAAAATTGTTTTTGATTGATTTATTATTACCATTAGTATTTATCCTGTTACCAGTCACTTTTCCCCCTCTTTACATGCACGTACCTACCTCAATCACTCCAGTAGCCCTGCACATTGTAATAATGGCACTGGTGTAACCGGTGTGAAATGGCTAGATAGTTAGCGGTGTGTTCTAGTAGCGTTTCAATCAGTGATGCCATTCGCTCAGAGACCTTTGAAGTAGTTGTTTCCCTTGTAAGGGCTTTTGCGGAGCGATGGGTAATGATGCTTCGAGGGTGATGGTCGTCTGTGTGTTCAGAGGGTCCCTGGTTCGAGCCTAGGTTGGGGCGAGCAGAGGAACAGAAGCAAGACTGTTTCACTGACACTGACCTGTATGTAACTTGCGTTTGTTTTCAGTTTTTTTTCTTCTCTCATATTTCTCGTGTTTTTCATATCAATATTATTGCTTTTATTAGTGCATTGTTGGGCAAGAGCTCGCAAGTAATCATTTGACTGTGCTGTTTAACACTTGCTGTATCCTGTGCACTTAACAAATAAACGTTGAAACTTGAAACTGATTGCACTAAAGGCTGATCATATAGCACACTGAGCATTTGTCAGATTTGGCAACATATTCAGAAATATTTTTGTAGGGGTTGATACATTTCTCGTAAGGGAAAATCAAATCTGAAATTTCAGAAGCTTTTTTAGGACCTCAAATACACTATGAGCTTTAAATGTTCCGCATTGCAGGAAAGTTCTCCTGCAACAGGGTGATCAAATGAAAATCCTACAACTGTAGTGGGGTGTTGAATGGAGCTGCTTTGTAGTCGACTACAATACCCGGTGCCATGTGATTAGCATATCATTAGCATTGTGTGTTCATACCAAGGTACAGTATCTGTTCAGCAAAATACAGAATACAGGACTCAACTGGGGCTGAGCAACTGTGCTGTCAGAGTATTTACTGCAGTTCCATGCTGTTCTCATTTCAATCACCTTCCACAAGACTGGCAGGGTTGTGTTGTACAATATATTTCCTCATTCAGAATATATTATATGTATGTGTTTATAAACTGGGCTACATAGTCTTTGATATGACAGTATAATTTAAAATGGAATAAATAGTGTACTTCCGAATTCATATCTCACCGGGACGCATTGATACATCTGAGGCTTATGATTCAGTACATTCTGGGAAAGGCCACAGCCTGCAAGCATAGGAACATTTATTTTGTATCTTAAAGCTGCAATCGGCAGTTGAAACAATAACAAAGCAAGTCCCCGCTCCTGTTTCGGTTAAAAGCTGCGGGCGGAGGCTGGAGTAATGTAATCACTCTCAAATTCATATACAGAGCTGTAGATACAAAGACTGACCATCCATGATATCAAAATGATCGTTTTAACCATGTTTTGAGGTATATAGTGTTTGCTTACAATTGAATTGTTTACAAAGAATCAAGCAAGCTTAAATGTTGGGTTCTGATGGGACACAGCAGTTGAACTAAGCTCATGAGGCAATAATAAGTTATATTCTTCAAGAATCAATTGGTACATTGATTGGTACATCAATTGGTACATCATCCAAAAATGGATGTAGCAACTGCAGATTGCCCCTTTAAAAAGTGTCTATGCATGCTCGTACATGTTCTGTAGCTATGTTTTGGCAGTATGTGAACATTATCACAATCATCAGTCGCAATCACAAACCCAGATGAGCCTTTCTCTTTCTTGTCTCATACTTTAGATTTCTCTCTGTGTGTGTTTGAGGCACAGTGGTTGGGGCTTCCACAAAGATACAGGAAGACTCCAGCTGAGAACTAAACACATTCTATCTTTCTTTTCTCAGTGTGTCTTCGTCTTTTATGGTGGATGATAGTAAAGGGAGAAGGTTGGTAGGGGGCCATCAGAACGCTCCTTTCCAAAAAGTTTTTTTTCTACCAAAATCTGTCATTAATAGCACAGGACCTTAGACTTCCTCAGATTAATTGGACTAAGGGATGGGAGAGATCGCAGGGTGCCATCAAGCCGCAAAGGAGTGCCAGGCATATTCTATGAGGTGAGCCGTAAAGGCTGGGGGTTCCGAGGAGAAAACGGCCGAGGGAGCTGCTGCAATATTTTCAATCCCCCCCCCCCCGTTGTGTAGGAACCGACGCCGGATTTACAGGAGGGTTTACATGTCTCGGTACTGTGAGATTTCCCTTACGGGCCTAGTGGAAATGTCAGGCCTGCCATATGGGGAGTGTGCACCGAGTCTTTTTTGGTAGAGGGAACTGGAGATTTGGGAGTCAAAGGTATCCATTTTCTCCCACCTCGCTCCCTATCTTCCCCATCTCCCACGTCTTCCTCACTCATTGATCAGCACAGTGAGGAGGCAGGCAGAATCAGAGAGGAGGCAGGCCTGTCACACAGCAGCACACAAGACCAAGCTGATAGCGATGCATTGTCAGAGGCAAATTGTGGATGAATATGAAAGTTAGTGAGAGTTGATGGATGCCATTCGTCTGGGCAAGCAATCATACCTGTGCCTGTATTTTCAGTCCCTGCTTTCCACCCAGAGAACAGTCAGTTAGCTTGATAAGTGATATTTATAGCTGTGACAGCATCTGGGGATCTCACATGCATACACATGCAAGCAGGCAGGCAGGCTCTGCTATCAGGAGAGAGAGAGAGCCAGTGAATTACAGTCCTGGGAGGATTGGGGGTTTTGTTTTCATTAATTGCCACCTTCCCTCCTTTCCTTATGCCTGGCCTGAAGGACAAATTATGCATGGTGGTTTGACGCTACACACATTTTGATCTGCCATATCCAGTCTGTGCTCTTCCTCTATGGTGGTGTCTTCTCCAGGAGGCAAGAGGGAGAGTTTTTATGGGTCACAGGGGACTATGGGTCCCTGATTTCAGAGTGCAGTCAATTGGCCGGGGTTTTGTACAAATCAACCGCAATCGGAGGGGATTGAAGTTCATAGAGAGCTTATGTGCAGAAGGTCAACTAATGGTATGACTTGGATTCCTATGGCGAGGGGGTAGTTTGTCACGCCTTAGTACTGCGAGAGCCCGTCTTGACCATAGCATTAAACTGACCACTGTTAGAATGAAGCTATACTACAACATCATGTCATGACAAAAGATAATTGATGGTGTTTATAAGGTTAATATATTAGTAATAGAAGGTTTGGTTACGACGTTATGTTATCATGCCACAATGGAGTGCGCATCCTTACGAGACTACCTTCTAGGTATGCACTTGTGACTAGATGGATGTGTGGATTCGTAACATCTGATCTATAATTCAGCTCAATAATGTTGCTGCATGTTTAGCTCCAGTGGTGCTTGAGAACAGACCGTTTTCCTTGGAAATCAATTTGAACTCTGATCATATTTGTTTTTCTCCCTCGCCGTGTGCTTACACAGCATTTCACATGGCAGCGGCTTTAATATCAGGTGTGTGACTAACCGTGCCTGGGAAGAAGAAAGCAGCCAGGAGAATCCAAACATTTGGAACCAGTGCTCCGGGGTACTGTGTATTATGAATCCCATCAATGAATGCCTGCAGAGTTATGGATGGAGGAAAGGAGGGAGGATAGAGAGAGAGAAGAAGAGGGGGAGAGGGAGAGATTATCTTATCTGTCCTATGATACAGCTTTGCTTCCCACGTGGCTCATAATTCAGAGATTTCTATTTCCCTACCATTGATCCTGACCTGACATCACACATTGAAATGAGAGGTTTGACTGATATTGTTAGAACCTAAGGAGGCAGATGCAGCTCAGACAATGGACAGCTGCTCACCGAGGTGACTCAAATTAGACGTGTGACCCCGACTAGTGATGCCAGGGCTATTTCAGCAACCACCACACATCATATCGCTCAATAGCAGTAAAAGGAAAGGAAAGCTGGGCCCATAGGGCTCTGGTCAAATGTAGTGCACAATATAGGTAATATTATGCCATTTGGGACTCATCCCAGTCAAACTGGGCAGACTGGAGAGCCGAGCAGGAGGAAGAGCCTAGTGAAGGGTCCTCCCCTGTGACAGGGTCTGGGAAAGGGCTGGGTGATGGTGACAACATCTGCTTTTATCACCAGTTGCATGGTTGACTGCAGTCAGCAGAGCATTGTTCAGGGCCAGGCAGCCCCATCTGTCTCCATTGGCTTTTATAGGTTACGATATGGATCACAGACAAGACCATCGGCACAAAAATGTCATGGTGATTTGCTTGGTGATTTGCTTTTGAAGAGCGTCGCTGTTATTATTTTACTTATCGCACAGGAAGTTTGTTTTTAACGTGACAATGTCCTGTCTGGGGAGCGGAAAATTAAACCAACAGGAAGGAGGAAAAAAAAAAAGACCTTTTTATAATACTAGCCATGGCAGGTGTATTCAACTTTGATCGACATGAGATTTAATGCATTTTACACGCATGACTAAGGGATACATCGATGCTCTCAGCGGGGTCCAAGATTATTGACCCCCTGAAAAAGATGAGCAAACAAAAAACTAGATAAAATAAGTACAAATACTGAATAAAAAGTGATTACACAATTGCTCAGAGAAAGAGATTTTGTTAAGCAAGTATTAAAATATAGGGGTCAAAATGATAGGATACCCTGTTTTCAGTACTCCAGCACCCTCCCCTTGTGAGGATAATGAGACTGAGCCTTCTTCTAAAATGTTTTATGAGATTGGAGAACACATTGGGAGGGATTGAGATGGCTATTGCAACATTTGGAATTTGTTGTCAATTAACCACTTCTTTGTGGATTTTGATGTGTTCTTAGGGTTGTTGTCTTATTGGAAAGATCCACTTGCAGCCAAGTAGCCTCCTGGCAGAGGCAACCAGGTTTTTTGGCAAAAATGCACCAGTGGAAGCAAAATTGCTCTATAACATCAAAGATCCACCACCATATTTTAAAGTAGGAATGAGATTTTCTGTATGTGAATTGTTCTTTCAAAGGCCAAATCCATCATTGCTTTGCGTGGCCAAATAGCTGTATTTTCATGTCACCTGGCCAGAGCACCACCTGGAGTTTGCTAAATGGCATTGGCACTTGGATTGGAACCGGTGCCATGGTCATATGACAATAGAGGGCTTTGGCCACACACACCAGCAGTGGGTTTGACCTCCGTAATTACAAAATAACAATGCCGTAGTTGATTCAAGAATGCAGTTTTGGGACATTTAGTTCCCTTAAACACTTAAAAGACATATTTTGATACTTTTAGCAGTCTCAGTAACACTTAACATCAAACTGTTTCTTGTGCCTGTGTAATAACACTGTCATTACTCTTGGAGCGTCAATTTATGAGCATTAATTAGGTAATTGCCTTTTAATTGCATAGCAATAAGTTGAGAGTTTTTGTAACTGCTCTACACAAGAGGAATAGTGACTGTTCCTTATTCCACTTATGTAATAACTCCATTATTATGTGATTATAAAGCAATTTCTAAATTCCTATGTAACAACAATGTTGCTATTGTATCAAAGTTACTTCGGATGTATAAGAACTTGATGTCAGGTGGTACAGTATGACTCTTCACTCATTATGAAAAGGTATTTCTTAGTCAATTTTGGAACTGCAGAAGCGTTCTACTCTAATGTTGAGATATGTCCATGTGCCTGAAAGTGACCGTTTACTCAAAGATCAGGAGGTTTTCAGGTCCTAAAAATGTGGCTTATCATAAGTTCATGTCCCAAGCCAGTTGTGTAGATCCAGCTATATGCCTCAATGCAAAAATGGCAAAATAATTGCAAAATAATTACTTACTTTCATTCTGTGCTTAACTTTTCCATTTAATTTCAAAGAAAATGTACAACAATAAAACAAAATATGTTTGGCTTACATTTCTATTGTTTTTCCATTATTTAGATTGATAAATGTTAAACATTTAGCATGTTTTATTTTCTCAATCAATAAGTATTTAATTGTAGGCTATGATTTAAGATTCATATCTGAAAGCACTCCAAACCATGTGCTAATGATCATATCAACTCAGCAAAAAAAGAAACGTCCCTTTTTCAGTACACTGTCTTTCAAAGATAATTCGTAAAAATCCAAATAACTTCACAGATCTTCATTGTAAAGGATTTAAACACTGTTTCCCATGCTTGTTCAATGAACCATAAACAATTCATGAACATGCACCTGCGGAACGGTCGTTAAGACGCTAAGAGCTTACACACGGTAGGCAATTAACGTCACAGTTATGAAAACTTAGGACACGAGGCCTTTCTACTGACTCTGAAAAACACTAAAAGAAAGATGCCTAGGGTCCCTGCACATCTGCGTGAATGTGCCTTAGGCATGCTGCAAGGAGGCATGAGGACTGCAGATGTGGCCAGGGCAATGAATTGCAATGTCCGTACTGTGAGACGCCTAAGACAGCGATACAGGGAGATGGGACAGACAGCTGATTGTCCTCGCAATGGCAGACCACGTGTAACAACCCCTGCACAGAATTGGTACATCCGAACATCACACCGACGGGACAGGTACAGGATGGCAACAACAACTCCCCGAGTTACACCAGGAACGCACAATCCCTCCATCAGTGGTCAGACTGTCCGCAATAGGCTGAGAGAGGCTGGACTGAGGGCTTGTAGGCCTGTTTAAAGGCAGGTCCTCACCAGACATCACCGGCAACAACGTCGCCTATGGGCAGAAAACCACCGTCGCTGGACCAGAGGACTGGCAAAAAGTGCTCTTCCCTGACGAGTAGCGGTTTTGTCTCACCAGGGGTACATGGTCGGATTCGCGTTTATTGTTGAAGGAATGAGCGTTACACCGGGGCCTGTACTCTAGAGTGGGATCGATTTGGAGGTGGAGGGTCCGTCATGTTCTGGGGCGATGTGTCATAGCATCATTGGACTGAGATTGTTGTCATTGCAGGCAATCTCGACGCTGTGCGTTACAGGGAAGACATCCTCCTCCCTCATGTGGTACCCTTCCTGCAGGCTCATCCTGACATGACCCTCCAGCATGACAATGCCTCCAGTCATACTGCTCGTTCTGTGCTTGATTTCCTGCAAGACAGGAATGTCAGTGTTCTGCCATGGCCAGTGAAGAGCCCGGATCTCAATTCTATTGAGCACGTCTGGGACCTGTTGGATCGGAGGGTGAGGGCTAGGGTCGTTTCCCCCAGAAATGTCCGGGAACTTGCAGGTGCCTTGGTGGAAGAGTGGGGTAACATCACACAGCAAGAACTGGCAAATCTGGTGCAGTCCATGAGGAGAAGATGCACTGCAGTATTTAATGCAGCTGGTAGCCACACCAGATACTGACAGTTACTTTTGACCCTCCCTTTGTTCAGGGACACATAATTCAATTTCTGTTAGTCACATGTCTGTGGAACTTGTTCAGTTTATGTCTCAGTTGTTGAATCTTGTTATGTTCATACAAATATTTACGCATGCTAAGTTTGCTGAAAATAAACGAAGTTGAGTTTATTTGGGGTTTTTCTGAAACCTGTATTTGAATATCAAAAATAAATAATTGATTTTAAAGTTTTAGTGGATTTTCTATATTCGACTACCTCGAGTTTTTGAAATGTTGGTATTTGCAAATAAACTACAAAATACAACTTTTTTTTGCCCAGCTCTGACCAAAACAAAGCACATACTCACAGCTATAAACACGCAGTCAGGATAAATGTTCTCTTGCAGAAGAAATGTTGTTTTTGCTCCCCTGGTCGAAATCAACCTTGAGTTTTTAACGTGCCCATGATGATGGCAACCCACTACATGAAAGCAATTTCATCCGCCACTGAGATCCTTCACTGGCAAGAGATCGCACGGCATCCATTAAAGATGCACATGCATGGAGGCACCTTTGCATAAATCAAAGAGCAGCAAAGTTTTAATAGGAAACAGAACAGCATAATAAATAACACAAGTCAAGCGTTTACTGTTACTAATGATCTTTAGATTAGCCATTATGAGGAGTAAAAGTGCTGCGAGTCACTTCATTATTCCTTGGCGTCGGCCATTGAAGAAAAGCAAGAGGGAAAGAGAAATCACAATGGCATGCTAAGTTATGATCTGGATCTGTCACGGGGACCGAGTCCTGGAGCTAAAACAGGTCTGTCTAACTGCCCTTTTGATGAATGCGGCAATAAGGAAAGGACTTGAAACAGATTTAAGGTTAGTCCTGTAATAGAATGGATCTTCTATTCATTTGTGCTTTTGGAGACGGTGCTAGTTGGGGGCCCATCTGTTTGTGGTTCTGATATTTTGAAAGCAGCTGTGTCATAAGATGTACTGCCCACAGCATGGTGGTTGACAGCTGGTTGATTTACTCCGTTTCTCCTCAGCATTAGTGTCGAGTGAGAGAACGATCGTAGGATACAACAAGGCTATACTGAGGCTTTACTACAGTATTCTGAAATCAGACTCAATTTGGATCACACCCTGATTGCAGTATCCAAACACAGTAGCATATTGTATAAACATACAGTACACTTCCCACCATATGAAATCACAGCGAATGTACCCGCCTGCTCTAACTATCTTTATACATCCTCCTTGTCAGTCGACACATCTTTTCACAATTCATGCCGCGTTCATCGAAAGGGCAGTTAGACAGACGCCATCAGCAATTTGCAGCTCTTAGATGTGATGTACACAAATCTCACAATAGAAATATGCAAGCCTTTTTCTTTGTATACAGCAGTAACTCTATGAGAGCCAAAGCCTGAGAGTTCTGGAGTTATATATTTGGCCTGTTAGTGCTCTATTTCCCCCTCTCTGATCAGTTCATTTTCTCCTTGACTGCGTGCCTTGTTTTCCTGCTGGCTTCTCCACCGGCTGGATGAAGCAATGAGATTGCTAGCAGACGGACACGTCCCAAGAACAAAACGTTCAAGGAATTTCTTTACCCCTAATCCCTGACGTTACAGAGACATTTGAGAGTCATCGCAACACGTGCGCGTTATTGGACGTGCTGTGTGATTGTATAATTGTCTCCCCTCATCGTCATACCCTGGTCATCCGGGGAGGCCTGCCTGCCAGGGGTCCGTCAGAGAGAAGAGAGGGAGAGCGAAAGAGAGAGAAGACTGTGTGTGTGTGTGTGTGAGTGTGTATGTGCGGCAATGCGTGTTTATGTGTGTTAGAATAGTGGCATGCGTTTACCCCTCTGACTAGCCTGTGCCAAGTAAAGCGGCTTGGTCTCTCCTTTGAGAACCAGCCCTCACACTTACCCAGCACAATGGTTTCACCCCCTCGCTCAACACCCAAACTCCATATTGATTTATTCAAGCGTGTATTTACCCTTTCATCCATTATGCTGCATCTTTCCCAGCCTAAGCAAGTTGTCTACACTGTGTCATCAATCAATATTTCTGCGTATTTTCTTGCACACAGGGGAGTATAAAATATATTAAAGGGATTTGCGGAGGATACAAGCCACTTAAAAAATATCTGACAGCATTTACAAAATGCAAATACTCTGGAGTCTTCAGATATACGGTACTGAATCATTTGCATAGTTAGACAGGCATTCCTTTGAAAGCTTTCCCCCAAAATATAATGGATCCATAACAATGACAGGGGGTATTACATTTGAAACGTGGAAGGAATTCGAGCGAGAAAGTTGAACTAGACTCCGCGCTGTCATTTTTCAAGCTATGTTAACATCAGAGTTATGTTAGTGAATATTATTCAAGGTGATTAGGAAGAAGATGTCAGCAATGGAAACTATGAACTGAGTCAGGTGTCTTTCAGCTAGCGAGCAGGCATGATCTAAAAACTGTTCTGCGTGGATGTGTTGTTGGCTTCATTTTCAAAGTGACCAATTGTCTAGTAGTATAAGATGACTATAATATTTTCCTCATGGAAACACATTCTCACTTTCGCTCTGCACAGGATTTTGTGTGCACACCTAAAGTAGTGAGCACTATTCACTCATCCAACCTCAACAACAAATGAAAACATTGGGTATGGCTTTAAAGCAGCAACAACAACGTGGTAGAAAAATGTGATACAACCGCCCCCCCCCCCCCCCCCATTTCTGAGATGTATGAGGAAAGTCCAGGTTAACTTCTAGAATTATGGTTGTTGAGTACGTTCTCTTACTTCGTATTGAAATGAGTTAAAGGGAAAATAAGGCTATAAGAACTCCATAAAAATGAAAATATAGCATACGTGATCTGCATTGCCAAACCTTTAACTGTAACCTGTTTGTTTTTATTTCTGTCCAACGTCAGATACAGTACACGTCATGTTTGTTTACTCAAAACAGACTAGCTGCCTAAGTTTTGAACCTTTTTATGTTATACCTGTTCAAAGACAAGACTGTTGGGCTCTATGTGTCAAACGCACGATAGTTTGCAATTGTGTCATGTAAAAACAGGCGCTCTGGCACCAGATTCGTCATTTTATCTGTCTTGCATCAGTTCACTTGTGCTGCTGTGGGATGGGTGTAAATATTTGAGGTGTGTCCTTAAAAACAAGCGCAAAAGTGACAATTTCATTCAGCGCTAATGGAAAGTTTTAAGACCCACAAAAAGCAGGTCATAAAAGTAAAGCAGGTCTTAACGGTAATACAATTTGAGAGAGGACGCGCAGCGTATCCAGCCATGACACACAGTCAGTGCTCATGAAAGGAGAGATGTGCCTTTTCTTGTCCCGGTGAATCTCGTATTTAGAAACATTAAAAAAAGTTATCCCATTTTGTTTAATTTGATTAAAAACCAAGCGCCTACCCTCCCCTTAATCTTATTCACAATTCACAAACTGTACCTGCATACTTAATTCCGCTTGTTCAAGTAGGCTATCCACATTTTCAAAGAGGTCCCCTCGTTCGATTACCAAAGACACGCTCCTCCAAACTATTCGGTCCTATAATGCCATGTCAACGGCAGATTTTTGGAGAATCTGCCTCGCAGGAGCCTAGTATTTTGTATAGATGTGCACATTTTAATATGGAAAGACATTTAGGCCCATGTGTGCATACAGTGCCATGGAACGAGAGAAGCGATTTATGATATCATGCTTCTGACCCCATCCTATTTAGAAATATTGTTGTTGTTTTAAAAAAACGGATTGCTTGTTTTCTGTTTCCTATTATTAAAAACCAAGCACTCCATAGGCTACTATAATGAAGGCTGGTTCAACAGCAATTCATGCTTTGTGTCGTTTTGATCCTGGCCTTGCAAAGTAGCCTATCCATAAAAGGTTTTTAAATGGTCTATTCATCAGAGTGCCTTGAATTGAAAATCTAATGCACACACTTACAGTTGAAGTCGGACGTTTACAAACACATTAGCCAAATACATTTAAACCCAGTTTTTCACAATTCCTGACATTTAATCCAAGTAAAAATTCCCTGTCTTAGGTCAGTTAGGATCACCACTTTATTTTAAGAATGTGAAATATCAGAATAATATTAGAGAGAATAATTTATATCAGCTTTTATTTCTTTCATCACATTCTCAGTGGGTCAGAAGTTAACATACACTCAATTAGTAATTGGTAGCATTGCCTTTAAATTATGTAACTTGGGTCAAACGTTTCAGGTTGCCTTCCACAAGCTTCCCACAATAAATTGGGTGAATTTTGTCCAATTCCTCCTGACAGAGCTGGTGTAACAGAGTCAGGTTTGTAGGCCTCATACTTTTTCAGTTCTGCCCACAAATGTTCTATAGGATTGAGGTCAGGGCTTTGTGATGGCTACTCCAATACCTTGACTTTGTTGTCCTTAAGCCATTTAGGGACAACTTTGAAATAATGCTTGGTGTCATTGTCCATTTGGAAGACCCATTTGCGACCAAGCTTTAACTTCCTGACTGATGTCTTGAGATGTTGCTTCAATATATCCACATCATTTTCCTTCCTCATGATGCCATTTATTTTAAGTGCACCAGTCCCTCCTGCAGCAAAGCACCCCCACAACATGATGCTGCCACCCCTGTGCTTCACGGTTGGGATGGTGTTCTTCGGCTTGCAAGCCTCCCCCTTTTTCCTCCAAACATAACGATGGTCATTATGGCTAAACAGTTCTATTTTTGTTTCATCAGACCAGAGGACATTTCTCCAAAAAGTACAATCTTTGTCCCTGTGTGCAGTTGCAAACCGTAGTCTTGCTTTTTTATGGCGGTTTTGGAGCAGTGGCTTCTTCCTTGCTGAGCGGCCTTTCAGATTATATCGATATAGAACTGGTTTTACTATGGATATAGATACTTTTGTACCTGTTTCCTCCAGCATCTCCACAAGGTCCTTTGCTGTTGTTCTGGGATTTATTTGCACTTTTCGCACCAGAGTACGTTCATCTCTAGGAGACAGAACGTGTCTCCTTCCTGAGCAGTATGACGGCTGCGTGGTCCCATGGTGTTTATACTTGCGTACTAGCGTACTATTGTTTGTACAGAAGAACGTGGTACCTTCAGGCGTTTGGATATTGCTCCCAAGGATGAACCAGACTTGTGGAGGTCTCCAATTTTTTTCTGAGGTCTTGGCTGATTTATTTAAATTTTCCCACGATGTCAAGCAAAGAGGCACTGAGTTTGAAGGTAGGTGTAACGGAATTCCTCCTCCTCTTCATCCGAAAAGGAGGAGTAGTGATTCGACCAAAATGCAGCGGGTTGTGAATACATAATGATTTAATAAAGCAAACGACGAAACACGAAAACAAACACTTGGAAGGATTTACAAAATAACAAAACAACGTAGACTGACCTGAACGTAAGCACTTACATGTAACACGAAGAACGCACGAACAGGGAAAAACAGACTACACAAAAACCGAACGAACAAACATACCGAAACAGTCCCGTGTGGCGCTACATACACAGACACGGAAGACAACCACCCACAACAAACAATGTGAAACAACCTACCTTAATATGACTCTCAATTAGAGGAAACGCCAAACACCTGCCTCTAATTGAGAGCCATACCAGGCAACCCATTAACCCAACATAGAAAACACATAACATAGACTACCCACCCAAAACTCACGCCCTGACCAATTAAACACATAACACACAACAGAAAACAGGTCAGGAACGTGACAGAACCCCCCCCTCAAGGTGCGAACTCCGGGCGCACCCCTACAACTCAAGGGGAGGGTCTGGGTGGGCATCTGTCCGCGGTGGCGGCTCCGGTGGTGGACGAGGACACCACTCCACCACTGTCTTTGTCCCTCGCCTTCGCGTCCTTTGAGTGGCGACCCTCGCCCCCGACCATGGTCCAGGAACCTTCACTAAGGCCCCTCCTACATAGAGGAGACAGCTCAGGACAGAGAGGTAGCTCAGGACAGAGAGGTAGCTCAGGACAGAGAGGTAGCTCAGGACAGAGAGGTAGCTTAGGACAGAGGGACAACTCTGTACTAATGGCAGCTCCGGACTGGGTGGCAGCTCCGGACTGGGTGGCAGCTCCGGACTGGGTGGCAGCTCCGGACTGAGTGGCAGCTCCGGACTGAGTGGCAGCTCCGGACTGAGTGGCAGCACATGACTGAGTGGCAGCACATGACTGAGTGGCAGCACATGACTGAGTGGCAGCACATGACTGAGTGGCAGCTCATGACTAGAGGGCAGCTCATGACTGAAGGGCAGCTCATGACTGAAGGGCAGCTCATGACTGTAGGGCAGCTCATGACTGTAGGGCAGCTCATGACTGGAGGGCAGCTCATGACTGGAGGGCAGCTCATGACTGGAGGGCAGCTCATGACTGGAGGGCAGCTCATGACTGGAGGGCAGCTCATGACTGGAGGGCAGCTCATGACTGGAGGGCAGCTCATGACTGTAGGGCAGCTCATGACTGTAGGGCGGCTCTGGCAGCTCCTGACTGGCTGGCGGCTCTGGCAGCTCCTGACTGGCTGGCGGCTCTCGCAGCTCCTGACTGGCTGGCGGCTCTGGCAGCTCCTGACTGGCTGGCGGCTCTGGCAGCTCCTGACTGGCTGGCGGCTCTTGCAGCTCCTGACTGGCTGGCGGCTCTGGCAGCTCCTGACTGGCTGGCGGCTCTGGCAGCTCCTGACTGGCTGGCGGCTCTGGCAGCTCCTGACTGGCTGGCGGCTCTGGCAGCTCCTGACTGGCTGGCGGCTCTGGCAGCTCCTGACTGGATGGCGACTCTGGCGGCTCCTGACTGGCTGGCGGCTCTGGCGGCTCCTGATTGGCTGGCGGCTCTGGCGGCTCCTGACTGACGGACGGCTCTAGCGGCTCCTGACTGACGAATGGCTCTAGCGGCTCGGGACAGACGGGCGGCTCTAATGGCTCGTGGCAGACGGGCGGCTCAGAAGGCGCTGGGCAGACGGGCGGCTCAGAAGGCGCTGGGCAGACGGATGGCTCAGAAGGCGCTGGGCAGACGGATGGCTCAGAAGGCGCTGGGCAGACGGATGGCTCAGAAGGCGCTGGGCAGACGGATGGCTCAGAAGGCGCTGGGCAGACGGATGGCTCAGAAGGCGCTGGGCAGACGGATGGCTCAGACGGCGCTGGGCAGACAGATGGCTCAGACGGCACTGGGCAGACAGATGGCTCAGATGGTGCTGGGCAGACGAGCAGTGCAGGCGGCGTTGGGCAGACAGCCGACTCTGACCTGCTGAGGCGCACAGTAGGCTTGGTGCGTGGTGCCGGAACTTGTGGTACCGGACTGGAGACACGCACCTCAAGGCTAGTGCGGGGAGCAGGAACAGGGCACACTGGACTCTTGATGCGCACTATAGGACCGGTGCGTGGTACCGGAACTGGAGGTACCGGGCTGAGGGCACGCACCTCAGGGCGAGTGCGGGGAGAAGGAACAGTGCGTACAGGGCTCTGGAGACGCACAGGAGGCTTGGTGCGTGGTGCCGGAACTGGAGGCACTGGGCTGGAGACACGCACCATATGGAGAGTGCGTGGAGGAGGAACAGGGCTCTGGAGACGCACTGGAAGCCTGGTGCGTGGTGTAGGCACTGGTGGTACTGAGCTGGGGCGGGAAGGTGGCGCCGGATATACCGGACCGTGTAGGCGTACTGGCTCCCTTGAGCACTGAGCCTGCCCAACCTTACCCCGTCGCCTGACCAGTGCGGGGAGGGGGAATAACCCGCACCGGGCTATGTAGGCGAACCGGGGACACCATGCGTAAGGCTGGTGCCATGTAAGCCGGCCCAAGGAGACGTACTGGTGGCCAGATATGTAGAGCCGGCTTCATGGCACTTGGCTCAATGCTCAATCTAGCCCTACCAGTGCGGGGAGGTGGAATAACCCGCACCGGGCTATGCACACGTACAGGAGACACCGTGCGCTCTACTGCGTAACACGGTGTCTGCCCGTACTCCCGCTCTCCACGGTAAGCCCGGGAAGTTGGCGCAGGTCTCCTACCTGACTTCGCCACACTACCCTACACTATGCCACACTAAATTTTTGGGTTGTACTCGCGGGCTTCCAGCCTTGCTTCCGTGCTGCCTCCTCATATCGTCGCCTCTCCGCTTTAGATGCCTCCAGCTCCGCCTTGGGACGGCGACACTCCTCTGGCTCTGCCCAGGGTCCTTCTCCGTCCAGAATCTCTTCCCATGTCCAATCCTCCTTGACCCACTGCTGCTGACGTTGCTGTCCGTTAACCCGCTGCTTGATCTGGGTTTGGTGGGTGGTTCTGTAACGTAATTCCTCCTCCTCTTCATCTGAAAAGGAGGAGTAGTGATTCGACCAAAATGCAGCGGGTTGTGAATACATAATGATTTAATAAAGCAAACGACGAAACACGAAAACAAACACTTGGAAGGATTTACAAAATAACAAAACAACGTAGACTGACCTGAACGTAAGCACTTACATGTAACACGAAGAACGCACGAACAGGGAAAAACAGACTACACAAAAACCGAACGAACAAACATACCCGAAACAGTCCCGTGTGGCGCTACATACACAGACACGGAAGACAACCACCCACAACAAACAATGTGAAACAACCTACCTTAATATGACTCTCAATTAGAGGAAACGCCAAACACCTGCCTCTAATTGAGAGCCATACCAGGCAACCCATTAACCCAACATAGAAAACACATAACATAGACTACCCACCCAAAACTCACGCCCTGACCAATTAAACACATACCACACAACAGAAAACAGGTCAGGAACGTGACAGTAGGCCTCTAATTGACTCAAATTATGTCAATTAGCCTATCAGAAGCTTCTAAAGCCATGACAGAATTTTCTGGAATTTTCCAAGCTTTTTAAAGGCACAGTCAACTTAGTGTATGTAAACTTCTGACCCACTGGAATTGTGATACAGTGAATTATAAGTGAAATAATCTGTCTGTAAACAATTGTTAGAAAAATGACTGTCATGCACAAAGTAGATGTCCCAAGCAACTTGCCAAAACTATAGTTTGTTCATAAGAAATTTGTGGAGTGCTTGAAAAACAAGTTTTATTGACTCCAACCTAAGTGTATGTAAACTTCCGACTTCAACTGTATGTCTACCTGTATACTTAATTTTGCTTGTTCAAGTATCCATCCCCATCTCCAAAAAACACCTCTCATCCGGTTACCGAAGACACACTCCTCCAAACTTTGTGAAATGTTTCAGTCCTATAATGCCGTATCAACGGTAGGCCTAGGCTATATCTTGTTAATTGAGAACCTGTCTCACACATACAGTTCAATGCAATTTACAGGAGCCTTCTATTGAGAAGACATGTAGGCTGTGCTAGGTTTGTTGAATCCAATTGCAACAATGTTGACTGCCAACACAGCAAATACTTTATTTTGTAATACTTTTGCTATTACTCGTTACTGTAGCTTATGCTATTTAATAAACTATATCATCAATCCACAATGGACCAGGACTAGAATATACCGAAATGGAGTTGAAGACAATGCAACGGCCGTCAATAACCTACAGAACTTGAGACAAACACAGGCGTTGATTTGCCAGTGAGTGGCCAAGCCCGCATCACACCTACAACTTGTTCATTCGTCAAAACCCAGCCCTTCCGTGCCACTGACAGCTATTGTGCTCATAATTCCGGCTGTGACCTATAGCGCTACCGCCAGCGCTTAGATTGACCGTTGTGTCTCCTGCAATATCAAAAGGCATTGTTGAAAACAACATGTTTGATTCTCTCTGGAAATGTGCTTATTTCCTGTCAGTGCAGATGAAGGAAAGGTTAAAGGAAAGGGTACAAGGAAGCTAACCCCTGTAGAGTTTTCAGATGCTGTGGAGTCTGCTGTATGAGTCTGGATGTAGACCATCATGGCCATGACGGGCCTCTATTCCCACCACGGCGGCTAGCAGGGCGGCCAGCTCCAGTTGAACCCAGTCAGTTAGCCAGCCAGGGTGGCCAACGGCAGCCAAATGGAGGATGACTTGCAGCGTAATGGAGCTAATGTTGAAACACGTGGACAGCTACAGAAGCTGGGTGGAGTAGGGCTGCGTCTTATTCAAAGTTTATGATGTTGGAGACCAGCGTCTCCCGGTCCGTGTTTAAATTATGTGCTGCTCGAGGGTGCACTCATTTTAACCCTGATTTCCTGTGAAATATTAATGATCAACAGGGTCAGGGCGTGCTTTTAGTATTCCCATGTGGTGCGCTGTGTGAGCTAAGCGCTGCATCTGCACTTATAATATCATCACTTGAAGAGAATAGACTCTCTCGGCTAACTCGACAAACAACTTTCACCCAAGTAATGCATTTGAGTGGCTGTGTGTGTATGTGGTTGAATGCATGTATGTTAGACTAGAGGATTAGAGAATGTGTGTTTAAGTGTAATGGGAGAAAGTACATTTGAAAAGTTTATTTCCAAAACGCTATGTGTGTACGATATTACTGTTCTCAGGTTTTTAATTGATAGATTTTAGATGTTTTTTTTGCAAAACACTACACATCCATTGTTTAACTGGAATGGTATGTTTGTATCCTGTATCCTGTATCCTGTACTGTGATATGTGGTTGTCTCACCTAGCTAATTTAAGATGAATGCACTTTCTGTCGCTCTGGATAAGAGCATCTGCTAAATGACCATTTCAAATGTAAATGCTTTGCATACAGATCTCACGTATTGATTTTGAAATATTGATGTCATAAATGTATAATTTGTACATTTATAAATAATCTAGATATTTGTTACACTACATGGCCAACCCCATGCCATGATTAGATAGTGAAAAAACACACCAATATCTTTCATTTCTTCAAACATTTACAAGCTAAATGATCAATTCCTGAAAATGGATATATGACGCTTTTGAATGAAACTCTTCATTTATTCTGCATGTGAGCATCTTGAGAATGTTCTACGTTGCTTTGTTTTGAGGAGTTTTTTAGAAAGAATCCTTGGCTTCAGGTCATAGTTTCAGATCAGCTCAGATATTTCTCCAGTCTACTTCCTCCCGTGGCTGTTATGTCCTGTAATTTGAAGACAGGATGCATCCCAAATTGAATAGGGTGTCATTTGGGATGAAGACAGAGAGGAGAGAATGGACATTTTAGTGTTTTGATGACAGGTATTACACCACCGTGAAGTTCAGCTAATCAGCAATTTTTTTAATAGAATTAGTCTGCTGTTGAAGATGCTCTGAGCTGACCAAGAATTTCCGCCCTGCCTCCTCGCACGTAAACAATTAATGAGAAGCTGAAACTGTACTCCAACAGCTCTGAGAAAATGGCTTGATTAAAAGACAGCTGTGCCTAATTGGCAGCGGCGAGGATTGTTTGGGTAATAGCCTGAAAGTATTACCCTGAGACTCCTCAAGATGGTTCCCCACAGTACAGTACAGTAGACATTTGCAGGCCAAGAGAAAGCAAATAGCCCTGATGGTCTGTAGGCTATGACCCAGACACTGTTGGCAGAGGTCAAATACGGCTGTCGACATTTCCCATGCAGTACATAACGCAACCAAGATTAATTGCAATCCGGCAACTCAACGACTGCGTTTCGAGATTTTATACAGGCATACAGTATGTCTGTATTGCATGGTTCCTTGTGTGGACAGCTGGTTTAAATAAATTAAAGCAACGTGCTGTATATTTACACATGCATGCTAATTGCTAATCTATTTCAAATCTGAAACACACAAAGCGGGGCCGTACAACACACCATACAGTGCATTCGGAAAGTATTCAGACCCATTGACTTTTTCTACACTTTGTTAAGTTACAGCCTTATGCTAAAAAGGATTACATTGCCCCCCCCCCCCCCTCATTAATCTATACACAATACCCCATAGTGAAAAGCAAAAACTAATTTTGCCATTTTTGCAAATGTCTTTAAAAAACTATAAACTGAAATATCACATTTAAATAAATATTCAGACCCTTTACTCAGTACTTTGTTAAAGCACCTTTGGTAGCGATTACAGCCTTGAGTCTTCTTGGGTTTGACCCTACAAGCTTGGCACACCTGTATTTTGTGAGTTTCTCCCATTCCTCTCTGCAAATCCTCTCAAGCTCTGTCAGGTTGGATGGGGAGCGGTGCTACACAGCTATTTTCAGGTCTCTCCAGAGATGATAGATTGGGTTCAAGTCCAGGCTCTGGCTGGGCCACTCAAGGACATTCAGAGACCTGTCTCAAAGCCATTTTTGCATTGTTTTGGCTTTGTGCTTAGGGTTGTTGTTCTGTTAGAAGTGCTGCAGAGACGGTTGTCCTTCTGGAAGGTTCTCCCATCTCCACAGAGGAACTCTAGAGGTCTGTCAGAGTGACCATTGGGTTCTTGTTCAACTCCCTGACCTTTCTCCCCTGATTGCTCAAATTGGCTGGGCGGCCCGCTCTAGGAAGAGTCTTGGTGGTTCCAAACTTCTTCCATTTAAGAATAATGAAGGCCACTAAGTTCTTGGGGACCTTCAATGTTGCAGACATTTTTTGGTACCCTTCCCCAGATCTGTGCCTCGACACAATCCTGTCTCCGAGCTCTACAGACAATTCCTTCGACCTCATGGCTTGATTTTTGCACTGACATGCACTGTCAACTGTGAAACCTTTTATAGACAGGTGTGTGCCTTTCCAAACCATGTCCAATCAATTGAATTTACCACAGTTGTACTCCAGTCACGTTGTAGAAACATCTCAAGGATGATCAATGGAAACAGGATGCACCTGAGCTCAATTTCGAGTCTCATAGGATAGGGTCTGAATACCTATGTAAATAAGGTATTTCTGTTTTTACTTTTAATACATTTGCAAAAATTTCGAAAAGCCTGTTTTTGCTTTGTAATTCTGGGGTATTGTTTGTAGATTGATGAGGAAAATGTTTTATTTTGTCCATTTTAGAGTAAGGCTGTAACGTAACATAACGTGGAAAAAGTCAAGTTGTCTGAATACTTTCCGAAGGCACTGTTTAAGTGACGATGATGCTAGTTTCTATGAAATATCTCCACTTCTGCACCATATACCTTTATGTTTCAGTTTATTGTGTTGGAAGGCTGGCCTATGTTTTGGTGCTCGGGAAAGAGCTTGTGGCTTTTTTTCTGTGTCCCTAAGCAGCAAGTCATTTTCTCATAGCTGTCCTTCATCACTTATTCACAGGGGCTATCTATTATGTATTGTGATCTGATTGAGAGTGAGTGTTCTCCGTTCTGGCCCTTTCATGAACCCTCCTTTTGAGCACTAGCTTAAAAAAAACACGGATCCAGACTGACCTCAAATTCGAAATTAACCCGTAACACAATTTTAAGAGAGGTGTTTGACTTAAAAGTGATATCAGAGTGATTAAATGCATGTTGGGTGAGAGAGGAAAGTAGACAACGTAGCTTTGATGATTTGAATGTTTGAAAAGGTATATTAATGCATAGCCAAAGACAACCTCAAGACGTTCGGTATATGTTATTCTGACAAAGTTTAGTGGAGTCAAACATTTTAAACAGCATTGTAAACAATGCCCTCAAAGTTCCTGGCTAGGGTCACGGGGGTTTATGCCTCATTCAGAACCCATTTCACTGTAACTGAAATGCATATTGTACACTCACAGTACAGTAGCTTACATACATACCGCAGAGAGGAGGCATATTTTTAGCCGACTCTCAGAAACAGACAGCCTCCCTACCTGCAAGCCAGAGTCCCTAATCCCCAGCAATAGCTTCACCTTGTCCACCTCCTACTCTTACAGTAGACACATCCAGCGATGAACTCTCTGTGGTGGTCCCACTGATGCTTGGCCTCCACACAGCCAGCCAGCCCCCCGTCTCCCCCCACCGCCTGAGCAATGACAGGCTGCTGTCAACACAATCCAGCCTGAACCGCCCACCCACCGAACAGACCTGACTGGGCCTGATGGGAGCTCAAGATGAATGCCGGTTCCAGCTGGACAATGTAGTGCATTGTTTGCTTTGGAAAGAGCGGTCAAAGCTATTTCGTACAGGTTTTTTATTTTTTTCCCCCCCGGTTGTGTTTGGTGATGAGCTTCTGTCTGTCATTCTGGTTTTCTCCCGTTATTGTAATCCGATAAGAATGATTCCTGGCCATCTTGAATTTCCCATGATGCCTTGAGGCAAATCATAATTTAAACATTAGATCTGACAGCTTAGAAGAAAGAAATGTTGATGTTTTATTCAATATTTCTAATTCTGGCTCCTGAAAAGGATTGATGTTCGACCTTTTACCTTTTACCTTTTACCTTTTACAAGCTGAGATACACTACATGACCAAAAGACATCTCATTCCAAAATCATGGGCATTCATATGGAGTTGGTCCCCCATTTGCTGCTATAGTGTTAAGATTTCCCTTCACTGGAACGAAGGGGCCTAACCCGAATCATGAAAAACAACACCCAGACCATTATTCATCATCCACCAAACTTTACAGTTGCCACTATGCATTGGGGCAGGTAGTATTCTCCTGGCATTCGCCGAACCCAGATTCGTCTTTTGGACTGCCAGATGGTGAAACATGATTGATTACTCCAGAGAACTCGTTTCCACTACTCCAGAGTCCAATGGCGGCGAGCTTTAAACCACTCCATTCGACGCTGGGCATTGCGCATGGTGATCTGCTCGATCTGCATGTGTGTGGCTGCTCGTCCATGGAAACCTATTTCATGAAGCTCCCGACAAACAGTTATTGTGCTGACTTTGCTTCCAAACCACCTCTACTTACTTACTGACTTTATTGTCCCCATGGGGAAATGTTTAAATGTGTAAAGCTGTCATTGGCCTGTTTAAATGTGTACAGGACACTGAAACAAAACTTCCCCATGGGGACAATAAAGTCAGTAAGTAAGTAGAGGCGGTTTGGAACACGGTAGTGAGTGTTGCAACCGAGGACAGACGATTTTTATGTGCTACGCGCTTCAGCACTTGGCGGTCCCATTCTGTGCACGTTTGTGGCCGACCACTTTGCTACTGAGCCGTTGTTGCTCCTAGACATTTCCACTTCACAATAACAGCTCTTACAGTTGACCGGGGCATTTCTAGCAGAGCAGAAATTTGGAGATTGCATGGCGGTGTGCTCGATTTTCTACTCCTGTCATTAACAGGTGTGGCAGAAAGTGGTGTCCGCATACTTTTAAAAATATATTGTGTAATTTAAAAGCACAGTATGCGTATTAACCTGCCATAAATAATATGACTCAGGAGGTGTAAGCTTGAGAGAGAGAGAGAGAGAGGGAGAGGTAGAGACGTGGCCAATATCTGACCTGTATCTGAACTGAAATAGACCCAGAGGACTTACTCAAAGTTCAAGGAATGCCACTAAAAGAGACCCGTGCATTACGGCTATTACAGTTATGAAATGGTGGCATGATAGTGGCATGATTTTTTTTATTCTAATTGCAGGAAAAACTTAACAAGACTAATAACTTTCTGCAGACCAAATTTCCGGACCAGGGGAAGCAAATTAGCTTAAACCCAGGTCGGGATTGGCTGTGTGAAAGGTGAGGTACCCTTGACCCTGTCTCTCTCTACCCTCACTGTGATGTTAGAGTTCGGCCGGCAATCTCCCAAAGCTCTGGGATGAGCAGGAGTTGTGTCAGCACAGAGCCGGGATCAATAAGATTAAGACGTATTGCATTATAGACATGCATGTACACAGAGGTATACACGCGTACCGTACACACACTGAGACACCCGCACAGTACATGTTTCTGATATGTAACATACTGTCAAAACGAGTTAACACTTTGCCTTTGAATATGAGAATGCACAAAACACATTTTACATATAACACATGAACATGTTTTCACACAGACACTATGACTGAACCCACACAGAGAGTATGACTAGAACCCACACAGAGAGTATGACTAGAACCCACACAGACAGTATGACTAGAACCCACACAGACACACCTACAGTAAATATACAATTCCAATTATTTTGGCAATAAAAGGAAATGTTTAATTTAAGTCTACTAAATGTGGGGCTAATTTATTTCTGAGATACAGTAGCTGTATGGGTGTCACGTTCCTGACCTATTTCTGTTAGTTTGTTATGTGTGTTAGTTGGTCAGGACGTGAGGTTGGGTGGGCATTCTATGTTTTCTGTTTCTGTGTTGGTTTTGGGTTGCCTGGTATGGCTCTTAATTAGAGGCAGGTGTTTGGCGTTCCTCTAATTAAGAGTCATATTTAGGTAGGCGTTGTCACAGTGTTCGTTGTGGGTGATTGTCTTCTGTGTCTGTGTCTGTACACCACGCGGGACTGTTTACGGTTTGTTCAGTTTGTGTAGCCTATGTTCCTATTCGTGCGTTTTTCTTGTTTTATGTAAGTAAGTCGTCTAGGTCTGTCTACACCGTTTGTTGTTTTTTGTTAGTTTAATCAAGTTCGTGTTTCGTTAATAAAATATGTCTTTTCACTACGCTGCGCCTTGGTTCCCTCAATACTCCTCCTCTTCAGATGAAGAGGAGGAGGACTGCCGTTACAATGGGACAGAGGAGGGACATTTCTTAGCTTTCACAACACCATCTATTTGTATATTATACACCCCTGAGATGGAACTGGACTTGTGCTTTTTCATGACACACCATATTTTATCACCTCCGCTGTCGGTGAGGATTGTGCAGAAAGTGCATTGTGTGGCTTAGTCAGTGTTGGCCTACTGTAGCTGGTGGCAATTAATAGGGAGAAATGAGAGTGGAGCCTGGTGTGGACTGATGCTCAACGCCTGGTGATTCTGGGATGGCAGTAAATAACATTACAGCACTGGACCAACATCTCTGAACCTGCAGATCCATCATCAGCATGGCTAGCTACTATACTTTAACACACGTGAGTGTACACACACACACACACACACACACACACACACACACACACACACACACACACACACACACACACACACACACACACACACACAATTGGAATATAACAGATGAGAATCTGAAAATAGTACATATGATCTGATGGTCAATTTCCAACCCAAGGTAAATGGCCTTTCTTCATGACTAATAAATGAAAGTTGTTCTATCTGCAGAGACAGCGGCAGAGCAGCAGCAGCAGCTCATAAACAGAACAGGCAGTCAGCTAACGGTCTCACTTAATGACCTTTTCCATAACCATCCTTTATAATCATGCTGGGAGAGGAAGATAATTCACTTTAATAACACGCAGGATATTGACAGGCCTTGTGTAATTTGTCAACTATGTCCTGTTCTTAGAAGTCATCTGCACTGGAGTTGCCTTGTTAGTTGCATTACAAAAATCGACCAAAGTTTTAGGACCTCTGGAACTTGTTATGCTTTTTAAAGTGATACTGTGTTTTGAATACACACTGTCTAGCTTGTTTTATATCTATTTCCATCTCCCGTGGAGAAGCGCAGGATATTGAATGACATATTATAACGATGAAAGTCATGCAGTTTATGGGCAATTGGACAAATGGTTTTAGTTCAAATTTATACTGAACATAATCATCCTTTTAAAGTTACTTTACAACGCTCTCAAACTACTGGCAATGTATGCTCAGTATTCTATCCTTTGAGGGTCAGAAAAAAAATAGAGCGTTAAATTGGAATTAGTCATTTTATACTAATAAAATTACAATTGTTTTCAGGATACTGTATGTGACATGGCGGCAATTCTCACCCAACCAGTGTCAAGACAGATACCACAAAGTCAAGTAAACTTCATTGAATTAACTCCAAATCATCATGTCTGGGAGGTCGTAGAGGTTTACAAGTTGGGCTGTTTTCACCCCCCTCTCATTTCTTAGCTCTTTTTGGAATTGATGTGACCATTGGGGTCGATAGACACAATGTCACAGACATGAAAACTAATCTTATACACTACAGTCTCTCACCCAAGTTCTGGCCTCTTGTCCATTGATATTCAAAACAGTGTGTCCGTCAGAATCATTTTGCCTGACTGTGTCATACAGAGGGGGGAGATGTTTGACACCATGTCTCTGAATGGGATTTATGTTAATCTGATTTAAACCAAATAGAATGATATGGGAGATCAGTCGACGTGAGGCACTGAATTCAAAAGCCACGTTGGAAACCACAATGTCCATACTGTATCCAACGAAATTGCAATATCTTAAGCCTAAGGACCTTCCGTACTGCTAGCCTATGTGACTAGCAGTGCGGAAGGGGTGGATTACTCTGTTACTGTGGACAGACAGGAAGTCCCACACCAGCAGAGCAGTGGCACTTCCTCTCTAATTAGAACAGTGGCCAGGCAGTGTCCCACTCTCCAAGTGTCACTCAATGATTCGGCCCTACCTATTCTTCTGTGGTTTGGGATGGTTGGATAAAAAGTTTGTTTTGATGTTTAAATGTTGACGGGCTTTAATCAGACTCAGTATGTAGCCTCAGGTACAAATAAAGAGAGGTATTTTCTTGACTGAACACAGAGCGTGTCCTTAAGTGGTCTGCCTCTAGAGTATACTGACGTACTGTGCTTGTAGATAGATGGTGAAGATACCCCTTCATTACAGTGACATGATGCATCTGAAGGGAGCAAAATGACAAGATTGTTATTTCATAAAATGATTAATAAAGCAAATATCAATCTGTTAAGAATTTGATGGATGCTTGTCTGAAGTCTTGTGTCCGTACCTTAGATTACATTCCTCTTGTAAATATCATAAAAAGGCTAAATATTTTCATGGCTTTTACCTACAACTTTCCATTGTGCTTATTTAATTATACAGTGGATTCAGAAAGTATTCATACCCCTTGACTTATTTCACACTTTATTGTGTTATAGCCTGAATTCAAAATGGAGTCAAAAGTTTGGAAACACCTACTCATTCAGGGGTTTTTCTTTATTTTTTATTATTTTCTACATTGTATAATGATAGTGAAGACACCAAAACTATGAAATAACACATAGGGAATCATGTTGTAACGAAAAAACTGTTAAACAAATCCAAAAAAAATATATATTTGAGATTCTTCTAAGTAGCCACCCTTTGCCTTGATGACAGCTTTGCACACTCTTGGCATTCTCTCAACCAGATTCATGTAGTAGTCACCTGGAATGCATTTCAATTAACTGGTGTGCCTTGTTAAAAACTTCATTTGTGGAATTTATTTTCCTTCTTAATGCATTTGAGCCAATCAGTTGTGTTATGACAAGGTAGGGGTGGTATACAGACGATTATGAGATATGAAGGTAAGACCCAGATGCAGACCACGTGAGATAACGAATAGTTTAATAATCCCAAAGGGGCAGGCAAATTGACAGGTCAAGGCAGGCAGGGGTCAGTAGTCCAGAGAAGTGGGGGAAAGGTACAGGACGGCAGGCAAACTCAGGGTCAGGTCAGGCAGAGGTCGGTAATCCAGAGGTAGGGCAAAGGTACAGGACGGCAGGCAGAGTGGTCAGGCAGGCGGGCTCAGAGATAGTACAGGCAGGGTCAAAACCAGGAGGGTGCAAACAAGCAGGAGCTGTGACAAACCGTTGGTTGGCTTGAACAAACAAGATGAACTGGCATAGACAGACAGAAAACACAGGTAGAAATAAATACACAAGGGTTAATGGGGAGGATGGGCGACAACTGGAGGGGGGTGGAGACAATCACAAAGACAGGTGAAACAGATCAGGGTGTGACAGAAAATAGCCCATTTTATGGCAAGAACAGCTCAAATAAGCAAAGAGAAACGACAGTCCGTCATTACTTTAAGACATGAAGGTCAGTCAAAAACGTTGAAAGTTTCTTAAGGTGCAGTTGCAAAAACCATCAAGCGCTATGATGAAATTGGCTCTTATGAGGACCACCAGAGGAAAGGAAGACCCAGAGTTACCTCTGCTACAGAAGATAAGTTCATTAGACATACCAGCCTCAGAAATTGCAGCCCAAATAAATGCTTTACAGACTTCAAGTAACAGACACATCTCAACATCAACTGTTCAGAGGAGACTGCGTGAATCAGGCCTTTATGGTTGAATTGCTGCAAAGAAACCACTACTAAAGAACACCAACTGTTTTGGTTACTACATGATTCCATATGTGTTATTTCATAGTTTTGATGTCTTCACTATTATTCTACAATGTAGAAAATAGTTTTTTTTAAATGTAGAAAAATCCTTGAATGAGTAGGTGTCAACTTTTGACTGGTACTGTATATTTTTCTCACCCATCTAAATGCAATACCCCATAATGTCAAAGTGAAAACATGTTTTTAGAAATTCTTGGCAATTTTATTGAAAATTAAATACAGAACTCTCACACTCACATAAGTATTCACACCCCTTTGCTCTGATGCTCCAATTTGAGATCAGGCCGATCCAATTTCCTTTGATCATCCTTGATGTCACTACAACTTGATTGGAGTCCACCTGTGGCCAAATCAATTATTTGGACTTAAAACGATTTAAAACAAAAAACACACGTCTAAAATTAAGAAATCTTGACTTGCATCTAGCTGGAAAGGGTTACACAAGTATCTCTAAAAGCCTTGATGCTGATCAGTCCATGGTAAGACAAACTGTCTATAAATGGAGAAATTTCAGCCCTGTTGCTACTCTCCCTAGGAGTGGCCGTCCTGCAAAGATGACTACAAGAGCACTGCGCTGAATGCTCAATGAGGTTAAAAAATAATCCTAGTGTCAGCTAAAGACTTATAGCAATCTCTGGAACATGCTTACATCTCTGTTGACGAGTCTACAGTACCTAAAACATGAAACAAGAATGGTGTTAATGGGAGGACACCACGGAAGAAGCCACTGCGGTACAAAAAAAAACATTGCTGCCCGGTCTGACGTTTGCAGAAGTGCACCTGGATTTCCCACAGCGCTACTGGCAAAATATTCTGTTGGCAGAAGAAACTACACTTGAGTTGTTTGGAAGGAACACACAACACTATGTGTGGAGAAAAAAGGCACAGCACACCAACATCAAAACCTCATCCCAACTGTAAAGTATGGTGGAGGGAGCATCATGGTTTGGGGCTGCTTTGCTGCCTAAGGCCTGGACAGCGTGTTATCATCGACGGAAAAATGAATTCCCAAGTGTATCAAAACCATTTGCAGGATAATGTTAGGCTATATGTCCAGCAAATGAGTTTCAGCAGAAGTTGAGTGATGCAACAGGACAACGACCCAAAATACATAAGTTAATCAACAAAAGAATGGCTTCAACAGAAGAAAATATGCCTTCTGGAGTGGCCCAGTCAGAGTCCTGACCTCAACCCGATTGAAATCCTGTGGCATGACCTCAAGAGAGCAGTTCACACCAGACATCTCAAGAATGTTCCAAAATTCCTCCTGACTGTCTCATCCGCAACTACAGAAAGCGTTTGGTTGAGGTTATTGCTGCCAAAAGAGGGTCAACCAGCTATTAAATCCAATGGGTCACATACTTTTCCCACCCTGCACTGTGAATGTTTACACAGTGTGTTCAATAAAGACATGAAAACGTATAATTGTTTGTGTTATTCGTTTAAGCAGACTGTTTGTCTATTGTCGTGACCTAGACGAAGATCGGTTCAAATTTTATGACCAATTTATGCAGTAATACAGGTATTTCCAAAGGGTTCACATACTTTTTCTTGCCACTGTATCTGGGAAAGGGTATAAAATAATGGAGTGTTAAATGTTTGCAAGAGCACAGTGATCTCCATCATTGGGAAATTGAAAGGAATATGGAACTACCAAGACTGCCTCAAGTTTGCAGTCTGACCAAACTGGGCAGAAAGGATCTTAGTCAGGGAGGTGACCAATGACCACTCTGACAGAACTAAATAGTTCATTGGCTAAGATGGCAGAACCTGCCAGAAGGACAGTCTGCATAGCACTTCACCAATCTGGGCTTTAAGGAAGGGTGGCCAGATGGAATCAACTCTTGAGAAAAAGGCACATGACAGCATGCCTGGAGTTTGCAAAAAGGCACATGAAAGACTGAGAGCATAAGGCAAAAGATTCTGTGGTCTGATGATACAAAATTGTATCTCATTGGCCTGAATGCAAAGTGCTATTTCTGGAGAAAAACAGGTACAGCTCATCACCCGTCTAACACCATCCCTCCCGTGAAGCATGGGGGTGGCGGCATCATGTTATGGGGATATTTTTCAGCGGCAGGAACTGGAAGACTTGTAAGGACAGAGGAAACAATGAATGGAACAAAATACACACAAATCCTTGCTTCAGAGCGCAAATTATCTAAGACTGGGGCCGAAGATTTTAAGTTCCAACAGTACAATGACCACAAGCGTACAGCCAAAACAACACTGGAATGGCTTCAGAACAAGAATGTGAAAGTCCTTGAGTGGTCCAGCCAAAGCCCAGACTTGGTTCCCATTGAAAATATGTAGAAAGAATTGAAGATTGCTGTTCACTGCTGCTCCCCATCTAACATAACAAATCTGAAAGGAAGAATGGGAGAAAATCCCCAAATCCAAATGTGCAAAGCTGACATACCCAAGATGACTCAAAGCTGTAATCACCGCCAAAGGTGCTTCTACAAAGTAATGACTTAGGGGTGTGAAAACCTATGTAAATATAATATTTGGGTATATTTTTTATACATTTGCAAAAAGAAAATTAAACATGTTAATTATTCATTATTAATTCTCGAAGTCTATGATTATGATGAGGGACAATGTCTAGATTCTGCCTAAGCCCATTAGAGCTCAGCTAGGGGGGACTAATAGATTGAAAAGGGGAATGACCATAGGGGGAAATTGAATGCAGGGACTAAAGATGTGAGGCCCTGCCGCTGCTGGTCAGTCAGCCTGTACTGACTGCCATTGGCACAGAGGCTTGGTTGAACTTGTCGAACCATTGTGCTGCAGCTTAACAGAGAGGATTATCAAATGACACTTTAGCTTCTCAAGCTAGTCACAGCTGAAGGCTACATGGCCCGCGGGAGTAGAGAAGAAAGGCTTACTGTACGGATCAGCGTGCCCGCAAGACCTTAAACACCAGACCCCAGAACTTTTCTCGTTTTTTTTTTATTGTGGCCTATTCTGCAAAGATAATGAGAGACAGTGAGGAAGACAGTGAGGAAGAGAGTGGGGAAAGGACAGGGGGAGGTGAAGAAGAAAAACAACCAGTGGCGCCGGACGGTGCTGAGCCTTTAATCTTCGCTGCTTGGAGAATACAAACGATCCAGTAATCGTCCCTGACCTTGACACTGACAACAAGGTCACTGGGGAGCCGGGGTGTTTGCATTCCCACAGATGATTTGCCGAGACATGCAGAACAATTAGTGAACTGGATACAAGGCCATCATGTTGTTTCCCCCCCCACCCCGCCCCTCGGGTCCTGTACCTGTTCCCCTTCCTGGCTGGCACCTCACACTTCATTATGATAGATCACACATCAATACGGCAAAGCCAGGTCAGCTTTCAGGTCTCTTTTTCTCTGTGTGTGTGTGTGTGCGAGTCTCCTTTATGTAATTAAAGGACTTTTACCCTCCAACTGTGGAGCCTTACCTTTGTTATTAAATATTTCCTAGAGTTTAGATACAAATTGAATCTGCCTTTAGTATAATTGTGTTTTTTCAACTGTTTGATTATAATAGTAGGAACTGAGGTCTTGAGCTAGAGCGGTTTCATAACAGGGAATTAATACATGACCCTCTATGTTTAGATCCACACAATGAACAGCAAACAATGACATATTGTGCTGAATAAGTCTGAATGAAATATTATGCTGAGTGATGCCAATCAGATACCCAATATAATCAATCCCCGACAATAATTC
Organism: Salvelinus fontinalis; assembly: GCF_029448725.1. Classification (NCBI taxonomy): domain Eukaryota; kingdom Metazoa; phylum Chordata; class Actinopteri; order Salmoniformes; family Salmonidae; genus Salvelinus; species Salvelinus fontinalis. The sequence continues at coordinate 51,935,876 of NC_074666.1, forward strand.
CCCACCTGTCTCCGAAAATGAATCTCTGAGGTTAAGATTGAGAGCCAGTGCTGCTCCTTCCAGAAAAGTAGTCATGCTACTAACCTCAGCCCAGCACCCCTCTCCCTCAGCCTACAGCTGCTAACCCCACTCCAGCTACCCTCTTTCCTCCAGCCACGCTACTAACTCCAGCACAGCACTCCTTTGCTCCCGCCAGCCATGCTCCCGCCAGCTCCCGCCGCCCCCCCCCCCCCCCCCCCCCCCAACCTGGACTCAGGGAAAGAAAAGGGAAAGGGGGATACCTAGTCAGTTGTACAACTGAATGCATTCAACAGAAATGTGTCTTCCGCATTTAACCCAGCCCGGTCGACGTAACATAGTACATGTAAATCCGGGACACTCCAATTTGTATGATGTGATATTATGTTTCATATGGTATGTATTCATTTGTGGATGTCCATCTATTTTTGTACAATATGTATAAAATATATCTTATGATATGTTACGAATTCCAATTTGTTGTGGCTAATGTTAGCTAGGTGGCAAGGTGACTAACGTTAGCTAGGCTAGGGGTTAGTGGTGAGGAGCGGGAAGGAAGGGGAGAGGCGAGGGTGGAGGCGTTGGGAGGACGGGGAGCGACACTGGGCAGCGTCTTAGACCTGGGGGGTGAGGGGGTCTTCAGTTGGCATGGCATCAAGCATGATCTATTTCTATAACCTCCCTAAACCAGCATGATCTGGCAAGCTCACATTCTGTGAAACCAGCGTGAGCACAGTGGTCAATCTGGTTTGACAAGGGTATTCTATTCTGTTCAACATCAGCATGGAGTATAATCTTGAATATTTGCATCATGTGTTTGGACATACTGAACCATCTGCTCGTGAGATTCCTTCCTCAGGATATTAGTCCGTTAGACAGCCATACCTCTCCCAGGACCCAGCTCCTCTGTCAGCTCAGTGTAGACAAAAACCAGGTTCGCCCTGCACAGGAGGAACAATAGTTTATAATCTTTCAATGCCAGACCTGTGTTCAAAATTCCTTAGACGGGTGTCAGTGTAGACGTCTTTGATAGGCACCAGTAAAGGTAACTGTGTCCGCAATGATTCACACTACCTGGAGTGCCACAACCTAAAACAATTTCCGTCCCTTACGATGCATAACCGCTTGCCCTCACATTCAGGTGCTACGCAAACATACATCACATCCTATTCTCCTTTCCATCTTTCCTGTAACAAAGCCGACGTATTCTAGAGTAGTCCTCCAGTACATTGAAGTTTCACTCTTTCTGTTCTGACTATAAGCCAAATGTTAGTGTGGTCATTAACAATGTCACTTTAATAATGTTTACATACGTATCTTGCATTACTCGTCTCATATGTACAGTATATACTGCATTCTTTCATTTTCTACTGTATCTTAGTTTATGCCGCTTTGACATTGCTCGCCCATATATTTATATATTCTTAATTCCATTCCTTATTTAGATTTGTGTGTATTGGGTATATGTTGTGTATTGTTAGAAATTAATGGTTAGATATTTCTGCACTGTCGGAACTAGAAACACAAGCATTTCGCTACACCCGCAATAACACAATAACATTTGCTAAACACATGTATGTGACCAATAACATTGGATAGGACTTGGTCTTCCATCAGATTGTGCCAAATAGCCAACTCCTATGTGTAGCCAACTTCAATGTTTTAACATGGCATGACAACAATCATACAATAGGATGAACAGATCTGTGAGCAGGCTGGCCGAATGTCGATTCCCTGCCAGGCAATGTTCACCTGCCTGTCCTGTGTGTGTGTGTGTGTGTGTGTGTGTGTCCTGTCACTCCTGTGAGGGTGGGATTGTCCCTCATAAAAACGTTTACTAAAGGATTGTGGATTAGAATGACATCATCTGATTTATAGCAAACACTATCACAATTTGCTTGCGTCTAGATGAATGTGTGGTGGATGAAGGACAGTGATAGTGGAACCAAACACAAAATATGCTATCCTATCTAGCTAAGTTAGGATTTAGTAGTTTTAGTAATCTAGCTAGCTAACTACCTTAGTACAGTAATAGTACAATAGTAGAAACAGACACTGTATCTGCCAGGCAGGAAAACCATGTCAGAAAAGCTGATAGACTGAAGTTGGAGCATAGCTAGCCATCTTTTACATGGTAGCTATATTCAGAGAGGGAGTTTTTTGATAATATCCACACAATTACAATCTTTATGGACTTAAAATCTAATTTCATCGATTACATATGGAAAAACCTATTTGTGTGAACATTAGCAAGCTTCCAGCAGATGAGACAAAGTGAATTGTTTATTCCCCTTCCCTGGTTTTAGCTTGCATCTATCACTGTCTAGCTGGCTAGGTTTAGGATATTTACTAGCCCATACCAGTGGCAAATGTAGTTATGTAATCGACATTTGGCAGTACACACAGAAAATGATGCTCACTTGTTTTGCCAGCTAGAAAGAAACAAATGTATTCAGAAATGGAGGGAGAGGATAGATAGCTAGAGCTATAGCTAATAACGCAAGCTGCTGCTTCTTCAAGCAGCATTGCAACCAACATTATTCAGCGCTGCAAAATATTTTGTCATTTAAGTGACATGATTGATAAAACGTTGTCTTAATTTAACATTTTTTTTACCTCAACTGATCCACCTGGTTTCCACTTTGAAGCTGTCAAAATAGAACTTGAGAGCCACTCTCCTTTCAGTCATCTATCAGGGCACTGAGGCAAATCCAGGATTTGCTCTGAGATTTTTCATTGAAGTAAAAATAAAAGTTCCCGCACATAAAGTCCTAAACCAATTATATTTATTTTTAGCTCATGTTGTCATGCGTAAATGGCATTTGTCTGAAATAAAATTGGTGATTGGACGGCAGTGTTATTAAGGCATTTTCACTGCCTTGCAAAAGTATTCTATTTTGTTGCATTACAACCTGTAATTTGAATGGATTTTTATTTGGATTTCATGTAATGGACATACACAAAATAGTCCATACAGGTGAAGTGAAATGAAAAATAACTTTATTCAATAAATAATATAAAAAATAAAAAAAACGGAAAAGTTGTGCGTGCATATGTATTTACCCCCTTTGCTATGAAGCCCCTAAATAAGATCTGGTGCAAGCAATTACCTTCAGAAGTCACAGAATTATTTAAATAAAGTCCACCTGTGTGCAATCTAAGTGTCACATGATCTGTCACATGATCTCAGTATATATATACGTGTTCTGAAAGGAACAGAATTGAAGGAATGATGGATGGCGCTAAACACAGGGAAATTCTTGAGGGAAACCTGTTTCAGTCTTCAAGAGATTTGAGACTGGGACGGAGGTTTACCTTTCAGCAGAACAATGACCCTAAGCATACTGCTAAAGCAACACTTGGGTGGTTTAAGGGGAAACATTTAAATGTCTTGGAATGGCCTAGTCAAAGCCCAGACCTCTGTCAGCTCAATGTAGACAAACACCAGGTTCACCCTGCACAGGAGGAACAATAGTTCTCAGGAGGAAAAATAGTTATGCAAGCTCAAGTTTTCTTTTTTTTTTTTTTTTTTTTACTTGAAGGAGCTGGAGCAGTTTTGCCTTGAAGAATGGACAAAAATCCCCGTGGCTAGATGTGCCAAGCTTATAGAGACATACCCCAAGAGACTTTCAGCTGTAATTGCTGCAAAAGATGGCTCTACAAAGTATTGACTTTGGGGGGGTGAATAGTTATGCACGCTCAAGTTTTATTTATTTATTTTTCTTATTTCTTGCAAAATATTTTCTATTGTGAAACAAGCATCTCCAAAAATCAATTTTCTTTCCAGGTTGTAAGGCACCAAAATTGGAAAAATGCCAAGGGGGTGAATACTTTCGCAAGCCACTGTAACCATCATAACTATTCATCCAAAATTAGAATGCTCCGGTTGGAAAGGGGAAGAGTTAGCTATCATGCTAAGTAGTTGCAAAGCTGCTAATTAGCTATTAGATTGAGATGATGAGATTTGAAAGCGCAACCTTCGGGTTTCTAGACGTTCACGGTATATGCCTACCCATCCACGCCAACCATCCACCCTACTTAAGTAACCTTCTGTCTTATGTAAACTTACCAAACACAACATATTATACTCATTTGAGTGTACCCGATTTACATTTACTATGTTACGTCTAGTTTATGACTATGCTCCCCAGCCTATAGCTGCTAACCCAGACCAGCTACCCTCTCTCTCCCAGCAATGCTGCTATCTCCAGCACAGCCCCCCCTCTCTCCCCCCCAGCCATGCTGCTAAAACCAATCCAGTTCCCCTCTCTCCCCCAGCCTAGCTCCTAACCTCAATCTAGCGGCCACCTATACTCCAAACCCAGGCCCCATAAATCCCAGCTCAGATCTCTCCAGGAGTGGTCCCTTCTAGGGCCTGGGGCCTAGCAAGATCAATCCAAGGTGGAGTGGCTGCAAGTCTCAGCAGCTTTTTCCCTGCTTTAAATGCAAATAGATTGAATCAGAAGGGAGTGGGAGGATCTCCATGGTGAGGGGTTCAGGACTGACAGGTGCTAAGAAGGACGTGTGAGGAAGGGTAAGGTACAATCTCTGATCTCACAGAATGTTTAAGTGTGTGTGTGTGTGTGTGTGTGTGTGTGTGTGTGTGTGTGTGTGTGTGTGTGTGTGTGTGTGTGTGTGTGTGTGTGTGTGTGTGTGTGTGTGTGTGTGTGTGTAATATTGGGTCACACTTTATTTGGATAGTCTAGATTTTCGTACTATCTGTTGATAAGCAACTGCGTGCTAAGGTTACGGTTAGCGTTAGAATAAGGGTTAGGGTTATAGCTAGGGTTAAGGTTAGTAGATAGTTGAAATGTTACTGATAGTCCACCTGGATGGAAAGTCACTATTTTTTTAATAAAAACAATATGCCATTTCAGAGTTTCCTTTAGGGAAAATTGGCACCTGACAACATGACAGGAAAGATTTTAATTGACCAGACATTTGAGAAATGTAATGGACATCTATACACACTCAGAGCCAACCTGGCGCAACCAGTGCCTTGAATAAACAAGGTGTTTTTTTCACTTTCCTTTTAGAAAGCAGACAACAGGTGTTCGAAGTGATTCATATTCTGACCAGCACAACCTCTCCAACCATCCTTCTTATCTTTTCTTACTGGATCGTCTTAGAATGATAGTCTACTGGCATTTTACCAACCTTGGGTTTCTTTTTGAATGTTTATTCCAGGCTGTCTCTGTTTCTTCCAACCTAAACTCTGGTTTCTCTCTCTCTGTGTTTCTCCCAGTCCACTCTGGGTCAAATGGAGGGCCATGCAAGAGGACAAACTGCGGGAGGGGCCGCCAGTGTGTGCTGCTGGAGTCGACGGGCCGGGCAGAGTGTGTGTGCCAGGAGAAGTGTCGACCCACCTTTGTGCCGGTGTGCGGCTCTGATGGAAGGTTCTACGAGAACCACTGTGAGGTGTACCGCACCGCCTGCCTTCAGAAGAGACGGATCTACGTGGTGCACAGCAAGGACTGCTTCTTCAAAGGTAGAACCACATCTCCACACCGTGTTGATGTTGTTATTGGACATGCTGATGTTCTGACATCAAACAAGTCAAATTGCAAAATTGTTTAACGAATCAAAGGAACTCTAAAACCCAAAGCTGGGAGACAATCATATCCACAAACTGAGACTGTGAGTCACAAACAAAACATTCTCTAGAAGTTGTGCTAACTATGTCAGTTGAGGACACACAATTCCTCCCTAAAATACAAACAAAAACGGCGAGGGCTGACTAGAACTTATGACTGGAATACTCCATTCAATAGAGACAGAGTCAAACAAATGGGGCATTAAAGAAATGAAAGAGGGAAATCATTTGTGCAACATTCATCACGTTGTCTGTGTCCTGGCACTCAAGATTGTCCTGGGAACCGTATCAATTCACTGACAGGTGTGGTGTCGTTTTATGGAAGCAGTCTCTGAGGTTATATTCAGCTTCTACATGCATTTATATTCTATTGGGGTTTATTTCAAATAATTAATTGAGAACATTTCTAAAACTGAACAAAGCCTACTAAGTCATTAACAATGGTAGAGTAATGTAAGCCAAATGGCAGACTTGTACATTGGAAATGTTCTTGAAGTTAATGTTCAGTTGTCATATGTAACTCAAAGTATTGCATACGCATCCCAGTAATATCTGACATAAACACATTTTCTGTCAAACCTAAACAGTAGTATCTGCAACTTCAGTTTGCTAACAGCTTCAATTCATAACAAATCACCACGGATTACAAATACTGCATCAATAATCATTGGACTCCCAGTCCCTTCTCTCCTGAACGAATGTGCAACTCAACCAAAACCGCCTACTTTATCAACAATGCAGACCACCCACTCCATCACTGCTTCGACCCCCTGCCATCAGGTCCTAGCTACAGGTCGGTAAAGGGCCACTCCACTGCCTGTTGATACTGTTCACTGCTTTCCATACAAAGCAAAGTATATATGGGATGAGGACGGCTGTGTCTTGCTGTTTACAACTTCTTGTGGTGAAAGGAATTTCCTCGTGAATACCAATAAGTAGCATTTATTCAGTCCTTACCAGCTACAAAAATGTGTTCATGACTCTGGCTGAGGGGGCAACATCCCTCTTTACTCTTAAGTTCATTTCCAATGTTGACTGGGACAGTTATATGCAGTAATTATTGGCCTTATGCTGATATAAATAGAAGTGAGTAGCACTGTACCCTACATCGTTTACAGTGGTGTCATTCGATGCTGGGACCGGGCTAGTTAAGAGAGGTGCTTATGCATGAGCAGTGAATGTGTAGAAATGCTCTGTCACCTCACATTAGAGCGCCAGAGATCCCAGGCAGACACTGCCATGCATGCTTAATCCAAATTAGGCAGGTGTTCAATCGCCACATTACACTTGATCACCATTGCACCGCAAGCCAGCGGGAACGGAAGACGCTCACATAAATAGTCATGCTCAAATGTAGGTAATGCTTTGAATTAGGTCATGTATTTTATGACAGCATTATTACCTCAAGTGGTCATTATCAAACGTTCACTACTGTTATCAAATGATCAGTATTTAAACACACAGAAATAGACTCAGGTGTTTATTTGATGAATTACCACTAAATATTCAGCATGGGATTGAAGGGTTCAGTTGCCGACAGACAGAAAACAGGGCAAGAATGTATTCCTCGATCAAATAATGACTGGAAGCCAGCTGTCCTCCATTAAACTTTTTAAACGGTTGAGTATTATGCCCTTAGCAGCATTGATATTTGCAGGCAAAAAATAGAAACAATATTTTGTCACAAATTTGCTGACAAGGGAAAAACGTGTGTAAATATTCAAATCAAATGTTATTGGACACATACAAGTGATTAGCAGATGTTTATTGAGGGTGTAGCGAAATGCTTCCGCTTCTAGTTCCGACAGTTGTTAGAAATAACTAACAAGTAATATCTAACAAGTAATATCTAACAATTTCACAACAATACCTAATACACACAATCTTGGTAAAGGAATGGAATAAGAATATATACATATGTGGATGAGCAAAGCGGCATCGACTAAGATGCAATAGATAGTATAGAATACAGTATATACATAAGAGATGAGTAATGCAAGATATGTAAACATTATTATGTATATTATATGTAAACATTAAGGGACTAGTGTTCCGTTTATTAAAGTGGCCAATGATTTAAAGTCTGTATGCAGGCAGCAGCCTCTCTGTGCTAGTGATGGCTGTTTCACATGCTGATGGTCTTGAGATAGAAGCTGTTTTTCCGACTCTCAGTCCCATCTTTGATGCACCTGTACTGACCTCACCTTCTGGAAGATAGCGGCATGAACAGGAAGTGGCTCGGGTGGTTGTTGTCCTTGATGATCTTTTTGGTGTTCCTGTGACATCGGGTGCTGTAAGTTTCCTGGAGAGTAGGTAGTTTGCTCCCGGTGATGTGTTGTGCAGACCGCACCACCCTCTGGAGAGCTCTGCGGTTGCGGGGGGTGCAGTTGCCGTACCAGGCTGTCATACAGCCCGACAGGATGCTCTCAATTGTGCATCTGTAAAAGTTTGTGAGAGCTTTAGGCGACAAGCTACATTTCTTCAGCCTCCTGAGGCTGAGGCACACACGGTCTGTGTGTGTGAACCATTTCAGTTTTCAGTGATGTGTACGCCGAGGAACTTAACTTTCCACCTTCTCCACTGCTGCCCGGTCGATGTGGATAGGGGGTGATGTGGGGTGATTAAATGTGGGGTGATTGGTTGAAATTAAAAGCCCTTTTCTTTGTGCTGCGGTGATTGGTCAGTTTAGTAGCAGAATCGCAACATCCCGGATGGACTGATTATGGACAAGATCAGTTAGGGAGAAGGGGATTGGAATGACAGTCCCTTGTCTATAGAAAACTATACCAAACCCACGTGTAGCTTTACCATAGCTTTCCTTATGGATAGAGTAAAGGTTGAGAAGGAGGCTTCCACCCCTTACCACCTCATTCTGCTGCCCCCCCCCCCCCCCTACACAGAAATACTCTTTCAACCTGTTTTCAACCCATTTTTGATGTCAATAGGAAGAGATTGCAGCCTGCAATCCACTCAATAGTATTGATGTAAGCCTTTGGCTGTTGGTTCATGGCCTGTGACAAGCTGGAGATACGATTGTGGAGGGCTCTAGAAATGCCTATGGAATCCTGGCTAACACTTTTGTTAAATTCCGTTGTGACTTTATGTCAACGAATACTGTAGCTGATGGGAATACAATAAATCTTCAGCAATCTCCTTTCCCTCCAAACACATCCAGGCACGCTAAACACACGTACACCTGTGAGCACACCCACAGGCAGACTACCCACAGGCAGACTACCCACAGGCAGACTACCCACAGGCAGACTACCCACAGGCAGACTACCCACAGGCAGACTACCCACAGGCAGACTACCCACAGGCAGACTACCCACACGCAGACTACCCACAGAGCCATTACACAATTAAAAAACTGGTCGGAAAACTACCCTATAGCACAACCCCTTTGCTTGTTTTGAAATTGATACAAACAAGATAACAACTTTGTTTTCCCTTGTCTTCACTTCTGATTAACATCGAACAACATCCCGGGTCAGGCCCATTTCCTGATCTATCCTTTGATTAAAACAACACTCGCTAAAACACTCCAAACAGAACTAATATAACTAACATGGCTGATTATTCTAGAACACTCCAAACATAACATGGCTAATTATTTGAATAGCTTTCATCTCCTGATTGACTGCAAAGTGGCAAGCACAACAAAGCACAGCGTGTTCTCCTGCAGCCCAGTGGGAGGTCTCTGAAGCTGCTAGGCCGACCGACAGAGTGCTTGTTCACATTCAGCCAGCCCAATCCGATGCTCGCAGGACTTCCAACGCAGACGGAGGGACATTACAACAAACCCACAGGGTGCGACCCAAAAATGCATCATTTGATATGGGCCCTGGTCAAAAGTAGTGCACTACATAGGGAATAGGGTGCTATTTTGGTCCCCAGATTTAAACTGTAGATTGCATTTAAAAATGACTCACCCAGGGTCGGGCCGATTTTAGAGACAAGCAATTGATGGGCCATCGCCGCTCCTCGCGATTCCCGATAATGATCAATCGGACACGTCACACGTCAGACAAATTAGGGCAGCCGGCGTTGGATGGAAGTTAAACTTCTCCTCCTCTTTTCATCTTCTCTCCGTCCCGGAGCTTTCAGTATCTGGACGCTCTTATCGTTCCTCTTGGTTTGATGTCTGGCTGTGGTTATTGCATTAGCCATCAGACCTGCTTTTTTCACTGTACCATGTGCCCAGAGTGTGGACACTCTTTCCTTCAGTGTCTGTCTTATTGACTGCTGATCTTTGGCCCCTTGTGTCTGAGGCCATTAGCTCAGTTACAGAAACACTTGGCTTTGGAGGAGGAGATAGGTTTACAGGGCGTGAACAGGGCCTGAAACCTCAGCCAGCCACTTGCAGGGCCACCCGGGTTCACAGCGGGAAGTAGAGGTCTAAAATACTCCTTACACTGTACAGAGCCATTAATGTACATGAGTACTTTGAAGTATATGGCTCAAATGCACATCACTATACTCAGTGGCGACCCGTCCTTCAGGGCAGAGCCCCACCTGTTTTAAGCCCCACATTTTTTGCAAAAAAATAATTAAAATTAAATGTATATATATATATATATATATATATTAAAGCTTTTTTGGTGGGGGGGCTTGCCTGTTTTGCATGTTATTTTGGCATTAATACGTGTCACATATCAGTTTGCAAACAATGTAAAAATATATATATATATATCATTGAGTTAATAAAGCCGCATACAAACAGGCAGCTTCAATGCTTTCTGTGGTGGTGTGGCAGGCCAGCAGAAAATAGGAGCACTGCACCATGATTGGCTCAGCATTGCACTGTGATTGGCTCAGTGTTCTGTCACTCATGGGGACACTGTCACCCAACTTTCGTAAGGGTAGATAGACATCAAGAATGTGATCCCTTTGGGTGCTGCCATAGTTACATTAGAAGTGCCCTTCCAAGAAGGTTCAAGGTCATTGGACACAGATAAAATGACATCAAATCACGTTATATCTACAGTAGCTTTGATTGGACTGATCATGTCAAAATCTACTTTCAAAATATTAGCTAGCAGTCATCATCATAAATCAAGTAGACAATCTACTGGCAAATCCTTTTTAATCCTTGTCATATGAAGATAAATTATAGATAAAATGTATCAGTGCACATCAACCATTGGACATAAACATCACACAACAAGTTGGAAATCGCAAATTCAACAATGAGTTGTTTGGAAGGAATCGTGACCGTGGCTAACCACAAGCATTGCAACTGGGAAGTCAGACTGGGAAGTCAGACTGGGAAAATACGTTTTGAGCGGTCAACCAACGCGGAATTGTAAATATTTTTCTTTGATGACAAAATGTGCCATTGAAGGACCGCCGGGCACAACAAGGTGAGTCCAAAAATGTCTTATATGCTGCTGTTTAAACTATGTAATATGCCAGGGAGATATGGCTAGCCATATCAGCTGTATTCTTTTAAAAGGCAGTAAATGAGGCTGAATGAATTGTTTCGCTGCCAGACAAGGCTCTGCTGGCAGTCAGGTGTAGCAGGGGTAAGGATTCACTCCATGGTGCTGAAAAGAAAGCTCTGCTGTTGGGACAGCTTTATGTAGGCCCTAACAGTTTGTGGACACCGCTTGTCGCCGTTATAGTGCAACTAATGTACTGTTTAGTGTTGTGTTGTGTAGTGGCTTTGCTGGCATGCATCTAAAAATATATATATTTTTTTGTTTTACCCACCAAGATTTACTTGCTAAAATCGCTACTGACTATACTTCACATAATGTAATTTTATACCTACATCATCATCTTGGTTTATTCTCATTAGTATAAATATGAATCACTTGTAAGTTATACACGCAAACCTGACATTTTATATACTGTATTTGTCTGTAGTTTTCTTACTTTCAAGCTTGTAACTGTGTAATATAACCAACACTATGGTCCCCTACATTAATGGTGCCCCATATCAGGACAATCCCCGAACATAACTATGGAGCACATAACATCTGCGTCACAAATGGCACCCTATTCCCAATGTGGTGCAATACTTTTGACAGAAATATTATTGCACTATGGGCCCCTCATCAAATGTAGTGCACTACATAGGGAGCAGAGTGCCATTTGGGAGGTACACAATGTCATTCACTGCAAAGTCGATGTGACGTGACTTACAAATATTAAGCTAAGCATGCCACTGATGTTGTAAAGTTGTGCAGGGTACATCCAACTGCCTGAGAAAGTTCCATCCCTACTTATTCTTAATCAGGGCCGGACTGTTAAGTGTTTTGCTAGCCAGGTGTGATGTGGCCATGCCCCAGGCCTCCCTTGACAGCACTTTATTTGTTACAGTTTTGTTATTAACGAGCCTTCTAACAATTCCCATCCTTCTCAGTTCCCCTCTGAACACCTCCAGTCCCCCACGGACACGTGCCCACCTCCTCTGAAAACCTCGTCACGAACACATGCCCACCTCATTAAGTTGATTCCTCCCCACAGATTCATTATATGAAAGTAGTATTTTCTGTGTGGAAATGGTTGCCCTGTCCCAGATAGAAATGTCCCCAGCTCCTCCATTAGTGGAGTGCCTCATAAACATCACTCTCCCCTATGGAAATAGAAAGGTCTTTTGACTGCTGTACATGCTGGTGAACATTCACGTGCACTGTGACTAGAGAGCCACTACAGCCCAGTGGTCCCTGCCTGCTCCGTTCCCAGCCCAGATATCTTACTCTCTCTTCTGCGTATGCTGCCGTAGATGGAGACCGGAATGCGCTTACGGTCACCATTTAGACAAAATGGCTGTGCTGTGGCATTGTAGTGTTATGGGTCAATAGGGGCGTCTTGGGACAGCTTTGCAGTGCATGGTGCTTTAAAGGTTATAAGAGCCTGCTTTTATGGGACATTGTGCCGTCTTTCTGTTTGTAACATCAATGGTTTTTAAATACCGTCAAAACTAGTTTTTCAATCAATTGGAATATATGTAGCTACTTTTTAAGTTAACACCTGCAGTCAACCTGTGCAAGACGTTAGGAGATAAAGCATATTGCATTCTTCGTTTCACCTGTCACATTATTTTACATGATGAAGCTTACCGTAATTCTCCAGAACAGTTGAGCCAGTCACATGTTTGTTTTGTAAATAGAACAACAGGAGAAAAGGCAGGAGCTTTTATATCTATTGCGTTCTATTGGCAAGCCTCTGTTGTCCGGCACACATGAGGTGATGAAGTTATACTTGTATGCCATCCGACATCTTATAATGGCATCCTGCCAGAAGTCAAAGAGCTATGGATGAGTTATCTGTACAGCTGCCATGTTTTTCCTTGCGCTTCCTACTAGAGTTTTTTTTCTCCTTCGTTCTTCTCCCATCTGCTCCTTGTTCAAATGCTGCTCTTCCTTCAGAAAAGCATGCATCACAACTTTGATCAGTTGCACAATTTATCTTGTTCACTTTCGCGTGTAAATGTCCAAACTCACCAAAAATGATATTTGGTATCTACTAGCTATGCTTGCGTAACTTTATGAGTTGGATTTGCCTGTCTCTGCAATAAGTTCATCATAGTTTTCGCTCGTAAGCATTTAGCTTACAGCGTCTATGTGCTTTCGCTATTAGTTTGTGCTAGTTTTGTTAACATTCTGGGAGTAGAGTTTTTTTTAGCTCCCCCTTGTTTGCTATGCCATTAATACCGTAAATCCCGGGATGAGAGAAGGACAGTATGATGATATGACATTTGGATATTGCCCAAGCCTAATGCTAAAACCCCTCTCAGTGGCTACGAGGCAGTCAGCCCACATACTGTTCACACCAGACCCAGTCGTGTGTCCCAAATGGCATCATGTTCCCTTTATAGTGCACTACTTTTGACCCAAACCATGTGGACTAGTAATGCATTATACAGGCAATAGGGTGCCATTTGGGACGCATCCCTGGTGTTTTCCCCTGGCGTCTCCCCGAAACAGGCTGCCACTGGTACCCCTCATGCCAAGACCCCGGAGCTCTGGAGCCATCGTCCTTGCCCTCTCTCCCTCAAAGATCTGTTAATCCTTGTCTGTCACTCCATACACATGCCCTCACAATCAGTGGGGGAAAACAAAATCATCCTTTTTGAAAATCGAGTGTGCTGTGTGTTCATGGTTTAAGATACTGGTATCGCTCATCTGCTTTGCCTTTTCATTCAACTCTCCTTTCCAGCACCATAAAGCCAGCCGTGTTTTGCTTTCAATTGCCTGTTGGCCTTCATATATGCCGCTGTAATTGAAATTCGAGATATGTATGGTAAACTGAAAAAAACAGTAATGTTGCTCCGAAATCAATCTCTTTCAGTGTGAGTGTAATAATGCCTTCCTATTTCTGCCAGCACGGGAGAGACTTCTAACGTGTCAGAGGTCAGGCGTATTTAATTGAAACTAATGTGCTTTTTTGCGATGTCAAAGTACCCCAAGTTTTAACCCCATAGGTAGTGTGTACATTGTAGTTTTATTTGTTCAATCTCTCTCTCGCTCTTTCTCACTAAGTCATAGTGACTATCTATTCCTCTCCTCTGCTGGTTGCATTTAAACAGTAAAGTGTTTTTCTGTTTTACTATCTCCATGCACATGCTTTACAGCTTTTCATAATGGACTTCTTTACACGTTCTTGGCAAACACCTCAGAACAAGCTAGAAGTGACAAATTCATTCATTTGGCCCATCCCCTTCATTTCGCTCATCAGTTTAATGGCAGTATAAAAACAAATGGCCGCTAAAGCTGCTGGGCACAACTTTGAAAAGTTTGCTTTAATAACCCCCTAGAGTGAGACTCTCGCGAACGTAATGGTGAGACTCTCGCGAATACAATGGTGTTATCCGTTTTGCTCTACAACCCCCACAATAATATTGGGACTCATCTGAAGTCTGTACAGCAGATCTGCCAACTTCTGTCTGTAGCGTGCAAACAGTTTGGGCTACACACTAATAATACTCTCATGAACACGTACTGTACATGTTGGATGTTTTGCACTAGGCCTCACAAGACTCGTCTGAAGGTCCCCAGGTACCAGTTTTAAAAAAATGAATGGAAGTAGAGTACCAAAAAAGTGTTAAATAAATCAAAATATATTTTAGATTTTAGATTCTTCAAAGTAGCCACCCTTTGCCTTGATTACAGCTTTGCGCACTCTTGGCATTCTCTCAACCAGCTTCGCCTGGAATGCTTTTCCAACAGTCTTGAAGGAGTTCCCACATATGCTGAGCACTTTTTGGCTGGTTTTCCTTCACTCTGCGGTCCAACTCATCCAAAACAATCTCAATTGGGTTGAGGTCAGGGGATTGTGGAGGCCAGGTCATCTGATGCAGCACTCCATAACTCTCCTTATTGGTAAAATAGCCCTTACAGAGCCTGGAGGTGTGTTGTATCATTGTCCTGTTGAAAAACAAATGATAGTCCCTCTAAGCCCAAACCAGATGGGATGGTATATCGCTGCAGAATGCTGTGGTATCCATGCTGGTTAAGTGTGTATTGAATTCGAAATAAATCATCACAGTGTCACCAGTAAAGCATCCCCACAACATCACACCTCCTCCTCCATGCTTCACGGTGGGAACCACACATGCGGAGATCATCCATCTCACATCTCACAAAGACACGGCGGTTGGAACCAAACATCTCAAAACTCTTATTCTTATTTGTGTCCTTTAGTAGTGGTTTCATTGCAGCAATTCAAACATGAAGGCCTGATTTACGCTGTCTCCTCTGAACAGTTGATGTTGAGATGTGTCGGAAATTTTCCAGATTAACTGATCTTCATGTCTTAAAGTAATGATAGACTGTCATTTCTCTTTGCTTTTTTGAGCCGTTCTTGCCATAATACAGTATGGACTTGGTCTTTTACCTAATAGAGCTACCTTCTGTATACCAACCCTACTTTTTTTACAACACAACTGATTGGCTCAAATGCATTAAGAAGGAAAGAAATTCCACAAATTGACTTTTAACAAGGCACACCTGTTAATTGAAATGCATTCCAGGTGACTACTTCATGAAGCTGGTTGTGATAATGCCAAGAGTGTGCAAAGCTGTCATCAAGGCAAAGGGTGGCTACTTTGAAGAATCTCAAATATATTTAGAATTTTTTTAACACTTTATTGGTTACTACATGATTCCATATGTGTTATTTCATAGTTTTGATGTCTTCACTATTATTCTGCAATGTAGAAAATAGTGAAAATTAAGAAAAACCCTTGAATGAGTAGGTGTGTCCAAACTTTTGACTGGTACTGTATATATTTACAGTGTTTAGTGCCAACAATAAGGGCTTAAATATATGTTAAAACAAGTACAAATGTTTCCTGTTTTTATATCTCTCAGATATAGGACAGACACTTCAGAACAAAGTTCCTTTCGATTTTTTGGGGGACTATCTGTTGTTCCATGTAGTGAATGTGTTATTCAATGTTTTTGTATATATGCTGTATGCTGTAAGTATATATGCAGTAAGGCCAAATAAACTTTTTCATAAACAATATATTGTAAATAATATTTTTTTTTATACTTCAAGCGGCCTTAAAATTCCAAATAAAATAGCAAAATGATATTTGATATAACCCTTTTTAAACATATAGCTTACTGGAATATGACATTCCTGTCAGACCCCCCTTCAATTATGAGCAGAGGGTAAAGAAATGCAGAGGGTAAAGAAACGTCTCACAACTCAGTTGTGGTGTAGACTGCAATCTGGTAATGCAGTCACTGTGTGCCAGCATCCCTTATATTAGTGAGTAACTTATTTTATCTGCAGCGGAAATACCTCTCCCTTCTCCTTCTCTCTCTCTCTCATTCTCCCAATGATGTGTAGACAGGCATTTTAGCAACTCTGTCAAGCTTCCCTCGACATTTCCTGGTCTGTGTGAAATTGTTTCAGAGCTTAACTAAAATGAGAGAGAAAAAATAAACATTATCTACAGGCAAAGTGACCTGAGGTAGATTTGTATATACCTTCAGAAAGTATTCACACCCCTTGACTTTTTCCACATTTTGTTGTGGTATAGCCTGAAATTAAAATGGATTCAATTTCAATGTTTTTAGCACTGGCCTGCACACAATACCCCATCATGTCAAAGTGGAATTATGTTTTTCAAAATTATTACAAATGACTACAAAAATAAAAGCTGAAATTTCTTGAGTCAAGTATTCAACCCCTTTGTTATGGCAAGCCTAAATAAGTTGAGGAGTAAAGATTTGCTTAATAACAAGCCACAAAATAAGTTACATGGGCTAACTCTGTGTGCAATAATATTGTTTAAAATCATTTTTGAATGACTACCTCATCTCTGTAACCCATCCATACAATTACATGTAAGGTCCCTCAGCCGAGCAGTGAATTTCAAACACAGATTCAACCACAAAAACCAGGGAGGTTATCCAATGCCTCGTAATGAAGGGCACCTATTGGTAGATGGGTGAGGAAGAAAAAAAGCTTGAATATCCCTTTGAGCATGGTGAAGTAATTCATTATGTTTTTGATGTTACATCCAATCACTACAAAGATACAGGCGTCCTTCCTAACTCAGTTGCCGGAGAGGAAGGAAAAGGCTCAGGGATTTCACCATGAGGCCAATGGTAACATTAAAAAAGTTAGAGTATAATGGCTGTGATATGAGAACTGAAGAAGGATAAACAACATTGTAGTTACTCCACAACACTAACCTAAATAACAGAGTGAAAACAAGAAAGTCTTTATAGAATAAAAATATTCCAAAGCATAAATCCTGTTTGCAATAAGGCACTAGAGTACTACTGCAAAAACTGTGACAAAGCAATTACCTTTTTCCCTGAATAGAAAGTGTTATGTTTGGGGCAAATCCAATACAACACATTACTGAGTAACACTCTCTATAGTTTATTGAGAGTTATATTGTTATATATATTTTATTTTAAGGATATTGGGGGTGGCATCATGTTATGGGCATGCTTGTAACCATTAAGGACTGGGGAGTTTTTCAGGATAAAAAATAAACAAAATGGAGCTAAGCACAGGCAAAATCCTAATGGATTTTAGTCTGCTTTCCTCTGGCAGATGAATTCACCTTTCAGCAGGACAATAACCTAAAACACAAGGCCAAATCTTCACCGGAGTTGCTTACCAGGAAGACAGTGAATGTTCCTGAGTGGCTGAGTTACAGGTATTACTTAAATCTACTACAATATCTATGGCAAGACCTGAAAATGGTTGTCTAGCAACAATCAACAACCAATTTCACAGAGAGAGAAATTCTTTCAAAAGAATAATGGAAAAATGTTGCAGAATCCAGGTGTGTATTCTTCGAGACTTACCAGGAAAGACTCACAGTTGTAATCGCTGCCAAATGTGAGTCTAACATGCATTGACTCAGGGGGGAGGTCAGTCAGGGGGAGGAGGTCAGCCTACAGGGAGGAGGTCAGTGACCTAGCAGTGTGATACCGGGACAACAACCTCTCCCTCAATCTCAGTAAGACCAAGGAGCTGATCGTGGACTAGCGGCCAGCACAGCCTCAACTACATCGACAAGGCTGCAGTGGAGTGGGTTCGGGAGCTTCAAGTTCCTCAGGGGTCCAAATCACTAAGGACTTAAAATGGTCGGCACACAGTCGTGAAAAAGGCGCGACAACACCTCTTCCCACTCAGGAGGTTGGCAGAGGCCCTCAAATCCTCAAAGTTATACAGCTGCACTTGCACCAATGAGAGCATCTTGACTGGCTGCATCACTGCTTGGTATGGTAGCAGTAATGCCCTCGATGGCGCTACAGAGCAGTGGCGGTCAGTGACGTTTTTAATGAGGGGGGGGACACATTTTTTTTCATGAGCATGGCCTTATTTCTATTACAGCATGTTGAATGACTGTCATTCATATTCCATTCACCCAGTTCAATGTAACAGGGATAGGTTTAGGCTACTAAACCTTGTCTTTCAAAGATAATTCGTAAAAATCCAATTAACTTCACAGATCTTCATTGTAAAGGGTTTAAACACTGTTTCCCATGCTTGTTCAATGAAACATAAACAATTAATGAACATGCACCTGTGGAACGGTCGTTAAGACACTAACAGCTTACAGACGGTAGGCAATTAAGGTCACAGTTATGAAAACTTAGGACACTAAAGAGGCCTTTCTACTGACTCTGAAAAACACCAAAAGAAAGATGCCCAGGGTCCCTGCTCATCTGCGTGAATGTGCCTTAGGCATGCTGCAAGGAGACATGAAGAATTCAGATGTGGCCAGGGCAATAAATTGCAATGTCCATACTGTGAGACGCCTAAGACAGCGCTACAGGGAGACGGGACGGGCAGCTGATCATCCTCGCAGTGGCAGACCACGTGTAACAACCCCTGCACAGGATTGGTACATCCGAACATCACACCCGCGGGACAGGTACAGGATGGCAACAGCAACTCCCCGAGTTACACCAGGAACACACAATCCCTCCATCAGTGCTCAGACTGTCCACAACAGGCTGAGAGAGGCTGGACTGAGGGCTTGTAGGCCTGTTGTAAGGCAGGTCCTCACCAGACATCACCGGCAACAACGTCGCCTATGGGCAGAAACCCACTGTCGCTGGACCAGAGGACTGGCAAAAAGTGCTCTTCACTGACGAGTCGTGGTTTTGTCTTACCCGGGGTGATGGTCGTCGAAGGAATGAGCATTACACCAAGGCCTGTACTCTAGAGCGGGATCGATTTGGAGGTGGAGGGTCCGTCATGGTCTGGGGCGGTGTGTCATAACAACAAAATGTGGAAAAAGTCAAGGGGTCTGAAGGCACGGTATATGCCTCATCACGATTCTATCTCGGATATCTATGGACAGTTCCTTGGATATGATATAGTTTCTGCTCTGTCATGCATTGTCAACTGTGGGACCTTATATAGACAGGTGTGTTTCTTTCTAATTCATGTCCAAACAATTTAATTGGCCACAGGTGGACTCCAATCAAGTTGTAGTGACGGCTCAAGGATGATCAAAGGAAATGAGATGCACCTGAGCTCAATTTGGAGTGTCATAGCAAAAGGGTGTGAATACATACTTACGTAAATTATATATTTCTGTATTTAATTTTCAATACATTTGCAAACATTTCTAAAAACATGTTTTCACTTTGTCATTATGGGGTATTGTGTGTAGATCGGTGAGAAAAAAAATTATATTACTCAATTTTGAATTTAGGCTGTAACACAACAAAATGTGGATAAGTCAAGGGCTATGAATACTTTCTGAAGGCACTGTAACCTTTTGAATGGTGCCACACATTCATTGTGTACGGTTTGTAATCAGAACTTCTTAAGGACAAAGCTAGACTGCACAAAGCCTTTCCCACTCTATCACTCCGCCTCAACCTCCTCGTCCCATTGTTATCATTGACAGATCTGGGCTTTTTACAACAATCCTACGAGGCTCTTTACAAAATTGTCTTAGCTACAAAAAAACAAACAAATGTTATGCCATTGTGCCCCACGCACCTTATCTCTATGGGTGTCAAGTTTATTTATACTTGATCATCCTCAAAGTTGGGAGTAAAATTGGGAACATGCAGGGCCGTTTCACGACCCAGTTCTCCGCTATCCCTCTTCCTCTCCCTGACCTTGCGGGCTTGGATAAATACACACATGGCCATCCTGTGAAATGTGATCTGTCAGATTAAATATTTCCACTCTGCCTGCGCTGAGATGTGTGACCACGGGGCAGAGCTTTAGATTGGCAACTGAACCAATACAATCACTGGATTTCTCAGAGGTAACCCTGTATTGCCCCAGGTGTCTGCAGCCTGCATCCCCAAAGTCCAGTTCCTTAACTCATATGTTGAGGGTTATCAGCAACAGCAGAACGAATCCCTAATCCCTAAAACTGAGCTCTGATTTCATCTTTAAAATTTAAGCATCTAACTTTTTGAATACAACAAATACTGGTGATCTACCATCTGGCGAAGGTCCGATATCTATGCTATACGTTATTATGTCCATGTATAATCAAACCAGCTTCCCGTTTCATAAGATGTTTTTATTCAACTTGAATGGAGGCATCACAAAGACAAATTAACGATTGTATGGCTATTGATGTTCACTGTTGTGGATACCAAAAACTGCTGTATGAAATGACTGCCTAGTAAACAGTGTTCATGATATTTTTGTTTTATTATAAGTACAGTAGTATACTTTTGATAAAGCCTAGAACAAAGGTATGTGGACACAAACATCTTCAAAATTAGGGGCATTAATATGGAGTTGGTCCCCCCTTTGCTGCTATAACATTCTCCACTCTTCTGGGAAGGCTTTCCACTAGATGTTGGAACATTGCTGCAGGGGAATTGCTTCATCTACAAAATCATCTAGAATGTAATTTTATACTGTAGCATTAAGATTTCCCTTCAATGGAACCAAGGGGCCATGAAAAACATCCCCAGACCATTATTTCTCCTTCACCAAACTTCAGAGTTGGCACTATGCATTGGGCAGGTAGAGTTCTCCTAGCATCCTCCAAACCAACATTCATCTGTCGGACTGCCAGAGGATGAAGCATGATTCATCACTCTAGAGAATGCGTTTCCACTGCTCTAAAGTCCAATAACGGCAAGCTTTACACCACTCCAGCCGACGCTTGGCATTGCACATGGTGATCTCAGGCTTGTGTGCGGCTGCTAGGCCATGGAAACCCATTTCATGACGCTCCAGACGAACAGTCATTGTGCTGACATTGCTTCCAGAGGCAGTTTGGAACTTGGTAGTGAATGTTGCAACCGAGGACAGCCAATTCTTACGCGCAACGCTATTCAGCACTCGGCGTTCCCGTTCTGAGAGCTTGTGTGGCCTACCACTTCGCAGCTGAGCCGTTGTTGCTCCTAGACTTTTCCACTTCACAATAACAGCACTTACAGTTGACCAGGGCAGCTCCAGCAGGGCAGAGATTTGACGAACTGACTTAGGTAGGACTTGAGAGAAGGTAAGAGCGGTGTCTTTGCCCTCTAAGTCTCAAAGTTGAGAGACCCACGAGATTCATCCTGTCATCATCCTCGTCATCCCCTAGCTGCCTTCCCCTGACACTACGTCGTTAGACAGTGATGGGAGGTAATAGAGGCTGTCCATAACCTCACCTCAGCTGGGCTCAGTTGTGGGGGGCTGAGCCTCAACCTCGTCGGTGACTAAGAGGTGAGGGAGGGGGTAGAGATAGAGGAGTGTTTTTTCCTCCTACTCAAACCCATAAAAATGTTATTCACGTGCTCTGTAGACAACAGGTGTAGATTAACAGTAAAATGCTTACTTACGGGTCAATTTCCAACAATGCAGAGTTAAAGAAGTTAAAGAACATTAAAATATACATATATAAAAATGTAAATAATACAAATAATTATATAAATGTGGAAAGTCAAGGGGTCTGAATAGTTTCCGAATGCACTGTTTATAAATACGCTACCGGTCAAAAGTTTTAGAGCAATAGTGAAGACATCAAAACTAAGAAATAACACAAATGGAATAATGTAGTAAGCAAAAAAGTGTTAAACAAATCTAAATATATTTTATATTTAAGATTCTTCAAAGTAGCCACCCTTTGCCTTGATGACAGCTTTGCACACTCTTGGCATTCTCTCAACCAGCTTCACCTGGAAAGCTTTTCCAACAGCCTTGAAGGAGTACCCACATATGCTGAGCACTTGTTGGCTGCTTTTCCTTCACTCTGTGGTCCGACTCATCCCAAACCATCTCAATTGGGTTGAGAACGGGGGATTGTGGAGGCCAGGTCAACTGATGCAGCACTCCATCACTCTCCTTCTTGGTCAAATAGCCCTTACACAGCCTGGAAGTGTGTTGGGTCATTGTCCTGTTGAAAAACAAATGATAGTCCAACTAAGCCCAAACCAGATGGGATGGTGTATCGCTTCAGATTGCTGTGGTATCCATGCTGATTAAGTGTGCCTTGAATTCTAAATAAATCATCACAGTGTCACCGGCAAAGCAACCCCACACCATCACACCACCTCCTCCATGCTTCACGGTGGGAACCACACATGCAGAGATCATCCGTTCACCCACACCGTGTCTCACAAAAACATGGCGGTTGGAACCCAAAATCTCCAATTTGGACTCCAGACCAAAGGACAAATTTCCACCGGTTTAATGTCCATTGTTCGTGTTTCTTGGCCCAAGCATGTCTCTTCTTCTTATTGGTGTCCTTTAGTAATGGTTTCATTGCAGCAATTCAAACATGAAGGCCTGATTCACACAGTCTCCTTTGAACAGTTGATGTTGAGATGTGTCTGAAGTTTTCCAGATTATCTGATCTTCATGTCTTAAAGTAATGATAGACTGTCATTTCTCTTTGCTTTTTTGAGCCGTTCTTGCCATAATACAGTACGGACTTGGTCTTTTACCAAATAGAGCTACCTTCTGTCGTGTTGTCCGCAAACTTAATGATGGTGCTGTGAACAGCCATGCAGTGCCATACAGTCGTGAACAGCCATGCAGTGCCATACAGTCAGGGGTGAACAGGAAGTACAGGAGGGGACTAAGCACGCACCCGAGGGGCCCCCGTGTTGAGGGTCAGCGTGGCGGATGTGTTATTACCTACTATCACCAACTGGGGATGGCCTTTCAGGAAGTCCAGGATCCAGTTGCAGATGGAGGTGTTTGGTCCCAGGGTCCTTAGCTTAGTGATGAGGGCACTATGGTGTTGAACGCTGAGCTTTAGTCAATGAACATAGGTATAGAGTACAGTACTCCATACCATCTACTGCATCTTGCCTATGCCGTTCGGCCATCGCTCATCCATACATTTATATGTACGTATTCTTATTTATTCCTTTACACTTGTGTGTAAAAGGTAGTTGTTGTGAAATTGTTAGATTACTTGTTAGATATTGCTTCATGGTTGGAACTAGAAGCACAAGCATTTCGCTACACTCGCATTAACATTAACATCTCCTAACCATGTGTATGTGACCAATAACATTTGATTTGAGCCTTCTCTGTAGGTGTTCCTTTTGTCCAAGTGGGAAAGAGCAGTGTGGAGTGCAATAAAGATTGCTTCATCTGTGGATCTGTTAGGGCGGTATGCGAATTGAAGTGGGTCCGGAGTGTCTGGGATGATGTTCTTGATGGTCCGCTTGAAACATGTATGTATTACAGACTGGGTCTGAGAGAGGTTGAAAATGTCAGTGAAGACTAGGAAGACCATGCAAAAGACTGCCGGTCTCACGGTAATTGACAGTTAATTAACATAAACACATTTAGAATATCCAGGCCTTCATGCATACAAGCTGCTGATGCACACACCTTTGTAATATCTACAATTTAAAAATTATAATAAATCAATTGAATGTACTCCATTATTTATTTTAGGCAGATCTAAATAAACACTTTGATATGAAGAAAATGTATTTCAGAAGAACAGAATATGAGGTGGCCTACTGTACGTTATGTCGCTACTGTATGCCCAATGCCTTGGGCTCTCCAACCCTGTTCCTGCATTTACCCAGTGCTTAATTTAGGAAACCTATTGAAATCTGTTTCGAGAACATCGATAGTAACATGTTTTCACAACCAAACATATTTAATTAAACCGTTGACAGGCCCTCCCTCTGTGCGCTAGAGAAAATAATGAAGGAGAGAGAGGAGGAGAATGTTTCAGCCTGTTAATGATGAAAATGCCCGATTACCAGGCTATTCAAAACCAAATATAAATTCACTATAATAGTAAGCTTAGCCAACTGCACAATCAATGAACCAACAGGCCTATACGTTCTCTCCCAGACTCGAGAATAGAACATTTGGAGTGTAGCATAACTTAACCAGTCCATCCAGTACGCATAACAATACAATCCACACTTACTAGAATTTGTTTCATCTTTGGGGTGTTTTTCTGCCATGTGTAATATGCAGTAGGCTATGTATTATATAAGGGCACAATCATTGTTTTAATTCATTTTTTTTTTCTGGCTAGGGCTCATAGGCCTATGTGCATGCATGAACTCTAATATGCATATGGGTGTTTTGAAATATTCATCACCTTCGAAAGCGCTGTCCATTTAGTTGTTTTAGGCTTTGAAACAACATCTGCAACCACCATGTTTTACACTCAGTTTCAACATGTTGTTGAACTTCTTTCCTCAAGTTGATCAATCACAGTGAGGTTAGTTTTAAAAGCACACACTGTTTATTGATGTGTTTGATAGGGTTTTTGATTGCATTTGCGTTGATTTCAGTGTGGTTACAAGGACAATAGAGCACTGAGTACCAGGCCATTAGCGTCCTGATGGTTTTTAGCGAGTTTGGGTACTACCAATGCATGTCCAGGTGCATAAGAGGAGATTACCGTGACTCAACGGTCACGTGGAATTTTACTGGGGTCATAACTGCTGATGTGGAGATAATATGGTCACTGCAAGAGCCCTAGTGAAGACACTTGCCAGCTGGTCAGCGCATGCTCTGAGTACATGTCCTGGTAATCTGCATTGTGAATGTTAACCTGTTTAAAGGTCTTACTCACATCAGCGACTAGACAGCAATTTACAATCCTTTATAGGACTTGGGGTTGTCGAGTGCTTCCTGAGCATGTTCCCTTCCCGGGCAATTGATGCATAGAAGGTAAAATTCCTACTACGCAATCATGGAACTACAAGTGCAAGAACGTGGGAGTTTGAATGCTTTGCTCAGCTCGTCTTGGGATGGGGCAGCAGTAGCCCATTGTATAGAACAGAGCTAGCTGATGGTGAGACGCCGGTTGTTAAAACAATGTGTAAGCCCTGGGCTTTAGATAGGCATAAACTAGCTAGTAGAAGTCTCGCAGCTAATGTGCACAGCGTGAACACTACAGCCGCGAGGCTAGTAATAGGTTAGCTAGCTAGCAGCTACCGCGTGGCTCAGGCACGCTGTAGCTACCCCAGTGCTAGCCAAAAATAACCTTGTGAGTGCAGTTAGACTTCGGGTAAGTAACTCTCTCAATGCACATTTGTGGCCTGCTGGAGGTCATTTTGCAGGGCTCTGGCAGTGCACCTCCTTGCACAAAGGTGGAGGTAGCGTTCCTGCTGCTGGGTTGCTGCCCTCCTACGGCCTCCTCCACGTCTCCTGATGTACTGGCCTGTCTCCTGGTAGCGCCTCCATGCTCTGGACACTACGCTGACAGATACAGCAAACCTTTTTGCCACAGCTCGCATTGATGTGCCATCCTGGATGAACTGCACTACCTGAGCCACTTGTGTGGGTTGTAGACTCCGTCTCATGCTACCACTAGAGTGAGAGCACCGCCAGCCTTCAAAAGTGACCAAAACATCAGCCAGGAAGCATAGGAACTGAGAAGTGGTCTGTGGTCACCACCTGCAGAATCACTCCTTTTTTGGGGGTGTCTTGCTAATTGCCTATAATTTCCACCTTTTGTCTATTCCATTTGCACAACAGCATGTGAAGTGTATTGTCAATCAGTGTTGCTTCCTAAGTGGACAGTTTGATTTCACAGAAGTGTGATTGACTTGGAGTTACATTGTGTTGTTTAAGTGTTCCCTTTATTTTTTTGAGCAGTGTATATATATATATATATTTTGGTACATGCAATGCCGTCGGGATTACAATGTGATTCAGATTTTTTTAAATTATATGTATTTATATATATTAAGTCTTGTAGTCCCTGCCACTGAGAAACAACCTCACTGCATGATGCTGCCACCACCATGCTTCACCGTAGGGATGCTGCCAGGTTTCCTCCAAACGTGACGCTTGGCATTCAGGCCAAAGAGTTCCATGTTGGTTTCATCAGACCAGAGAATCTTGTTCCTTATGGTCTGAGAGTCTTTAAGTGCTTTTTGGTAAACTCCAAGCTGGCTGTCATGTGCCTTTTACTGAGGAGTGGCTTCCATCTGGCCACTCTACCATAAAGGCCTGGTGAAAAGATGGTTGTCCTTTTGGAAGGTTCTCCCATCTCCACAGAGGAACTATGGAGCTCTGTCAGAATGACCATCGGGTTCTTATCCCCTGATTGCTCATTTGGGCCTGGTGTTCAACTATAGGAAGAGTCTTGGTGGTTTCAAATGTCTTCCATTTAAGAATGATGGTGGCCACTGTGTTCTTTGGGACCTTAAATGCAGACATTGTTTGGTACCCTTCCCCAGATCTGTGCCTTGACACAATCCTGTCTCGGATCTCTACGGACAATTTCTTTGACCTCATGGCTTGGTTTTTGCTCTGACATGCACTGTCAACTGTGGGACCTTATATAGACAGGTGTGTGTGCCTTTCCAAATGTCCAATCAATTGAATTTACCACAGGTGGACTTCAATGAAGTTGTAGTAACATCTCAAGGATGATCAGTTGAAACAGAATTCATCTGAGCTTAATTTCGAGTCTCATAGCAAAGGGTCTGAATAATTAGGGCAAATAAGGTATTTTTTTTATGTCTGTTTTCTAAAAACCTGTTTTTGCTTTGTTCTTATGTGGTATTGTGTGTAGATTGCTAAGGGTTTAATTTTAATTTGATCCATTTTAGAATAAGGGTGTAACGTAACAAAATGTGGAAAAAGTCAAGGGGTCTGAATACTTTCCGAAGGCACTGTATATGGTGTCCATGTTTATAAAGGACATTTCATGCAGAAATCCTCATATTGAACACCATTGGTATTAGCTAAGTCAATGGTTTATATTTAGAATAATATTTATCAGCTTTGTCATTCTATTATTTTTTAAAGGCATCAGAGGGCCAGAGATAAATACACACGTCTGTGATAATCAGAATTATCCAAAAGGGCCACTTGATGTCTTGTGATAGATTACATATCAATCAGTCAAATGTATTTATAAAGTCATTTTTACATCAGCAGATGTCACAAAGTGCTATACAGAAACCCAGCCTAAAACCCCAAACAGCAAGCAATGCAGATGTAGAAAAACAGTGGCTAGGAAAAACTCTCTTGAAAGGCAGGAACCTAGAAATAAACCTAGAGAGGGACCAGGCTCTGAGTGGTGCCAGTCATCTTCTGGCTGTGCCGGGTAGAGATTATAGGAGTACATGGTCATTTAAGGCCAGATTGTTCTTCAAGATGTTCAAACGTTCATAGATG
The DNA here is from genome assembly GCF_029448725.1 of Salvelinus fontinalis. Taxonomy (NCBI): domain Eukaryota; kingdom Metazoa; phylum Chordata; class Actinopteri; order Salmoniformes; family Salmonidae; genus Salvelinus; species Salvelinus fontinalis. The sequence goes on from NC_074666.1 coordinate 51,963,507, forward strand.
ACCAGCAGGGTCAAATAATAATCACAATGGTTGTAGAGGGTGCAACAGGTCAGTACCTCAGGAGTAAATGTAATTTGTCTTTTCATAGCCAAGCATTCAGAGGTCGAGACAGCAGGTGCGGGAGAGAGAGATATCAAAAACAGCAGGTCCGGGACAAGGTAGCATGTCCGGTGAACAGGTCAGGGTTCCCTAGCCGCAGGCAGAACAGTTGAAACTGGAGCAGCAGCACGACCAGGTGGACTGGGGACAGCCAGGAGTCATCAGGCCAAGTAGTCCTGAGGCATGATCCTAGGGCTCAGGTCCCCGGGAGGGGAGAGAGCATACTTAAATTCACACAGGACACCATAAAAGACAGGAGAATTACACCAGATATAACAGACTGACCCTAGCCCCCTGGCACATAGACTATTGCATCATAGATACTGGAGACTGAGACAGGGGTGGGTCGGGGGGACACTGTGGCCCCGTCCGACGATACCCCCAGACAGGGCCAACCAGGCAGGATATAACCCCACACATTTTGCCAAAGCACAGTCCCCACACCACTAGAGAGATATCAACAGACCACGAACATAAAATAAAATCTTTGAAAGACACCCAAATTCTGGTAGTTTACTGGTAAACTTCTAACGTTTCCAGTAATATAACCTACCTTAGCAACCCTAGGTATTACTCACGCTCTTGAAGCAATAATGTATAACAGTGGTATGTTGATGAAGGCTATAATCAGAGAAGTGCCAGGGCAGGACTGCAACTCAGTTTCTTGATGGGAGTTCTAACATAACAAAGGTACTACATTCCTACCAGAAATACAATAATACAATAAAACATGAGTAATTACTTTAAAGAAAGATAAAAAATAAAAAAAAGCACAGCCAACCCAATGACCTTTTGTTAAACATATTACTGTGATTAACAATCTACGGTTTCTTTCCCCTGCGTGTCTTTTTATTCAGCTATAATAATCCTCTCTCCCGATAGAGTGCTGATTGTGAAGTTGATAATTATCTTGACCGCTTTACTTCATCTGCAATTCTTATTAGTGGAAAGAGTGTTGAGTTCATTTGGAAGTAAATTGCCCAACTTTCCCATTTGCATGATTGAGTGGAATAACAGATACCTTCCTCCCTCTCTTCACCTCCCTCTTCCTGGTTCATTATTACCCGTGGTAATGATCGCAATAGCGGCATGTGACAGTGATTCTACACAAACATTTGTATTGTTTTAATGATTCTCTTATCTATACTCAGATGTGGTTGTACCTGTGGGGGCTGAGGCTGGTGCTGCCTGGACTGGCCTTATCAGTGGTTGACTTATGAGGTGTACCTCATCCTCTCTCTCTCTCTGTATTAATTTTGCCACACTCTAAACCTGTGCAATGAGCATTATAAATTCAACCATTAATAGCTATGGGTCACTTTCACAAAATACTCATAGCATTACTAGAAATTGCTTTTGAAAATAGGGTCAAAAACACACACAATAAAAACAACATTTTTTTGCCCAGTGAGCCATTTGCTATGGAACACTGCACTGGTCATTAGAGAGGAGGTCCAATGACAGGAGGTACACACTCCCCCCATTAGACATGAGATGACAGAGGTGACTCCCATCTCTGTGCTCCTTTAATAGCATACATCGAGCAATGGACCAGAGATCCCTGCGGCAAAACCGTCTGAGCCACTTCCCTCCTTGGTCCCTGGAGCCCCAGCTAGCTCTCTCCACTCTCTCCTACCCTCCTCCAGGCCTCAAGGCCCAGGCCTCTTGATGCACAGTGTACCCTGACACCATGTACCAACCTGAAATACTATCCCACGGGTACACCCCAATCTTCCCTTCAATGAGCCTGCAATAATCTGTATAATACAGTGAGTCATTTTTTCATCCCTGGTGAGTCTGTTGAAGCAGGCCACTGCATGACTTTGCCCGCTCCTGCAAAGAATGGAAAAATGATCAACATGATTCCAAAATCACTCATACAACAGGTTCTCTGATGTTCTTAAAAGAGAAATGAGAAAGGTGTCTGAGAATATGGTTCGATAGTAGAACATAGTCTCGTGCTTGATGGAATTCAACGCTTGTTTGAGAGCGAGCTTTCATTGTTTTGGCGGCTGAAATAAGCCACGGTAGTATATCACGAGCAGAGTAAATAAGATCTCCTATTCCTGGTTGCAGTCGGTGGAATAATTATGTATGTCACTGCGCATTGTCTGAGTGCTTAATTTGTCTAACAGGTGCATCGCACTGAGCCAAGTTTGACGCTTTAAGAGTTCACAATAAATTGAGGGCCATTATCAATAACGGCACCAAGTCGTCCCTTGGATCTCCATGATTTAATTTAGCAACACACAAGGATCAACAATGTTAATTACAAATTTACAAGCAGGTAAGGGCATCAGAAATAAATGTCAACAGCTGACAAGCTTAATATATTATCCATTCTGAATCACTCCGTAAGACATTTTGTCATTATGGCAGTGTTCTAGGTATAAATGGCCGCCGTAAAGCAATTCATAACACATTACGGGCTAATATATTTTATGAGCCTCTTGAGAAATCACAGGAGATAGACATGACTTGGGAAATGGATGTAAAGACGTGAGCGAGGGTTTTCACATTGATGAAGTGTTGCATGTAGCCAACTTGTTGCTACACGCTGCCATTTGTTCTTGTGGACTGACAGAAACGTACATACACACGTACACAAAGCACAAACACGCAAAATACCAGGGTTTCTGTTAGCCTGTAATAAAAGAGTGAAAGGTTGATAAATAGAAATGTTGCCATCCAATTTGACCAGGAGAAAAAACAATGCCCTTTGCAAAATAATGCTATTTATTAATTGATGGAACTATCAGTCGATGGGAAAACATTTTTACCATCATGCTTATCGGTCTGTGGGTTAATTAAATTGGGGCATGTGTATACTTCTCAGACAGGCTACAGCCTATTTTGAGTGGGAAATCTCGTTAGACAATGCTAGAGCTGCTGCTGCTGCAGCTCCTCAGCTCTTTGCTGCTGGAGTGAAACGTGCTTTTATAAGCCCTGCGGTTGCGCAACAATCCTGAATACATTCGAGTGTTGAAATCAGCTACTATTTTTATCTCTCAACTGGTAATCGAAGTGAGCCTCCCATTCGCCATTCAAGTGCATAGGCAACGGTAGGCAGGCTATGCACTTGAATGTCACCCACCACCTCGCAATGTGAGCTGGTGGCAGTATGCATTTTGAAAATGTATACTCAATTGCTCGAAACTTGAATGTTTTACTTCATGTTGTAACCACTCTGCTTACCTTATTGCATAATGAACGCTAATCAAACAACTGTAATTTCAAATGGTTTGCCCATCTTCACCTTTCACATTTCTACGAAAATAGGGCCTTGTTCCTAGAAACTACCCCCTCTGTTATCTTCCGACCTATCACCTTTAGCGATGCTCCTTTGACTAGCAGCTCAGTTTTGTAGCCAGGAGGAACCAAAAGCCCCCATTGGACCCCATGTGGAGACCATGTGGAGTCACATGACTAGGATCCTGCTGGTGTGAACCTGAACGCTGCTGACAACCAGGGCTCCTGTGGTTGATCTAGAGGTGTGCAGGTCTCAGGCACTAATAAGAGGGGTTCATTACTGAGACTGAACAATTCACCGGTAAATTAAGACTACTGGGTTTATGGAGGATACATGGTCTGCCTCTCAAATGGCACCGTATTCCCTGTAAGACTCACTACTTTTAACCAGAGCCCTATGTGCCTTGGTCAAAAGTAGTGCACTATACAGGGAATAGGGTGCCATTTGAGACATACTGTAGCAGTGCCATATCCCCACCTCACAGCAGTCTAGTGCCCTATCCACCATGGCTCAAACTCAAGCACATAGCACAGGAGAGAAGCCCTTGGTGTCTGATCGGCTCACCTAAAGAGCAACCCATTACTCCAATCTAATGTCTGCTTGATTAGACAGTTAGACAGTGTATTTCCTCGACTAATGCGCATTCAAGTAGTATTTTTTTACCTCACGTGTTATATGACACAGTATTTGAATTTCGATTATACAGCGAGACATAAGATAATAGCAACCTGTTCAAACAGGTTGTGGTTTTAAACCTTTACACTTACTACAACAGGTCGGTTTCATTGGGAACAGATGTTAATTACTATAAAGTGTTTCACAGAGAACTATTCACACATTCCACCCCATATGGTACAGCTAGAGCAGAATGGAAAGACACTTGGCATGAGTCTTGACGAGAGTGTTATTTTGGGCCGCCGTTCACAAATATTGTGCCAGTTGGGGGTGAGACAAACATCAGCCGTTTTCTGATTGTTTCACGCATGAATAGAGACAATTTCATCAGCATTTGTAGACAATGTGGTAAAATGTTGTCAGAGATGAAATTGCATTTGAAAGAGAGCTTGTACCCGCTGATATAGTTTTGGGAGCATTCCTTGGAGACTCGGAGTTGTATTTGTGAATCGGTTAAGCATAGAGCAGGGCTTGTGGAATTCCAAGGAGCAAGTAAGGACATGGTCATGGAAGTCATTACACACAATGAGCATTTTGGGGATAAGTCTTGGATTGCCAGGAAGTTGTCAGATTATAAAGCATATTGTGCATAGTAGTAGTATTCTAGTTCCGCGCATTTGCTAGGTGACACTTCAATTATAGACGGTAGGCTAGGTTTCTTTGTACACTTCATACCACCAATTTAGCATGTTACATTTTCCCCCCAATGAAATAAGTGTAGTTCCATGGGAAATAAAGGACATTGGCAGAGTTTATTGATCACACCAGGTAGTGTTATGTCAACATAATCTTTCTGATATTTTACAGTTATTTATCAATCTATGTGGAGTAAACGCAGAGTAAAGCTCAAGTAACGACACAAATCACTGTAATATAAATCAGGTGCCTCCCAAGGCCTCAACATACTACAAATCAATGGCAGACCTTATTGCTTTTCTGGCTTTGTAATAGAGAGAAGAACAGCTACGGCTTTGAAAATATATTGTCTACTGGTCATGTGATGAATGTGATTGCGATTTCAGCACTTTGTTTAGATTACACAATACAACTGCTTTAGAGTTATTTGTTTCACCAGCGTTTACATTTCCCTTTTCATAATACTTAACTCAAAATGAACAGCTACAAACTCACTTAAAAAAAAACACAATGTGTCCGCTTTTCCCTAATGCTGTAATGCACAACTTTAATATCCATTACATTTTTCCATATGTCTGATTTAAGGAAACGCTCTTCTCAAAGCCTCTATTACTGCTAAAGTCCAGCCTTGTCATTCATTACCTTACGAATGATCCTTTCTGAATCTGGAAATTATTGAATGAAAGATTGCATTTAAAAGGATGATTTATTAAGACCACCAGAGGAATGGGAGCCAGGAAACCGCTTGAAAGACATGCAAACGCATTGCACTAATAAAGGTAGATCAAATCAAATCAAATGTATGTATATATATATATATATATATATATATATATATATATATATATATATATATATATATATATATATATATATATATATATATATATATATATAGCCCTTCTTACATTAGCTGATATCTCAAAGTGCTGTACAGAAACCCAGCCTAAAACCCAAAACAGCAAGCAATGCAGGTGTAGAAGCACAGTGGCTAGGAAAAACTCCCTAGAAAGGCCAAAACCTAGGAAGAAACCTAACAGTTGACACTGTAGAAGCAGCACGGCCAGGTGGACCTGGGACAGAAAGAAGCAAGAAATCATGCCAAGTAGTCTTGAGGCATGGTCCTAGGGCTCAGGTCCTCCGAGAGAGAGAAAGAAAGAGAGAAAGAGAGAATTAGAGAGAGCATACTTAAATTCACACAGAACACCGGATAAGACAGGAGAAGTACTCCAGATATAAGACTGACCCTAGCCCCCCGACACATAAACTACTGCAGCATAAATACTGGAGGCTGAGACAGGAGGGGTCAGGAGACACTGTGGCCCCATCCGATGATACCCCCGGACAGGGCCAAACAGGCAGTATATAACCCCACCCACTTTGCCAAAGCACAGCCCCCCACACCACTAGAGGGATATTTTCAACCACCAACTTACCATCCTGAGACAAGGCCGAGTATAGCCCACAAAGATCTCCTCCACGGCACAACCCAAGGGGGGGCGCCAACCCAAACAGGAAAATCACATCAGCGACTCAACCCACTCAAGTGACGCACCCCTCCTAGGGACGGCATGGAAGAGCACCAGTAAGCCAGTGACTCAGCCCCTGTAATAGGGTTAGAGGCAGAGAATCCCAGTGGAGAGAGGGGAACCGGCCAGGCAGAGACAGCAAGGGCGGTTCGTTGCTCCAGAGCCTTTCCGTTCACCTTCACACTCCTGGGCCAGACTACACTCAATCATATGACCCACTGAAGAGATGAGTCTTCAGTAAAGACTTAAAAGTTGAGACCGAGTCTGCGTGTCTCACATGGGTAGGCAGACCATTCCATAAAAATGGAGCTCTATAGGAGAAAGCCCTGCCTCCAGCTGTTTGCTTAGAAATTCTAGGGACAATTAGGAGGCCTGCGTCTTGTGACCGTAGCGTGCGTGTAGGTATGTACGGCAGGACCAAATAATAAAATAGACTATATTTAGCACTGCATTTAGCAGTGCAAATGAAGGCATTCCTAACTGCCCATCAAAACCTTGAAAGCGAGAGAAATCAAGAATTGATGATCAAATCAAATTGTATATGTCACATGCTTCTTAAACAACAGGTGTAGACTACCAGTGACATGCTTACTTACGGCCCTTACCAACAATGCGAAAACATATCAATAATAGAAAAATAGTAAATACATAAATAAATAAAATAAATACACAATGAGTAATGATAACTTGGCTATGTACACAGGATACCATTACCAGGTTGATGTGCAGGGGTACGTGGTAAATAAGGTAGATACAGTTGAAGTCAGAAGTTTACATACACCTTAGCCAAATGCATTTAAACTCAGTTTTTCACAATTCCTGACATTTAATCATTGGTAAAAATTCCCTGTCTTAAGTCAGTTAGGATCACCACTTTATTTTAAGAATGTGAAATGTCAGAATAATAGTAGAGAGAATCATTTATTTCAGCTTTTATTTCATTCATCACATTCCCAGTGGGTCAGAAGTTTACACACACTCAATTAGCATTTGGTAGCATTGCCTTTAAATTGTTTAACTTGGGTCAAACGTTTCGGGTTGCCTTCCACAAGCTTCCCACAATAAGTTGGGTGAATTTTGGCCCATTCCTCCTAACAGAGCTGATGTAACTGAGTCAGGTTTGTAGGCCTCCTTGCTCGCACATGCTTTTTCAGTTCTGCCCACAAATTCTCTATAGGATTGAGGTCAAGGCTTTGCGATGGCCACTCCAATACCTTGACTTTGTTGTCCTTAAGCCATTTTCCACCACTTTGGAAGTATGCTTGAGGTCATTGCGACCAAGCTTTAACTTCCTGACTATGTCTTGACATGTTGCTTCAATATATCCACATAATTTTCTTTCCTCATGAGCCATCTATTTTGTGAAGTGCACCAGTCCCTCCTGCAGCAAAGCACCCCCACAACATGATGCTGCCACCCCCGTGCTTCACGGTTGGGATGGTGTCCTTCGGCTTGCAAGCCTCCCCCTTTTTCCTCCAAACATAATGATGGTCATTATGACCAAACAGTTCTATTTTTTTTTCATCAGACCAGAGGACTGGTCCCCAACTGATCTTTGTGCAGTTGCAAACCGTAGTCTGCCTTTTTTATGGCGGTTTTGAAGCTGTGACTTCTTCCTTGCTGAGCGGCCTTTCAGGTTATGTCGATATAGGACTCGTTTTGCTGTGGATATAAATACTTTTGTACCCGTTTCCTCCAGCATCTTCACAAGGTCCTTTGCTGTTGTTCTGGGATTGATTTGCACTTTTCGCACCAAAGTACGTTCATCTCTAGGAGACAGAACGCGTCTCCTTCCTGAGCGGTATGACGGCTGCATGGTCCCATGGTGTTTATACTTGCGTACTATTGTTGGTACAGATGAACGTGGTACCTTCAGGCATTTGGAAATTGCTCCCATTGGATAACTATTTAGCAGTCTTGGGGGTGGAAGCTGTTCATGGTCCTGTTGGTTCCGGACTTTGTGCATTGGTACCGCTTGCACTGTGGTAGCAGAGGGAACAGTCTATGACTTGACTCGCTGAAGTCTTTGACAATTTTTAGGGCAATCCTTTGATATCGCTTGGTATAGTGGTCCTTGGTGGCAGGGAGCTAGGCACCAGTGATGTACTGGGTCATACGCATTACCCTCTGTAGCGCCTTGCAGTCGGATGCCAAACAGTTACCATACCAAGTGGTGATGCAGCCAGTCAAGATGCTCTCAATGGTGCAGCTGTAGAACTTTTGGAGGATCTGAGGGTCCATGCTGAATCTTTTCAAGCTCCTGATGGGGAAGAGGTGTTGTCGTGCCTTCTTCACGACTGTGTTGCTATGTGTGGACCACAATAATTCCCTAGTGATGTGGACACAGAGGAACTTGAAGCTCTCGGCCCTCTCCACTCCAGCCCCGTCAATGTGGATGGGTGCGTACTCGGCCCTCCGTTTCCTATAGTCCATGAATCTCCTTTGTCTTGCTGACGTTGAGTGAGATGTTGTTGTCCTGGAACCACTCTGCCAGGTCTCATCGTCGTCAGTGACCAGGCCAACCACTGTCGTATCATCAGTAAACTTAATGATGGTGTTGGAGTCGTGCACTGCCATGCAGTAGGGGACAAAGCATCCACCCCTGAGCGGCCCCCGTGTTGAGGGTCAGAGTAGCGGATTAGTTTTTTCCTTCCCTCACCACCTAGGGGGTGGCCCATCAGGAAGTCCAGGATCCAGTTGCATTGGGAGGTGTTCAGTCCCAGGGTCCTGAGCTTAGTGATGAGCATGGAGGGCACTATGTTGATAAATGCTGAGCAGGAGTCAATGAACAGCATTCTCACGTATGTGTTCCTCTTGTCCAGGTGGGAAAGCACTGTATGGAGTGCAATAGAGATTGCATCATCTGTGGATCTGTTAGGTTTTTTTTAAGCCTGGATCATGTTGTTGTATTGTATTGTTGTATGTTTTAATTCTGTATCTATTGATTGTTGCTGCCTTCTTGGCCAGGTCTCCCTTGAAAAAGAGACTCTGGGTCTCAATGGGCTTTTCCTGGTTAAATAAAGGTTAGATTTTTTTTTTAAATAAAGGGAGGTGTGTGAATTGGTGTGGGTCCAAGGTGTCCATGATTGTGTTGATGTGAGCCATGACCAGCCTTTCAAAGCATTGTATGGCAACAGATGTGAGTGCTACAGAGTGAGTCATTTAAACAGATGACCTTGTTGCTATTGGGCACAGGGACTATGGTAGTCTGCTTGAAACATGTACAGTAAGTATTACAGACTGGGCCTGGTAGAGGTTGAAAATGTCAGTGAAGACACTTGCCAGCTGGTCAGCGCATACTCTGATTACGCGTCCTGGTAATCCTTCTGGCCCCGCGGCCTTGTGAATGTTAACCTTTTTCAAGGTCTTACTCAAATCGGCTATGGAGAGCGTGATCACACAGTCGTCCGGAACTGCTGGTGCTCTCGTGCATGGTTGTGGTGTTGCTTGCCTCGAAGCGAGCATAGAATACATTTACAGAGCCTTGCAAAATTATTCAGACCCCTTGGATTTCTTCACATTTTATTGTGTTACAAAGTGGGATTAAAATTGTATTTTTTTGGACAACAATCTACACAAATGACTCTAATGTCAAAGTGGATGAAAAATGTGAGAGTTAATAAATAAAATATAGTTGATGCATAAATATGCTGCGCCTTTGTTTAGGCAAGCCTAAATTAGTTCAGGTGTTCCTAATGCTTTGTACACTCTGTGTGTGTATGTATATATATATATACGGATGCCATTGTTTCCCTTAATTTGAAGATGCAATGCGGAGGCAGGTGTTTTATACAACAGCCTTCTGTGTGTTCTCTTTTCGTCTCCCTCCACATATTTGCAATCAAACGCCAGAATTTTCTCCATCTCCTTAAATATCATACTCTGCTTCCACCGGGCTTCCCACTGACTTCAAAACTCGGTCCTCCAGAAAGTGGAGAACATTAGCAACACTTTTGCAGTTCTTCGTGATGTCTTTCAAAAAAGCTGTGTTAGAAAGGATTACCTACACATACTGAGCAGATCATGTTATAGACAGACCAATCCAAACTAATCTCTCGGCATGTCCAGCCCATCCATTATCTTGGCTAAACCAACTAGGCTCGTAATTTAACTATTTTATACATATTTATAGATGGCTTACACTTTTGTTATTAAGGCACATGAAAGTTCACATGTTCCAGAAGGCATTTCTGCCAAAAAAATAAATAAATAATGTTTACTGTATGTTCAAATGTCTCTCCTTTGAAGTAGTGATGCGCGACATATGCCTAGTTTCCTGAAACAAGTCGCATATATTAATAAATCATTCTTATGCTACCTGGCTTGCTCCTGGCTGATTTAGAGTTAGTTTGTTGTTTAATAGCCTGTTGAAATGTTGAAAGTTAATTCATAGTGACAGAATTGCACATTCTCCTCGGCTATAGAAAGTTGTAGTGCATCCTCTGAATGTCATAGAGACAAACCAAATATATCCCATATACATCGAGTCTGTCACGGTTCCCTCCGGAACTTGAATTATGCACACCTGTCCCCTATTCCCACTGATTAGTATTTGTATATATGTGCCCTTTGGTTTCCATTGGGCTGTCGATTTATTGTTACAATGTCCGTTGGTGCGTGTGAGTACTTGTGCTGTGTGTTTTGGCTTTCGTGCCATTGTGGATTGCGCAGATGATTACGGGTATCGTCCCATGTGTTAATCATTGTGCGCTTGTGTTACTTATTCGAGGTACTCCTCGCTCTTTTATTTTGGGTTTCTACCCTGTGTTTTGTATACAGTTCGTTTGGTCTTTGTCATCGTGCCTTTACACGGCACGCCGTAACTTGGGTGCGATAAAAAACCCTGTTACACATTGCTGCGCCTGTCTCCCGAATCATTTATGCCAACGTGACGTGAGTCACGTATTTTCCCGGCATTTTACAGCTTGTTTCTAGCAGAAATTATTCAGGAATAAAACGTTGTTATAGATCACTTCATATAATTGGGTCTATTGCATTTTTTTGTGAAATCTTAAGCTAACAAGTGGTAGGCCTCTGCTTTCAGCCATTTTCTTAAGCGTAAAACACAATACACACCCTTACATATCCCCTCAATTCGAGCCCTGGATAGTAGACTATAATTTAGTCTGTCAAACAGGTGGGCCTACCTCTTATTTCTTGAATAGGAAGAAATAGGCAAAGCCCTATTGTTGTTAGTAGCCTGAAGTCAAATTAAATTGACGACTGTTTAAACGAATTAGGCCTTCTCGGTTTAGCCTACTTTCAGCACCCATGCACTGTCTATCTCCATGTCTGCCTCTTCATAGTAATGTACGTTATGTAAATTACTCAATATGGCTTTTTGAGGCAGCATGTAGCCTTGTGGTTTGAGCATTGGGCCAGTAACTGAAAAGTTGCTGGATCGAATCCCCGAGCTGACAAGGTAAAAATCTGTCATTCTGCCCCTGAACAAGGCAGTTAACCCACTGTTCCCCAGTAGGCCATCATTGTAAATAAGAATTTGTTCTTAACTGACTTGCCTAGTTAAATACAAGTTAAATAAAATTTTAAAAAGGTCAATTACACTGATAAATAGCTTCAATATGGTCAATGAAACATATTGTTTTTATTAAAATCAATTATAGCACTAGCAAGTAGTCTTCCTTCTCATCTTCACGCTCTCCCTCTCAAACCGAACAGGACACCAGTAGTCCTAGTCTGCACGCACAGATATTGATTTTGTTTTTTAACCAATAAAACAATTATTTTCGGAAGAAGCCTTTGACTCGCCTCCTGAAGTGCCACCGTACACAGCACAGCCATTGGTTAGGCAGCACAAAAGGGTTTACATCAGCAAGAGCAGGGCAGGCCGGGGCTCATGATTGGGGTAGGCTATCCATTGCAGTGTGTAATGCAGTGTAACCTAATTTTACATACACCATCCCAGCAGTGCAAAAACTCAAGAAGGAAATACATTTTCTTTGAAATATAACTTGGGCCTGTGCTTCTCCGAGCATGCTCGTTTTATAGCCTAGGCCTATAGTATAGGCTATGGATCCTTTTGATTGAGACCACACTAGGCGCACTAGATATTGCACGCCCAGCAGAGAGTCAGGGCTGAGGGGCAGCATCGGGCACACATCGAGATATAATAAGCAACTAATTATCAAACCTTGAGCAATATGACTTTTTTTTTTTTTTTTTTTTTTTTACCTTTATTTAACTAGGCAAGTCAGTTAAGAACAAATTCTTATTTTCAATGACGGCCTAGGAACAATTACAATTACAGGATCCTCCCCAGGACTAAATGAAACATGTAATTAAAAAGCATGACTCTCCCCCATTTCCCCTGGGTACCAATTGCGTAATTTCAACTTCTCCCTTAAATCCAAGCTTTATAAGTCAATTCATGTATTTCATTTTTCTGCACTTTCCTTTACCAATGTATCATAACCTATTCCACACAACTGCGCAGGAAACGTTTTGTATAGGAACTTCTTTACCTACTTGTTAAGGGTCCCCAATTATTTAGTTACAATATACATGTTGTATCTTCCATTTTGTTGCGGTGCCACCATGTCCCGCGAAGGAGTGTATATAGCCTATTGTAGCTTACTGGGTTCAGATGGCATCAGCTAAGCATCATTTAAGGATGAGCTGCTGTCTCCATTACCCTGGTCTGGGTATGTGTGGAGGGACAGTGTTTGCATCCCAACTGGCACTGCATTCCCTTTATAGAGCACTACTTTTGACCAGGACTCATAGGAATGTGGTCAAAAGTAGTGCCCTATAAAGGGAATAGAGTGCAATTCGGGATGCAACCTGGGTGTGTTCTGCGGAGGGACAGTGCTGTGAGCTCATTAAGGGCGCTGATGAATAGGATTCCACTTGAGTGGAGGTGCCCGAGGACAATATGGTAGAGATTGCATGATGATCCCTCCAAAGAGCAAGACAGGCTCCAGGACAGAGCTGTGTAAAAGAGCAACGGCATTCCAGGTAGCAAAATATTGCCCTATGCAAACACAGTTCATCATATCAGGGCCGCTGGCAGCAGCACACCCAGTGTGTACTATGGAAATGTTTGCCAAGCGATATTCTTGTTCTGATATGGTTAGCGGTATCAGGCGATTGTAAAAATGTGTAGTTAACCATTGCATGTGACACTACATAATCATAATTACGCTCAACATTGCCCTATAATACCAGTCATAATTATTAGAACACACCTGTCATTTAATTTAATGAGTAGCCTGATGAGTTTTGACTTTCAGTCATCATTTCAACATGGGGTTGGCCTACCATGGAGAAGGCTACAGCACACAATACAGCATACACACCAACAAAGGGATCTGAAGAGCATCGTCGTTGATTCATCAACTCTCTCCTCCGGGAAGATACACTCATTTACTCCATCACCAACTATATGTGAACTTCTGACATGGTTGTTTTGAGAGCAGCTGCCGGGACAGCTTTGATGTCAGTATCCTTTCTGTGTGTAGCACTTTGTGAGTGTATTATGAATGCATCCCAAATGCCACCCTCTTCCCTACATAGTACACTATTTTTGACCAGGGATCCCTATGGGACCTGGTCAAAAGTAGTACACCACATAGGGAATAGAGTGCCATTTGGGACGCATACCCTACATATTAGGGTTCCTTGTAGTTCTCCTGCCGCCCGTCATCAGTCAGGCCAGCCATGTTTTCTCTCGTAGCCCAGGCAGCAGCATCTGACGTGTGGTCAGCTTGTCAGTCACTCACGCGCCTGTTGCTCAGCAGAGCATCTGTACAACATCAAAAGCACCTGTGGTGTCAGACACGCTGCCGTCATCTGGTTCGTCCTGGATCAGGTGGTAGTGAGTGGAGAGTTTGGCCGCGTACCAAATGGCAACCTAGTCCATATATAATGCACTACTTTTGAGTAGAGCTCTAGTTAAAGTAGGGCCACTGGGCTCTGGTTAAAAGAGTGCACGATATAGGGAATAGCAACTTGTGTCTACGGTGGGTGTCCCCGGGACCCAGGTTGGTAGAGTGAGTGTCTTCTGGATGGAGTTGGGGCGCTATCTCACTGAGATGTGAGCTGCTGCTGTCTTTTTCATTTAGACTGACTACATGAGAGTGATACATTAGATTAGGAGGAGAGAGTGTTCAACTTCACCCATCTCGGAAATGATTAAAAACCTCACCTTTATCCCTATGATCCTCAAAATGGAAGGAAGGTATCCCAATTTCTGCAATAGCTGACAAATAAGGGCCCGAATGTGCGTAAGTGTGTATGGAAATGAGCTTTAAAGCACCGTTTAATGACACTTGCTATTATTGTTTCTGGCTATGGATCTGATTCAAGATGTCGCGTTAGATCAATCTGCATATATTCAGCACAATTTTATGATAATTCCAGACACATCTGGGAACCTTCATGAATATCATTCATCAATCAAGATGCCACATTTGAAATTTAGATGTGACTTATATAAGAACGTGTGATGGCCATGGCATAGAGGAGCTATAGCTAGCTAGTAACATAAGGCTAGTTCACCCTATCAACACTGGCCCTCTTCCTGTGTCCCTCAATGTTTTCACTACAAGGCTATTAGTCAAAATGGCACGAGCCCCTGAAGTAACAGGGAACAATTAAACAAAGATTGATTTCACACACGGCCAAAATAAAGTGGAATTGAAACCTGTTTACTTCAACAGTAAATTGAAACGAGCAAGCATGACAACTGGCAGCATTTAAATTCTATTACCAGGTGCCCAGACATCTGGGTAATTCCCGGTTCGAACCAGGGCTTTGTGAGATGTGCATTATTTACAGGCCGGGTTAAGACTGCCATCCTACTTTACTCACTACACACATCGATGACGGGCAGGAGTGGGGGTGGGGGGGGGGGGGTCGAAGGAGGCGGAGGGGTGCTTTGAGAAACAATGGCAAAGTCAAAGTGTCTTTTGACTTATTAAATCATGAAGTGACTGATCCCTGGCATGTACCGAGTCACGGCCGAGAGCTGCAGCTGTTGGAGCAGAAGGGAATGAGCTTTGTCGTGGTACTGAAAGGAGAGCAGGGGAACAGGGGCGCTCAGATCACAGTGACTACGTCCCAAATGGTACCCTATTCCTTATGTGGTACACTACTTTTGACCAGGGAATAGGGTGCCATTTGGGACACAATCAAAGTTACAGTATCCCTTCCTTCCCTCCTGGTCGACGCGCTAGGCAGGCGTCCATGATGTTTCCACCTCACGTCTCTGACTCTGCTGCATGACTGTCTGCTGGCGGAGGGGTGGTGGTGATATTAATATGACTATTATTATTGCTATTATTATTATTATTATAAAACCCAACACATGTGACGTTGGGAAGGTGATACTCTGCCACCGATGCCATAATAAGTCATTTCTTCCGTACTGCATAACATTGCAGCAATACATAATCTGTCCTAGCCAGTGTCTACCGTATTAACAAAACATACGTTTACGCTCGCCTCTATGTGAATTCATGTGGATGTGTGTGAACGGTGTGAATTCCTCATGGTAATGTCTTATTCTCTTCAAAATCCAAAACTAATCTGAAATGCTAGCTTTGAGTGTGTACACCTGTGTTCACCTGTGATACTGTAGGAAGAAGAGCAGGTGTGCTAACCAAATTGCACCCTATTCCCTATTTAGTGCACTAATTTTGACCAAAGTCCCCATTGGGTTCTTATATGCCAGCAGCATACCACCCTGCATGCCACTGCTGGCTTGCTTCTGAAGCTAAGCAGGGTTGGTCCTGGTCAGTCCCTGGATGGGAGACCAGATGCTGCTGGAAGTGGTGTTGGAGGGCCAGTAGGAGGCACTCTTTCCTCTGGTCTAAAAAAAATATCCCAAAGCCCCAGGGCAGTGATTGGGGACACTGTCCTGTATAGGGTGCCGTCTTTCGGATGGGACGTTAAACGGGTGTCCTGACTCTCTGAGGTCATTAAAGATCCCATGGCACTTATCGTAAGAGTAGGGGTGTTAACCCCGGTGTCCTGGCTAAATTCCCAACCTGGCCCTCAAACCATCATGGTCACCTAATAATCCCCAGTTTACAATTGGCTCATTCATCCCCCTCCTCTCCCCTGTAACTATTCCCCAGGTCGTTGCTGCAAATGAGAATGTGTTCTCAGTCAACTTACCTGGTAAAATAACGGTAAAATAAAATAAAAAAATAGAAAAGAGTGCACTATACAGGGAATAGGGTGCCATTTGGGACACACAGTTGTCCCGATATGACCTCCCCTACCTAGAAACACCTGTTCATTGGCAGGGACAATATGAAGTGTCTTTGATCTGTGGCCAAAGTATGTCATATCTAATACGGTCATGCCATGCTACAACTTCAATTATCTTTACTGTTCTTTAATTTAAGCCCCTAATGTTGCACATCGCTTCACTTAGCAGATGAGAGTATCACCAATGGGACCTCAGAGCAAAATTACACATCTGACATTACATTTCATGTAAAATATGGCTCTGGTACAGCCAATTGCAATTTGACTGCATCAGCAAGATTTGTAGCAGTCTTAAGCAGTAATCTTTTCTCACTTAGTTGAACTTGACAACTTTTCTCCTTTTTGTCTCTCCTGCTCCTTTTTCTCTTCGGCCAGCATCTAAACAGGCAGAGATGTGCCTCAGGACAGCAGACTCTTATCATGCAAACAGTCTGGAGTTATAAACAGCAATTGTCTAGCAGTAATGAAGGTTATTTTGAAGGAGGTTATCTTGAAGGAGTTCCCACATTGGCTGCTTTTCCTTCACTCTGTGGTCACAACTCATCCCGAACCATCTCAATTGGGTTAAGGTTGGTTGATTGTGGAGGCCAGGTCATCTGATGCAGCACTCCATCACTCTCATTCTTGGTCAAATAGCCCTTACACAGCCTGGAGGTGTGCTGGGTCATTTTCATGTTGAAAAACAAATGATAGTACCACTAAGCGCAAACCAGATGGGATGGCGAATCGCTGCAGAAGGCTGTGGTAGCCATGCTGGTTAAATGTGCCTTGAATTCTAAATAAATCATGACAGTGCAACCAGCAAAGCACCCCACACCATCACACCTCCTCCTCCATGCTTCACGGTGGGAACCACAGATGCGGAGATCATCCGTTCACCTAGTCTGCGTCTCACAAAGACACAGCGGTTGGAACCAAAAATCTCAAATTTGGACTCATCAGACAAAGGACAGATTTCCACCTGTATATTGTCCATTGCTCGTGTTTCTTGGCCCAAGCAAATCTCTTCTTCTTATTGGTATCCTCTAGTAGTGGTTTCCTTGCAGCAATTCAACTATGAAGGCCTGATTCACACAGTCACCTCTGAACAGTTGATGTTAAGATGTGTCTGTTACTTGAACTCTACGAGGTGCAATCTGAGGTGCAGTTGTTTGCAGATATCTGAGGCTAATGAACTTATCCTCTGCAGTAAATGTAACTCGGTCTTCCTTTCCTGTGGCAGTCTTCATGAGAGCAAGTTTCATCATAGCGCTTCATGGTTTTTCCGACTGCACTTGAAGAAACTTTCAAAGTTCTTGACATGTTCTGGATTCACTGACCTTCATGTCTTAAACTAATGATGGTCTGTCATTTCTCTTTGCTTATTGGAGCTATTCTTGCCACAACATGGACTTGGTCTTTTACAAAATAGGGATATCTTCTGTATACCCCCCTACCTTGTCACAACACAACTGATTGTCTCAAATGCATTAAGAAGGAAAACAATTCCACAAATTAACTTTTAACAAGGCACACCTGTTAATTGAAATTCATTCCAGGTGACTACCTCATGATGCTGGTTGCGAGAATGCCAAGAGTGTGCAAAGCTCTCATCAAGGCACAGTGTGGCTTCTTTGAAGAATCTCAAATATAAAATATATTTTGATTTGTTTAACACTTTGTTGGTTACTACATGATTCCATATGTGTTATTTCATAGTTTTGATGTCTTCACTATCATTCTACAATGTAGAAAATAGTACAAATAAAGAAAGACCCTTGAATGAGTAGGTGTGTCCAAACGTTTGACTGGTGCTGTACATATACATAAGGAATGAATGATGCATGTCATGCTAACAAAGATAAATGTGTTGGCTTGTCATCAACAATAGAACACTATCTGATAACACTTTCTCTAATGGTATCTTGAGAACACTCTTGCGAACATGAGTGCAGTCCACTGTTGGATTAATATAATCTATTAGTCTATCTACAAAGGAGACAGCCTAGATTTAATCAGAGAATTGGGCTGGCAAGCTTAATACGATTATCTCTCCTTAATTAAAATATCATCAAGATGGTTGACATTAAATAGAAAGTGCTTACAGACATAAAACTTTTGCATTTGTAACCATTGAGCCATTAGAGGTTGGATGTACACGTTGTTTCAGTATTTTACAGAAACCGATAATGATTTCCAAATGGTAGCACATTTTAGTTCAACAACAAATGAATACATGTGTTGAGTGTAATTTTATGTTTTTACCAAAGCAGCAAAGCGATTTATTCAACCTGACATAATTTTACAGCGTAAGGTATTACAAAATGTCAAACTAGACTACTGCGGTTTCTTTTTTAATCAAAGTCCCTCTTGTGGCCAGGGACTCTGTGGATTATTTTACTTGGCTTTAATTAATTATTAATCTGACAACTAGTAATTTGTACCACCTCCCTGTACCCCAGAGAGGCTGAGTGATACTGTAGCCTTAATCCTATGTTTGAGCTGGTAATTGGTTTTGTTTTTTAAATGTGTTCGTTTCCCTAATGATTCATTATTTTAGAATATCAAAAGGCTCAAGAGAGACAACATAGCTCAACTGCTGGAAGGGGATAAGGTTTCTTGCTCAGAATGACGACAAGTTGGTAAAACAAAGACGGGACATAGTACATTTACATTTACATTTAAGTCATTTAGCAGACGCTCTTATCCAGAGCGACTTACAAATTGGTGCATTCACCTAATGACATCCAGTGGAGCAGCCACTTTACAATAGTGCATCTAAATCTTTTAAGGGGGGGGGGGGGGGGGCAGAAGGATTGCTTTATCCTATCCTAGGTATTCCTTGAAGAGGTGGGGTTTCAGGTGTCTCCGGAAGGTGGTGATTGACTCCGCTGTCCTGGCGTCGTGAGGGAGTTTGTTCCACCATTGGGGTGCCAGAGCAGCGAACAGTTTTGACTGGGCTGAGCGGGAACTGTACTTCCTCAGTGGTAGGGAGGCGAGCAGGCCAGAGGTGGATGAACGCAGTGCCCTTGTTTGGGTGTAGGGCCTGATCAGAGCCTGAAGGTACTGAGGTGCCGTTCCCCTCACAGCTCCGTAGGCAAGCACCATGGTCTTGTAGCGGATGCGAGCTTCAACTGGAAGCCAGTGGAGAGAGCGGAGGAGCGGGGTGACGTGAGAGAACTTGGGAAGGTTGAACACCAGACGGGCTGCGGCGTTCTGGATGAGTTGTAGGGGTTTGATGGCACAGGCAGGGAGCCCAGCCAACAGCGAGTTGCAGTAATCCAGACGGGAGATGACAAGTGCCTGGATTAGGACCTGCGCCGCTTCCTGTGTGAGGCAGGGTCGTACTCTGCGGATGTTGTAGAGCATGAACCTACAGGAACGGGCCACCGCCTTGATGTTAGTTGAGAACGACAGGGTGTTGTCCAGGATCACGCCAAGGTTCTTAGCGCTCTGGGAGGAGGACACAATGGAGTTGTCAACCGTGATGGCGAGATCATGGAACGGGCAGTCCTTCCCCGGGAGGAAGAGCAGCTCCGTCTTGCCGAGGTTCAGCTTGAGGTGGTGATCCGTCATCCACACTGATATGTCTGCCAGACATGCAGAGATGCGATTCGCCACCTGGTCATCAGAAGGGGGAAAGGAGAAGATTAGTTGTGTGTCGTCTGCATAGCAATGATAGGAGAGACCATGTGAGGTTATGACAGAGCCAAGTGACTTGGTGTATAGCGAGAATAGGAGAGGGCCTAGAACAGAGCCCTGGGGGACACCAGTGGTGAGAGCGCGTGGTGAGGAGACAGATTCTCGCCACGCCACCTGGTAGGAGCGACCTGTCAGGTAGGACGCAATCCAAGCGTGGGCCGCGCCGGAGATGCCCAACTCGGAGAGGGTGGAGAGGAGGATCTGATGGTTCACAGTATCGAAGGCAGCCGATAGGTCTAGAAGGATGAGAGCAGAGGAAAGAGAGTTAGCTTTAGCAGTGCGGAGCGCCTCCGTGATACAGAGAAGAGCAGTCTGACAGTAGTATGGGTTGATGATGAGGATGCTAATGGTTTGTAATGAGAATTCTCATGAGCTTTCTTAGAATTCTATGTCCCATTTTACCCGTCACAAACACATTTTGAAAAGACCCAAGACATCTAAATAGTTTATTGTGGGTAGCCTAGACAGATCTGGGTTCAAATCCATGCATATTTAAGTATTTTGTTATTTAAATATGTATTTTCTGTGTATTTGAGTATTTCCACATAATGTGGCCAAATCAGCTACTTATTTTTGAATTTTATGAAACTATTTTCAAATATTTATTTACAAATACAGTATTTCAAATACCCCTAGGACCAAACAGACCTGGGAGTATTAATATTTATGGTGTATTTAAATATTTGTATCTGAAAATACATGCCAATACTTTCCTAATGTATTTTTAAATACATTCCAATATTCAACCACTGGTATTTTTAAAGAAAAATATCCAAAAACATAATTAAAAATGTCTGTGAAAATAATTTACATCTCCTAAATAGTACTTGAACACAGGTCTGAGCCTTTTAACTGTCTCTTAAGGACAGGAATCAGCCAAAGCATTTCAGCATTGAAGGGTACATTGAATAAAAGGCCTATTCTTGTTTTTCTGCTGAATATGAGGCCTTTCCAAAACTGCAACAATCTCTAATAATATCAGACTGCATTCTGCTCTGCTGTTTCCCCAAGGATTGTTTCTGTTTGTTTTCATTACAGACACAGTCTTTAATCTAGATATATTACAGGCACAGAGGACCTACAAACTTTTGTCAGGTTCTTTAATTAGGGTATCTGTCGTTGGACTCCTCTTCCTCCATGTTCTCAAATTAGTCACTTGGATGATCAGGGGGGCTGTGGGATGGAGAGGCTGTAGCTCCGGGGGAAACAGTGCTTCTGCTGCCATTGTGTGTTGCATATTATCATCCTGACCCACATTCCTCCCTGTCTGAGTCTCCTGTTCATTTAGCCTGCGTTGTCAAGCCCGGGCCTAATGACGAAGCCCCTGAAAAGAGGTGGGGGGAAAGGGAAAAAATAAGAGAATGAATCGTGTTGCGTCCATTTAGAAGTCAATTCCATGGACCTCTGAGATTACCCCCTCTTAAATGTGTTGGTGTGAGTGACAGGCTTGGGGGATAGAGGCTCGACTGGTGATCTTGAGGGGACAGGGAACCAATGGGTATTTTAATAGCTTTAGACCCCTGCTTTGAAACATGCCATTCTATCTGACAACCTCATGCTAAAAGAGTGACTCTCACAGTTATGAGATTCTAATGTTGGAAATCCATCCAACAGCGGGAATCCATATTCTGGTATAGATTCACAACATGGGGGTGAAAGAGAATTTCATAGAGCCACTAAAAAGTCAGAGTTTTAGAGGCAATTCTCTGAAGGGACTGTGGTTGAGGTGGTGCATGCTTAACTGGCCAGGCCAATGATACATTTGTCTGTTCAACATTCACACAGTTCTATATATAGATGAGGTGGTGTGGTCTGAATCACTCACTGTGTTCAACCAGGTCAGCTCATTATTAATAGTCAACGAGACATCGGCAAAAATGTGTTTCTTGCATTTCCTCAAAGATTTCTTCCCCGTTGCAGACATTTCTAACACAGATAGTATAACGAACCTGCAGCCAGGTAGGAGCCAGGCAGGGTAAACCATGCTGTATTTCTTTGTTGTTTTGTTAATTTATCCCTTCATTAGTTCTGTTCCATGGTTAATGACTTTCCCTCACACTATTTCTACCTGCTGGCACAGAGAGGGAGGAGGTTGAGGAGCTCCGAGTGTAAACCACTAATGACTCGACATCAATCCACTGCTACCAATGCAACGCACCTCCAGGCAAACAATAGGAGTTGGGGGTGGTGGTGGTATCTTTCCTCGTCAAATAAATGGAGACAATCTATGACAAGGAAAATATTGCTCATTAATGTAGTGCCAGAAGGGATGTGAATGCAAAAAATTTCTAAATTCTGGCATTTTTTATTCTATTTAAAATCAGCATTCTTGCATGACAGAAGGTGCTCTTTCATATCAGCCAGCAGTGTGAATGCAGTAACCTGTGTAAGCCTACTGTGCTTGAGGACAGATTGCACCTCCTCCTCAGAGGTGTTTGTGCAGTCCACTTATATTACCTGTCATAGGAACAGCTTATTCTAAATATTGCTCCTGAAGTTTGCATCAGAGAGTAATGGTTTCATGGGTCAATAGCAAAGTCCAGGGCATTAGTGAGAGTTGGCGTTCACTGGCAGATGTTTTAGTCTAATGGAAGCTCTGGTGGTCACTGCAAACTCACATAGCACTTGGCCCTGTGTCTGAGTTTGGTAAGTACTGTATGGCTATTTCAGAAAGTGAAGAGTAGACATATTAGAACACAATTTAACGAGGTTGATATGTGTTTGATAAAACAAAGTTGGCATGCTTTTTCATAATCTTTTCCACCATTGACTTTGTTGTTAAAAATAGATATGCCATCATTGGGTATTTCAGTATCCTTCATTCACTGAAATAGATAACTGAGAACAAATTGTATTTGTGAAACACTGACATGGTAGGTTAATTAAGAAGCATCAAAAGTATAATGCGAATTATGCGGTGTACTTTTGTTAAAGTTGCTACCAAACATTGCAGTTATTCTGTAGCAAACATTATCATACTGTAATTGTTTATCTGTAAATTGGAACAACAATGATTGCATGGATCTGCAATAGAGGAACAGGTACACACAGTAATTGCAGCTTTTCATAAGCACACATTGAAATGAGCTTCCAATAATTGCTTAATGTGGTGAAAGTGAACATGATTGTGTAGATATGGGGATTGAAACATGGAAATCAAACAGCAAACTACTTTGCCTTCTTTTGAAAAAGAATCAAAGAAACAAACCTAGAGCTGAAACATAAGAGTTATAAACAACTTGAACTATACTGCAAATCAAGCATTGATATTGGCCCTCACATAATTGAATTGAATGAAGCTCAAATGTGTTTTAAACAAAGCATATTTATCTATACAAAGTTATTCACAAAAGTAAAACAAATGGATGCTATGACAATTGCCTACCACCTAATCCCCATACCCTCCTTTCCAAAAGTATATGGAAATTTGGTTATTCTCTTTTCAAGTGTTAAAGCAGGTTATCTAAGCATCTGTAAAAAAAAAAAAAAAAAAGTTTCCCAGATTTCTTTTCACACCTTTAAAAAAGAGCCCTGTCTTGAATCAATGTCATACGACTGAAGTATATTAATGATTTTGCATTTAAGTGTCATCGTTGCATATTCCGGGCAGGTGGATATGCATGGGGGTAGTTACTTAGCTGTTGAAGCTGCCACATTTACATGAGAAAAATGTCCTCTCCGTGCAGCAGCGAGGAAGAGAGAAGATGAAAACTCCTCTTTGAGGCAAACAGTCAAAGATAAAAATTTAGTTGAAAGACAAAACTCTGAGATGAAAGGGAGACATAGCATCTCTCTTTCTCTTTCTGACTATGGAAGTCATGAGAGAATGAAAGGGCTGTCCCCCATATGTTTTCTTTGCCCTCTCACTTTCTTTTCCTCATTTTGTCTTCTTACTGCTTTGCTATTCCACTGTATTGTAAATGAACATAATGCTTTTCCAGAGTCAGGTAACATACTGTAGCAAAGAGAGAGGAACCCATTGTCCTTGTTATTGCCTCCTGGTCAAAAGCTGAAGAGTAGTTTTGTTAGCCTATACTGTCATTTTTAATCACTCATTTATTGAAAGTCCAAAAATATTTTCTGTTGTCCAAAGTTGAACTGTATCATCCAAGTACTGTAAATGTCTCTTATTTAATGAATCCTCTTAAGCTGACAGTTCCTGAAATCGGGCCCTAGAATTGCTTAAATAAATATGTATATGTTTAGATTAGAGGTTTTATTGATTTCTCACCGTTTTAGAAGTCAGAAGATAGCCATCCAGACCTACCTATGACCATGTCAACGTCCTAAACGTGTATTTGCCGCCTTCTGGTGGTCGGCGCAACGTTACGTCAACGGGGTGGTCCTTTATAAAAAACATTTATCTAGCTCGACTACTTTACGGCAGAAGCAATCACTGAATTTGTCTCGAGCAGGCTGATTTAAATACATCCTTCTCATAGCTCTACGATAAAGAATGCGATCTACACACTTCCTTAAACCTAAAATAAGTAAAGAAGTAGTTTTGTGTGGAAGCAAACATATTGCATCTGCTCAGAACAACAAAATAGATGCCCTTTACACAGTCCTTCTCCGCTTGTCTATAGGAGGGACGGTCACTGTTTAAATGTCATGATATCTTTCTAGGGGTGTGTAGAGGGGAGGGGAGACACTACAACATGAATAAAATATTGCCCTCTTGCTTGATTGATGACTAAATCCATAGCAAAATATTGTAGAATGGCTGTCAGCTCAACTGGTTATTAACTTTCTCGCTCTCCCTGCTATACACTGAGCAAGTCTAAGCAATCGGGCACAAGTCGGGCACCTCTGCAGTTAATTCGGTATCTTTCATCTTGTTGCTAGGTTTCCATATTATTTTCTAACATATGACTTACACTCATTGATTGTTTACATACAGCCTACAGTTGCAACAGTGCACACAGTACAGTTTCTGTACCTTTCCCCAAGTCATTTGACCATCTCCCTTTCAAGCCTCTGAAGGTCATCCGTGTGACGGAGCAGGCTAATGATGGCTGTTTGTGCTTGGTCTCAGTGTGGATGGGTCTCGCTGAGGCTGCGGTCCTAAGCAGCTAGCCAGGCATTTTAAACCCTCTTT
This sequence comes from Salvelinus fontinalis, assembly GCF_029448725.1. Classification (NCBI taxonomy): domain Eukaryota; kingdom Metazoa; phylum Chordata; class Actinopteri; order Salmoniformes; family Salmonidae; genus Salvelinus; species Salvelinus fontinalis. Next base: position 51,988,708 of record NC_074666.1, read on the forward strand.
CCCCCTGAGACGGCAGTCTGCAGCCCCAGCTCAGCTAACAGACAGGACAAGCCAGGAGATTAATGTAGTTTACACTGAAGGTATGGTGGGAAAAATGTATGCTAAAAATCGAATATACGCCCTACACTTGTACTCCTAATCTATAAGCGGAGCGATGGCAGGGGAAAGTGCAACTCTATTTAAGGACTGCTAGGTGTGGTTTATTTCTGAGTTTGATTTTGTTGGTGATTTAACTGGGTGATTGAGAAACATATTGTTAAAGTGTAAGGTGGTGTAGGGGTCATAGAAGGAGTAAGGACTGTGAAAGTTACCGGACTGTACATTACACCTGCAGTGCGTCATAAACACTCACAAAGGGGGGCGTGATGTACCATGATTGAACTTGACTATAAAGTAGAAAAAAGGTGTTTTACTAGTTTGTGATTACTGTACTTTTCTGCCCTTTGGGGAAAATAGTAATATAATGTGTATATCGGGATGGCTACTTTCCTGGTCTTATTTCTACAACAATTTCAAGAATTCAATCTCATTACAGTAGAAGGATTTGTTTAGGTTGGAATCGGTGCAGTTTATGATGCTAGTGAAGCGATTGTTTTTGTATTGCTTTTTTACCTCTGTAACTGCAGACACAATCTAATGCCCATATTCTTAATTTTTCACAAGACGTTTTCTTCTCCTTCCTCTCATGTGGGCCATCCTGCATAACAGAGTACATTTGATTACTTTGAATGCTATTAACTTTTGTCTGTAAAGTGTTTGTTTGCACATTCCATTTTAGATCAGCCCAATTCGGGATTACCAAGTATTTTTTATTTTTCATTTTATTTAAAAAAATGTTTGTTAAGGATTGCCAAGTGTTGGTGTTCAGCCATTTGGAAATTGAGACATATTCCTGTCTTATATCACTGAAGCCAAATCAAATCAAATGTATTTTATATAGCCCTTCGTACATCAGCTAATATCTCTAAGTGCTGTACAGAAACCCAGCCTAAAACCCCAAACAGCAAGCAATGCAGGTGTAGAAGCACGGTGGCTGGGAAAAACTCCCTAGAAAGGCCAAAAGCTAGGAAGAAACCTAGAGAAGAACCAGGCTATGAGGGGTGGCCAATCCTCTTCTGGCTGTGCCGGGTGGAGATTATAACAGAACATGGCCAAGATGTTCAAAATGTTCATAAATGACCAGCATGGTCAAATAATAATCAGGAATAAATGTCAGTTGGCTTTTCATAGCCGATCATTAAGAGTTGAAAACAGCAGGTCTGGGACAGGTAGCACGTCCGGTGGACATGTTTTGTACTTTGAAGTTGAACTGGGCTATTACTTGGATAACTATTTGATCCAGACTCCACAAAAAAATATTATATTTGGGATTTTAGAGATGGAGAGGGAGGTGCAGCTAGCATATGTGACCGACTGGCTCGATTCGGTCCTATGTAGCAAAATTTGAAATTGTGTTTTTTACATTGCACAAAAGTAAAGACTCAGCTAGAAAATGGTATATCATACATTATAGTTGAGGAACAATGGAAAAGTAATTCTGCTTTCAAAGTTACCCCACTTTTGAGAAAATGTCCCTTGAATATTTTTGTACACCTTCTGGAGAGCTCTTTGTCTACACCTATTCAGCATTGTTCACACCATCTTAAGTCTTAGCCCCACCCATCTCTTTAAGGATTCACATGTGAGGTCATGTGCTGAACAGTGAGTACAGTAGTGTACCAAACAACAGAAGATTTCAAGACTAAAAGCTGGTTTATACTACTTCTATCGACATGTCTGTACACAATTGTCGCAGGGACATCATGAACATTATATTGTCATCCTACATCAAACTTGTCGTTGTCGTTATGAAAAATATAAACACAAAGCAACAGGCTGCATGACATCAGTGGTCCAAAATAGCACAACTAGTGTATTTTAAGACCAAAGAACCCATCCATTTAAAAACTAAGTACATGTCAATCTAGCAAACCAGGCAACTAAAAGCAACTTTCTAAACAATGTTTTGGTTTGTTTCCAACTTGCTAGCTAACATGAAGTTAGCTGGCTAGCCAGTTCAAATAATGACGATATCATATAGCTGACAATGTCTTAATTTTATATCTAGTTTTAAAAATATATTAATAATTAAACTCACAACAAGATCATTATTTACAAATTAATGGCAAGCTAATTACAGAAAATAGCTTACGGTTGTGAGTGTGACAAAATAGAATAGGGCATTCGACCAGAGAATTTTAGAACGTGGACTCTGTCTCGTTGACCTAACGTTATATCGTAATTTGACTTTGGTGCAGGTCATGTTGTTCCTCACATTACCATCTCTGGTAAACACACAGTATATCAAATCAAATCTAAGTTTATTTGTCACATGCACAGGATACAGAAGGTTTTTTTCTTTCATAGTGTAGCTCCATAATCCCAACTCATAATATTACTACCCTGCATGAATCTACAGGTTGCTAAAGCAAACAAACTAGGCTAACGTTAGCTAGCCATCTTAGGTACGCTTTAACTTGCAATGAAAATGACTTTTGACAATTATAAATGTATAATATCTGAAAATGTAGCTAGCTAGACTCTATTACCCGTATACATGGATAAATGCTTCTCCCTCTCTGTCACGGATGCTATGGTTGCCCTTAGTTTGAAGATGTAATCCAGAGACAGGTGTTTTATACAACAGACTTTCTGTGTTCTCTTTTGGACTCCCTCCACTTTTGCAATCAAACGCTTGAATTTTCTCTATCTCCTTAGTTATCGTACTCTGCTTCCACCGGGCATTCCACTGATTTCAAAACTGAGTCTTCCAGAAAGTGGAGAGCATAAGCAATACTTTTGCAGTTCTTCAAGATATCTTTAAAAAAAACTGTGTTAGAAAGGAGTGCCTACACATACCCAGCTGCTCATGTTATAGACAGAAGTGTGCTTCATGGCAGACCAATCCAAACTCATCTCTCGGCATGTCCAGTCCTTCCATTATCTCAGCCAATCATGGCAATCGGGACGGTTCCTGTCTTTTTCCGTGGCTAAACCAACCGGGCTCGCTATTTAACCATTTTATTTGTATTTACAGATGGCATACAAGTTTGTTATTAAGACATATGAAAGTTCACATGTTCCAGAAGGCATTTTGATTAGTGATGTAGTAGTAGATGCGCGACATACACCTAGTTTCCTGAAACGAGTCACATATAGTACCGTTGCACGGTTTCAGCACTGTAGGTTTCCACAGCAATCAGTCCCCTATAGTATTTCTCCTTCACTGCTCTGCCAATAACTCTCATGTTGCAATGAGTTCTCATTTAGCCTGTCCCAAGGTGCAGTGAGTCAGATAAGGTTTGCCAAGCACACACACATCATGACGGCAGAACATATGGGGGAAGACTGGATGTCTTTACTCAGCTAATCTAATGGCATCATTTGGAAATGTAAGACGTGACTAAAATGTTGGGAGAGCTATTGAGATTACTTCTCAATGGCTGTCAAACTACTGTTCTCCGAATCAATGACATTGATCTGAAAATATTATAATATGATATAACCCAGCTAGCACATTTGCTTCCTTGGAAGTTATGGCTACCTAGGTTTTTGGTTTCACATTGGTTGTGGTTACGAAGCCATACGTTTCCTGACCGGTAAAACAGATTACATTTTTTAAAGTTCTGAGAACAGAAGTGAACATTTAGAGAGCGTTTTGTAGATGCTTATAACCGAATGTATATGTTTTTAAATAGCATTCTTAGAACATTCTCTGAATTTGACAATTTGAGAACATTACTTTAATAGAATCATGAGAAAACCTGTAGGAAAAGTTATGCTGAAGTTGTCACGGCCGTCGAATGAAGAGGACCAAGGTGCAGTGTGGTTAGCGTACATATTCCTTTATTAGGATGACGCAGACAAAAACAATAAACAATACAAAACAACCGTGAAGCTTAAGGCTATGTGCCACAAACAAAGTTAACTTCCCACAAAGACCGGTGGGAAAAAGGGCTACCTAAGTATGGTTCTCAGAGACAACGATAGACAGCTGTCCCTGATTGAGAACCCTACCAGGCCAAAACATAGAAATACAAATAATAGAACGAAAGAACATAGAATACCCACCCCAAATCACACCCTGACCAAACCAAATAGAGGCATAAAAAGGATCTCTAAGGTCAGGGCGTGACAGAAGTACTGAAATTCCCACCATTTTTTTTTTGTTTCTTAACGTTCTCTGAACTATTTGAGAACATTTTCAATGTCAAACCAGAACAAATTCATAGAAAATTACCAAAATTGAAATTAAATGTAACCGTGTTTGAACTTTCTGTTAAAGTTAAAGTTTCTGCAAATAGCAATACTTAAGGCATGACACCATGGCACCACCATTTAAATAATATGAACATTGGGATCTCAAAACGTGTTTGGAACATTGATTGCTTCTCTTATGTAGCTCGCCTTTCCTTTTGGCTTGCTCTTCTGATAAACACCCATTGTCGTTTTTGTCCCTCAGTACAATTTTCACAAAACAAATGTTATAATGTTCCCTTGGCAAAGCTCTTACGACAATCAGTCCAGTTTCACTACAGTCAAATTCTTGCAGCTTTGTAACAGCATAGATTCAGGATTTGCTGAGTTGGGCTGAAAAGAGAGATGAGATTTTGAAATGGCCTCTGTTGTTGATTGTCTTTTGTCTGCGTACACTTTATTTACCCAGCCAGATTGAGAACAGAAGTAGAGTTCTCTCTCATACATTGTGTGGCTCCCGTTATTTGCTGCATCGCAGGCTACTTTAGTTAGCTTTGGGCCATAGTTATAGGCTGTCACTGTGAAGACTTAGGTCTAAATTAAACAGGCAAGTATTTAATGGGCTCATGTCTCAATGAGGGTAATGTCCATGCAACAGATAACCCTCAAAGGACCCCTGGTCCATGCTTTGATTCACAGTTGCTTTCGACCTGATGTCCCTCACGTATGCGGAAAGGATCTATCATCTCCATAATTACCTAAGAGGCAAGTCAATCTTTTTCCATTAGCAGGACACAGATGGCATGGCTTAAATAACCCAATCATCTCAGCCCATGGAGGTCAAGCCGTCATAAATCAAACAGGAGCACTGCTCACACCCTTGAGGGATTGTAGTAAGGTTTCAACAGTTGATGTATTAAAACAAGCTTTTACTCTCTTGGATCTGATGCTAAGAAACGCTCATGAGAGGTCTTCAGACACCTCCTCTTTCAATTAAATTCGATTATTTTTAGTAGTTTTTTATTTTTATAGTTAGTCCATTCTTTAGTTTGGATTATGTCTTTGTACATTTATTGTGTTTTTTTCTGACTTACCTAGTTAAATAAAGGTCGGAGAAAACATTGAATGCCAGAAATACTAAATGTATGCTATTTTGTCATTCTCATAGAAGTACAGTATTTCAGATGGCTTACACATTTATGCATTGGATGGTTCTTTAATCAGGTAGGTTCCCGCCTATATTTTTCTGGGCTTTTGGTTTAACAATAATTTGATGTTTAAAAAACATACGGATAAGCTAGAGATTAAGTAGGCTTCTTTTCTAGAAATAGATCAAAGCAGATTGTACAGTCAACTTTCCTGCCAGGTCTTGACTATGGTGACACCATATATCTGAATGCAGCAGCCCCTACTTTTAAACCTTCGGATGCCGTCTACAATCGCGCTCTTCGCTTGATTACAGGTGACAGTTTTAATACGCATCACTGCATCCTGTATCAAAAGGTTGGCAGCTTCTCATTAAAGTCCCGTAGATCATTCATTACTCCCTTTTGAAAGTGAGAACCACTTTCAAAACTACAAAAGCTCTGGAGTGCATCTTTAAGCAGCTAACATCTCAAACAGGGAGTACTGTGAATTTCAGCCCCTCAGCTGCTGTCTTCAGCAGAATAAGAAAGACTTACTAGTAGTAGGACATCATTGAGGGAAAATAAGGTCATTCATCTCAACAAGTGGCACACTCCATTCCCCCCAGACGGAATAACATTGGACAGGGATTGAGCCGAGACCTTGACGTTATTGCTGCTCACACGCCTCGGACTGATGCGGATGGTGGGGTGTGTCTGTGAAAGGTCATAAGATCTTTACCCCGAAAAAAGCGAGGATCTTGGATTAATAGCGTGTCATAACAACTTAACCTATATCACCGTCGACCTTTCTCCTCACAAAGTCGCCTTGATAGATGTACTTCATTACCCGATTTGAAAAGTCGAAAATTGAATCCCTCCCCTTCTTCGTGGCAGGTTGATCAATGATTGATCAGCCACTGAATGTAGTCAGAGAGAAAGGGCTGGTGCATTGAAATGACCCCTTGTCATGCTAATGGATAGCACCAGAGTAGTGCCAGCGGCAGGTCTTTGCAACGACACAAGTTTCGAGGCATACAGACAATGCAGTGGCTAGGCAAAATAGAGGTGGTAAAAGTGTTTTGAAGTGTGGTTTGTTTGGGTCGGTCGTGTGTTCCAACGAGAGGTGCTAACAATTCACGTAGCATGTCAGTTAACCCTCCTGTCACTGAAGAGAAAGGAACCCAATTTAGTCATCAGGCAGCCCGCATGCTTCACCAAAAAGCAACGAAACGTAACGTAATGTAGGAGACATTTCTCCCTTTTAGAGGCTTTACAGAAGTCTTGTTGAGTTTAGGAGTGACATGAGGGTGAACGGATAGGACATTGAGGCATCAGTGCTACAGTGGGGTGGGGGAACCAGGGGGGATGCAGGTTGGACGCTTTGGATGCCTGCATCTTGTACACCGTTGTCTTTCTGTGGTATTTATTAGCTGTAATTGATGTTGATGTCTATTCTGAATTAGGCATTGCAATCAGGCCCCGGTCCTCGCAGGAGGGGGTATGGCTCTTCGCAGCGATCGGGAGACATTTTCTAATGACTTATTCATATCAATGAGCTTTTAATATTTGGTGCGCTCATCACTTGGCGGAGATACACAGGCACCCCTCCCACCTCCTGTCAACTCTCACAGGCAGCTGGTGGAAGGAAGGGGGAGGAAGGGGGGAGTGGAGCAATGCTCTCCATTCACATCAAGTTCTAAAGATGCCCACAGCGGGTGGCCTGTGTTTGCACAATTTTATTTCAAGTAAGGAATAAACACACTCTCAGCTGCACTTGATTAATCATGGCTCCTCCATTCCTCTGCACATATTCATCAGCGGGCTGGGAGACAGAGTGCTGAGCAGTCAGGCAGGATGTGATGCTGTGTTTGAAACGTGGGGTGGTAATCCCTCAGCAAGTGAAAGAGGACAAAACTGTCTAAAGCATCTCAATGAGGATGTTTACCTTTTGTTTTCATGTGGATTGGAGGATTATACATAATTAATTGGACCCCCTGCGCGAAAACACATTATGCAAGCACACACATACGCACACCGCCACACACACTCAAGCGAGCAAGAACCCTTGCATGCACGCACGCACGCACACACGCAAACACAAACACACACATTTAATATACTCACTCTTACACACTTAACCATCCTCCAAAATCATTTAGTCCTGCAGCGGTAAGGTCATTCGAACCTAATTGAGGTTAATTTAAAGTCTGTATTGTGTTGTTCTAGGAGACACGTGCACCATGGCAGATTACAACAAGCTGAAGAGCATGCTGCTGGATATGCAGCCTAAAGGCCTGAATGGCGAGGACAGGAACATTAAGAGAGACATGGACCAGAAGAGAGCCCTGGTGGACACCATGTTTAAGTACCTGGACATGGACGGGGATGGCCGTCTGTGCAGCGACGAGCTGGAGCAGGTGGGTACTTCTCTGGGGTGAGAATTGGATTAAGATGGGCATCAGAGCCACACTAACTGGTGTTAATTGGATGCATCTCCATCCATGTGTGATCTACTTCTACTAGTCCTATGCCAGAAGGGGCTCGGGTTGGGGTGTAGGGTTCAGTGGCGGTCAGTGCCGTTTAAGATGAGGGGGGACAAAAAAAATGTTTTCATGAGCCATGGCCTTCTTTCAATTGCAGCGTTTTGGATGACCCTCTTTCATATTCCATTCACCCAGTTCAATGTAACAGCGATAGGGTTAGGCTACTACATGATACTCTAATGTTCCCTATACCCATCATGAGGTTGCTACAACCTAGCCTATGAATGACAGTTTACAACGTAGGTGCGCACAGGTCGAGAGGCAAATTTGAGGTCACAGACAGTGACACATGGACTGAGTGACATTTAACACCGCCTTGCACACTCTTGCCTACATCTAGCTGATATAGGGTGTAATCATTAGTCCAACAAGAGTTTCTATTGGACAAATTCAGGTATGTTTATCCCTGTTTTGTTCCATTTGCTTCCATTTAAGAAACCTTTTTCAACAGAATCGGCGGAATGAAGCAGCCACTTTGTATTCCTTGTTGCATCTATGCGCTCTCCTCTCAGCTCTTCCCTTCGCTTGTGAACTTCAACGAGCAACACATCAGCTGTATGTGACCAGGCGGAAAAAAAAGCTTTCCAAGCCAAACCGCTACACACAGCCTACATCATGGTCACCATAGATAACATAGCTAATATAACTAACGTATTAGTAAGCCCGCTACAATCAAGCCGTAAAGTTACAGTGTACAGTCAGTAAGCAGTTACAACAGCGGGCCCCGGGGACAAAAAATTAGTCATACCTAAAGATTACCTTGACTTGGATGAGTTCCAGTGTTGTGTTGGATAGTCATAGCCAGCTAGCTAACATCTGTTTGAGCAGGGTGTTTCAGTAGGCTAAACTAGCTAGTTGAATTTGCTAGCTAAGTGAAACTGAAAGTGAAAAATGTGACAATCTCTCTATTTCTCTCTTGTTTCTCCTTCATTTAGGAAGAAATTAATTTGTTCAACACTGTTCAACTATTTTCATTCTCTCTCTTTGAGTTAACTAATCACCATATTTTATACACTGCAGTTCTAGCTAGCTGTAGCTTATGCTTTCACTACTATATCATTCTCTGATCCTTTGATTGGGTGGACAACATGTCAGTTCATGCTGAAAGAGCTCTGATAGCCTGGAGGACATCCTCCAGAAGTTGTCATAAATACTGTGTAAGTCTATGGAAGGGGGTGAGAACCATGAGACTCCTCGGTTTTGTATTGAAGTCAATGTACCCAGAGGAGGGCGGAAGCTAGCTGTCCTCCGGCTACACCGTTGTGCTTCCCTATAGAGTGCTGTTGAGGCTACTGTAGACCTTCTTAGCAAAATAGTGTGTTTTAATCATTTATTTGGTGACGTGATTATATTTATGAAAATTTTTAAAATGTTTTACAATTAAACATTTTATGAAATTCACTGAGGAGGATGGTCCTCCCCTTCTTCCTCTTAGGAGCCTCCACTGGCAGGGCTGGAGAATAGCCTGAAGGTAGAGAGGCACAGTTCCTCATGTTGCTCCGTAGGCAAGCACCACAGTGTTGTTGTGGATGCAAGCTTCAAATGGAAGCCAGGGGAGTGTGCGGAGGAGTGGGGTGACATGCGAGAACTTGTGAATGTGTTGGTTTCTGCATTAAAGCACTGTTTAGGTTCGTGATCTTTTTTTAGAAGGTAGATACTTCCAATTATTTAGTTGCAGTGTTGTGACAAATAGCTGTCGTGTTTTATTAGCTTACAGAACAGGTTGCTAACTGACATCACTCTTTGTCTCGTGAAACTAAAATTAAATACTTTGCCTACATCCAAATGGCACCCTATTCGCTATATAATTTGTACACTACTTTTAAATCTATATATGGAATAGGGTGTCATTTGGGACGGGCAATTTGCACTTTTCTACTTTGAGGAGACAGGACCGATGTGAAATACATTATGAACTATTTCTCACATCTCAGCAGTTTAGAAGATTTGATTAAAGATCTGATCAAATCATGGTTGGCAATTATTCATGTTGACACGTAGCCAAGAAATCTTTAAAGAGACATTTTTTAAAAATGTAAGGGAGAAATATCCATCCAAGATCAGAGAAATCAAAGAAATAGAAATAAGATGTCACTAAATGTCATGATCAGTTATATATATATATATATATATGTATGTTAATTAAGCAGTATTTGACTAGCTCTACACTTTGGTTCTCCTTCCCTCTATAGATGTACAGAATGGGACCAGTCTCACCAGAAGCATAGTTTACACCTGTACTTTTTCCAAAGGGAATTAAATATAAGATAGAACAAGGCTAAAATAAGGGTTAAGAGAAGATGTAAGACAGTTAAGTGAATGAAGGAAGACAGCTGTTATAATGTACTTTATCTGACTTAGTCCTATTGCTTATATCCATAGAACTAGAATGTGAATCATAGAATGTAATACAGCCTATGGTTTCCATCCTCCTGTCCAGATCTCTATGAAGGAGCACCTAGAAGACAGTCTGCTGGAGTGCACCATGCAGGACCTGCTCCGCTACGATGATTACAACAACGACGGACACCTCACTCTGCACGAGTTCTACACCGCTTTTCGTAAGTCCAGCTTGAAATCCCCACCTCCCTCTCGGTCTCTCTCTCTCTCTCTCTCCCTCTCTCAGCCCATCCCATCAGGATAAGACCGGATCAGACCAGATAAACCTGACTCAGGCTGCGCTGCAATCCAATAATCCTGCAATCCTCTGCCCTGTTTGCCAGGCCAGGCATCATTATGGGCCTCTGAGCTGTGAGCCGTGGTTGAGAGCACCTGGTCATCAGGCCTAATAAAGCCTAATCGCACAGCCAATATGGCAGCCTGGATTTGGCCTGGAACAGAAGATGACAGAGCAACCCCTATCACTGAGGTTGCTTTATAGAGGATATCTATACACCATACATTTCAGCCGGTGTGATTAGAAACACAATATGCGACGTGAGCACCAAAATGCACAGCCCAGGCCTATATGGCCAGTCCATCCAATTGGACAAAGCCGATAAATCAGGCCATTAGCAGTAGGCAGCATGGCACCATTTTGAAGGCTTTCACAATCGGGGCAAAAACACAGGTCCATTAAGCCTCAACAGTCATTAACCATAGTAATGACTGGGTTTTAGTGGAATCATTGTTGTCATTATACAGTTACTTTCCTTTTAGCATCCAGATGGGCTGTGAGAATGGCTGGCGGTGGGTCTGTTTTGAGGAAGGTGTAAGGGGTTTAACAGGGAGGTGAAGGAGAGGGTTGGGACTAATAAAACATGTGATTGATCAGACATTGTTCAAGGTTAACTGTTGTGCTGCATAAGACCTAAAACAAGGAGTGGGAATGTTTTATTAAGAGGAGGTTTATGGCTTATGTGCTATGGATGGATGTTCCTGAGATGAGTTGTTCTCCCTTGAGGGAAATGTAAGTTGAGATGCCAGGAAGCTCAGGTGTTTCTACACAACCTCCCCCTGTAGATGCCATGCTTGGTAGATACACCGGGCAGCAATACTCAATGTTAAGCCCCGTTCTGCAGATGCTGCTGTGTAGAGAGAGTGTTCTGTTCCATAGCAGGCAGACAAATTCCATTCCAAAGATGCGAGTTCAGTTTGGCTCATGACACCCCCTTCAGGAAGTGATAGTATTTGCAGTGATCTACTTAGGCGTCTGACAGTAGCAGTTCAGCATAGTGTTGTTTCTCTCTCTCTCTCTCTCTCCAACACCTTCTTGCTTTATCCTTTACCCCGGTCTGTCAGGATGGCTTTGCTGTACAGGAGGGCTTAACTCTACAGCTATAATCACAGTCAGAAAAAAAGATCTTCTTGAATCTTTGCCTAATGAGTATTTAACGAAACGTTGGAAAGTAGTATTCCCGACTAACGATGGAAAGTTTGGAGAGCTCAACTCAGGCAAAGGAAGAAGAGACCTCTTGTTCTTCGCAAAGGAGAATAAGTAATGGCCGTTGAATAACGCACATCTCTGCCGCAGTGCCTACGGAGGTGCTGAGATAAGGGTATAATGACTTTGAGATGTGCTCTGTGTGTGCCCTACCCACTGGGCACAGATGTCAATTCAACGTTTATTCCACGTTGTTTCAACGTAATTTTGTTGAAGAGACATGGAAACAACAGTGACTCAACCAGTGTGTTCCCAGTGGGTAGAGTGTAGTATTCATCTATTCCATAAATAAAGGTTCAATAAAAAATGTAAATAAATACCCAATGTGGTAGAGGTAGATCATACTAGAGAACGGCTGGTACACATGTGCTGTTATTAGAGTGAACGGATACATTAACCTCAAGGACCACATGTGTTTTAGCCATTGAAGCAGATGCTTGTCCAGACTTGCAGAAACATACTGTGGTAGTACTCCCTTTAACATTGTAAACCTTTTCTACTGCAGGAGGGATGCACTGTAGTGCCCCAGGGGAGTGGAAAAGAGGCATCCATATGGGACGGAGTGAAGAGGATAAGGGAAGGGAGAGGGGGGAATGCTGGAGTTGGGGGCATTGTGCCCAGAGCTCCCTTCGCTGGGAGTCTATTTGTTTTTCATGGCTGCCGTTAATAGTGGAATTATAAGGACATGGTGAGCTGAGCTGGCAGGCACCGTCAGCAGATCTGCTTAATTAATCAAGTGGCTGAAACAGAGTGTGGTGGCAGAGAGGGGGGAGAGTGGTCGGGGGGGGGGGGGGGGGGGGGGGGAATGAAGAAAGAGGGAAAGAAAGGGAGACAAGTGTAATTGGCTAGGAAAAGGGGTCCGTGTGTGTGCGTGCGCGTGATGGAATGTACTGAGGGGCAGGCTTTGCGGTGGAGGAGCATGAATGACCGTGTAGGGTGTAGGTCGTGAAGAGCGGCCCGCGCCAGTCCCCTGTCTGCCTGTGATGCTTATCCTCCACAGGTGGAGATTACACAGGCCATCAGAAGGGTACGCTTATCCCAAGGAGATCACAGCTTTTCAAGGGATGCAAATTACTACATTAGCAAAGGCATAGTCAATTAAACCCACTCATTGAAAGACAAAGCAGCCGTCCGTCACCGTAAAGCTGTCGCAGCACATTTTTCATGGTTTTCGGACTTTCACAGTAAGTGAAGAAACAGCCCTAAATTTAGATCATAAGCTGACACTGTGGACAACCTCGATCATATCTGCATGTCATTGTCCAACAAGTAACCCGCCCATGAAGTTGTAGCCTGCAGTGAGTGGTGAACTATCCGCAGCTAAGCACATAGTAGAGAGTGACTTAAGGTAACTGTACTTAAGGTCTATTCCACCTGCGTCCCTCTCAGGTTGGCTCCTCTCTTCCAGCTCCTCTCTGTTCCACGTTGGTGTTTCATTTGAAGGCTCATTAGACGACTCCATGGCCTTCACGGCTAATTGCCAATACCATATTTGTATGGTTTCCGGCACATTCATTGTGTCAGCTGTGTGCCGGGGTAATTACATTCTGTCAGCTTGCTGTGTTAGCCCTTAATAACCATCTCTGTCTCTGGGTATGACAGAAACAGAGGATGTCCTGTCACCACATCTCTTCCTCCACACATCCACCGTTTTACAGTTTCCCTCGGCAGCCCCTTAAATATGGCCAACGGTAAGACGGTGAACGGCAAGAAGCCAGAGGATTACTCTGTTCTGCATAACGGAGTAAGACAAGCAAAATGGGTCTCCATGGCAACTGTAGGTACCTCTGATCTTGGAATAATCTATTTTGTGAGACATTTAACAATGCCATCTCCCTATAGAGAGGAGAGAAGAGAAGAGGAGGACAGTACAGAAAGAATGTGTCTACGCTCATTAAATTGCCTGATTACAATGAGCCTAAAATGCACAGGTACAATGTGGGTCTGGAAGACGAAGCAAAATATCTCCGTACCGGGAGACTTCAATAAATATCAAATTTCAAGTAAGAAATATGAGCCAACATCTTCAACATTGTGAAATACCACAGGGTTTTTTCTTTGTACAGTAGAAACATCCAAGCATATGTCAAATGATATTGCAGAGCAGTATAATGCTAATAAAATCGATATCCCTGTTAGGCTGACAGAATCTTTATCCACTTGTTTACACAGACAGTGATATGAATCTATAAATGGGATGAAAAATTAGCGCATTAGTGTAACAGCAGTTGCCTGTCAGCCTGTAACCAATTAAAGGCAAATGTTGGAAACTCATTTTTTGCCAGGCAAACGAATTGTGAAATTCAACGACTTCCGCAGAGTTCACAGAAAGGGTGTTTGGCTTTCTTTTCATATACATGAGAACTTACTATTTAATTGAAAGTCTTAATATTCTCCAATCCAAACTCCAATCCTTGAGTTTGAATAGAAGACTCTCTTAACCTGGGGAAATGTTATACAAGATATATGATAAAAGAACACTTGTAACTTAATGTCATACTCTAATATTTCCTATCTCCATAATCATCAGTGAGTTGATCATTTCAAAGGTGAACATTCGCTGGAGAGCCGTTGTGCTACCAGTCATCTAATGTCTATTTTAATTTTACCCCTTTAATAGTTATTCTCTAATTTATCGGAGTCGTGTCCCGGAAATAGCACGGCCTGACCTCTAAACCCTAAACACCCAGACTCCACTACTCCTTCATCCTCCTCGCCATCTCGTTGTTTTTCCACCATCACATTTTTGCTAGCAGTCCTCAGGCTCCGGCACACCGTTATTCACACACTGAGGCCCCCCGGCTGTTAGCAGCACAGCATGGGGTCTTCTTTTATCTCTCGCTCCAGCAAGGAAATAATTCATTATCATGCCTCCATTGATTGATTCATTTTGTGAGCTTCATTGCTCCCTCTGCAACTTTAAAACAAGTGCGTGTGTCCCCCAGCCCCCCTACCCTGGAGAAGAGAGTCTGTCCAAGAAAAAGTGTTCCTCTGATCAGCCCAAACTGTTGTGGAGAGCTGGGCCTCAAATAAACATAAAAACCGCTTAGAAAAAAAACTCCTTTTGAAAGAGTATGATAACAAAGCCTTCAACAAAGATACAGTGTGTTCATCGTACTTGTATTGCTTCCCTGGGTTCGCTGTAAGGGCCCAATTCCGACCTGAGTTAAGCAGGTAAATGGAATGTAATTCCCTTTTTAGGCACTTTTTTTCTCTTGGTGTATTCTAAACTTGAATTTGTAAGCATGAGAATAGCATGCTATTCGTTTTAGGTGGAGTTCAAATAAATGAAGGTGTGTCTGTATTCTGACCTTGACTTAATTCCCTAATTATTCCACAACCTTTATACGTCAGGGAACAATGAATGAGACCTAGCGGACCTACTGATTCCAAGTGGAAAAAACATCTACTTTATTTTTTCGGATAGAAAAAACACCATTCTTCATGCACTGTACTTTACAACTTGATAGGAGCTATTGATAAGAGCTTGGTAAATGAGTACTCCGTTTGGAAGAGGGAATAATAAATATAAATTACGATTGTTTTAGATACAGTTGAAGTCAGAAGTTTACATACACTTAGGTTGGAGTCATTAAAACTCGTTTTTCAACCACTCCACAAATTTCTTGTGAACAAACTATAGTTTTGGCAAGTCGGTTAGGACATCTACTTTGTGCATGACACAAGTAATTTTTCCAACAATTGTTTAGACAGATTATTTCACTTATAATTCACTGTATCACAATTCCAGTGGGTCAGAAGTTTATATACACTAAGTTGACTGTGCCTTCAAACAGCTTGGAAAATTCCCGAAAATGATGTCATGGCTTTAGAAGCTTCTGATAGGCTAATTGACATAATTTGAGTCAATTGGAGGTGTACCTGTGGATGTATTGCAAGGCCTACCTTCAAACTCAGTGCCTCTTTGCTTGACATCATGGGAAAATCAAAATAAATAAGCCAATACCTCAGAAATAAATGGTGGATGTCCACAAGTCTGGTTCATCCTTGGGAGCAATTTCCAAACGCCTGCAGGTACCACGTTCATCTGTACAAACAATAGGTCTGATGAAACAAAAAAATAACTTTTTGGCCATAATGACCATCGTTATGTTTGGAGGAAAAGGGGGATGCTTGCAAGCCGAAGAACACCATCCCAACCATGAAGAACGGGGGTGGCAGCATCATGTTGTGGGGTGCTTTGCAGCGGGAGGGACTGGTGCACTTCACAAAATAGATGGCATCACGAGGAAGGAAAATGATGTGGATATATTGAAGCAACATCTCAAGACATCAGTCAGGAAGTTAAAGCTTGTTCGCAAATGGGTCTTTCAAATGGACAATGACCCCAAGCATACTTCCAAAGTCGTGGCAAAATGGCTTAAGGAGAACGAAGTCAAGGTATTGGAGTGGCCATCACAAAGCCCTGACGTCAATCCTATAGAACATTTGTGGGCAGAACTGAAAAAGCGTGTGCGAGCAAGGAGGCATACAAACCTGACTCAGTTACACCAGCTCTGTCATGAGGAATGGGCCAAAATTCCCCCAACTTATTGTGGGAAGCTTGTGAAAGACATCCCAAAACGTTTGACCCAAGTAAAAAATAAATAAAGGCAATGCTACCAAATACTAATTGGGTGTATGCAAACTTCTGACCCACTGGAAATGTGATGAAATAAATTAAAGCTGAAATAAATCATTCTCTCTAGTATTATTCTGACATTTCACATTCTTAAAATAAAGTGGTGATCCTAACTGACCTAATTCAGGGCTAGGATTGCATGTCAGGAATTGTGAAAAACTGAGTTTAAATGTATTTGGCTAAGGTGTAAGTAAACTTTCGACTTCAACTGTATATTGCTGGAGACAATTGTGAAACCAATCATATGGCATCCAACTTAAGCACATCAACATATCAACTTTCCCACATCAAAGTTTATGAAATGCTGTGCCATTATGCCAAATTTAAATTGTACAGCCTTTTAACTTGCAGTAATGGGTACTCTCAAATATCTTACTTATAGGCTACTTTCTCTGTTTCATATTTATATCATGTTAAATATTATCCACTATCAGTATTGACCGTCAGTAGGCCTAATGACCTCACATACAGTGCCCTAGGAAAATATTCAGACCCCTTTAATTTTTCCAAAAATGTTTACGTTACAGCCTTATTTTAAAATGGATTTTAAAAAAAATGTAATCCTCAGAAATCTACACGAAATATCCCATAACGAGAAAGCAAAAAACAGGTTTATAGAAATGTTTGCAAAAATGTTTTTGCAATAAAAAAAAATGTTTACATAAGTATTCAGACCCTTTGCTATGAGACTCGAAATTGAGCTCAGGTGCATCCTGTTTCCATGAATCATCCTTGAGATGTTTCTTCAACTTGTTTGGATTCCACCTGTGGTCAATTCAATTGATTGGACATGATTTGGAAAGGCACACACTATATATAAGGTCCCACATTTGATAGTGCATGTCAGTGCAAAAACCAAGCCATGTGACCAAGAACCCGATGGGCACTCTGACAGGGTTATGGAGTTCCTCTGTGGAGATGGGAGAACCTTCAAGATGGACAACCATCGCTGCAGCACTCCACTAATCAGGCCTTTATGGTAGATTGGCCAGACGGAAGCCACTCCTCAGTAAAAGGTACAAGACAGCCCACTTGGAGTTTGCCAAAAAGTACCTAAAGACTCTCAGACCATGAGAAACTAAATTCTCTGGTCTGATGAAACCAAGATTGAACTCTTTGACCTGAATGCCAAGCGTCACGTCTGGAGGAAACCTGGCACCATCCCTACGGTAAAGCATGGTGGTGGCAGCATCATGCTGTGGGGATGTTTTTCAGGGACTGGGAGACTAGTCAGGATCAAGGGAAAGATGAACGGGGCAAAGTACGGTGAGATCCTTGATCAAAACCTGCTCCAGAACACTCAGGACCTCAGACTAGGTCAAAGGTTCACCTTTCAACAGGACAATAAGCACACAGCCAATACAATGCAGGAGTAGCTTGTAGCAGCTTGTAGCATCATACCTAAGAATACTCGTGGCTGTAATCACTACCGAAGGTGCTTCAACAAAGTACTGAGTAAAGTAATGGCCATGTTGAAAGGAAACACTTTGAAGTTTGAGGAAATGTCAAATGAATGTAGGACAATATAACACATTAGATCTGGTAAAAGATAAATTTTTTTTTTTTTTTTTGTACTATTATCTTTGAACTATCATCTTTGAAATGCAAGAGAAAGGCCATAATGTATTATTCCAGCCCAGGTGCAAGCCCAGGGTCCTGTAGAGGTTAAGTATAAACTGAATTTCCTAAATTGGAATCGGAATAGTATTTGATGGCAAAAACGCAGGCCTAGTATTTGATACTGCAATGAAGACTTGTTTTCATTAGGGAAAATCTCTTATGATAGAAAACCAATTCCACTGAGTGATTACACTTTTCTTATTCATACTAATACTCATCCATTCACACGTCACGTCCAGTTACATTTTTATTTATTAGGATCCCCATTAGCCAACGCCAATGGTGACAGCTAGTTTTACAGGGGTACGACACGTAACTAAAAAGACATAAGTAAAAATACTTTACAATTGACATACATTTAAAAACATTAACAGATTGTGTGTGTGTGTGTGTCTGTGCGCGCATCTATCAGTTACACATACATGGCAGTGCGTACACACAAGTTGGTGACATGGCAGAGAGGCGTTGTGCCGTGAGGTGTTGCTTTATTTGTAGTCTGTACGTTTCCTTGAATTTGTTCTGGACCTGGTGGACTGTGAAAATACCCCTGGTGGCATGTCTGGTGGAGTAAGTGTGTGTGTCAGTGCTGTGTGTAAGTTGACTATGCAAACAATTTGGAATTTCTAACACATTAATGCTTATCATAAAAACATGTCGGAAGAAAGACTGGCATGCATAGTATTAATATTAGCCCTCTATTTACAATGAAGAGCAAGACATGCTGCTCTGTTCTGGGCCAGCTGCAGGTTAAGATAAAAATAGAGCCTGCAGGACTTTCTTTGTGAAGTGTGGTATCGGGGTTTTTCATTTCTTTAGCATGTCAATTCTTTGTTTGTTTTAGTCTTTCAGCCTAATCTTCTGCAATTTATCTCAAACTATACGAAGAAATTAGGGTTTGGATTAGCATTTTTATCCACACCATTTTACAAGCGAATGTCGCGGTTAGCTCCTGTGGCTGGGACCCTACTGGCGAGAAGGCTAGCAGTGTTTTTATTCAAGGCTAGGCCCAAATGCGATAGGTGCAAGATTTGTGGATGTCCATCATTCATTTCGTATGTTATGTTACAAATTACAATTCATATGAAATGTTTTGAATTACAATTCACATTAGATTTTATAAATTGCAATTCATACAATAAGTTACAAATTTGCAATACGCCTGATATGTTATGAATTCCAATTTGTTGTGGCTAACGTTAGCAAGGTGGCTAGCTGGCTGATGCTAATGTTAGCTAGGTGGCTAACGTTAGCTAGGCTAGGGTTTAGGGGTTACGGTTAGGTTTAGCTAACATGCTAAGTAGTTGTAAAGTAGCAAAAAAGTAGTAAGTAGTTGCAAAGTTGCCAATTAGCTAAAATTGTCCATGATTCGATTTGAACACACAACCTTTGGGTTGCTAGACGTTTGCGTTATATACCTACCCACCTTGACCAACCACCCTGCTTTTATTTTTTCCAGTTGTAACTTTGTCTTATGTAACTATACCATATGATATGTTACGAATTGTAATTTGTTGTGGCTAACGTTAGCTAGATGGCTAACTTTAGCTAGGCTAGGGGATAGGGTTAGGGGTTAATGTTAGGGTTAGGGTTAGGGTTAGCTAACATGCTAAGTAGTTGAAAATTAGCTAAAAAGTACTAAGTGGTTGCAAAGTTGCTAATTAGATAAAATGCTAAAGTTGGCCGTGATGAGACTCAAACATGTAAAGGGAGGGAGAATGGTTCAAAAAAATTGATTTTTAAGCCTGGAGAATTGAGACATGGATTGTGTATGTGTGCCATTCAGAGGGTGATGGGCAAGACAAAATATGTATATGTGTAACGGATGTGAAATGGCTAGCTAGTTAGCGGGTACGCGCTAGTAGCATTTCAATCAGTTACGTCACTTGCTCTGAGACTTAAGTAGTGTTGCCCCTTGCTTTGCAAGGGCCGTGGCTTTTGTGGAGCGATGGGTAACGCTGCTTCGTGGGTGACTGTTGTCGATGTGTGCAGAGGGTCCCTGGTTCGCGCCCGTGTCGGGGCGAGGGGACGGTTTAAAGTTATACTGTTACATTGATGCTGTTGACCCGGATCACTGGTTGCTGCGGAAAAGGAGGAGGTTGAAAGGGGGGTGAGTGTAACGGATGTGAAATGGCTAGCTAGTTAGCGGGTACGCGCTAGTAGCATTTCAATCAGTTACGTCACTTGCTCTGAGACTTAAGTAGTGTTGCCCCTTGCTTTGCAAGGGCCGTGGCTTTTGTGGAGCGATGGGTAACGCTGCTTCGTGGGTGACTGTTGTCGATGTGTGCAGAGGGTCCCTGGTTCGCGCCCGTGTCGGGGCGAGGGGACGGTTTAAAGTTATACTGTTACATATGCCTTTGAACGAGGTATGTGATTATTATCATTTGACCATGCTGGTCATCTATGAAGGTTTGAACATCTTGGCCATGTATTGTTATAATCTCCACCCGGCACAGCCAAAAGAGGACTGGCCACCCCTCAGAGCCTGGTTCCTCTCTAGGTTTCTTCATAGGTTCCTGCCTTTCTAGGGAGTTTTTCCTAGCCACCATGCTTCTACATCTGCATTGCTTGCTGTTTGGGGTTTTAGGCTGGGTTTCTGTATAGCACTTTGTGACATCGGCTGATGTAAAAAGGGCTTTATAAATACATTTGATTGATTGATTGATATATTGTTATACACCTACCCATCCACACCGACCAGCCTCCTTCCTTTCGTGTTGTCTTAAATAACCATACGAAACGTAACATTTCATACTCATTTGAGTGTCGCAGATTTCACATATTCTGTTACGTCTAGTCTATGAGCCCAGGCTGCACAATCTAGCAGCTTCGGGAAGAGATTCTCTGGTGGTTAGCTCAGCTGCAGCAGAAGCAGGACCTGCTATCAAACTTCACCGACCTATCTGCATCCCAGGCGAATCACATCTCGTTCTCGATGAGTCGGGCGGCATTGATCTGTTCCTCCACTGGACAGATGATAAGCTTAACATCACTGCCTTTGGGAGACTGGTCACTAGCCGTCTGGCAGGCCTCCATCTATCCTGGAAGATCCGATCCAACTATCAAACAATGGCTGTCTGTTACAACTCTGCAGAGAAACCTCACTACCTGGTTTCCTTGGCTGAGCATGAGGAGCTGAACAGACAAACACAGTACACCTGGCTCATACCATTTGAGAGAGAGAGAGAGAGAGACTATTTAACAGGATAGAGGTAATGGGACAAAAGATGGTTTCTGCTGCCAGCAGCCTACACAGCTCGTCCTATCCACATGTACATAGGCCTACTGTAGCTCTCTCTTTCCCAGCTGCATGTTGTTGAGTTTCCCAGGTCTACAGAGCTAAACAGTGTATCGATCAGCCTCAGACCTGCACAACGCACCGGTAATCTGCTGGAAACAACACTGATCTGTCAATGCCTGTGTCCCAAATGGCATCTTGTTCCCTTTATAGTGCAGTACTTTTGACTAGAGCCCTACGGGTCCTGGTCAATAGTAGTACATTATATATAGGGAATAGGGTGACATTTTGGCCTCAGACTCCGTTCTGGAGGGAACCATAATGAACAGAGAGCAGAATGTTAACCTGATGTTGCTTCCTGTTTACAGACTGTAGACTCTTTGTAGAGCTTGGGTTCTCGCTCTGCGTATAAGATGCAGGTGGAAAAAGAGAAAGAACATGTCTGGGCGGATTCTCCAGAGAATTGGCTGTTTCTCTAACTCAGCTGAATTCCTCAGGCCTCCAGAGACAATGTCAGTATATCCCTGCTTGGCTAAGAGACTACCAGCAACATAGTTTTGCCTTGAGGAAATCATGCATTTAGCTTGCTCAATGGTAGAGCTCAAAGAGACAAGCTTTCCAATGCTGTGTGTTTCATCAAGGCAGTCCTACAGAACTCCCATGTTTAAACATAGCCCATGTTGTAATATTGTCCTTACCTCTATGTGAACTGTGGAAACAGCAAGGCAGTGTACTGATTTATATTTGAGATGAAGTGGTAATGTTGGTATCACTGTACAATCAGGTATTACAGATTCATTTTTTTGGTAGGAATTAATTCCACATTTTCAAGTCAAAATAATATAATTTTTCAAATAAGAGGAATATTAAGAATGTTTAAGTCAGATAATTAGCATACACCAGCAGACAGAACCAATGTAATAACGTGGCAGCCTTGTGACTTCTAGACCTATTCTCCAGTGATTTCCTTCTCTGGGAGCCAAGACTCCAAGGAGAGATCCCAAAGCAATTAATCAACTTAATCAACTTTTCTAGAAACCTTTGACTATCTTTCTTTCCCATCGTGACAGAATGTTGCTCTTTGCTCTCATGGCTTGGTTAATTACTAAAGCTATTATTTCATGTCACACAGTTGCAGTACGTGACAATTGTTCTCTAATTGAGCTTCTTTGCACTGTCCCACAATGCTCTGAAAAGGACAACAATCCCACTAGGCACAAACTGGTTGAATCAACTTTTTTAACATAATTTGTCAATGTAGTGTGACGTGGAATCTACGTGGAAAATACATTAGATTTGAAAAAAGTCTGCAACATGAACTATTGTTTTGAGGGTGAAATTTCAACCACAGGATGATGTCATCATGGTAACCAAATTTCCACATAGGCAAACCTTGTATAAAATAGGTTGAATTTGTTCCTTTAAAACAACGTTGGATCTTCAATGTTATATCAACTATCAGAAAAAGTAACAATAGCCTGGGCAGCACCTCCTACTGGAGAATTGATTTATGTACAGATACACTTTGGTCCCCCATTCAGGGTTTTAATCAAGCCCAGTGTAATTAACAGCTATTGTTTCAATTCAATCCAGAATTAAACTAAAAATAGACAATGCAATAGTCCAAGCTCTGGTTGATTTCAAATGTAATGATAATTAGTGATATTGAATTGTGTTTGGTTGTCAACACAACAAATATCAACATTTAAAAGAGATTTACACTGAGTGTACAAAACACTTGGAACACCTTCCTAATATTGAGTTGCACCCCCTTTTGCCTTCCGAATAGCCTCAATTCGTGGACATGGACTCTACAAGGTGTCGAAAGCGTTCCACAGGGATGCTAGCCCATGTTGACTCCAATGCTTCCCACGGTTGTGTCAAGTTGGCTGGATGTCCTTTGGGTGGTGGACCAAAGGCCATTCACACGGGAAACTGTTGAGTGTGGAAAACCCCAGCAGCGTTGCAGTTCTTGACACACTCAAACTGGTGCGCCTAGCACCTACTACCATACCACTTTCAAATACACTTTTGTTTTACACTTCCCTTGCCCACCAATACAGAGAGAAAACATGAGAAGAGAAAGAGATGTATCACATCACTTTATATGACAAAATAAATACAAATAAATGTTAACGAATGTTACCGGTAACACTTCATCTTAAGGGGTCCTTCATGTGTAATTACACTATAACAAGTCACTCTAATAACAACAAGTAACTGGTGGAAATTGCAGTCTGTAGCAAAAATGATTGTTTCCATGCTTGTTACAAGTAGGCAAGTTTCCACTAAATTCACCAATTTAGTCTTTGTTTTCTTCTCAGCTGCATCCGATTCAGTAATAACTACCACAAGGTTGTAATCTCTTGTAGACAGATGTGCTGGATGTCCCAGATTACAATGGTTGGATGCTTAATAGGCTCGAATTAGCTACCCTCAATTAGCTCCACTCAATGTTGTTGCTAGCACTTGTCCCCCAAAAAGTGTACCATCTGGGTTAACTTAGTTGAGTTTACAAAAACAGATCAGGTCAACAGATATACTGTAGGTCAACCTCACTGACTGGGGTCTATCATACAGATGTCATCCCAGTTTATAATATATTATATATTATATATAAACAAAATACTTACCCACTTACCCATTATGACAACCTGAACCTCTTTGCCATCCAAGTGAGAGGATAAACCCACTAGTAAACCACATATAACATGTACTGTAATATCTGCATGAGTACAAGGTTGTCACCAGTTGTTACACAGGATTTAGCCATTTCAAGTGAAGTGTAACTTTATAGTTATCTATGAGAAGTTTCGATATAATTACATATTACCAAATGAAAATACCAACAAACAAAATATCCGCTTCTACTTTAGCCAACTTTATTGCAACATAAAAATGTAAATATCTTACATTTCTTACAAAATAATAAGGATATTCATTGTTAGTTTAATAATTGTATTAATTAGATTAAACAAAGATATAGGTCTACTCAATAACATAAAATAACTATATACAGTTGAAGTCGGAAGTTTACATACACATAGGTTGGAGTGAATAAAACTAGTTTTTAAACCACTCCAAAAATGTCTTGTTAACAACTATAGTTTTGGCAAGTCGGTTAGGACATGTTTGTGCATGACACAAGTCATTTCTACAACAATTGTTTACAGACAGATTATTTCACTTCTAATTCACTGTATCACAATTCCAGTGGGTCAGACGTTTACATACACTAAATTGACTGTGCCTTCAAACAGAATGGAAAATTCCCAAAAATGATGTCATGGCTTTAGAAGCTTCTGATAGGCTAATTGACATAATTTGAGTCAATTGGAGGTATACCTGTGGATGTATTTTAAGGCCTACCTTCAAACTCAGTGCATCTTTGCTTGACATCATGGGAAAATCAAAAGAAATCAGCCAAGACCTCAGAAAACAAATTGTAGACCTCGACAAGTGTGGTTCATCTTTGGGAGTATTTCCACATGCCTGAAGGTACCACGTTCATCTGTACAAACAATAGTACGCAAGTATAAACACCATGGGACCATGCAGCCATCATACCGCTCAGGAAGGAGATGCGTTCTGTCTCCTAGAGATGAACGTACTTTGGTAAAAAAAGTGCAAATCAATCCAAGAACAACAGCAAAGGACCTTATGGAGATGCTGGAGGAAACAGGTACAAAAGTATCTATATCCACAGTAAAACGAGTCCTATATCGACATAACCTGAAAGGCCCGCTTAGCAAGGAAAAAGCCACTGCTCCAAAACCGCCATAAAAAAGCCAGACTACATTTCCTAACTGCACATGGGGACAAATATCGCACTTTTTGGAGAAATGTCCTCTGGTCTGATGAAACAAAAATAGAACTGTTTGGCCATAATGACCATCGTTATGTTTGGAGGAAAAAGGGGGAGGCTTGCAAGCCGCTAGCTAGCTAACGTTAACATGCTGGGTGTGTCTCACGTAATACCCTTGAGTACGGATACCCTGAGTAGGTTAAGAGAACATACAACCATCGAGCCCAGCTAATGTTAGCTAGCTATTTGGCTAGTGAATAGCTAGCTAGATACCAATGCTAAATCATCCAGCAGAATTAATGTATCCAAAAATGAAAATAAATTGCATGGAAAACATACTTTTGCTCTCCAGTGTTGATGTTTTTGACCTACAACACTGTGCACACTGACCTGCTTCTTGACCCTGTTCTTTGCGCACTTTCACATGATATCGATGTCAACATCTGGGCACGTTTGCGGTCGTCATTATTTCTAGGGTTTTGCGCAGATGGGCAGATCTTGACATGATGCCTTAATTCCTGCGCTAAATAAATAATTGCACCAATGCAGCCCAGCCAAACGTGAGAATGTTCCTCAACGGTGAAACACTTGCAAGGTTACACAATGGAATAAAAGTTTGTCTTATGACCATTTTAAGTGCATTTATAAAGCATTATTCAACCAAGCTTAATAATAGGTTTACAATTTGGCAATCACGAATGACTATCATCATTTTAAACGTAATTGTTTATTAATGTGTTTACAAATGTTTAATTGATGATTAAAATAATTGACCCAATGCACAGTGAAATGGTTTAACATTTTAAAGTTTTTTTTAATGTTAACTGTTTGTGAACCCGTTTTTGCTATTGGGCCTGGGCATCATACTCCATAGCTATTTATTGCAAAAGTGATCGGTTTTCAATTGGCTAACACTTATCAAGTGGTTTGTGCAGGCTGAAATATGGTGTGTTGGGATGTTATCGGAAACTTTAACAAGCATGGTAACTAGCATTCGTTGTTAACACCACTGTAATTACAGAATGCAATTACCACGAGTTATTACAGTGTAACCATGCATTATTACAATTAATTACAATGATTGTTACAGTGTAATTGCATATGTAATTATAGTGTAATAACATATGTAATTACACTGTAATAAGGATGTTCCCAACATTTTTCACTTGAAAAAAAACACTTCAGACAAGGTCAAACTGCACTTTGCGATTATTGCTTGAGAGGAAAATGGAATGTTCTTTTCCTTCCATTCTGTCCTCAAACAGAGGAAACAGCTAGGGACAGGCTTCCTGTCATATCAGTCAGACGACTGATTATTAATCGTCACGTAAATCCAACCTGACTCCCCATCAGTGTGTCACACAGACCATGGCAGTGACATGCATTACAGAAATGTCCATTGGTGAGGAAAATCATAGTCACATGGACTGGGACAGCTGAGCATTGTCAGCCCCCATTTACTGTCTCCAATCAGAGTCCCTATGACTGTGTATTCCCCCACCGTCTGCCCCCTTGCCCTGCCATCTACGATAAGTGTCGCCATGGAGCGGTGAGGCTGACAATTGCCCCAAGGCCAGTGACATGTGACCGCAGCCTCTCCCCAAGTCATCGAGCTCACTGGGATCTGACATCCTACTACATGACAAGAACTAGGGCCTGACACCTATGTTGGTTACTGACTTACACTAATGGTTGAGGCTATTGCAAGCAGTGACACACGTGTTGTGCTATTGAATGGAATGTTCTCACACATGCTAATGTTTACACTTGCTAGCTAATGTGCTAGCATAGCAGCAACTCATTTGAAACACTAACTTTTACAGCAATATCAGTCTCACATGTTTGTTATTTTTCTGTACCTATAGCAAAACTGCTTTAAGTCCCTCAGTATTTCGTCAAAAAGAAAGGAGGACCAAGGCACTCTTCATATAATTAATTAACATGCCTTTATTTGTATGGCATGTTTTGAACATGCCATACAAATAAAGGCATTTTAATTAATTATATGAAGAGTGCCTTGGTTCTCCTTTCTTTTTGATGACCAATTCACCCCTTTTACCAAAGAGCACATTCTGTCTACCAAAATGTACTATTGTGTACCTTAGTAGCGCTTTCCTTCTGTTTTCTACTTTTTCTCCCTCAGTATTTAGTTTAGAAAAAAGTTACGCTGCCTGAGCCTAATGCAAGATAAGTGCTCTCACTTTGTCACAGTGTGATACTGCATTCATTAGCTCCCATAGAAGTATATTATTTTATCTGTGTACAGATCTATGGGCTGGCCATGCACAGTATGTATTACACCTGAATGCAACAGACCTTAAAAAACTAGTAACATTAAAGCATTAATGCCTTTTATTTACTGCCTCCTCTTTTATTTTATTCAGAGATAGATGTCTGGTGATTACGGCTGTGCGTTCTTACTAGGCTTTTACCACAGTCTCTGTTACAGTGGACCACAGATTTGAACCAGTATTCCCAGTACTATAACACACTATAACGTCCCCATCAATGCCATTCATTGTCAGTTAAAAGCCAAGGCAGAACAACAGTACTTCAAGTCTCATGGTGGCATTACTGCACAACGCTTACTTAGCTATTTCCCTGCACATACTTAGCTTTCGCCATCCTCCTTTCTAGGTCTAGATTCAATCAGATCAAGTGTTAACCGGTGATAGCAGACACCCGCATTGCTGATGTTTTGGCTGTGTCGGAGGCATAGGCGGAAATTCCAGGGGGGGCGGGGGGGACACGACCCCCCCATCTTGGGAAAAATATGATTTGTCCCCCCCAATATATCACTGTAAACATAACTATGTAATTTCAATAATATTAATAATACGCAATGAAAGCACTTGTGCTGATTATAGACACTTAATAGCGCATTTAAATTTCAAAAGATTGCGACCCCCCCCGCCCTTTGCCTCACAATGGTTTGATCCACTGCCAGTTCTTTAGCTGGCAAGGTAATAAAGGGTTCGTATCTACTGTCCGAAAGGGACATGTACGTAATTGACATGAGGTTAATCCAGTCAATCCATACCAGGTCCATAGCAATGTTATTTATTTATTTTTATGTTGGCAGGGTTCACACACTAGCTGAATTTGCAGAGCTAGCGCGCAAACTAAAGCAAACATTAACTATCAAGCTAGCTAGTACCTATTCCATTTATGTGGCGTCGTCAAAGATGGAATCTTTGCTATCGTCAGTTTATTCCAAGATCAGCATGCAGCTGTAGTGCTTCGACGTCCCTGTGATAAGGTTAGCAATAAACTGAAGTCCAAACTGAACAGAACAGAACTACACTCTCTTCTACCATTGTCTTAAATATATATAATGGTCTCGTTGCAAAAGATAAATTGTCGCTAGTGAACTTTTGTTATTTTATTTTATTTCACCTTTATTTAACCAGGTAGCAAAGATTATAGCAAACACACAGAAACGGAATTGGTGCTCGCTAGCTTTACAAATTCAGCTATTGTTGGAAGCCAGCCAATATGAAACAAACTTTTTCAATTACAAAAGGTTGCAGCATGTGTTGTGTAAATGTGTGTGTGTGCAGCTAGGCCAGCCAGCCAGCCAGGTAGAAAAATGGCAGAAAAAGTAAGAAGACGGACATCAAAGTATTTGTCAGTACACCAAAACGCATAGTAAGAACTCTAGTATCCTAATATCTCAAAGACTAGTTGATAAAATGTTCATAAGAAAGAAGTAAAATGCTAATGGAAATGTTTCACAATGATGTCATTAGGCAGAGCAGGCAACAGATGGCACACAGACAGCAGAGCTGGGGACAGATATGCAGGGACAGATTGGCAGACAGGGAGTCTCAGGTAAGTTTGTTGAGTCTTTGTTTGGCAACATTATGAAAGGTTCTCAATTTTTTTTACTTGTAAAATAGGGACATAATTGGAAAATGCCATGGATACCCCCACTCTCAACTTAAACTGGTGACTAAACTAAGATTTGTTTACGGCAATGGTATTGCTGTTGTGATTAATTGTGTAGTTTTGGGTACCGGTAGTTAGGAGTACGGCAAACACCTTATTTATTTTCTAGGAGACAGACTGAGTCAGTTAGGGTGGTGAAAGGGAAAGAGCCAGGGAGAGAGACTTCAGAGGACAGTGTCACAGCCACGGCAGGACCAAGTGTCACCCTTGTTGCCAGCAGCACCAGTATAGGGGACAGTGGCACAGCATTGTCCAGTTACCACAGTGATGGCACAAAACCATATCAGCCACACCCACAATTTATAGAACCGCAAACTCTTGCCAACAGAGTGTTGACGTTTCAAGAGAGATGGTTTCGCGATTTCCCCTGGCTACATTATAATCCATCAATAAAAGGAGTATTGTGTTTTCACTTTAGCCAAGGGTTTTCAAGCCAGCCATCTTTTGGCCAAAGAGCTGATGCTGCCTTCGTTAGTGCAGGATTTAGGAACTGGAGAAAAGGCATTGAAAAATTCACAGCACATCAAAATTGCCAAACCCACCGCCACTTTGTAATTGTAACAGCACACCAGCTAAATCCAATCAGTGTCCAGTTATGTCCAGCGCGTGGGGTAAACAGCAGGATGACGCAAGGCATTGCTTGATGAAAATTGTTAGTTCGGTGCGGCATGTAGTAAGACAGGGACAAGCCTTTAGAGGCCACACGGATGACAGTGGGAATTTATACCAGATTTTGAAACTTAGGGCAGAAGAGGATGATCCCATTTTACTGAAGTGGTTAACAGAGCGTACCACAATGTACACAGGCCCCAAAGCACAGAATGAAATTCTGAACATCATGGCCAATAGTCATTCGAGGCATTGCAGCTGAGATTAGGTCTCTTCCGATTGTACAATTTTCATTAATTGTTGATGGTACTCAAGATGTCTCTGGTGCTGAACAGGAGAGTGTCTGTCTGCGTTATGTTGACCATGACCTTGTCCCTCACAAGGAGTTTATTGGGCTATACAGGGTGTCGGAGACAACAGGCGAGGGCATTGCGAAAGTGCCAACTGATGTGTTGTTGAGGAAACCCGCAAACATATGCTCGGTTCTTTTGTTCAGTAGTGTGTATAGCAGTGGTTCTCAACCTTTTTGGGGTACTGGAACCCATGGTGTAATTGATAGTTGTTCTTTTGTTTAGTAGTTTTTAGTACACTTACAAATGATTTATTTCATGTTATTTTATTTAAAATTGCATACTTTGTGCGACATACTTGTCCATAGCTGCTGTTTGAAGAGTTGAGACACTGACTGAAGGATATTTTGGTTGATTTATTTTGGTTTTTCATTGAAGTAGTTATTTTGCTTTTAGAACTGTACTTATTTTAAGCTTTTTGTTCTTGCAAAGATATTGTAGACTCAGGCCAGGTGGACATATTTAATGACTATATAAATGTATCAGAAAAAGTCAAATTAAAAGGTCAATTCAATACGGAGACCAACTTTGTGATGGTTCTCAATGGAGATTATTTTAGATGTGATCACACCATGTTCATTGTATTTATGAAAACTACACCCATACAGTGTACAGTACCATTGTCACCTACTGACCTTTCTTGATATTGCTGGTTGTAAGTACGAATACCTGCATACATACTGGACTGGTAAGGAGCACTGCTATAACTATTATTAGTAGTAGAATTATAATGATTTAAACATTTGAACAAGTTGGGAAAACCCTTCAGTTAACTACTGTACCTATCAATTATCCAGTTGTAGGAATTATGGTTCCTCAATATACATTTAACAACGTATGCTATGTGTTACAGCACTACTTTTGGTGTCCCCCTCAGGAATTTCTCTTGAGAAAATTTAATGTAATTGTCCCCTCCAAGGTTGATCTCAGATTTTCGCCCCTGGTCGGAGGTGGAATTGCGTTGGAGCTGTCAAGCGATCTTTGTCACGAAGCCACACCCGTCCCACTCGCGTTAGAAGTTCAGAACTAGAAAGTGTAGGCTATATAAAAAATAATGAAAATCATTAAATGAAATAAGGAGGATTTATATCATCCTAAACGAGGTGTAGATTACATCTCACATTTTAGTGTTTGAAAGTGTAAACAAGGCTGCATGGGATTTCTCTTATTGCGTCTTTGTGCAGCCAATGGCAATGTCCGCTTTAGGTATGATACCGTGAGTCGATTGTGGATTTGACAGCTCTAACGCAGTTCCACCTCCGACACATCAAATCATCAGCTATGAAGATGTCGGCTAAAGCGGATCTGACGGAATCGGGCCCCTAGCTTTATGAATAACACGCGGAATGAAATTCAATTCAAAAGTTGCAAATCATGTTCAAACCCAAACACTGTCTGGCGCAATGTGATTCCTACACGCTGAGAAGAACCAAGGTCTAATATTGACGCTTTGGAAGACATTTCAAACACACCCCATTTCATGAGGTGCAGAAGAGATGGTGTGTGTGTGTGTGTGTGTGTGTGTTTACTGGGTCTACCTTCAGCTGGTAGCCAATAACATCTCTAGGTCAGGTCAGTCAGTGGCACCCATAAAAAAGATTTATGCTGCAGGCAATTAATCCCTCTTACCTCCTCCTTAAGGCTTTAAAACAAGAAAATCTATTTACCCCTGTCAAAGGCTTTAGCATTGTTTAATAAGAAAATGCTTCTGGCTGGCTGTTTTTAAAAGATTTAGGCTCTATTCAATCCGTTATCGTGGAAATTCAGCATTACATCGTGATTGAAATTTAAAGGCAATGTTCATGTGTTGGTGAAGACTGCATTCACAGTAAATGCTGTATGTCGGCTCAATCGTAAATTACCTTTACATTTCCTTCACAGAATCTGTAATGCTTCTGCTTTACAGATTAAAGAATATCCAGATTGCATGTTGGCCTTTAATGAATCAGGCTTGATCTAGCCAAATTTAGTTGGAGATTAGTTTCAGAGAATGTGTAGCTCCTCACTAACGCTTGGAGGTCAGTATTAAGTGAAGGTTGTCTATGGGTTTTTTTAGGCTTTGGGGAGGGTTCTGTGGTTTTTATTTGGCACAGGGGAGGGTAGAGTTTTTTTCTCCCGGGTTTACTTTTGCCCTTTTGCAGGTTTTACTATACCATTACTTCCATCCTAGCCAAATTTCCTCATCTGCTTGCATGCACCTCCCCTATATCGAGGTGTTTTGGTGCATCCCTTATGCACTAAGTTTTTCCACACACTAACTAAACCACACAGAGCAATATAGTCTACCAGTCTAACGGTCTAGCCTGCTCTCTATCCACCATTCATAGTGACAATAGTGGTAGGTGGATCGTTTGTCCACATCTGCAATATCCTAAGTAGCAATCATACCACATATACAATTATTCAAAGCTGCACTAATTTTCATTATAAGTGGAGAGGACATGGTGCATCATTGTGCATGAAAGAACAGTGAAGACATGAGACAGGCAGCTCAAAAAGCTGCCCTATCGATCTTGTTTAGGGACAATACAATTATCCTACCTAGAGTAGCCTCCAACACCCCATTGCATTGTTTTCACGTGAGTACGTTCTACTCTAGGCTGTAAACTGCAGTGAAAATGTCATTTGAATAACAGGGCAAACGTGATTTGAATGTTTCATTCCATTCTACGAAAGTAGCGTGCCAGTCTGACTGTATTTTAAGTGCCGATACTGAGATGCGCTGTCTGTTGTCGATCACCAAGTCATCCTATAATTATGTGGCCACATATGCTTCCAGCAAGCCCAGTTATTCAGGACGCTGAGCTCTGCCTTCTCTCCAATCCGAGTGGCTATTCCTCGCGCACCTAGAATTCATAACGCTTCAATATCCTATAGCCTAAATATTTGTCATTTCACTTTTACAATGTATTATCTCTTATTTGTGGCATTAACACAACCAGTCATGACGTTTTCATCTGATTATAGACTACTTCAAACGTATCCTGTAGGCTACCTGCGCACATTCGTCCAAAATATAATTCCAGCATCCAAACAATGCAGATTGTAGCGTTGAAAACGCAAACCATGTTGAAGCGCCCGAAGTCTGTATGCTTTGTTTATTGGTTATGGTGCATTGGCACAGAAACCTGTTGGTGGAACATTTGTTGCATATATTTTAGATAATTATAAATATTGCATAAACATGTTGAAAATCAGATTTTCGAAACTGTCAGGGAGAGTTAGCTCATCCGTTGTGCTCGGCGAACCCTCAACTTTCTGGCCCGTAGTCCTGCGTGGCATCGACTGTGCCCCAAAAGCATGCTGAAGTGGCAAATTCAATATCCAGGCTTATAACCACAGGGTCGCTACAGTTCGTTATTTGTGGTAATTTTTTTGTTAAGTCTATGAGGGTGGAGGGTGTGCACATGTTTTGTTTATTTTGTACCTTACAAGGAGAAAAAGGTGAAAAGGTGAAAATATTTATAACCTGAGGACGCCTTGAGATGGGCCAGCCCCCTAAAGAAATCCTAAAATGGAATTTCAGATTCCATTTTAGGAAACAAGCCTATCCTCAACTATTGTAAGATGAAGATATTGTGTCCAAGGTTAAAAGTATCCTTCACACTACGAGCAAATACCAATGGTACAAAACGGTATTGTTTATTAAGTGGATTAATCTGCCAACTGTTCAGTGCATTATCTGAACCTATTTTTTCCTACTCCGCTGAATATTTGCCATCACATACTTAATCTATAATAGAGTAAGTTTTACATAAACTATTGGTTGTGAATTTTTTAATGTACATGAGAAAGACACCCATTCTCAGTCAAACGTTCAGTCCATAAAAAAATATGTGACTGGAAACAATTGTTTTTTTATGGTTCGGGAAATTGAGTTCCATAAGGATTTATGGATTTCTTTAGCAAATAATGGCAATTGGCTGTGACATAGAATTTCTCCTCAGTTATCCTCAGTAACGTATACTGTTCCCCAAATTACAAAGCTTTTTTTGTCTCCGTTTCACAAGCAGTATAACGGATTGAAAAATGTAAAATTGCATGTGTCTGAACATTCTGTATCCTATTTTTCCATAAAATAATATTTTTCCATGAAATCTAGTGAGAGCATTCGAAGTGAGAGATTAGTACCTAGTAACATCATGCTATTATTCATTTAGATACCGATTTACAAGTAAATGTAAATTGCTATTTTTGTTAATAAACCAATAAGCAGACTAGCAG
This sequence comes from Salvelinus fontinalis, assembly GCF_029448725.1. Classification (NCBI taxonomy): domain Eukaryota; kingdom Metazoa; phylum Chordata; class Actinopteri; order Salmoniformes; family Salmonidae; genus Salvelinus; species Salvelinus fontinalis. The sequence continues at coordinate 52,022,930 of NC_074666.1, forward strand.
CAATGTAGTATGTTATTGACCTTACATTGCAGATTCTCCTGTGCCTATATTACAGAGTTCACTTAGAGATATAGGTCCTGCCCAATCAATGAACTCTTTCCTTATTTCTAAACTTTTAAAATGTAGTTTAATGATGTGATTGTTCTCATCATCCAGACCTTTCCTATTCTTAGTGATTATAAAAAGCTTCATTCTCCTTGTAGTTCAGGCCTGCCAGGGAGCCGCAGTCAGTCTCTCCACCTTGGCTTTGTTAGAGCCACTGGGGCACATTTAAAGAGAAAGTGACCGAGAGAGGTAGAGCGAGAGAAAGAAAGAAAGAGGGAGAGGCAAAGGGAGAGGTGGCGAGAGAAAGATAGAAAAATAGAAAAATACAAGAGAGAGAGACAGAAGTAGAATAAAAGTGAGACAGGAGAAGTAGAACGAGAGGCAATGGAGGGATTCATCTTTACCTGTGGAGGAGATTAAGGTTCTGGATTGTGTGTGATTAATGAGTGGGCTGCTGATGGCTCATCTTCTCTTTTCCCTCCATGAATTACCAGCACACTCGCCAACTGACACATTCAGATCCCTCAAATTGAAGAGAGAGCGAGAACGAGAGAGAGAGAGAAAGGAATTAAAGAGATGAGAATAAAAGAGAGGGAACTAAAGAAAGAGACAAAGATAAAATGAGAGAGAGAGAACTAAAGAAAGAGAGAGGAATAACAGAGATGAGAATGAAAGAGAGAGAGACGAGCGAGAATGAAAGAGAGAGAACTCAAGAACGAGAGAGAGAGAGAATGAAAGCAAGAGAGAGAGATAATGAATGAATGAATGAATGAATGAGCGAGAGAATGAAAGAGAGGGAGAGCACTAAAGGAAAACTGAGAGAGACAGAAGTGAATGTATTATTCCAATGGTAATAACTTCAGGTTGTTGTGCTGGAAACATTTTATTCACATGCCATCTCAGCTATAGCAAAAAGCCTTTCAAAAACATGTGGAGACCTCTTTCTACTGGGTCCCATTGGGTTTTAAGCAGGCCCCCAATGTCCAGTCTGGAGCGTGAAGTCACAAGCTTTGCTGGTCAGCTACCGTGTAGCAACCTAGCGGTGCCCTAGAGAGCCTATGTAAATTATTATTATGACATTTGTCGTCACACAGGACCACGTGCTGACATAGACCAATCACAGGCCCGGCAGGCTACGAGGAGGTTCCATAGACATTAAGGTTGACTCTCTCAGGCACGATGAAAACAACTACATCGACCACAATAATTTTCTAGTCTCGAACACATTCACCATGATCCTTAGCATTTTTTGGGGGGTGCCATTCAGCCCCATTCAGCAATATGGCACGCTTCAAATTCTAATACTTCTGGCTTCATGAGTCAAGTTTTCCATAGGAATACGTGGATGACGTCGGCACTATCACTATCTACTGGTTTTAATGTCTATGGTTTTAAGATAAATTCATGTTCCGTAGAACGTTTTAGAACTTGTTGGAGTTAACAATTCGTTAGACTGTTCCTGGAATGCTGCGGTATGCAACATTCTCGGAATAAGAGGTCATGTTGCTGGACCCCAGGTCTGAGTAGCAGCTGCCATGGCAGCAGCTAATGGGGATTCTTAATAAATACAAATTCTACCTCACCCAACCGTTCCTGGAACCAAAAATGTATTAGCTGGTGTATTTATGTATTTTATCACTTTGCCTTGGTGTGAAATTACAATACCTTATAAGTCCTTGCAAGTCCTTTTACTGGACGTGGCAAATATTGTCTGTTTTTAATTGATAATAGAACAACCATATCGTATCAGTTCCCACCTGCACAGCCCAGGCTTATATGTACAGCAACACATTTAGGGATTGTTTGTAGTCACCGAGGGATCTCAGGGGAGGCATATCTGCATAGAGCCTCTCCCCGCTTTGAAAAGACACATAAAAGTGTGTGTCTGCACGTGCTTGTGTGTGTGTGCATGCATGTTTGTACTTTAGGTCCAATGTGGCTGCTTTTCTTCAGATATTATATTGCAGTAGTGGCACATTGCTATCAGTTAGGGATTGGACTGAGGGAACCATGCAGTCACAAGAATGTGGCCCAGCAAGAGGAAACAGAGCACCAATTAAGAGCTGTTTTAAACCTGATTGCTTTAAAGCCCATTGCTAAGCAGCTTTGGCAGCATTGGAGAATAGGTAGCATGTATCAAGAATGGCAAAATAAACAAATTCCTTTTCAGGTGTTGATATCCTGAATCTATTAATTCATCTATCTACCTAACCTGAAATTATCTATCCTGACTCTATACAACCTGAAATGATCTAGCTTGACACTGTATAACCTGAAATGATCTATCCTGACTCTATACAACCTGAAATGATCCAGCTTGACACTGTATAACCTGAAATGATCTATCCTGACTCTATACAACCTGAAATGATCTAGCTTGACTCTGTATAACCTGAAATGATCTATCCTGACTCTCTATATATATTGTGGGGCTCCCGAGTGGCGCAGCGGTCTAAGGTACAGCATCTCAGTGCTAGAGGCGTCACTACAGACCCTGGCCGTGATTGGGTGTCCCATAGGGTGGCGCACAAAAAGCACAGCGTTGTCCGGGTTAGGGTTTGGCCGGGGTAGGCAGTCATTGTAAATAATAATTTGTTCCTAACTGACTTGCCTAGTTAAATAAAGGTTCAATTTTAAAAAAAGATATACACCGCCGTTCAATAGTTTGGGGTAACTTTTGAAAGAAAAGCACATTTTTTGTGCATTAAAATAACATCACGTTGATCAGAAATACAGTGTAGACATTGTTAATGTTGTAAATGACTATTGTAACTGGAAACAGCTGATTATTAATGGAATATCTACACTGATTATACTTACTTATTATACGGATTAAAGAAGCAATAAAACTGGCCTTCTTTAGACTAGTTGAGTATCTGGAGCATTAGCATTTGTGGGTTCGATTACTGGCACAAAATGGCCAAAAACAAAGCACTTTCTTCTGAAATTCTGAAATTCTAATGCACCTGTCCTCTTGCTCAGTTGTGCAGCGGGGCCTCCCACTCCTCTTTCTATTCTGGTTCGAGCCAGTTTGCGCTGTTCTGTGAAGGGAGTAGTACACAGCGTTGTACGAAATCTACAGTTTCTTGGCAATTTCTCTCATGGAACAGCCTTCATTTCTCAGAATAAGAATAGACTGACGCATTTCAGAAAAATGTTATTTGTCTCTGGCCATTTTGAGCGTGTAATCGAACTCACAAATGCTGAAGCTCCAGATACGCAACTTGTCTAAAGAAGACAAGTTGTATTGCTTCTTTAATCAGGATGACAGTTTTCAGCTGTGCAAACATAATTGCAAAAGGGTTTTCTAATGATCAATTAGCCTTTTAAAATTATAAACTTGGATGAGCTAACACAACGTGCCATTGGAACACAGGAGTGATGGTTGCTGATAATGGGCCTCTGTACGCCTATGTAGATATTCCATAAAAAAATCTGATGTTTCCAGCAGCAATAGTCATTTACAACACTAACAATGTCTACACTGTATTTCTGATCAATTTGATGTTATTTTAAGGACATTTCTAAGTGACCCAAAACTTTTGAATGGTAGTGTGTGTGTGTGTATATACAGTGGGGAGAAGAAGTATTTGATTCAGTGCCGATTTTGCAGGTTTTCCTACTTACAAAACATGTAGAGGTCTATAATTTTTATCATATGTACACTTCAACTGTGAGAGACGGAATCTAAAACAAAAATCCAGAAAATCACATTGTATGATTTTTAAGTAATTCATTTGCATTTTATTCCATGACATAAGTATTTGATACATCAGAAAAACAGAACTTAATGTTTGGTACATGTTTGCAATTACAGAGATCATACGTTTCCTGTAGTTCTTGACCAGGTTTGCACACACTGCAGCAGGGATTTTGGCCCACTCCTCCATACAGACCTTCTCCAGATCCTTCAGGTTTCGGGGCTGTCGCTGGGCAATACGGACTTTCAGCTCCCTCCAAAGATTTTCTATTGGGTTCAGGTCTGGAGACTGGCTAGGCCACTCCAGGACCTTGAGAGGCTTCTTACGGAGCCACTCCTTAGTTGCCCTGGCTGTGTGTTTTGGGTCGTTGTCATGCTGGAAGACCCAGCCACGAACCATCTTCAATGCTCTTACTGAGGGAAGGAGGTTGTTGGCCAAGATCTCGCGATACATGGCCCCATCCATCCTCCCCTCAATACGGTGCAGTCGTCCTGTCCCCTTTGCAGAAAAGCATCCCCAAAGAATGATGTTTCCACCTCCATGCTTCACGGTTGGGATGGTGTTCTTGGGGTTGTACTCCTCCTTATTCTTCCTCCAAACACGGCGAGTGGAGTTTAGACCAAAAAGCTCTATTTTTGTCTCATTCTCATCAGACCACATGACCTTCTCCCATTCCTCCTCTGGATCATCCAGATGGTCATTGACAAACTTCAGACGGGCCGGGACATGCGCTGGCTTGAGCAGGGGGACCTTGCGTGCGCTGCAGGATTTTAATCCATGACGGCGTAGTGTGTTACTAATGGTTTTCTTTGAGACTGTGGTCCCAGCTCTCTTCAGGTCATTGACCAGGTCCTGCCGTGTAGTTCTGGGCTGATCCCTCACCTTCCTCATGATCATTGATGCCCCATGAGCTGAGATCATGCATGGAGCCCCAGACCGAGGGTGATTGACCGTCATCTTGAACTTCTTCCATTTTCTAATAATTGCGCCAACAGTTGTTGCCTTCTCACCAAGCTGCTTGCCTATTGTCATATAGCCCATCCCAGCCTTGGGTAGGTCTACAATTTTATCCCTGATGTCCTTACACAGCTCTCTGGTCTTGGCCATTGTGGAGAGGTTGGAGTCTGTTTGATTGAGTGTGTGGACAGGTGTCTTTTATACAGGTAACGAGTTCAAACAGGTGCAGTTAATACAGGTAATGAGTGGAGAACAGGAGGGCTTCTTAAAAAAAAACTAACAGGTCTGTGAGAGCCGGAATTCTTACTGGTTGGTAGGTGATCAAATACATATGTCATGCAATAAAATGCAAATTAATGACTTAAAAATCATACAATGTGATTTTCTGGATTTTTGTGATTTAGATTTAGATTACGTCTCTCACAGTTGAAGTGTACCTATGATAAAAAATTACAGACCTCTACATGCTTTGTAAGTAGCAAAACCTGCAAAATCGGCAGTGTATCAAATACTTGTTATATATATATATATCTATTGTAATGAAACAGGCAGGGAGCAGGTCTCGAACCCTCAACCTTCTAGCCCGAAGTCCAGCGCGCTATCGTCTGTGCCGCAAAAGCATGCTCGAGCGGCAGAGTCGATATCCATGCTTATAAACACAGGGTCGTTACAATATATATACAGGTGAAGTCGGAAGTTTACATACACTTAGGTTGGAGTCATTAAAACTAGTTTTTCAACCACTCCAAAAATGTCTTGTTAACAAACTATAGTTTTGGCAAGTCGGTTAGGACATCTACTTTGTGCATGACATGTCATTTCTCCAACAATTGTTTACAGACAGATTATTTCACTTATAATTCACTGTATCACAATTCAAGTGGGTCAGAAGTTTACATACACTATGTTGACTGTGCCTTTAAACAGCTTGGAAAATTCCAGAAAATGATGTCATGGCTTTAGAAGCTACTGATAGGCTAATTTACATAATTTGAGTCAATTGAAGGTGTACCTATGGATGTATTTCAAGGCCTACCTTCAAACTCAGTGCCTCTTTGCTTGACATCATGGGAAAATCAAAACAAATCAGCCAAGACCTCCAAAATTGTAGACCTCCACAAGTCTGGTTCATCCTTGGGAGCAATTTCCAAATGCCTGAAGGTCCACGTTCGGCTGTACAAACAATAGTACGCAAGTATAAAGACCACAGGACCACGCAGCCATCATGCCGATCAGGAAGGAGATGCATTCTGTCTCCTAGAGATGAACATACTTTGGTGCGAAAATTTCAAATCAATCCCAGAACAACAGCAAAGCACCTTGTGAAGATGCTATAGGAAACGGGTACAAAAGTATCTATATCCACAGTAAAACGAGTCCTATATCGACATAACCTGAAAGGCTGCTTAGTAAGGAAGAAGCCACTGCTCCATAACCACCATAAAAGCCAGCCTATGGTTTGCAACTGCACATGGGGACAAAGATCGTACTTTTTGGAGAAATGTCCTCTGGTCTGATGAAACAAAAATAGAACTGTTTGGCCATAATGACCATCGTTATGTTTGGAGGAATAGGGGGAGGCTTGCAAGCCAAAGAACACCATCCCAACCGTGAAGCACGGGGGTGTCAGCATCATGTTGTGGGGGTGCTTTGCTGCAGGAGGGACTTGTGCACTTCACAAAATAGATGGCATCATTAGGAAGGAAGATTATGTGGATATATTGAAGCAACAGCAAGACATCAGTCAGGAAGTTAAAGCTTGGTCGCAAATTGCCTTAGCCACAACACTGACAACTTAATCAGATTGCCTTAAGCTTCAGAGAGCTTGGGAGGTGGAGCTATGGAGACCAATCAAACATTTAGGCCGAATTCTTACCGAGTCTAATGCTCCCTCCTCGACTCTCATTCCTGTGTACCCCCACCTCGCAGACAGCCAAGCTCTCTTCTCCCTGTTTTGTTTCCAGGGATGTCTTATTTAGGCACATGAGGCCCCAGGTAATATAGTAGAAAGGGGATGAGATTTCTGGGCTGCGTTCAGAGGCCCACATGAGTTATTCCCAGGGAGAGCTCATTCCTACTTTGCATTTACATTTCTGTGTGTATTTTCTGGAGCGGAGGCCAGAAACGAGCATCCTCCATGTTGGCTATACCGCATATAGCAGGCGGTAGCAGTTACCACTGATGGATCAATAGTTTGTGAATTGCAGGAAAGTTACTCGTACACATGCAATTTTTGGGTGGGTTTAAAAGCCTAGGAATCATTAAGGAGATAATGTCATGTCAACCCTATCCAACAGGGAGAACCGTGCAGGCATGGCCAGTGGATATGTAATTTGTCTGCCTTTGTCACACACGCTCTGCTCTTCAGAAGACGAGGCTTTTGCCTGTGTAGTCGGCTGGTAAAAAATTGGATGGAGAGAGGCTTCTCCTCAGGGAACAACAATCTCCAAAGCTGGAGTCAAAATCTCCATTTGGCATCAGTATTTATTTCACATCGAAATGCTCAGAGCCAACAAAAGATGAACCCACCACTGTTCTAACATGGAAGACATTTTTGTGTGGGTGTTTTTTTTGTATTGCTTTTGTGCCAGACGAAACAGTGTAGGCTGAATTTCTAGACGGAGTGGGTTTGAAAAGTTGCCAGGTTGTCTCTGCAATAACCTCCATCTTAGTGCACTCTCAATTTTACATTTGATTCAGCTCATAAGTGTCAAAGTGTATATATCATGGCTGAATTTGGAAGGCTGAAATGTGTTGGTTTTAACAATGATCTATCAGTTTTATCAACCTTCACTGTCCTTCAAGAGTTGACGAATTTCCTCTTCACTTCAGTTTTGTTTTTGGTTTGGAGACAGCTCTCAAGACCCTGCAAATGAATATGTCCTTTTCAACAACTTTACTCTCTACTCATATACTGTACATGTAACATTGGAGAACAAAAATGGAAACTGACTACTCAGTCATTTGCACAATCCTTCTCTCTGCATATTGTGATACCAGTAACATAAAGGTATGCAGTGTACATGAGAGGCCAGTTGTAGTGAGGAGTAGGCTCCCTAGCTAGCAATGTCAAATCAATGTATTCTGCTCTGCATTGGCCTACCTCTCATAGCCCACCATGTCACCCCAATTACTGTGGGATAGATTAAACCCTACCTGGAAGTGGCAACGTATCATAAAAAAAAAACGAATACTGTTTTATTTTGGAACTCAGTCGGGGTCCTCAACTTAAAACTGAGAGTAAGAATAGTAGAATACATAATAGGTACAATTTAGAAATGTTTTACTTGTGATATTTGAGTCACTGACAGTCACTCAATTAGCCATGTCAGCTAACAGTTTTTAGATTGGGAGTTAGTCTAGTCAGTTATCTAAACTTGTATTCGGCCTAATCATGGGTAGAATTGCATGAAATGTGCTGTAAAACTCCACATGCTTTCTCTCTGCCCCATGGCAACATGTGTAGATTTGCAGAACACTTGCTTTAAAACTGCAACATTTTCTTTACACCTAATGGCAAAATGTGTAGAATTGCAGAAAATAAACGTTAAAACGTCTATCTCACTTAGGGCCCCCAAAAGGCACACTATTAGATCTGCTCTCCTAATCTCACCAATCCAGTAAGTAACCATTGGTTATTTTACTATAAATTCAGTTTTTCACTAATCCTATATGTAACCCTTGGTTACTTTACTATAAATTCAGTGTTTCACCTCTTTTGGTATGTTTTGTAACTGAACGAAGGAACAGCAAGCAATGTAGCAATCAAAGTAGTTCTTGGCTTAATGCGATCATTAGACGGCAACAGTAAATGTTTCCCTCTCAAGCAGGTTGTGTTTGGGCTCCGCTGGCTCTCTGCTTTCAGAGCCTGATGAATCGGGTTTACGTAAGCCTTTATAAGAGGTGGATCAGAACATCGTGAATTGATTCTGCGAGAAAAGCAGGGGAGGTTTGTCACAAGCATGTACTAGCCGAGCAGAGCAGCTCTTCGCCAAGCTCCTTCGAAATGCAAGGTATTGTAGCCTGAACATGAACTAGGGTCGACTAGAGGAAGCAACATTGTGTGTCTCAAACCTGTCAAACCTATTTGGATTTGGATCACCTGGATTTGATCACCATTGGATTCGCCTGCATATCCAGTAGTGTTTGTTGAAGTCATGTACTGTAGCAATACCGACTGTAAGGAAAGTATAGACCAGCAGGAGAGGATGGCACATTGTAATTTTATATAGGTCACACGGGGGAAGAGAGCCAATTGTTTCCATCCAATCCATTTCAGAGTGGGAAGGGAAGAGGGATTTGCTCAGGAGTTCATGCATGGTCGCCTCTGTTTAGATATCTGTCCGGTGTCTGGGAATCTTTGTTTATTGAATGAGTTATACTCTTCCTAAAGACCCCAACCAATTTTGACCCAGGGTCATTCAGACATGCACTGAGTGTACAAAACATTAGGAACACCTTCCTAATATTGAGTTGCAACCCCTATTGCCATCAGAACTGCCTCAATTTGTCTGGGTATGGACTCTGCAAGGTGTCGAAAGCATTCCACAGGGATGCTGGCCCATGTTGACTCCAATGCTTCCCACAGTTGTGTCAAGTTGGCTGGATGTCCATTGGGTGGCGGACCATTCTTGATACACACGAGAAACTGTTGATGACTCCTTGCTGTCCCCAGTCCACCTGGCCGTGCTGCTGCTCCAGTTTCAACTGTTCTGCCTGCGGCTATGGAACCCTGATCTTTTCACCGGACGTGCTACCTGTCCCAGACCTGCTGTTTTCAACTCTCTAGAGACCGCAGGAGTGGTAGAGATACTCTTAATGATCGGCTATGAAAAGCCAACTGACATTTACTCCTGAGGTGCTGACTTGCTGCACCCTCGACAACTACTGTGATTATTATTATTTGACCATGCTGGTCATTTATGAACATTTGAACATCTTGGCCATGTTCTGTTATAATCTCCACCCGGCACAGCTAGAAGAGGACTAGCCACCCCTCATAGACTGGTTCCTCTCTAGGTTTCTTCCTAGGTTTTGGCCTTTCTAGGGAGTTTATCCTAGCCACCGTGCTTCGACACCTGCATTGCTTGCTGTTTGGAGTTTTAGGCTGGGTTTCTGTACAGCACTTAGAGATATCAGCTGATGTACGAAGGGCTATATAAATAAATTTGATTTGATTTGATAGTGAAAAACCCAGCCGTGTTGCTGTTTTGGACACTCAAACCGGTGCACCTGGCACCTACTACCATACCCCGTTCAAATGCACTTACATCTTTTGTCTGCCCATTCACCCTCTGAATCGCACACATACACAATCCATGTCTCAGTTGTCTCAAGGCTTAAAAATGATTATTTAACCTGTCTCCTCCCCTTCATCTACACTAATTGAAGTGGATTTAACAAGTGACATCAATAAGGGATCATAGTTTTCACCTGGAATCACCTGGTCAGTCTATGTCATGGAAAGAGCAGGTGTTCCTAATGTTTTGTACAGTGTATTTATTACATTATTACCTGTCATCCCTCATTCTTCCATCCCTCTCTCATCCCTCTCTCTTCCTTCCTGTATATGGGCCCCGGGGACACTCTGGAACAGTGCTTCTTGATTTTCCTTAAAGGTGAAACAAATTGGACTTGCTAGTCAGCTGAATGTAAATCTTCCTTAATGAGAGAAATTATATTTCCACAATGTCCTGCTCTCGTCCTCAGATCAGACACCGTTCTCTCTCACACAGCTGTGTTTGTATCCCCTACTGTGTGTTCTGTGATGTGATGAATAAAGTCTGTCTTTTGTTCAGTTCCACCAGCTCATTTTATTGGTCTCTCTCTTTCTGTCGTCTTTCTTTCTGTTTCTTTCTTTCTCTCTTTCTCCCCCCTCTCTCTTCTCTCACCCCCTATTCTCTCTCTTTCTCTCTCCCCCTCTCTCTCCTCTCCTCTCTCTCACTCCCCTACTGTATGTCTCTCTCGCCCTCTCTATCGCTCTCCCTCTTCGCCCCACCCCGACTACAGAGGTAGTTCAGCTGAGCCTGGCTGAGGACCAGAGAGTGAGTGTCTCCACGGTAACAGTGGGCCTCAGCACCGTGCTGTCTTGTGCCATCCAGGGAACGCTGCGGCCGCCAATCATCTGGAAGAGGAACGGGATCATACTCAACTTCCTGGACTTGGAGGACATCAATGTGAGTATTGGCTGAGTCAGAGAGTTTCAGTTGTCCTGGTTGGAGGATTCCCAGAATAAGAAGGGAATAAGCAGGAAATCCAGTAGTGTCCAGGCAGGATTTCTGGAAACCAGGGAATTTATGGAAAGTTATAGGACCCTGTAAAAATCATGTTTTGACATGAATTAAGTCATGCTAGTATGAGCCAGAGTCCAAGAGAACAGGGTTGAAACAGGTTAGTCATACAGCCCAAAACTGTATAGGCTTTCACTCCAAAACTGTAGATATGTAGATAAGAGTGTCTTTAAACGTCATTGGCCTTTCAAGGTGAAACACTGAACCAGTGTCCAACATTGTAAACTTTGATGTGGTGTGTTTTTAGAAAAAAACTTTTATAATTGGAACGTTGGTTAATATTTGATTATCCTCAGAATGTGTCTCTCAACAGGGGCTCTTCACGCTGAAAGAAATCTAAGAATAATCAATAACGTTAGATAAAGGTTCACGGAAAGTAAATAAGAAATGCTAATTCCCATTAACGCCATTAATTCATCTTATTTTCCCAGCTTGTTTTTTTCCATTTCCAATTAAAAACAGGTCTGTGTTTTTCCTCACTTTTTAGCTATCATTTATTCGATTAGAAATGATGTAATGATTTGGGTCTCAGTAGCACGTGGGTCTCATTGCCAGGCGTCGTGCTGATCTGAAAGAGCACAAACCATGTTCAAAATAAATATTAGCAAATCCCAACATAGCATAGCATGGGAATTGGCTACATGCGGTTAATGAACTATGGAGTGGCGGCGCCGGTGAGTTGTTTAGCTCATCCGCACAGCTGACAGTGTGGGACTCTGTTAATCCACCAGCTGATTAGAATTCTCTATTTGCATGTTAACGAATTGGCCTTGTTATGTTGCCTCGGAAATACAATAAACAATGACATGCAGGTCAACTGGCATGTGTATAGGCGGGGTCACGGGGAGGACAAGGAAGTGAGAGAGAAAAAAGGTCCTCTGTGCAACACGCTACATGCTACTGCTACTGTGGCCATGGAGTATTCAGTGGTAAATAGTGTGTGATGATAATTACAGTTGTCAGTTACCACTTTGAGGTTATTTTTCATGCCTTCATGTTCACAAAGTAATGTCTGATGTGCAAGAACATGCAGGTGTGCACAGATAAGCAATGTGCCACTCCGCATCATGTGTTCCCATGTAATTCTTAGGCAGCTTTATGCTCTTGTAATGCATACAGTTTGCAAGGGAAGAGTTACCTCCTATTGTGCACTACCGCTGCATTTCAATTAAGAACAAAGGAAATAATTCCTACTGATGGAAGGCCTTTGGTCTCTGTGTGTGCACCTTTAGCGGCGTTGGCAGAAAGCGGATGTTGCCGGTTTTCAGGGATCCAGTATTTTCAGCAAAACCTCCGTTTCCCCTGAAAAACAGAAGTGGGAACTCCGTTCAGGTGTCTTTCTACGCCTGCAATGTTGGGTTACCGTGTGTGTGATTTGTTGCTTCAGGTCAGCGTAAAGTAGATTCATTTACAGGCCAACTTGAGTTGTTCTGTTTTGCTATGAAAATGATCTCATTTTGCAATCAATGAACAAATATTACATTTAGCTGTGATTGAAATTCCAACCCAAAAGGCACTCTGACATATGAAACGTTTCGCTGGCTGAGTGGCAATTTGCCCATGCTGGAATCAGACCCATTTGTCTGCACTCTGCTACAGCGTAAAGGTAGAGCAGTATTATTCTTTCTCTCTCTCTCTCCCACTAGTAAATGGGACATTTTACATATTGAATGGCTACTTTTCTCCAAAGTAATTGCGTTGTGTTTTGGGAAAGATAAAATCTGTTCCCCTCTGGTTTGATTGCCTTCAAGGAGAGGGCGGCACTATACGGCTGCGTTTACACAGGCTGCGCAGTTCTGATCTTGTGGCCAATTATTGGCAAATGAGCTGATCTGATTGGTCAAATAATTTGTGGGAAAGATCAGAATTGGACTGCCTGTGTCATAGCTGCGGAGAAAGAAAACCATTTGTTTCACTCATCACCTCCAGTAGTTCCAGACAGACCAACCTTTACTGAAACACAAGGGAATAATTCAGCAATGAAATTAAGTAGTGAGTTTTCTCTATTCAAACAATTATGCTATAACATATGTTAATTAGCATGTCAAACGCGCCCGTTTGGGAATGCTGTGAAAAATCCACAAACGCTATTATGGATACAATAGACAACTATTAGTGTGTATTATAAAGGGGGAGGGGAGATAGAAGGAAGCATCGGGGTTGGTTTAGCTTTCAAAGACAAAGCAAAAGGAAACATTTATCAGACAATATTTTGCTTCTTTACAAACTAAGGCGGAACTTATTAACTGTGTAAGTGTAAAGCCATTCCGCCCACTGTATTAAATCTTTACATTCTTTTTTATTATAACACATTTTCCTCTACAAGGTCCATCATTTGAGACCCAAATGACAGTGTGAACAAGGTGTTCAGCATCTCTTGTTTAATGTAACTTTGAGAGGATTGTATTGCATTTATAGTCTCAGGTCCACCCCACATACTGTACACACATGTCCAGGTAATTAAAAGCATCTCAAATAAACCTGTACTGGACAACATAATGCGAATCAACATTACACATTTAAGTATATCCCCTATAGGGCTACATACTATAGAAAAAAATGTTTACTGTTTAATATCTACCTCACAGAGGGAGACTGCTGAGGGGAGGACGGCTCATAAATAATGGCGGAGCAAATGGAATGGCATCAAACACATGGAAACCAGGTGTTCGATGTATTTGACACCATTCCACTCCAGCTTTTTCCATGAGTACGTCCTCCCCAATTAAGGTGCCACCAACCTCCTGTGATCTACAGGTACTTGTACTATAGAGTATTTCATTTCTAAAGCAGTTTCTACTGTTCTGCTATGTTCTGTAAAGTCCGTCCTAAGTATATCCTCTGCCTTTCCTCACCTAAAAGCATCGCTAGAGATGATATGTCCTCATCCACTCACACCTCGTTAGCTAAGAGAGTAGCCATGTTTTCTATCTAAAATCACATTGTGGGACAATAGCTTGTGGCAAGAAACTCTAAGGCTTTATTTAGTCTGTGTTCAGAGCGAGATGTGTTTCCAGGTAGGTAGCCTTGCACACAGTCTGTAACGCCACATACGGGACACCACTATTTAGTTTCTTAATCCTCCCTAAGCCCCTGCTAAAACCCCAGGTGAGTTGTGCGTCCGGAAAAACAACAACTGGCTCCATTAATCACACTAATGTTCTTTGTATTTTTAACCCTTCCTATTTATCAGACTGAGTGAGCGTGACGACGGGGCTCAAATCCCCACGCCCCTCCCAACACCCAGGGACCACGTTGATTCATTGTCTAATATGCTTCCCATCACTCCATGCTCCCATTGTGTGCCTTCCTTCCCCCCCCCCCCTCCCTCCATCCGTCCCCAACTCCCCCCTCCCCTCCCTTATTCCCTTTCTCACCATCCTCCACTGCCACCTCCCTCTTCTCCTTATAGGACTTTGGCGATGACGGCTCCCTCTACATCACCAAGGTGACAACCATTCATATGGGGAACTACAGCTGTCATGCGTATGGATATGAAGAGCTCTACCAGACCCATGTACTGCAGGTGAATGGTTAGTAATGGCACATACTTGACATTTCACTGTCCTTTCATAGTCAGATTTTAGTTTGGCACGTGGTCACCAGAATGTTGAGCTGACTAAACGTGTAGTAGTTGCAGTTTGCGATCACTGCTGTGTTCAACGTTACGTTCCTTTTTTGTTGTCGCTTGAATAGACAACAAATATTTTGATAAAGTTAGATGCTCTTGTGGAGGAGGGACCTTTAGAGTTGCCTTCCAGGGTCAGGACTGGTAAACCCCTGCCTCAGACTCTAGTGAGGGCAACAGGGTTCACATCACCAAACATGGCATTGATTCCAACATGTCCAACATTCTATCATAGAAAGCAAATGAAGCCTGTAACCATGGCGTTCTATTCACCATACTCAATTGATACCACCCTGAGCATGTAAACCGTTTTAGCTACAGTACATCAACTAGCCAGCAGCAAGCAGCGCAGATGCTGCAGACATTTATCAAAGCACACTGCTCGACAAACTCATTTACATAAGTATTTTTTTCCCGCCGAGATGACGTGTGATTACCGGGAGAGCCGTCTGTACCATATCAAATCAAAGATAATAATCGCCATTCTCAGAGCTTTGATTCATTGCATGCGCAGATATGAATAGAGAAAAATAGCCTGAAATGATTTTCAATTAACAGGGACAATAGGCGTGATTGTGTTGTGTTGTACGGCAGGATTTAGGCTAATTGAAAAACGATACAGCTGCATCTAAGACCTGGCTTCAGCTGAAGAAAAGTTTTCTTCCTGGAAGGCAGGTTATCTTGGAAGACAATTACCTTGTATTTCAATTGTGATCTTATTTGGTCTTATAAACATGTAAACATGCCTCTTATAAACATGTCTCATGCTGGACTCTGTTTTAATGCAGTGTACTGGTGTGAAAATAAATCCTTTCTGCATGGTGTGCCCGATGTGCCTGGTGTGCGTGTGTTTCTATACCATCCTGCCACTCCTATCGATGTTTCTTTGTAAGTATGCCTCTCTCTTTTCACGTGTGTGTCTGTGCATGTGTGCGTGTTTCTGTGTATCTAGTTCCCCCAGTGATCCTGGTCTACCCAGAGACGCAGGCACAGGAGCCTGGTGTGTCTGCCAGCCTGCACTGCCACGCCGACGGCATCCCAGACCCTAAGATCCTGTGGCTGAAGAACGGCATGGACCTGCAGCCTAGACCCTCCAAGCAGCTCTCCCTCATCGGTAAGGCACCAGGCTGCCTCGCTGCCCACACTGGCAAGACTGAGTGCATCCCAAATGACACCCTATTGCCTATATAGAGAACTACTTTTGACTAGGGCCCATAGGTAACATATAAGGGTCAGGGTGCCACTTGAGACTATTATTACCGTCATAGCAGCTGCTGTTTACCAGACACCCCATTATGCAGGGAACCATGGAGGTGTTGCTATACTAGGTGCCAATCTGTGTCACACCTTTCTGTGTTGCCAAATTTAAGATTATGGTGACCGTTTTGACTATTGTTGTTTTGTCGGTTGATTGCTTTAGGCCACTGATTTTAGAAGAGTAAATATCCATTCCGAGAAGATTAAAGAAATAGATGGAACAACAATGTGTGAACATGAAACCTACGGCAACCAGCCATGTGGGGAAGTTAAACGGAAGTTTCAATTTCCGAGGGGACAGAAGTGAGCGTCTTTTATGGAGTAACCCTCGTTAGATGGCAGTTTATAGGCTGCGTGTGGGTCATTACCTGTGATAATAGCCTGTTGTCAGGCTTCAGATGCAGCTTAAACAGGGGAGGTTCTGAAAGCTTCACACAGACATTAACATCCTGCATTCCAGCTTCACGGATTGGCCGACTCTCACAGCTCAGTTTAGAGCTGGATTCTAGGATGTTCATTTAATTGTTAGATCTGATGATACTCTTGTACCTAGTAAAAGGTTTAACAGCGTGCTCAAAAGTCTACAGAATATGGTGGTTTTAGAGAGTGATACTCTACACATTTGCCATGAATTTTTCAACATTGCCTCAGTGAATAGATTTCCAACTCAGAGGCTAATGTTAGAGCTCACAATCTTTCTTGCCAATGTAAAGGTGAGGCTACAGTACTCACTAGCTATGTTCCCATGTTGTCCAGTGATTTTTTGTTGTTGACATTTAGAAGGTTTGCATAGAAAATAGATGTGACAATTGACTGCTGCGGTGCGTTTGTGTCGATAAAAACAGCTGGAGCTAATGACATCCCAAAAATCTAGAATGTCAAATAAAAATGACGGTAATTATAGTCTCAAGTGGCACCCTGACCCTTATATGTGTGTAGTTGAAGAAAATGTAGTTGAGAAAAAAATAAAAAGTTGAAGTGTTTCCTTCATTAGTTTAAGTAAATTCTGCATGAATAAATTGTCGACAGACTGTATGCCCTCCCACCAATCTGTTTCATGTATCAGGTAGCCTGCAAAAGCCAAAATGGATAGAATGCAAGATTTGACTGATATTTGCCATATTCTCATGTGCCAACGTATCACCACGGTCCGTGCCATGGTGAACCGTGCACTCCTGTAGATCTGCAATAATTGGATGGTGAAACTTGCATCCAGTCAACCAGAAAAGCAAGGCGAAGCAATTCAGCCATTGTTGAAAGTCAGGATAATGATTCTGCAAAGATTTTTATTTTATTTTTTATTATAGTTGAACAGTAGATTTAACGAGCAGTAGGCATTTAGAAACAAATGTGGAGTGGAGGTTCACGTCCCTTCAAAATAATTCGGCAGTCATCATTTATTCAAAAAGCACTGTTTCCGTCATTTGTCGCAATAAAGAAAATTAGACAAAAGAAAAATCCACCCCTAACTGAACTGATAAAAATGTTGTCGATCTTTACAAAACATTTCTCCTATAGCTGCTGTTTCCATTACACGTTTATTTATTTTTTTACATAGCTTTTGTCGGTAAACTGCCTAGCTATGCTGCCAGGATCCCCTTCATTTACAATGGGAGTGTTCAAGAGGCTCAGCTGTTAGGAATAGGTGCTCTCCAAGGTTCATGACTGCTTAGTGTTACTGATGGTGCTGAATGGACAGCTGCATGGGGGATATTTAGGAAGGCATAACACTGCTGAAATCAGATAGAAATGCATTATGTAGAACCAACATCATCCTCTGTCATTTGGAATATTGATATATATATATCAGCTCTGTATATTTAATTTCTATCTGACACATTCTCAACATTTCACCTCACTAAAACCTTCCATTTACCCCCTGGTGCCACACAGTTCTACAAGTCTGAAATCACAGTATAATATCTCTGTTCCCTTGTTATAAATTCAACACAAAAACAACATTTTAAGTGAGAAATCAATGTCTAACTATAGGCAAATTATTAATTGAGTGGTTATGCATTAAAATTGATCAAGGCATAATTATGGATAATAGGCAATTACGACACTGTCTGGTGTTTAATGTCGGGAGGCCCACACTTTACATCATTATGTTTCTCCTCCCTAAAGATTAGATAGAAAAGTCAATTTGAACACAAACTACTGTAAAAACATCATCCATTTAAGTGTGCATTTCACTAACATGAGGTATAGTGTAACAAAAAGGACTGTTTATAAGGTGGTATAACTTTTGTTATCTACATTGCTCTAAATGGGGGCGGCATGTAGCCTAGTGGTTAGAGCGTTGGACTAGTAACCGAAAGGTTGCGAGATCGATTCCCCGAGCTGACAAGGTGAAAATCTGCTGTTCTGCCCCTGAACAAGACAGTTAACCCACTGTTCCTAGGCCACCATTGAAAATAAGAATTTGTTCTTAACTGACTTGCCTAGTTCAATAAATGTATATTGCATCATCTGTGCATTGGGTCCTGTGGAAGTTGTTTGTTTACATTAGTCCAGGGTTTAAGTCTCAGGCCATGGCTCAGTCAGGTCTTTTGTAGCACTGAGAAGTTCTCCACTGCTTCTACACTGCCACTCCACATTTAGGAGATACATGGAGAGAGCTCAAGAGAGGGGGATCAAAAAGGACAGCAAGAGGGAGAGATGAGGGGAGAGACTGGCACATGATCTTTGACGCGGCGTGTCGAAAGCAGCTGTCTGACACAGGCGTCCTTCACTCCTCTGCGGTGTTGTGAAGATTGCCTTGTGATCAAGGCAACAATGCAGCAACAGCAGCAGCGTGAGGATGGAGGGAGGGAGGGATGTGAGTGTGAGAGCATGCTGTAAATCCAAAAAAGGCTGAGTACTAGTGTCAGAGAGCTAGGAATACCTCTGCTGCCTCTCATGCTAGCACTGTGCCCTGGGATACATCACCTTTACCTGATACATCTAACACACACACACACACACATTAGTGATACCGTCAGAGAGGGATGCCTCTGATGATAGCACTCACTGTGTCCTGGGAGACATCACCTTCAACTGACACTCTAGATCTCTGGGAACAGAACAGAGACGATTCAGTCAAAGTATATTTTGATAAAGTGTTGTTGTGACGTCGTCAAAAGGGTTCTGGCGTCAATGGCTTCTGTTAGTGAGAAGTGTGTGCGCAGGTAGGTGGATACTTAGATTATCTTTGTTGATTCATTTAGAAAAGGACATTTTTAGGTGTGCATTTTTTAGGTGGGAGGATGAAACAGCCATGGAAAATGTGTATCAGTGTAGAAACGTGGGGCTGAGCTAACACTTGTCTTTTCTGCTCATCTCTAACACAGCGAATGGGAGCGAGCTCCACATTGGCAGTGTACGCTATGAGGACACAGGCGCCTACACCTGCATTGCTAAGAACGAGGTGGGGGTGGACGAGGACATATCGTCTCTGTTTGTGGAGGACTCAGCCAGAAAGACACGTAAGTGGCTGAGAGTAGAACATGGAAAAATGCCTCTGGGATTTTCAAAAGCCAATTTTGGCAATGAAAATGTAGACAGTAATTTAGCATGTTGCAATATCTGCATGAAATGAACGAAAATATTAAGCTGTAGAAAGCAGAGGTGGGACCAAGTCATTGTTTTACAAGTCACAAGTAAGTCTCAAGTCTTAGCACTCAAGTCCCAAGTCAAGTCCCAAGTCAAGACAGGCAACTCTGTTGTTCTTTGTGTCACACTGATTTGCTTTATCTTGGCCAGGTCGCATTTGTAAATGAGAACTTGTTCTCAACTGGCCTACCTGGTTAAATAAAGGTGAAATAAATAAAATAAAAATTAAAGTCCGAGTCAAGTCTCAAGTCAAGACCAACAAATCTCAAGTCCTAAGCTTTGAGTTTTGAGTCCTAAACAAGTCATAATGTGCTCTTCACCAAATGTAATACTATTTCATATTTTAAACAAGAGTAATAGTTAGTATATTACATTTACACAAATCATGAATGCTTTTAAAAAATATATATATTTTTTACTTTCCAAATAAACTTTATATTTCCATGGAAATACATGGGTAGCCATGGGTAGCCATCGCCCAACCTTACACACACACACACACCCTCATTGTGTGTGGTTACAGTAGGCTAACGTATGTCAATGGTTTTAGGAACAGCAGTAACATCAGGCAGGATTTAGGTTATCAACTGCCTAGCCAGTTGTAGCCCAATCTTGGGTGTAATGATCACGTTCCCGCACTGACTGACTGTGTGGAGGGTCATTGATTTAACGTTACGTTAGCCTACATGCTACACTAGCAAATTTATATATAGCTGTCGGCTATATTAGCCACAATTTACCGTTCTTTTTGCAGCTTCAAATGTCGAACAAAGTTGGAAGTTGTTGTGCCTCCATCTGTAATTTTCTTCATGTTTTGCAAGTTGCAATCCGTTTTTTGTTGACTACATCATAGTCTTTATATCCGAAAATAATAATTTGGGGTATCATCTTTCCAAGGGCTCCGTCTGAATTCACCCACCGAAGTTCCTCTGCACTGCCAAGCGCAACTTTTTCTCAGCTGGCACAATTTGATTGGCTGCTGTCCGATTCAAACTGTAATCCGTTAAATGAAGAGTTGATGCGCTGCACAATTTTTTACATTTGGGCTTGGGGAGGGTATCAAGTCAGTTCGAGTCAAAAGGCTCAAGTCCAAGTTAAGTCACGAGTCATTGGTGTCAAAGTCGAGTTGCAAGTCATCATATTTGGACTCGATTCTGACTCGAGTCCAGGTCATGTGACTCGAGTCCACACCTCTGGTAGAAAGTGTCAGAAACAGAAGTTATAACAAATAAATTATAATGCTCTGTATCTGATTTATTGTATGGGATCTGTATGTACAGTGTATATATATATATATATATAAAACATTTTTACAGCCTTTGGGTTTAGATAGACCTCAAATGCAATTAAAATATAAAATACTCTTGCTAAATGTGTTTCTGTCCCACTTTTTCTGAAATTACTTGATATGACATGCGCTCTCTCTCTCTCTCTCTCTCTCTCCTCTGTCTCCCTCTTTCCCTCTCTTCTGTCATTCGGATGCTGATGCTGCAGTGGCAAACATACTGTGGCGGGAGGAAGGTACTAAAATCTACTGTTGTATAACACTTTTCACCATGTCTTATTTTCTGTTCTTTTAAATTAACTTCTATAATTGACCAACATTCTCTATAATTGACCAACATTCTTCTGAATGCCTATGTTTTGTAGGGTGAGTAGGTTCATTATATGCAGTATATGTCAAATCAAATTGTATTTGTCACATACATATGTTTAGCAGATGTTATTGTGGGTGTAGCGAAATGCTTGTGTAGAACACAAATCCGCAAGAATAAAACGTAATTTGTAAAACACCACTAATTAGCAACTTTACTTCTAATTTCCATCATTTTACTATATCATCCTGAATGATGATTGGTGTGTATGTGTTCTTGCTGAAAACATCATTTCACAAGACTTAACCATGAAAATATACACACAATTAAAACAGTTTTGTTACAGGCCTGCCTCAACACTTCAGCACACATAACTCTTCCTCAGAACAGTATAATCTAGTTGTGACACCAAAACGTGTGTTAGAGAATAACTCTTTGGGCTGATTAGAGAGCATGAGAGAGGCCCACGGTTTGAATCCTTTGCACCCCCGATGCAGACTGCACCACTGGCCTTCACGTCACGACTGTGTCAGCAGCACTCACGGTGTTGATTTCACCTTGTCATTCAGTATGATGTAACCTGCCATCCATCCCCACACAATGTGCTTTTCCAAAGCATGAATAGCAGTTGTCTAGTTAACAGCTGTCGTTTAGGGTCAGGTAACTGGCCTGCAAAATGTTCTCGCGCTCATAGCGGCTATCAAGTTTGAGAAGACAGTCTCACAATTCACTCGCTAGACATGCTGTTTACGGAGACTGACTGTGCTGTCAAAATGCCTGACAACACCACCAGTCATTCACCGGCTCAGGTGTTGCTAACAGGGTCTGTAGGCTCTGGTAGGCTCTTGAATGTTAGCTGAACCAATTGTTATGTCCTATCTCCCCAGGGTTGAGCGTAGGGAACATGTTCTATGTGTTTTCTGATGAGGGCATCACGGTGCTGCAGCCCAGCGAGTGTGAGATACGCAGACACATAAAGTGCACCGAGAGGATCATGGCCAGCTATGTGAGTACATACTGTACATGTTTTAGAGGATAATGATTCATGTATTGGTGGACTTTTTATGACTTGAGATGATATTAAACATATACTAATCCAGAGGGAATAAGCCTCACTCTTACAGATATACATTTCATTCAGAAAGTATTCAGACCCCTTGACTTTTTCCACATTTTGTTATGTTACAGCCTTATTCTAAAATGTGTTAAATAAATAGAAATCCTCAGCAATCTACACACAATACCCCATAATGACAAAGCAAAAACAGGTTTAAAAATAAATGCATAAATAATGAAATATCACATTTACATAAGTAATCAGAACCTTTACTCAGTACTTTGTTGTAGCACCTTTGGCAGCGAATACAGCCTGGAGTCTTCTTGGGTATGATGCTACAAACTTAGCACACCTGTATTTGGGGAGTTTCTCCCATTCTTCTCCGCAGATCCTCTCAGGTTGGATGGGGAGCGTTGATGCACAGCTATTTTCAGGTCAGATGTTCGATCATGTTCAAGTCCGGGCTCTGGCTGGGCACTCAAAGGACATTCAAAGATTTGTCCCGAAGCCACTCCTGCATTGTCTTGGCTGTGTGCTTAGGTTCGTTGTACTGCTGGAAGGTGAACCTTCGTCCCAGTCTGAGGTCCTGAGCACTCTGGAGGTGGTTTTCATCAAGGGTCTCTCTGTACTTTGCTACGTTCATCTTTCCCTCGATCCTGACTAGTCTCCCAGTCCCTGCCACTGAAAAACATTCCCACAGCATAATGCTGCCACCACCATGCTTCACCGTAGGGATGGTGCTAGGTTTCCTCCAGAATTGACGCTTAGCATTCAGGCAAAGAGCGGCCAGCTCTAGGAAGAGTCTTGGTGGTTCCACACTTCTTCCATTTAAGAATGTTGGAGGCCACTGTGTTCTTGGGGACCTTCAGTGCTGCAGAAATGTTTTGGTACCCTTCCCCAAATCTGTGCCTCGACAAAATCCTGTCTCTGAGCTCTACGGACAATTCCTTCAACCTTATGGCTTGGTTTTTTCTCTGACATGCACTGTCAACTGTGGGACCTTATATAGACAGTTCTGTGCCTTTCCAAATCATGTCCAATTAATTGAATTTACCACAGGTGGACTCCAATCAAGTTGTAGAAACATCTCAAGGATGATCAATGGAAACAGGATGCACCTGAGCTCAATTTCGAGTCTCATAGCAAAGGGTCTGAATACTTATGTAAATAAGGTATCTGTTTTTTATTTTAATACATTGACAAAACTTTCTAAAAACCTTTTTTCGCATTGTCATTATGGGGTATTGTGTGTAGATTGAGGGGGGAAAGGATTTTAATACATTTAAAGGATGTTACGTAACAAAATGTGCAAAAAGGGAAGGGGTCTGAATACTTTCCGAATGCACTGTACAGATGTACACCCCCCCACACACACACACTCCACTACAACTCATTGCCAATATCTGTGCCCTCCGTTCACTAAATGTTATGAGATTACGAATGTCCATTAGTCAAAGACCCCAAGTCAATAGCTCACAGTAACCCTGCACGTCTGTAATATACTGTACTAGAGAACATCACTCTCCCAAAGTAATGGGCTTAAGTTGGAAAAAGTTGCTTGTTTTTCCTAAGGGATTTAAGTTGTACAGATTGCTGTAATTGTATTACATATCAATACAAACTTAATAAGGCATGTGTTAGTCCATTGCTGCTGTAAACAGCATTTTCTCTGCTGCATATGATGGCCCTATCCTGTGTGTGGAAGCTATGTCATTAACTGTGGATTCGCCACTCTCCCTTCTATTCTGCCGCTTCTTCTTCTTCTTCATCACCGTCTTCTTCTGCTTCCTCCCTTCTTCCCATCTTTCATTCTTCAATTCTCTCTCTTCTTCCATGCCGTTCTTTCTCCAGGAGGAGATGTGCCCTAAAAGTGAAGGTGTGTCTCCGGAACACTGTGTGTGGTCCTCAGCGGTCAGTGTGAGGGATAAGTACATCTACGTCACCCAGCCCCTTCAGAAACGCCTGCTGGTCATCGACACCCAGGCCCAGAATGTGGTGCAGGTTGGTTGGTATTATTAATCTTCTCCTATAAGCTGTTTAGAGAGCGGTCCCCCAAGGCTTTTGGGTACAATGGGTAGAGAGAGAGAGAGAGAAGGAAAGAAGAGGGCTGAAAACAGATACGCTAGTGGTTTCCCAATCGCCAAGCTCTGTCACACTTCGCCATACCCTCACTGGTGTGTGTGAGGGCAGGGGGCTAATGCATCATCCCGTTCCTCTCTCCCTTCATCTCGCTCTGCCTACTGTACCTCACCCTCTATCTCAGCAGTCTCCACTCTTTACGGAGACGTTTCTGGGAGGCTTTTAAAAGAGACGGCAAGAACACCCTCCTTGTGCTCGTGTGTTGACGCATCAACAGCAACATGTAGCTCACAGTTACGAACGTCATTTTCGTTTACTGCCACACTGCATGATGTTAGATACTGAGCATGATAAAAAATGAAACATAACTTTAGCTGGAGAAATGCTGTAAAAAAAAAAATGGCTGTAAAAGAACAGTGAGCTGATAGTGGGTGAGATGTGTCTGTAACAAACTAGGAGTATACGGGGGGGATGTGGCGAGCGGTCAGTTGCCTGTATGTCACATTGTTTGGTGCACTCTGCCCCCCCCTCCCCCCTCATTCCCCTTCTCTGACATGTGAGTGGCAGCGTCAGAGTCCCCCCTCCTCTGAGGGTCTCAGGGTGGGAGTGCTGTTGACACATAGCTGACCAGTGGAAAATAAATAGGCTGGCTTCCCATTACTGAACACATGCCTCTGTCGCGCTTCACTGGGGGTGGGGATGGGGAAGGGAGGGGGGGGGGGGGGGGGGTCGGGAGGACTATTAGAAGAGAATAGAAAAGCAGGAGCACGGGGAAAAACACGCTGGTTTACTTCAACATACAAGACGAACTGACACAAAGAGACAGGGAAACACAGGGATACATACACAAGGGGAAATAAGCGACACCTGGAGGGGGTAGAAACAATCACAAGGACAGGTGAAAAAGATCACGCTTCTGTGTGTGTCTCTCTCTCTCTCTCTCTCTCTCTCTCTCTCTCTCTCTCTCTCTCAAGACGGTAGAGACAGATCCTTTCCCAGTGAAGCTGCTCTATGACAAGTCACATGACCAGGTCTGGGTGCTAAGCTGGGGCAGCATGCAGAAGTCCCACCCAACCTTAAAGGTAAGGAGTTATTGGTGTGCACTTGTGTATGTTTGTCCTTTCGTGTGTCTGTGTGCATGTGTGTATGAGCAAGTATTTTATTTGTGTGAGTATTTAATCGTATTTAACGTTTACCAGTCAGCAAACTACAATTTACAGCTGTGGCACTGTAGACATGGGATCCAGTCCCTTTGGAGAGGATGTGTTGGAGACTTCAGGGATGATTACAGGCCCGGGGGGGGGGGGACTAATAAAATACTAAATAGTATTTATAGGGCTGAGGTAACCGAGGACAGCATCACAGCTTACTACAGCTGCTGAGGGACCACATTGTCATTTTGCAAAATGGCCACAACGTGTTTATTGTTGTTTTGCTCTTCCTTTGGAATTCTATTAAAATCTTGTGAGGTGCTCTGTCTGTCAGTAGTCAATATTCTCCCTTGCTAACAGCCTTATTAGCAAGGGAGAGGCTATGAGCACTTGTCAGATTGAGCTCATTGTGAAATCTTAATATGTTCTCACTACCAACCGAGACGCAATGTGTCTCAAATAAAGAGGAGGTGTGGCACTTTTGGAAGGCACTTTTCTATCTCAAACAAAGTGAATTTTCTGTTCATTCTTCAAAGTGTTGTAAATTCTCAAAACGGCTCTGCATAAGCATCCGGGTGAATTGTCAGAACTACTCAAACACGCCTGGCGTTCTGTTGCCGCTCAATAGTAATGAATAATTACAAAATGAGGCTTGAATCATTCGGTCCAAAATTCAATTTCAGGCAATCTGCATAACTGACTGTGGGGCATATGGATCACACAGCAGATAAATGGCTTGACAATGTCATTATTATTACTTGGAATGCAAGTAATTGACCTGAGCACAGGCAGTACTCCGTTCTCCAATTCAACATTTAAACACCTCCTTTTTTTACTAGCTCAATATCTCTAAGCAAACATCCAAGTGAGATGGTCAATTTATTAGATCAAACAAATGAAGGCGCAGGGATGTTGAAAGGGGAGGGACAGCCTTTCTAACTGTCAGACGGGTCTCACTGTGTACGTATGCACGTGCCAATGCTGGCTATTCAGAGACAGCAATTGAGGCAGAGGTAGTATAGTAATATATGTCATTTAGCAGATGCTTTTATCCAAAGCGGCTTACAGTCATGCGTGCACACATCTTAAGTCTGGGTGGTCCAAGGAATCAAACCCACTATCCTGGCATCACAAGCACCACGGTCAACCAACTAAGCTACAGAGGACCACAGAGAGAGAAATGTGCGCTAATCAAGCAGATGCACCGAAAGAGATCTAAGAGTGCCTGAGCACCTGCTCTTTTTCCATCCTATGAGAAAAGTCCCCTTTCAGATTGGTGGCATTTTTTCATTATTACATTTTTTATTTAACGTTAAGTCTTTAAGTTTAAGTATTTTCTCTCTTGTTTTAAAAAAAAATGAGTTGCCCATCAAACTAGCTCATTTCAAAACAACTGTATCTTGGAAAATGTCCCCTTGCGAGCACATATTGCACTCGTCCTGCTGGCAGAAGCTACCAGTGCTAAACGTTAGTGTAGTAGCTAGTGTCTCCCTTTTGAGTTGTCTGTGTCACCTCACTGTCGGGCACAGGAAAGGCTTCAATTTGAGTGTTTGTTAGTAGGCCTACGAGGTAGATGTCAGCGGCAGAACAAACCAGGTATGGGTAGCTGAGGCCCAGTGTGGACAGATTTGTTGCCGATCGAGACCGTTTTGCACGGCTGATTGGGATGCACGGCATCGATAAGCCAGTGCGAATGACTAGTGCATCAGTGTTGTATCGATGGGCTTCCCACTGTGCAGCTAACACGGTCATTTGTCTCCTCCCAAGATTTTATTTCAATTAGGATAACAGCCTACACAGGAAATAACTCATATTGATCACAATCTAGATGTAACCTTGATACATACACGCAGTCTACTACTCAATTGGGAGGGCATGAATGGCAACAACACCGTTTGCCAAGCACTGTTGTCAGGCAACGGCATGGGTGGCAGTCACAGTAAGCGTGGGCATACAAGCAACACTACACCCATCATCAGTACTTAATTATTATTATTTTTTTAAATAGTCTCTTTTATATCTGGAAATGTACAATTATTTGTGTAGAACCAACAGTGAAATACGACTCAGACTCATCCTCTTGCTTCAAAACAGAAGTCCAAACTCTCATGGTACTCAATGTACAGTAATTGCGCAGTAAGAAAAAAAACACAGCTCAGTCAAAACCGTCTAACCCACAGCTTTCGACACACCCACTCATTTCCACACGCCCACTACTTTCCTTTTGACACACCCACTCCTTTCTACACACCCACTCCTTTCCTCACGGCCACTACTTTCCCTTCGACACACCCACTCGCCCGTACTTCGGTCGCCATATTGGTCTGCAGCTGCACCCTTCTCGAACAAACGCCAACCACAGACTAACACTAGTTAGATTGTTTCAACAGCATAGGTAACTAGCTGATTTACATCATCTACATTCGCTATGATCAGCTGATCAGCCCACCCCTCTTTGCCTCCTCTTTCAGCAGTAGGCTATAAGCTTGCTTACAGTGGGATGAGTGTGATTTTGCAGGAAATAAAGTCCTAGGCTACAATATATACTGAACAAAAATATAAACGCAACATGTTTCATGAGCTGAAATAAAAGATCCCAGAATTTTTCCATATGTACAAAAAGCTTATTTCTCTCAAATGTTGTGCACAAATTTGTTTACATCCTTGTTAGTAAACATTTCTCCTTTGCAAGATAATCCATCCACCTGACAGGTGTGGCATCTCAAGAAGCTGATTAAACAGCATGATCATTACACAGGTGCACCTTGTACTGGGGGACAATAAAAGGCCACTCTAAAATGTGCAGTTTTGCCACTCAAGACAATGCCACAGATGTCTCAAGTTTTGAGGGAGTGTGCAATTGGCATTCTGACTGAAGGAATGTCCACCTGAGCTGTTGCCAGAGAATTTAAGGTTAATTTCTCAACCATAAGCCTCCTCCAACCATCGTTTTAGAGAATTTGGCAGTATGTCCAACCGGCTTCACAACCACAGACCACGTGTAACCACGCCAGCCCAGGACCTCCACATCCGGCTTCTTCACCTGTGGGATCACCTGAGACCATTTACCTGGACAGCTGATGAAAATGAAGAGTATTTCTGTCTGTAATAAAGACATTTTGTTGAGAAGAACTCATTCTGATTGGATGTGCCCCTGCCCAGTCATGTGCAATCCATAGATTAAGGCCTAATTAATTTATTTCAATTGACTGATTTCCTTATATGAACTGTAACACAGTAAAATCGTTGAAATTGTTGTATTTTGCATTTATATTTTTGTTTAGTATATATGTTGAAATTTGGCTACAGGATCATTAGATAATTACCTATGAAACTAGGGTTTAGGAACATGGTGACATGAGCTTACAACATATAACAGTGGCAAAACGCTGGAATATGTTGAAACTTCAGCATGATCAACAGATGCAACTGTAATAGATACTTGGATAATGGAATTGGCCAGTAGAGGTCTGCTAGTTGGATATCAGTAAGTAAGTAGGTTTGCACGAGCCTTGGCTTGTGTGAGCCGGAACGGCTCATAGAAGTACGATCCTATCTCCTGTTTGAGGCAGCTTGATGTACAAGTACACCCCCTGGAGAGGACGCAGGTCTATCTCAGGAGTTGGATATTAGTATAAACTTGGATTTATAGTACAATTTCCCATTACTTTACCCTCATAATATAGTGTAAGAACAGTGTAATATTCTTGTAAAGTGGGGACCTACAGTATAGAATATATAAAGCATTTCTTAATAACATTGGAGATCCACCAGTCTGCCTTGAAGCAAGTACAGTTCAATATAAAAGGTACTCAGTCAGTACAAACCAATTTCCCTTCAGTATTAAAGTACAATAGGTGTAATACAGGAGAGAAAATAATAGCTGAGGTAAAATACAGTAACATGGTGCATATGACCAATATGTGCCAGGGTGCTGGTGTGAAGTTTAGAGCATCCTGAGCCTGTGAGAGCATTACTTCCCAATTAGACATGACTTCTATGATTTGAGCCTGTGAGAGCATAACTTCCTAATTAGACATGACTTCTATGATGTGAGCCTGTGAGAGCATAACTTCCCAATTAGACATGACTTCTATGATTTGAGCCTGTGAGAGCATACCTTCCTAATTAGACATGACTTCTATGATGTGAGCCTGTGAGAGCATAACTTCCCAATTAGACATGACTTATATGACGTGGGATCTCATTAACTCTTCACCATTGTAACAATGTAACATTTCTAATGACATTCTTTATTGACAAGGTTTCTCTCTAAAACCCCTCTGTTTTGTTACATCCGGGGCTCTGTAGCTCTGTTGACTGCACTGGCAAAGGGCGCTACGTTAAAACGTTTTTTTTAAATTGTCAGTATAGTTCGCTCATAGGAAGACTGCAAAATACAAAAGCAGGTCCCCCACTGACAATGATGGTTTTAGAGCTTCAGTAGGGATGGCACATACTTCAGATTAGTGTCTTTAGTCGTTTTCCCTTTTATTCAAATACCTTCTACATGAAATATTTACTGGGGTTCCTTAAACAAGCCGAGCTATGCAGTGGTTACATAAACAGCCCACAAGTCCTTGACAGTGACCTGATAACGTAGGGTACCTGATGAAGCATTTGTCATGTACTGTACATAGTGGGTGGGGCAAATAAAGTGGATGGATAGATCGTCCAATGAGAAATGGATGAGTCAGACGGCCGCCTTTGACTTGTGAGATACACACAGATAAAGCTGCTATCTTCTCAAGCAACCATTAGCCAATACGTTTCGTCTATCAGGTCTTGAGGTGAGGCCATATATCATCCGTTTAACTATACTGCCCAATACACACTGACACATTTGATGTTGTTTTGGCTCCGTACTCCAGCGCCTTGGATTTGAAATGATACAATGACTATGAGGATAAAGTGGAGACTGTAAGCTATTGCTTAGCGAATAGTGCTTTTTGAGATCAGTTCGGGTTTCGGTTGGATTATTTCAAAAATGATCACGGTTTTCAATTTTGTTTGAGATTTTTAACGTTAAATAATGACATTAAAAATGATTAGAGTGTTTTAATGCAAACGCCAAAAATAGTGAACATTCAATTGCCGAAACATTGAAAATATTCCATTGTCTTTGTCAGGTCCACATAGAAAATAGGAAATTATTATAAAGTAAAAATACAAATTCAGTTGTGTACATTACTTAGTTTTATTTGACTACTTTATAATTCTTCATTCCTTAGTCATCATCATATCTCATCTCTGCTCAGGCAGCAACAGAAATGAATGGCAAAAAATGTAATGTGTCAATTTGGATTCCCTTTTGTTGTAAATAAGAATAGAACTATGTTTCTAAACACTTCGAACATTCATGTGGATGCTACCAAGATGACGGATAGTCCTGAATGAATCGTGAATAACGATGAGTGAGAAAGTTAGACGCACACATTTCATAACCCCGAAACATGCTAACCTCTCACCATTACAATAACAGGGGAGATTAGCATTTTTTGGGGTGTATGATATTTGTACGTCTGTAACTTTCAGGAATATCCGTAACATTCAGGAATATCCGTTATCATGATAGGATCCACATTAACGTAGAAGTGTTTGGAAAAATATTATACTCTTAGTTACAATTAAATTTACTCCACATCGACACAATACATTGTTTACCATTCATTTCTATTGGGCAAACAGCAAATGCATCCAACAAGTTTGCAGAGTCACAAGCTTGATGTAATCATTGCGTGTTAGGCATATGGGACCAAATAATAAACTTTTGACTACTTTAATAATGTTACAGTACCAGTCAAATGTTTGGACACACCTACTAATTCAAGGGTTTTATTTTATTTGTACTATTTTCTACATTGTAGAATAATAGTGAAGACATCAGCACTATGAAATAATAAATTGAATCATGTAATAACGAAAAAAGTGTTAAACAAATCAAAATATATTTTAGATTTCAGATTCTTCTAAGTAGCCACCCTTTGCCTTCATTACAGTTTGCACACTCTTGGCATTCTCTCAACCAGCTTCATGGGGAATGCTTTTCCAACAGCCTTGAAGGAGTTCCCACATATTCTGAGCACTTGTTGGCTGCTTTTCCTTCACTCTGCCGTCCAACTCATCACAAACCATTTCAATTGGATTGAGGTCGGGTGATTGTGGAGGCCAGGTATCTGATTCCGCACTCCGTCACTCTCATTCTTGGTCAAAAAGCCCTTACACAGCCTGGAGGTGTGTTTTGGGTCATTGTCCTGTTAAAAAAAAACTAATGATAGTACCACTAAGCGCAAACCAGATGGGATGGCGTATAGCTGCAGAATGCTGTGGTAGCCATACTGGTTAAGTGTGCCTTAAATTCTAAATAAATCACAGACAGTGTCACCAGCAAAGCACCCCCACACCATCACCATGCTTCACGGTGGGAACCACACATGCTGAGATCATCTGTTCACCTACTCTGTGTCTCACAAAGACACAGCGGTTGAAACCAAATATCTCAAATTTGGACTCATCAGACCAAAAGACAGATATCCACCGGTCTAATGTCCATTGCTCGTGTTTCTTGGCCCAAGCAAGTCTCTTCTTCTTATTGGTGTCCTTGAGTAGTGGTTTCTTTGCAGCAATTCGACCATGAAGGCCTGATTCACGAAGTCTCCTTTGAACAGTTGATGTTGAGATGTGTCTGTTACTGGAACTCTGAAAAGCATTTATTTGGGCTGCAATCTGAGGTGCAGTTAATTCTAATGAACTTATCCTATGCAGCAGCGGTAACACTGGGTATTTGTTTTCTGTGGCGTTCCTCATGAGTACCAGTTTTGTGGTAGCGCTTGATGGTTTTTGCGACTGCACTTCAAGAAACTTTCAAAGATCTTGAAATGTTCCGCATTGACTGACCTTCATGTCTTAAGGTAATGATGTACTGTCATTTCTCGTTGCTTATTTGAGCTGTTCTGGCCATAATATTGACTTGGTCTTGTACCAAATAGGGCTATTGTCTGTATAGCACCCCTACCTTGTCACAACATAACTGATTGGCTGAAATGCATTAAGGAAAGAATTTCCAAAAATGTACTTTTAACAAAGCATACCTGTTAATTGAAATGCATTCCAGGTGACTACCTCATGAAGCTGGTTGAGAGAATGCCAAGAGTGTGCAAAGCTGTCATCAAGGAAAAGGGTGGCTACTTTGAAGAATCACAAATATAAAATATATTTTGATTTGTTTAACACTTTTTTGGTTACTACATGATTTCATACAGTTGAAGTCGGAAGTTTAATTACACTTAGGTTGGCGTCATTAAAACTTGTTTTTCAACCACTCCACAAATTTCCTGTTGGTTAGGACATCTACTTTGTGCATGACACAAGTAATGTTTCCAACAAATGTTTCCAGAGATTTTTTTCACTTATAATTCACTGTATCACAATTCCAATGGGTCAGAAGTTTACATACGCTATGTTGACTGTGCCTTCAAACAGCTTATTATGTCATGGCTTTAGAAGCTTCTGATAGGCTGACATCATTTGATTCAATTGGAGGTGCACCTGTGGCTGTATTTCAAGGCCTACCTTCAAACTCAGTGCCTCTTTGCTTGACATCATGGGAAAATTTAAATAAAACAGCCAAGACCTCAGAAAATAAAATGTAGACCTCCACAAGTCTGGTTCATCCTTGGGAGCAATTCTCAAACGCCTGCAGGTACCACGTTCTTCTGTACCAACAATAATACGCAAGTATAAACACCATGGGACCATGCAGCCGTCATACCGCTCAGGAAGGAGACGCATTCTGTCTCCTAGAGATGAACGTACTTTGGTGCGAAAAGTGCAAATCAATCCCAGAACAACAGCAAAGGACGTTGTAGAGATGCAGGTGTAAATAGGTACAAAAGTATCTTTATCCACAGTAAAACGAGTCCTATATCGACATAATCTGAAAGGCCGCTCAGCAAGGAAGAAGCCACTGCTCCAAAACCGCCATAAAAAGCCAGACTATGGTTTGCAACTGCACATGGGGACAAAGATCATACTTTTTGGAGAAATGTCCTCTGGTCTGATGAAACAAAAATAGAACTGTTTGGCCATAATGACCATCGTTATGTTTGGAGGAAAAGGGGGGGGCTTGCTTGCCGAAGAACACCATCCCAACCGTGAAGCACGGGGTGGCAGCATCATGTTGTGGGGGTGATTTGCTGCAGGAGGGACTGGTGCACTTCACAAAATAGATGGCATCATGAGGTAGGAAAATTATGTGGATATGGTGAAGCAACATCTCAAGACATCAGTCAGGAAGTTAAAGCTTGGTCAAAAATGGGTCTTCCAAATGGACAATGACCTCAAGCATACTTCCAAAGTTGTGGCAACATGGCTTAAGGACAACAAAATCACGGTCTTGGAGTGGCCATCACTAAGCCCTGACCTCAAACCTATAGAACATTTGTGGGCAGAACTGAAAAAGCGTGTGCGAGCAAGTGGCTTACAAACCTGACTCAGTTACACCAGCTCTGTCAGGAGGAATAGGCCAAAATTCACCCAACTTATTGTGGGAAGCTTGTGGAAGGCTACCAAAAACATTTTACCCAAGTTAAACAATTTAAATGCAATGCTACCAAATACTAATTGAGTGTATGTAAACTTCTGACCCACTGGGAATGTGATGGAAGAAATAAAAGCTGAAATAAATAATTATCTTTACCATTATTCTGACATTTCACATTCTTAAAATACAGTGATCTTTAACTGACCTAAAAAAGTGAATTTTTACTAGGATTAAATGTCAGGAATTGTGAAAAACTGAGTTTAAATGTATTTGGCTAAGGTGTATGTAAACTTCCGACTTCAACTGTATGTGTTATTTCATATTGTTGATGTCTTCACTATTATTAAAAAAATGTAGAAAATAAATAACAACCCTGGAAGGAGTAGGTGTGTCTAAACCTTTGACTGGTCCTGTATAAGTGTATCTGTCCAAATACCTTTGGTCCCCTAAAATGGGGGGACTATGTACAAAAATAACTGTCATTTCTAAATGGTTCACCCGATATGGATGAAAATACCTTCAAATTAAAGTTGACAGTCTGTCACTTTCCCAGTACTTTTGGAGCTCAGAGTATATGGCAACATTGCCTTCGAAGTGTTTCGCTGTAATGTTTAAGTAAACGCTCAAACCCATGCTTTCTTTTTATGTTCTCTTGCCAGATAGGTGACACTTGTACTTGTATATTTCCTGTTCTCATGTTCTCCTTTGACTACTCTGTTCTAGGTGATTCCCCAGGCCAGTGTTGGAGAGGTGCACCACACCATCCGCACCCCCTTCCAGAGGGTTGATGACTTCTTCATCCCCCCAACCAACCTCATTATCACACACGTCAGGTACAGAAGGCCCATTAACCTTTAACACTGGAGACCTCACCACCTCATCTTTGCGATCTCTCTCAAATGGAGGAAAAAAGAGCAAATTATAATTTAATGAGAATCCTAACCACACCGTAATCACTCAAAAAAGACCATTAACCTTACCCTTGAACTTTGTCGTCTTAGGTTTGGCTTCGTCTTCCTCAAATCTGAACCTGCAGTGCATAAGATTGACTTGGAGACCTTCCACCGAGTCAAAACCATCAGCCTGAAGAACTACAGCTGTGTGCCCATCAGCATGGCCTACACACACCTGAGTGGCCTTTACTTCATTCAGTGCCAGTCTCAGAGCAGGGACCCCTCGTCAGCCCAGCCACAGCTCCTCATCGACAGTGTCACCGACACTGTCATTGGGCCCAACCTCAACATCACGGGCCAACCCTATGTGTCCCCGGACGGCCGCTACATCATCACCCCTGACCAGCAGCGCGGCAAGGTCAGAGTTCAAACAGTGTCCTTCCAGGGGGTGCTGGGTCTGAGCCGGGAGCTGGACACCTCTCTCCTTGTGTCCGACCTGATCTTCCAGCCCTCCTTCACTAAGTCCAACCAGTACACTGTGGTAGCTGCCTCTGGCTCAGGCACAGACCTGTTCTTCTCTGACCTGGCGACAGGGCACACTGAGGTCCTCAGAAGCCTCAAGGAGCCCCTGTCACACCACACCTGGCCCTGGGGGGGGCCCAACAGGGTGGTGGTGTCCAGCGGACTGTTTGGCCAGTACTTGGTCACTCCCTCAGCGGAATCCCTCTTTGTGGTGAACGGCAAACTGAACACGCCCCACTGTGAGGTGTCAGACATCAAGAGAGGGAACACAGTGGTGTGGGTGGGAGAGGTATGAGAGAGTGGGAAGAAGGGGAGAGGGAGAGAAAGAGAGGGAGAGATCAGGCCAAAACACTTAATTAAGATATATATGGACATAAGTGGACTCAACCATGGGACTGAGCGGGAGGAACACACGCCTGGGTTATTGTAACAAAAGTACACAAAAAATAGTAATTGAAAAAAATATTTAGAAAATCATATTATGGTATTTTTACGGGGAGAAGGTGGGTGGTGAGTTCCTTTAGTGCAACTGTGATCTATGTGTACTTAACTTAGAGGAGTTGTACATTGCACTTCCTTGTAACACTGCAGATAACAGGAGGGATATAATGATGACATTTTGAAAATTTAACTATGCACAACGCTCACTTTTTTTAGACTAAAGCTTTTTGGTTTCGAGATGTTTGTCGTTCACCAGTACTGCAAATAGTCCCAACAAGACGTCTGTCTGCCTCTAGTGTATACATGTGTTTGCGGTCCTTTTCAAAACCACAGCACCCTGTTACTCGCCTTTGTCCTTGTCCATGTTATTGTACGCTTTCTGTAAAAGCTCTCATGCTGACCAACAACATACAGGTTGGCTTG
The DNA here is from genome assembly GCF_029448725.1 of Salvelinus fontinalis. Lineage (NCBI taxonomy): Eukaryota > Metazoa > Chordata > Actinopteri > Salmoniformes > Salmonidae > Salvelinus > Salvelinus fontinalis. The sequence continues at coordinate 52,059,105 of NC_074666.1, forward strand.
AAACATGTTGTACCGTATTAGTCATGACCTGTTACTTTCCAAAGAGAATACTTTCCCATCCCTTAGCTAAGAACAGTATCCAATAGCATACAGTAGAAAACCCATCAGTGGATAACATGTTATTGTACAAAGAATATATATGGTATAGTATGTCCCCCACCCTCTCTCACACAGTAAGCCTACTTCCAGTTTTGATCCAGTGACCTCTTAGTCCTCTGTCCACTAAGTCTAGCATTGTAAGGGTCTTGTTCATCAGCATGGAGGTATTGTAAGTCCTGTGTATCCAGTTTCCCTATAGCTTAGTTTCCATTCTTCAACTGCTCCACAACTGAAGTACAGCTTTCCCTCATAAGGAGTAGCTGTGCCCGTAACCCTAATGTTGGCTAGTACTGTATGTGACGAGCAAGTGATAGCAAAACTCGACTGTTTAAAAAAAAGACACAAACCAAGATTAACAGATGTGTTGCTTATGTTTGCGATTTAGATATGTGTTGCTACGGTTACTGCCTTTGCTCAATCTGACACAGAAGCAAAGGCTTGATGACATTTCTTAGAACACTGTTGTATTGAGAGAGAAATATGTGTGTATTCCAGGAGTGAGGCAGAGATGTGTAATATATATTCAAAAAGCCCAATTTGAAGCCCAATTATTTTGCGGTCATGGAAAAAAAAACATTTCAGTAATTGCCATCAAAAAGCATCAGGCGCCCAGACCAAAGTACTTATTTTGCCACCATTACAGAGTAACTTCAGAATAATTCATACGAGTCACCACCAAAGGCATCATCACAACTGAGTGTTCCATATGCATGTACTGAGAGTTGAGGCTCATCTCACTAATATTGTTTAAGAGCATTTCGGCTGGGATTCAATCAAAAGGTGCATTATCGACAAGGTAATTTCTGCAGCATTTACAGCGAATGCAATATCCACAATCGTCAGGAAAATTGCCTTTTAAAAGGTACATTACAACTAGTGCAATGTGCTTATCATCGATGCGCCTCTGATTGAATCCCGGCCTTCAAGTACACGGGATCACAAACAGTACAGTTGCTGGTGAAAATGTCACGTATATTACATACCTGGCCTCTAACCAAGACCATGGCTGCAAACCTGAACCTCTTGGTATGATATTGACATTAGAGACACTGTTGTAGATATAAATTGTTCTTGTTTAGAACACATTCAAACGAGTCCAGTTTTCTTTATGCTTTTGGTGTGTTCTTGTTTATGAGGGAAATGGTTTGTAAAATAATCTAATAAAATGACCAAAAAAAAAAACGTGCAGCTGTGTCACATTATAAATTACTTTGAACAT